>NC_092228.1:50235309-50835309 GCF_036320965.1 Panulirus ornatus
AGAGTCAGGATGGAGAGGAGAGAGAGGCTTGGGACAAGAGTCAGGATGGAGAGGAGAGAGAGGTTTAGGACGAGAGTGATGCTGGACAGGAGAGAGTGGCTTGGGACGATACTCAGGCTTGACTGAAGAGAGAGGCTTGGGACGAGAGTCAGGCAGAAAAGGAGATAGTTGTCTGGAGAGAGTCAGGCATGACAGGAGAGAGGGGTTTGGGACGAGAGTCAGGTAGGACAGGAGAGAGAGGCTTGGGTCGAGATTCAAGCAGGACAGGAATAAGAGGCTTTGGATGTTAGTTGGGCATGAAAAGAGAGAGAGGCATGCAGCGAGAGTCAGGCAGCATAGGAGAGAGAAACATGGGGCGAGAATCAGGCTGGAAATGAGAGAGAGGCTTGTGATGAGAGTCAGGCTGAGCAGGTGAGCGATGCTTGGAACGTAGGTCAGGCTGGATAGGAGAGAGAGGTTAAGGACGAGAGTGAAGCTGGACAGGAAAGAGAGGCTTGGGATGAGAGTCAGGATGGACAGGAGATAGAGGCTTAGAACGAGAGTGATGCTTTAAGGGAGAGAGAGGCTTGGGACGATAATCAGGCTGGACAGGAGAGAGAGGCTTGGGACGAGAGTCAGGCAGAAAAGGAGAGAGTGGTTGGAACGAGAATAAGGAATGACAGGAGAGAGAGGCTTGGTAGGAGAGTCAGGTAGGAAAAGAGAGAGATGCTTGGAACGAGAGTGAGGCAGGACAGGTGAGATAGAGGTTTTGGACGAGCGTCAGGCAGGACAGGAGAGAGAAGGCTTGGGACGAGAGTCAAGCTGGATAGGAGAGAGAGGCTTAAGACGAGAGTAAGGTCGAAAACGAGACAGGGGTTGGGACGAGATAGAAGAATGACAGTAGAGAAAGGCTTGGGACGAGAGTCAGGTAGGAAAGAAGAGGGAGGCCTGGGACTAGAGTCAGGCATGACAGGAGAGGGAGAATTGGGACGGAAGTAAGGCTAAACACTAGAGAGAGCCTTGGGATGAGATTCAGGCAGGCGAAAAGATAGTGTCTTAAGACGAGAGTGATTCTGGACAGTAGGTAGGGGCTTGAGAGAAGAGTCAGGCTGGACAGGAGAAAGAGGCTTGTGTCGATAGTCAATCCGAAAAGGAGAGAGGGTTCAAACGAGAGTCAGGCATGACAGAGGAGAGAGGCTTGGGACGAGAGTCATTGAGGAGAGGAGAGAAAGGCTTGGGACTAGCGTCAGGCACGACAGAAATAAGAGTCTTTGGACGTTAGTTAGCCATGACAGGAGAGAGAGGCATGCAACGAGAGTCAGGCAGGACAGGAGAGAGAGGTTTTGGACGAGAGTCAGGTAGGACAAGAGAGAGAAGGCTTAGGAAGCGAGTCAATCTGGACAAAAGAGAAAGGCTTAAGACGAGTGTGATGCTGGACAGGAGGGAGGGGCTTGGGACGATAGTCAATCTGGACAGGAGGGAGAGGCTTCGCACGAGAATCAAGCTGGACAGGAGAGAGAGGCTTAGGACGTGATTAAGGTCGAAAACGAGACAGGGGTTGGGACGAGAGTCAGGAATGACAGGAGAGAGAGGCTTGGGACGAGATTTAGGTAGGAGAGGAGACGGAGTCTTGGGACGAGAGTCGCGCAGGACAGGAGAGAGAGGTTTTGGACGTGATTTAGGCAGGACAGGAGAGAGAGGCTTGGGTCGAGAGTCAAGCAGGACAGGAATAAGAGGCTTTGGATGTTAGTTGGGCATGAAAGGAGAGAGAGGCATGCAGCGAGAGTCAGGCAGGACAGGATAGAGAAACTTGGGGCGAGAATGAGGCTGGAAAAGAGAGAGTTTTGTGATGAGAGTCAGGCTGAACAGGTGAAAGATGCTTGGGACATGAGTTAGGCTAGATAGGAGAGAGAGGTTTAGGAGGAGAGTGATGCTGGAGCGGAAAATGAGGCTTGGGATGAGAGTCAGGATGGACAGGAGAGAGAGGCTTAGAACGAGAGTGATGCTTTAAGGGAGAGAGAGGCTTGGGACGATAATTAGGCTGGACAGGAGAGAGAGGCTTGGGACGAGAGTCAGGCAGAAAAGGAGAGAGTGGTTGGGACGAGACTAAGGAATGACAGGAGAGAGAGGCTTGGTAGGAGAGTCAGGTAGGTAAAGAGAGAGATGCTTGGGACGAGAGTCAGGCAGGACAGGTGAGAGAGAGGTTTTGGACGAGCGTCAGGCAGGACAGGAGGGAGAAGGCTTGGGAGGCGAGTTAAGCTGGACAGAAGAGAGAGGCTTAGGACGAGAGTGGTCCTGGACAGGAGGGAGGGGCTTGGGACGATAGTCAGGCTGGACAGGAGGGAGTGGCCTGGGACGGGAATCAAGCTAGACAGGAGAGAGAGGCTTAGGACAAGAGTAAGGTCGAAAACGAGAGAAGGGTTGGGACGAAATACAGGAATGACAGGAGAGAAAGGCTTGGGACGAGAATCAGGTAGGAGAGCAGAGGGAGGCTTAGGACGAGAGTCAGGCAGGACAGGAGAGGGAGAACTGGGACGAGAGTAAGGCTAGACAGTAGAGAGAGACTTGGGACGAGATTCAGGCAGGAGAAAAGAGAGAGTCTTAGGACGAGAGTGATTCTGGACTGCAGGTAGGGGATTGAGACGAGAGTCAGGCTGGACAGGAGAAAGAGGCTTGTGACGAGAGTCAATCCGAAAAGGAGAGAGAACTTCGAACGAGAGTCAGACATGACATTAGAGAGAGGGTTAGGACGAGAGTGATGATGGTTAGAAGAGAGTCTAGGAACGATAGTCAGGGTGAACAGTAGAGCGAGGCTTGCTAAGAGAATTAGGGCCAAAAGGAGAGAGGGGTTGGGACGAGAGCCAGGCATGACAGGAGAGAGAGGCTTGGGACGAGAGTCAGGTAGGAGAGGAGAGAAAGGTTTGGGACTAGCGTCAGGCACGACAGGAATAAGAGCCTTTGGACGTTAGTCAGCCATGACAGGAGAGAGAGGCTTCCAACGAGAGTCAGGCAGGACAGGAGAGAGGCTTTGAAGGAGAGTCAGGTTGGACAGGAGAGAGAGAGATAGGACGAGAGTGATGCTGGACAGGAGGGAGGGTCTTGGGACGATAGTCAGCCTGGACAGGAGGGAGAAGCTTGGCACGAGAATCAAGCTGGACAGGAGAGAGAGGCTTATGACGTGATTAATGTCGAAAACTAGAGAGGGGTTGGGACGAGAGTCAGGAATGACAGGAGAGAGAGGCTTGGTACGAGAGTTAGGTAGGAGAGGAGAGGGAGGCTTAGGACGAGAGTCAGGCAGAAAAGGAGAGAGAGGTTTTGGACGAGAGTCAGGCAGGACAGGAGAGAGAGGGTTGGGACGAGAGTCAACCAGTAGAGGAATAAGAGGCTTTCGATATTAGTTGGGGATGGAAAGAGAGAGAGGCATGCAACGAGAGTCAGGCATGACAGGAGAGAAAAACTTGAGGCGAGAATCAGGCTAGAAATGAGAGAAAGGCTTGTGATGAGAGTCAGGCAAACCAGGAGAGAGATGCTTGGGACAAGAGTCAGGATGGAGAGGAGAGAGAGGCTTGGGACAAGAATCAGGATGGAGAGGAGAGAGAGGCTTAGGACGAGAGTGATGCTGGACAGGAGAGAGTGGCTTGGGACGATACTCAGGCTTGACTGGAGAGAGAGGCTTGGGACGAGAGTCAGGCAGAAAAGGAGACAGTTGTCTGGAGAGAGTCACGCATGACAGGAGAGAGGGGTTTGGGACGAGATTCAGGTAGGACAGGAGAGAGAGGCTTGGGACGAGATTGGAGCAGGACAGGAATAAGAGGCTTTGGATGTTAGTTGGGCATGAAAAGAGAGAGAGGCATGCAGCGAGAGTCAGGCAGGATATGAGAGAGAAACTTGGTGCGAGAATCAGGTTGGAAATGAGGGAGAGGCTTTTGATGATAGTCAGGCTGAACATGTGAACGATGCTTGGGACGTAGGTCAGGCTTGATAGGAGAGAGAGGTTAAGGACGAGAGTGAAGCTGGACAGGAAAGAGAGGCTTGGGATGAGAGTCAGGATGGACAGGAGAGTGAGTGTTAGACCGAGAGTGATGCTTTAAGGGAGAGAGAGGCTCGGGACGATAATCAGTCTGGACAGGAGAGAGAGGCTTGGGACGAGAGTCAAGCAGAAAAGGAGAGAGTGGTTGGTACGAGAATAAGGAATGACAGGAGAGAGAGGCTTGGTAGGAGAGTCAGGTAGGAAAAGAGAGAGATGCTTGGAACGAGAGTGAGGCAGGACAGGTGAGATAGAGGCTTTGGACGAGCGTCAGGCAGGACAGGAGAGAGAGGCTTAAGACGAGAGTAAGGTCGAAAACGAGACAGGGGTTGGGACGAGATACAAGAATGACAGGAGAGAAAGGGTTGGGACGAGAGTCAGGTAGGAAAGCAGAGGGAGGCTTTTGACGAGAGTCAGGCAGGACAGGAGAGGGAGAATTGGGACGGAAGTAAGGCTAGACAATAGAGAGAGCCTTGGGACGAGATTCAGGCAGGCGAAAAGAGAGTGACTTAAGACGAGAGTGATTCTGGACAGTAGGTAGGGGCTTGAGACGAGAGTTAGTCTGGAAAGGAGAAAGAGGCTTGTGACGAGAGTCAATCCGAAAGGGAGAGAGGGGATCAAACGAGAGTCAGGCATGACAGGAGAGAGAGGGTTAGGACGAGAGTGATGATGGTCAGAAGAGAGAGTCCTGGAACGATAGTCAGGGTGAACAGGAGAGAGAGGCTTGCTAAGAGAATCACTCACAAAAGGAGAGAGGGGTTGGGACGAGAGTGTGGCATGACAGGAGAGAGAGGCTTGGGACGAGAGTCAGGTAGGAGAGGAGAGAAAGGCTTGGGACTAGCGTCAGGCACGACAGGAATAAGAGTCTTTGGACGTTAGTTAGCCATGACAGGAGAAAGAGGCATGCAACGAGAGTCAGGCAGGACAGGAGAGAGAGGTTTTGGATGAGAGTCAGGCAGGACAGGAGAGAGAAGGCTTGGGAGGCGAGTCAATCTGGACAATAGAGAAAGGCTTAGGACGAGTGTGATGCTGGACAGGAGGGAGGGGCTTGGGACGATAGTCAGGCTGGACAGGAGGGAGAGGCTTGGCACGTGAATCAAGCTGGACAGGAGAGAGAGGATTAGGACATGATTAAGGTCGAAAACGAGACAGGGGTTGGGACGAGAGTCAGGAACGACAGGAGAGAGAGGCTTGGGACGAGAGTTAGGTAGGAGAGGAGAGGGAGGCTTGGGACGAGAGTCACGCAGGACAGGAGAGAGAGGTTTTGGACGAGAGTCAAGCAGGACAGGAGAGAGAGGCTTGGGTCGAGAGTCAAGCAAGACACCAATAAGAGGTTTTGGATGTTAGTTGAGCATGAAAAGAGAGAGAGTCATACAGCGAGAGTCAGGTAGGACAGTAGAGAGAAACTTGGTTCGAGAATAAGGCTGGAAAAGAGAGAGAGGCTTGTGGTGAGAGTCAGGCTGAACAGGTGAGAGATGCTTGGGACATGAGTCAGGCTGGATAGGAGAGAGAGGTTTACGAGGAGAGTAAGGCTGGACAGGAAAGAGAGGCTTGGGATGAGAGTCAGGATGGACAGTAGAGAGAGGCTTAGAACGAGAGTGATGCTTTAAGGGAGAGAGAGGCTTGGGACGATAATCAGGCTGGACAGGAGAGAGAGGCTTGGGATGAGAGTCAGGCAGAAAAGGAGAGAGTGGTTGGGACGAGACTAAGGAATGACAAGAGAGAGAGGCTTGGTAGGAGAGTCAGGTAGGAAAAGAGAGAGATGCTTGGGACGAGAGTCAGGCAGGACAGGTGAGAGAGAGGTTTTGGACGAGCGTCAGGCAGGACAGGAGAGAGAAGTCTTGGGACGAGAGTCAAGCTGGACAGGATAGAGAGGCTTAGGACGAGACTGATACTGGATAGGAGGTAGGGGCTTGGGACGATACTCAGGCTGGACAGGAGGGAGTGGCCTGGGACGGGAATGAAGCTAGACAGGAGAGAGAGGCTTAGGACGAGAGTAAGGTCGAAAACGAGAGAAGGGTTGGGACGAGATACAGGAATGACAGGAGAGAGAGGCTTGGGACGAGAATCAGGTAGGAGAACGGAGGGAGCTTGGGACGAGAGTCAGGCAGGATAGGAGAGAGAGGTTTTGGACGGGAGTTAGGCAGGACAGGAGAGAGAGGCTTGGGACGAGATTCAAGCAGGACAGGAATAAGAGGGTTTTTAATGTTAGTTGGGCATGAAAAGACAGAGAGGCATGCAGCGAGAATCAAGCAGGATAAGAGAGAGAAACTTGAGGCTGAATCTGGCTGGAAATGAGAGAGAGGCTTGTGATGAGAGTCAGGCTGAACAGGTGAGAGATGCTTGGGACGTAGGTCAGGCTGGATAGGAGAGAGAGGTTACGGACGAGAGTGAGGCTGGACAGGAAAGAGAGGCTAAGGATGAGAGTCAGGATGGACAGGAGAGTGAGGCTTAGAACGAGAGTGATGCTTTAAGGGAGAGAGAGGCTTGGGACGATAATCAGGCTGGACAGGAGAGAGAGGCTTGGGACGAGAGTCAGGCAGAAAAGGAGAGAGTGGTTGGGACGAGAATAAGGAATGATAGGAGAGAGAGGCTTGGCAGGAGAGTCAGGTAGGAAAAGAGAGAGATGCTTGGAACAAGAGTGAGGCAGGACAGGTGAGATAGAGGTTTTGGACGAGCGTCAGGCAGGACAGGAGAGAGAAAGCTTGGGACGAGAGTCAAGCTGGTCAGGAGAGAGAGGCTTAGGACGAGAGTGAGGTCGAAAACGAGACAGGGGTTGGGACGAGATACAAGAATGACAGGAGAGAAAGGCTTGGGACGAGAGTCAGGTAGGAAAGCAGAGGGAGGCCTGGGACGAGATTCAGGCAGAACATTAGAGGGGGAATTGGAACGGGAGTAAGGCTAGACAGTAGAGAGAGCTTTGGGACGAGATTCAGGCAGGAGAAAGGAGAGTGTCTTAGGACGAGAGTGATTCTGGACAGTAGGTAGGGGCTTGAGACGAGAGTCACGCTGGACAGGAGAAAGAGGCTTGTGACGAGAATCAATCCGAAAAGGAGAGAGGGGTTAAGACGAGAGTCAGGCATGGCAGGAGAGAGAGGGTTAGGACGAGAGTGATGATGGTCAGAAGAGAGAGTCTTGGGACGATAATCAGGGTGAACAGGAGAGAGAGGCTTGCTAAGAGAATCAGGCCCAAAAGGAGAGAGGGGTTGGGACGAGAGTCAGGCATGACAGGTATGAGAGTCTTGGGACGAGAGTCAGGTAGGAGAGGAGAGAAAGGCTTGGGACTAGCGTCAGGCACGAGAGGAATAAGAGTCTTTGCACGTTAGTTAGCCATGACAGGAGAGAGAGGCTTGCAACGAGAGTCAGGCAGGACAGGAGAGAGAGGTTTTGGATGAGAGTCAGGCAAGACAGGAGAGAGAAGGCTTGAGAGGCGAGTCAATCTGGACAAGAGAGAAAGGCTCAGGACGAGAGTGATACTGGACAGGAGGGAGGGGCTGAGGAAGATAGTCAGGCTGGACAGGAGGGAGAGGCTTGGCACGTGAATCAAGCTGGATAGGAGAGAGAGGATTAGGACATGATTAAGGTCGAAAACGAGACGGCTTGGTACGAGAGTCAGGAATGACAGGAGAGAGAGGCTTGGGACGAGAGTTAGGTAGGAGAGGAGAGGGAGGCTTGGGACGAGAGTCACGCAGGACAGGAGAGAGAGATTTTGGACGAGTGTTAGGCAGGACAGGAGAGAGAGGTTTGGGACGAGAGTCAAGCAGGACAGGAATAAGAGGCTTTGGATGTTAGTTGGGCATGAAAAGAGAGAGAGGCATGCAGCGAGAGTTAGGCAGGAAAGTAGAGAGAAACTTGGGGCGAGAATCAGGCTGGAAAAGAGAGAGAGGCTTGTGATGAGAGTCAGGCTGAACAGGTGAGAGATGCTTGGGACGTGAGTCAGGCTAGATAGAAGAGAGAGGTTTAGGACGAGAGTGAAGCTGGACAGGAAAGAGAGGCTTTGGATGAGAGTCAGGATGGACAGGAGAGAGAGGTTAGAACGAGAGTGATGCTTTAAGGGAGAGAGAGGCTTGGGACGATAATCAGGCTGGACAGGAGAGAGAGGCTTGGGACGAGAGTCAGGCAGAAAAGGAGAGAGTGGTTGGGACGAGACTAAGCAATGACAAGAGAGAGAGGCTTCGTAGGAGAGTCAGGTAGGAAAAGAGAGATATCCTTGGGACGAGAGTCAGGCAGGACAGGCGAGAGAGAGGTTTTGGACGAGCGTCTGGCAGGACAGGAGAGAGAAGGCTTGGGACGAGAGTCAAGCTGGACAGGAGAGAGAGGCTTAGGACGAGATTGATCCTGGACAGGAGGGAGGGGTTTGGGACGATACTCAGGCTGGACAGGAGGGAGTGGCCTGGGACGAGAATCAAGCTAGACAGGAGAGAGAGGCTTAGGACGAGAGTAAGGTCGAAAACGAGACAAGGGTTGTGACGAGATACAGGAATGACAGGAGAGAGAGGCGTGGGACGAGAACCAGATAGGAGAACGGAGGGAGGCTTGGGACGAGAGTCAGGCAGGATAGGAGAGAGAGGTTTTGGACGAGAGTTAGGCAGGACAGGAGAGAGAGGCTTGGGACAAGATTCAAGCAGGACAGGAATAAGAGGGTTTTTAATGTTAGTTGGGCATGAAAAGACAGAGAGGCATGTAGCGAGAGTCAGGCAGGATAGGAGAGAGAAACTTGAGGCGAGAATTAGGCTGGAAATGAGAGAGAGGCTTGTGATGAGAGTCAGGCTGAACAGGTGAGAGATGCTTGGGACGTAGGTCAGGCTGGATAGGAGAGAGAGGTTAAGGACGAGAGTGAGGCTGGACAGGAAAGAGAGGCTAGGGATGAGAGTCAGGATGGACAGGAGAGTGAGGCTTAGAACGAGAGTGATGCTTTAAGGGAGAGAGAGGCTTGGGACGATAATCAGGCTGGACAGGAGAGAGAGGCTTGGGACTATAGTCAGGCAGAAAAGGAGAGAGTGGTTGGGAGGAGAATAAGGAATGATAGGAGAGAGAGGCTTGGTAGGAGAGTCAGGTAGAAAAAGAGAGAGATGCTTGGAACGAGAGTGAGGCAGGACAGGTGAGATAGAGGTTTTGGACGAGCGTCAGGCAGGACAGGAGAGAGAAGGCTTGGGACGAGAGTCAAGCTGGACAGGAGAGAGAGGCTTAGGACGAGAGTGAGGTCGAAAACGAGACAGGGGTTGGGACGAGATACAAGAATGACAGGAGAGAAAGGCTTGGGACGAGAGTCACGTAGGAAAGCAGAGGGAGGCCTGGGACGAGAGTCAGGCAGGACATTAGAGTGAGAATTGGGACGGGAGTAAGGCTAGACAGTAGAGAGAGCCTTGGGACGATATTCAGGCAGGAGAAAGGAGAGTGTCTTAGGACGAGAGTGATTCTGGACAGTAGGTAGGGGCTTGAGAAGAGAGTCAGGCTGGAGAGGAGAAAGAAAGCTTGTGAAGAGAGTCAATCCGAAAAGGAGAGAGGGGTTAAGACGAGAGTCAGGCATGACAGGAGAGAGAGGGTTAGGACGAGAGTGATGATGGTCAGAAGAGAGAGTCTTGGAACGATAGTCAGGATGAACAGGAGAGAGAGGCTTGCTAAGAGAATCAGGCCCAAAAGGAGAGAGGAGTTGGGACGAGAGTCAGGCATGACATGTATGAGAGTCTTGGGACGAGAGTCAGGTAGGAGAGGAGAGAAAGGCTTGGTACTAGCGTTATGCACGACAGGAATAAGAGTCTTTGCACATTAGTTAGCCATGACAGGAGAGAGAAGCTTGCAACGAGAGTCAGGCAGGACCAGAGAGAGAGGTTTTGGATGAGAGTCAGGCAGGACAGGAGAGAGAAGGCTTGGGAGGCGAGTCAATCTGGGCAAGAGAGAAAGGCTTAGGACGAGTGTGATGCTGGACAGGAGGGAGGGGCTTGGGACGATAGTCAGGCTGGACAGGAGGGAGAGGCTTGGCACGAGAATCACGCTGGAGAGGAGAGAGAGGCTTAGGACGTGATTAAGGTCGAAAACGAGACGGGTTGGGACGAGAGTCAGGAATGACAGGAGAGGCAGGCTTGGGACGAGAGTTAGGTAGGAGAGGAGAGGGAGGCTTGGGACAAGAGTCACGCAGGACAGGAGAGAGAGATTTTTGACGAGAGTTAGTCAGGACAGGAGAGAGAGGCTTGGGACGAGAGTCAAGCAGGACAGGAATAAGAGGCTTTGGATGTTAGTTGGGCATGAAAAGAAAGAGAGGCATGCAGCGAGAGTTAGGCAGGACAGTAGAGAGAAACTTGGGGCGAGAATCAGGCTGGAAAAGAGAGAGAGGCTTGTGATGAGAGTCAGGCTGAACAGGTGAGACATGCTTGGGACGTGAGTCAGGCTAGATAGGAGAGAGAAGTTTAGGACGAGATTGAAGCTGGACAGGAAAGAGAGGCTTGGGATGAGAGTCAGGATGGACAGGAGAGAGAGGCTTAGAACGAGAGTGATGCTTTAACGGAGAGAGAGGCTTGGGACGATAATCAGGCTGGACAGGAGAGAGAGGCTTGGGACGAGAGTCAGGCAGAAAAGGAGAGAGTGGTTGGGACGAGACTAAGCAATGACAAGAGAGAGAGGCTTGGTAGGAGAGTCAGGTAAGAAAAGAGATAGATGCTTAGGACGAGAGTCAGGCAGGACAGGTGAGAGAGAGGTTTTGGACGAGTCAGGCAGGACTTGAGAGAGAAGGCTTGGGACGAGAGTCAAGCTGGACAGGAGAGAGAGGCTCAGGACGAGAGTGATCCTGGACAGGAGGGAGGGGCTTGGGACGATAGTAAGACTGGACAGGAGTTAGTGGCCTTGGACGGGAATCAGGCTAGACCGGAGAGAGAGAATTAGGATGAGAGTAAGATCGAAAACGAGTCAAGGGTTGGGACGAGATACAGGAATGACAGAAGAGTGAGGCTTGGGACGAGAATCAGGTAGGACAGACGGATAGAGGCTTGGGACGAGAGTCAGGCAGGATAGGAGAGAGAGGTTTTGGGCGAGAGTTAGGCAGGGCAGGAGAGAGAGGCTTGGGACGAGATTCAAGCAGGACAGGAATAATAGGCTTTGGATGTTAGGTGGGTGTGATAAGAGAGAGAGGCATGCAGCGAGAGTCAGGTAGGATAGGAGAAACTTGGGGCGAGAATCAGGCTGGAAATGAGAGAGAGGCTTGTGATGAGAGTCAGGCTGAACAGGTGAGAGATGCTTGGGACGTAGGTCAGGCTGGATAGGAGAGAGAGGTTAAGGACGAGAGTGAGGTTGGACAGGAAAGAGAGGCTTGGGATGAGAGTCAGGATGGACAGGAGAGTGAGGCTTAGAACGAGAGTGATGCTTTAAGGGAGAGAGAAGCTTGGGACGATAATCAGGCTGGACAGGAGAGAGAGGCTTGGGGCGAGAGTCAGGCGGAAAAAGAGAGAGTGGTTGGGACGAGAATAAGGAATGATAGGAGAGAGAGGCTTGGTAGGAGAGTCAGATAGGAAAAGAGAGAGATGCTTGTAACGAGAGTGAGGCAGGACAGGTGAGATAGAGGTTTTGGACGAGCGTCAGGCAGGACAGGAGAGAGAACGCTTGGGACGAGAGTCAAGCTGGACAGGAGAGAGAGGCTTACGACGAGAGTAAGGTCGAAAACGAGACAGGGGTTGGGACGAGATACAAGAATGACAGGAGAGAAAGGCTTGGGACGAGAGTCAGGTAGGAAAGCAGAGGGAGGTCTGGGACTAGAGTCAGGCAGGACAGGAGAGGGACAATTGGGACGGGAGTAAGGCTAGACAGTAGAGAGAGCCTTGGAACGATATTCAGGCAGGAGAAAAGAGAGTGTCTTTGGACGAGAGTGATTCTGGACAGTAGATAGGGGCTTGAGACGAGAGTCAGGCTGGACAGGAGAAAGAGGCTTGTGACGAGAGTCAATCCGAAAAGGAGAGAGGGGTTCAAACGATAGTCAGGCATGACAGGAGAGAGAGGGTTAGGACGAGAGTGATGATTGTCAGAAGAGAGAGTCTTGGAACGATAGTCAGGGTGAACAGGAGAGAGAGGCTTGCTAAGAGAATCAGGCCCAAAAGGAGAGAGGGGTTGGGAGGAGAGTCAGGCATGACAGGAGAGAGAGGCTTGGGACAAGATTCAGGTAGGAGAGGAGAGAAAGGCTTGGGACTAGCGTCAGGCATGACTGGAATAAGAGTCTTTGGACGTTAGTTAGGAATGACAGGAGAGAGAGGCTTGCAACGAGAGTCAGGCAGGACAGAGGATAAAGGTTTTGGACAAGCGTCAGGCAGGACAGGAGAAGGAAGGCTTGGGAGGCGAGTCAATCTGGACAAGAGAGAAAGGCTTAGGACGAGTGTGATGCTTGACAGGAGGGAGGGGCTTGGGACGATAGTCAGGCTGGACATGATGGAGAGGCTTGGCACGAGAATCAAGCTGGACAGGAGAGAGAGGCTTAGGACGTGATTAAGGTCGAAAACGAGACAAGGGTTGGGACGAGAGTCACGCAGGACAGGAGAGAGAGGTTTTGGACGAGAGTTAGGCAGGACAGGAGAGAGAGGCTTGGGACGAGAGTCAAGCAGGACAGGACTAAGAGGCTTTGGATATTAGTTGGGCATGAAAAGAGAGAGAGGCATGCAACGAGAGTCAGGCAGGACAGGAGGGAGAAACTTGGGGCGAGATTCAGGATAGAAAAACAGAGAGGCTTCTGATGAGAGTCAGGCTGAACAGGTGAGAGATGCTTGGGACGTGAGTCAGGCTAGATAGGAGAGAGAGGTTAAGAACAAGGGTGAGGCTGGACAGGAAAGAGAGGCTTGGGATGAGAGTCAGGATGGACAGGAGAGAGAGGCTTAGAACGAGAGTGATGCTTTAAGGGAGAGAGAGGCTTGGGACGATAATCAGGCTGGACAGGAGAGAGAGGCTTGGGACGAGAGTCAGGTAGAAAAGGAGAGAGTGGTTGGGAAGAGACTAAGGAATGACAAGAGAGAGAGGCTTGGTAGGAGAGTCAGGTAGGAAAAGAGAGAGATGAATAGGACGAGAGTCAGGCAGGAGAGGTGAGAGAGAGGTTTTGGACGAGCGTCAGGCAGGACAGGAGAGAGAAGGCTTGGGACGAGAGTCAAGCTGGACAGAAGAGAGAGGCTTAGGACGAGAGTGGTCCTGGACATGAGGGATTTGGGCTTGGGACGATAGTCAGGCTGGAGAGGAGGGAGTGGCCTGGGAGGGGAATCAAGCTAGACAGGAGAGAGAGGCTTAGGACAAGAGTGAGGTCGAAAACTAGACAGGGGTTGGGACGAGATATAGGAATGACAGGAGAGAAAGGCTTGGGACGAGAATCAGGTAGGAGAGCAGAGGGAGGCTTAGGACGAGAGTCAGGCAGGACAGGAGATGGAGAATTGGGACGTGAGTAAGGCTAGATAGTAGAGAGTCTTGGAACGAGATTCAGGCAGGAGAAAAGAGAGAGTCTTAGGACGAGAGTGATTCTGGACTGTAGGTAGGGGCTTGAGACGAGAGTCAGGCTGGACAGGAGAAAGAGGCTTGTGACGAGAGTCAATCCGAAAAAGAGAGAGGGGTTCGAACGAGAGTCAGGCATGACAGAAGAGAGAGGGTTAGGACGAGAGTGATGATGGTTAGAAGAGAGAGTCTTGGAATGATAGTCAGGGTGAACAGGAGAGAGAGGCTTGCTAAGAGAATTAGGCCCAAAAGGAGAGAGGGTTTGGGACGAGAGCCAGGCATGACAAGAGAGAGAGGCTTGGGACGAGAGTCAGGTAGGAAAGGAGAGAAAGGTTTGGACTAGCGTCAGGCACGACAGGAATAAGAGCCTTTGGACGTTAGTCAGCCATGACAGGAGAGAGAGGCTTGCAACGAGAGTCAGGCAGGATAGGAGAGAGAGGCTTTGGAGGAGAGTCAGGTTGGACAGGAGAGAGAGAGATAGGACAAGAGTGATGCTGGACAGGAGGGAGGGGCTTGGGACGATAGTCAGCCTGGACAGGAGGGAGAATCTTGGCACGAGAATCAAGCTGTACAGGAGAGAGAGCCTTAGGACGTGATTAAGGTCGAAAACGTAACAGGGGTTGGGACGAAAATCAGGAATGACAGGAGAGAGAGTCTTGGTACGAGAGTTAGGTAGGAGAGGAGAGGGAGGCTTGGGAAGAGAGTCGGGCAGAAAAGGAGAGAGAGGTTTTGGACGAGAGTCAGGCAGGACTGGAGAGAGAGGCTTGGGACGAGCGTCAAGCAGTACAGGAATAAGAGGCTTTGGATATTAGTGGGGATGGAAAGAGAGAGAGGCAGGCAACGAGAGTCAGGCATGACAGGAGAGAAAAACTTGAGGTGAGAATCAGGCTAGAAATGAGAGAAAGGCTTGTGATGAGAGTCAGGCAAACCAGGAGAGAGATGCTTGGGACAAGAGTCAGGATGGAGAGGAGAGAGAGGCTTGGGACAAGAGTCAGGATGGAGAGGAGAGAGAGGCTTAGGACGAGAGTGATACTGGACAGGAGAGAGTGGCTTGGGACGATACTCAGGCTTGACTGGAGAGAGAGGCTTGGGAAGAGAGTCAGGCAGAAAAGGAGATAGTTGTCTGGAGAGAGTCAGGTAGTACAGGAGAGACAGACTTGGGACGAGATTCAAGCAGGACAGGAATAAGAGGATTTGGATGTTAGTTGGTCATGAAAAGAGTGAGAGGCATGCAGCGAGAGTCAGGCAGGATAGGAGAGAGAAACTTGGGGCGAGTGTCAGGCTGGAAATGAGAGAGAGGCTTGTGATGAGAGTCATGCTGAACAGGTGAGCGATGGTTGGGACGTAGGTCAGGCTGGATAGGAGAGAGAGGTTAAGGACGAGAGTGAGGCTCGACAGGAAAGAGAGGCTTGGGATGAGAGTAAGGATGGACAGGAGAGTGAGGCTTAAAACGAGAGTGATGCTTTAAGGGAGAGAGATGCTTGTGACGATAATCAGGCTGGACAGTAGAGGGAGGCTTGGGACGAGAGTCAGGTAGGAAAAGAGATAGATGCTTGGAACGAGAGTGAGGCAGGATAGGTGAGATAGAGGTTTTGGACGAGCGTTAGGCAGGACAGGAGAGAGAAGGCTTGGGACGAGAGTCAAGCTGGACAGGAGAGAGAGGCTTAAGACGAGAGTAAGGTCGAAAACGAGACAGGTGTTGGGACGAGATACAGGAATGACACGAGAGAAAGGCTTGGGACGAGAGTCACGTAGGAAAGCAGAGGGAGGCCTGGGACGAGAGTCAGGCAGGACAGGAGAGGGAGAATTGGGACAGGAGTAAGGCTAGACACTAGAGAGAGCCTTGGGACGATATTCAGGCAGGAGAAAAGAGAGTGTCTTAGGACGAGAGTGATTCTGGACAGTAGATAGGGGCTTGAGACGAGAGTCAGGCTGGACAGGAGAAAGAGGCTTGTGACGAGAGTCAATCCGAAAAGGAGAGAGGGGTTCAAACGATAGTCAGGCATGACAGGAGAGAGAGGGTTAGGACGAGAGTGATGATTGTCAGAAGAGAGAGTCTTGGAACGATAGTCAGGGTGAACAGGAGAGAGAGGCTTGCTAAGAGAATCAGGCCCAAAAGGAGAGAGGGGTTGGGAGGAGAGTCAGGCATGACAGGAGAGAGAGGCTTGGGACAAGATTCAGGTAGGAGAGGAGAGAAAGGCTTGGGACTAGCGTCAGGCATGACTGGAATAAGAGTCTTTGGACGTTAGTTAGGAATGACAGGAGAGAGAGGCTTGCAACGAGAGTCAGGCAGGACAGAGGATAAAGGTTTTGGACAAGCGTCAGGCAGGACAGGAGAAGGAAGGCTTGGGAGGCGAGTCAATCTGGACAAGAGAGAAAGGCTTAGGACGAGTGTGATGCTTGACAGGAGGGAGGGGCTTGGGACGATAGTCAGGCTGGACATGATGGAGAGGCTTGGCACGAGAATCAAGCTGGACAGGAGAGAGAGGCTTAGGACGTGATTAAGGTCGAAAACGAGACAAGGGTTGGGACGAGAGTCACGCAGGACAGGAGAGAGAGGTTTTGGACGAGAGTTAGGCAGGACAGGAGAGAGAGGCTTGGGACGAGAGTCAAGCAGGACAGGACTAAGAGGCTTTGGATATTAGTTGGGCATGAAAAGAGAGAGAGGCATGCAACGAGAGTCAGGCAGGACAGGAGGGAGAAACTTGGGGCGAGATTCAGGATAGAAAAACAGAGAGGCTTCTGATGAGAGTCAGGCTGAACAGGTGAGAGATGCTTGGGACGTGAGTCAGGCTAGATAGGAGAGAGAGGTTAAGAACAAGGGTGAGGCTGGACAGGAAAGAGAGGCTTGGGATGAGAGTCAGGATGGACAGGAGAGAGAGGCTTAGAACGAGAGTGATGCTTTAAGGGAGAGAGAGGCTTGGGACGATAATCAGGCTGGACAGGAGAGAGAGGCTTGGGACGAGAGTCAGGTAGAAAAGGAGAGAGTGGTTGGGAAGAGACTAAGGAATGACAAGAGAGAGAGGCTTGGTAGGAGAGTCAGGTAGGAAAAGAGAGAGATGAATAGGACGAGAGTCAGGCAGGAGAGGTGAGAGAGAGGTTTTGGACGAGCGTCAGGCAGGACAGGAGAGAGAAGGCTTGGGACGAGAGTCAAGCTGGACAGAAGAGAGAGGCTTAGGACGAGAGTGGTCCTGGACATGAGGGATTTGGGCTTGGGACGATAGTCAGGCTGGAGAGGAGGGAGTGGCCTGGGAGGGGAATCAAGCTAGACAGGAGAGAGAGGCTTAGGACAAGAGTGAGGTCGAAAACTAGACAGGGGTTGGGACGAGATATAGGAATGACAGGAGAGAAAGGCTTGGGACGAGAATCAGGTAGGAGAGCAGAGGGAGGCTTAGGACGAGAGTCAGGCAGGACAGGAGATGGAGAATTGGGACGTGAGTAAGGCTAGATAGTAGAGAGTCTTGGAACGAGATTCAGGCAGGAGAAAAGAGAGAGTCTTAGGACGAGAGTGATTCTGGACTGTAGGTAGGGGCTTGAGACGAGAGTCAGGCTGGACAGGAGAAAGAGGCTTGTGACGAGAGTCAATCCGAAAAAGAGAGAGGGGTTCGAACGAGAGTCAGGCATGACAGAAGAGAGAGGGTTAGGACGAGAGTGATGATGGTTAGAAGAGAGAGTCTTGGAATGATAGTCAGGGTGAACAGGAGAGAGAGGCTTGCTAAGAGAATTAGGCCCAAAAGGAGAGAGGGTTTGGGACGAGAGCCAGGCATGACAAGAGAGAGAGGCTTGGGACGAGAGTCAGGTAGGAAAGGAGAGAAAGGTTTGGACTAGCGTCAGGCACGACAGGAATAAGAGCCTTTGGACGTTAGTCAGCCATGACAGGAGAGAGAGGCTTGCAACGAGAGTCAGGCAGGATAGGAGAGAGAGGCTTTGGAGGAGAGTCAGGTTGGACAGGAGAGAGAGAGATAGGACAAGAGTGATGCTGGACAGGAGGGAGGGGCTTGGGACGATAGTCAGCCTGGACAGGAGGGAGAATCTTGGCACGAGAATCAAGCTGTACAGGAGAGAGAGCCTTAGGACGTGATTAAGGTCGAAAACGTAACAGGGGTTGGGACGAAAATCAGGAATGACAGGAGAGAGAGTCTTGGTACGAGAGTTAGGTAGGAGAGGAGAGGGAGGCTTGGGAAGAGAGTCGGGCAGAAAAGGAGAGAGAGGTTTTGGACGAGAGTCAGGCAGGACTGGAGAGAGAGGCTTGGGACGAGCGTCAAGCAGTACAGGAATAAGAGGCTTTGGATATTAGTGGGGATGGAAAGAGAGAGAGGCAGGCAACGAGAGTCAGGCATGACAGGAGAGAAAAACTTGAGGTGAGAATCAGGCTAGAAATGAGAGAAAGGCTTGTGATGAGAGTCAGGCAAACCAGGAGAGAGATGCTTGGGACAAGAGTCAGGATGGAGAGGAGAGAGAGGCTTGGGACAAGAGTCAGGATGGAGAGGAGAGAGAGGCTTAGGACGAGAGTGATACTGGACAGGAGAGAGTGGCTTGGGACGATACTCAGGCTTGACTGGAGAGAGAGGCTTGGGAAGAGAGTCAGGCAGAAAAGGAGATAGTTGTCTGGAGAGAGTCAGGTAGTACAGGAGAGACAGACTTGGGACGAGATTCAAGCAGGACAGGAATAAGAGGATTTGGATGTTAGTTGGTCATGAAAAGAGTGAGAGGCATGCAGCGAGAGTCAGGCAGGATAGGAGAGAGAAACTTGGGGCGAGTGTCAGGCTGGAAATGAGAGAGAGGCTTGTGATGAGAGTCATGCTGAACAGGTGAGCGATGGTTGGGACGTAGGTCAGGCTGGATAGGAGAGAGAGGTTAAGGACGAGAGTGAGGCTCGACAGGAAAGAGAGGCTTGGGATGAGAGTAAGGATGGACAGGAGAGTGAGGCTTAAAACGAGAGTGATGCTTTAAGGGAGAGAGATGCTTGTGACGATAATCAGGCTGGACAGTAGAGGGAGGCTTGGGACGAGAGTCAGGTAGGAAAAGAGATAGATGCTTGGAACGAGAGTGAGGCAGGATAGGTGAGATAGAGGTTTTGGACGAGCGTTAGGCAGGACAGGAGAGAGAAGGCTTGGGACGAGAGTCAAGCTGGACAGGAGAGAGAGGCTTAAGACGAGAGTAAGGTCGAAAACGAGACAGGTGTTGGGACGAGATACAGGAATGACACGAGAGAAAGGCTTGGGACGAGAGTCACGTAGGAAAGCAGAGGGAGGCCTGGGACGAGAGTCAGGCAGGACAGGAGAGGGAGAATTGGGACAGGAGTAAGGCTAGACACTAGAGAGAGCCTTGGGACGATATTCAGGCAGGAGAAAAGAGAGTGTCTTAGGACGAGAGTGATTCTGGACAGTAGATAGGGGCTTGAGACGAGAGTCAGGCTGGACAGGAGAAAGAGGCTTGTGACGAGAGTCAATCCGAAAAGGAGAGAGGGGTTCAAACGATAGTCAGGCATGACAGGAGAGAGAGGGTTAGGACGAGAGTGATGATTGTCAGAAGAGAGAGTCTTGGAACGATAGTCAGGGTGAACAGGAGAGAGAGGCTTGCTAAGAGAATCAGGCCCAAAAGGAGAGAGGGGTTGGGAGGAGAGTCAGGCATGACAGGAGAGAGAGGCTTGGGACAAGATTCAGGTAGGAGAGGAGAGAAAGGCTTGGGACTAGCGTCAGGCATGACTGGAATAAGAGTCTTTGGACGTTAGTTAGGAATGACAGGAGAGAGAGGCTTGCAACGAGAGTCAGGCAGGACAGAGGATAAAGGTTTTGGACAAGCGTCAGGCAGGACAGGAGAAGGAAGGCTTGGGAGGCGAGTCAATCTGGACAAGAGAGAAAGGCTTAGGACGAGTGTGATGCTTGACAGGAGGGAGGGGCTTGGGACGATAGTCAGGCTGGACATGATGGAGAGGCTTGGCACGAGAATCAAGCTGGACAGGAGAGAGAGGCTTAGGACGTGATTAAGGTCGAAAACGAGACAAGGGTTGGGACGAGAGTCACGCAGGACAGGAGAGAGAGGTTTTGGACGAGAGTTAGGCAGGACAGGAGAGAGAGGCTTGGGACGAGAGTCAAGCAGGACAGGACTAAGAGGCTTTGGATATTAGTTGGGCATGAAAAGAGAGAGAGGCATGCAACGAGAGTCAGGCAGGACAGGAGGGAGAAACTTGGGGCGAGATTCAGGATAGAAAAACAGAGAGGCTTCTGATGAGAGTCAGGCTGAACAGGTGAGAGATGCTTGGGACGTGAGTCAGGCTAGATAGGAGAGAGAGGTTAAGAACAAGGGTGAGGCTGGACAGGAAAGAGAGGCTTGGGATGAGAGTCAGGATGGACAGGAGAGAGAGGCTTAGAACGAGAGTGATGCTTTAAGGGAGAGAGAGGCTTGGGACGATAATCAGGCTGGACAGGAGAGAGAGGCTTGGGACGAGAGTCAGGTAGAAAAGGAGAGAGTGGTTGGGAAGAGACTAAGGAATGACAAGAGAGAGAGGCTTGGTAGGAGAGTCAGGTAGGAAAAGAGAGAGATGAATAGGACGAGAGTCAGGCAGGAGAGGTGAGAGAGAGGTTTTGGACGAGCGTCAGGCAGGACAGGAGAGAGAAGGCTTGGGACGAGAGTCAAGCTGGACAGAAGAGAGAGGCTTAGGACGAGAGTGGTCCTGGACATGAGGGATTTGGGCTTGGGACGATAGTCAGGCTGGAGAGGAGGGAGTGGCCTGGGAGGGGAATCAAGCTAGACAGGAGAGAGAGGCTTAGGACAAGAGTGAGGTCGAAAACTAGACAGGGGTTGGGACGAGATATAGGAATGACAGGAGAGAAAGGCTTGGGACGAGAATCAGGTAGGAGAGCAGAGGGAGGCTTAGGACGAGAGTCAGGCAGGACAGGAGATGGAGAATTGGGACGTGAGTAAGGCTAGATAGTAGAGAGTCTTGGAACGAGATTCAGGCAGGAGAAAAGAGAGAGTCTTAGGACGAGAGTGATTCTGGACTGTAGGTAGGGGCTTGAGACGAGAGTCAGGCTGGACAGGAGAAAGAGGCTTGTGACGAGAGTCAATCCGAAAAAGAGAGAGGGGTTCGAACGAGAGTCAGGCATGACAGAAGAGAGAGGGTTAGGACGAGAGTGATGATGGTTAGAAGAGAGAGTCTTGGAATGATAGTCAGGGTGAACAGGAGAGAGAGGCTTGCTAAGAGAATTAGGCCCAAAAGGAGAGAGGGTTTGGGACGAGAGCCAGGCATGACAAGAGAGAGAGGCTTGGGACGAGAGTCAGGTAGGAAAGGAGAGAAAGGTTTGGACTAGCGTCAGGCACGACAGGAATAAGAGCCTTTGGACGTTAGTCAGCCATGACAGGAGAGAGAGGCTTGCAACGAGAGTCAGGCAGGATAGGAGAGAGAGGCTTTGGAGGAGAGTCAGGTTGGACAGGAGAGAGAGAGATAGGACAAGAGTGATGCTGGACAGGAGGGAGGGGCTTGGGACGATAGTCAGCCTGGACAGGAGGGAGAATCTTGGCACGAGAATCAAGCTGTACAGGAGAGAGAGCCTTAGGACGTGATTAAGGTCGAAAACGTAACAGGGGTTGGGACGAAAATCAGGAATGACAGGAGAGAGAGTCTTGGTACGAGAGTTAGGTAGGAGAGGAGAGGGAGGCTTGGGAAGAGAGTCGGGCAGAAAAGGAGAGAGAGGTTTTGGACGAGAGTCAGGCAGGACTGGAGAGAGAGGCTTGGGACGAGCGTCAAGCAGTACAGGAATAAGAGGCTTTGGATATTAGTGGGGATGGAAAGAGAGAGAGGCAGGCAACGAGAGTCAGGCATGACAGGAGAGAAAAACTTGAGGTGAGAATCAGGCTAGAAATGAGAGAAAGGCTTGTGATGAGAGTCAGGCAAACCAGGAGAGAGATGCTTGGGACAAGAGTCAGGATGGAGAGGAGAGAGAGGCTTGGGACAAGAGTCAGGATGGAGAGGAGAGAGAGGCTTAGGACGAGAGTGATACTGGACAGGAGAGAGTGGCTTGGGACGATACTCAGGCTTGACTGGAGAGAGAGGCTTGGGAAGAGAGTCAGGCAGAAAAGGAGATAGTTGTCTGGAGAGAGTCAGGTAGTACAGGAGAGACAGACTTGGGACGAGATTCAAGCAGGACAGGAATAAGAGGATTTGGATGTTAGTTGGTCATGAAAAGAGTGAGAGGCATGCAGCGAGAGTCAGGCAGGATAGGAGAGAGAAACTTGGGGCGAGTGTCAGGCTGGAAATGAGAGAGAGGCTTGTGATGAGAGTCATGCTGAACAGGTGAGCGATGGTTGGGACGTAGGTCAGGCTGGATAGGAGAGAGAGGTTAAGGACGAGAGTGAGGCTCGACAGGAAAGAGAGGCTTGGGATGAGAGTAAGGATGGACAGGAGAGTGAGGCTTAAAACGAGAGTGATGCTTTAAGGGAGAGAGATGCTTGTGACGATAATCAGGCTGGACAGTAGAGGGAGGCTTGGGACGAGAGTCAGGTAGGAAAAGAGATAGATGCTTGGAACGAGAGTGAGGCAGGATAGGTGAGATAGAGGTTTTGGACGAGCGTTAGGCAGGACAGGAGAGAGAAGGCTTGGGACGAGAGTCAAGCTGGACAGGAGAGAGAGGCTTAAGACGAGAGTAAGGTCGAAAACGAGACAGGTGTTGGGACGAGATACAGGAATGACACGAGAGAAAGGCTTGGGACGAGAGTCACGTAGGAAAGCAGAGGGAGGCCTGGGACGAGAGTCAGGCAGGACAGGAGAGGGAGAATTGGGACAGGAGTAAGGCTAGACACTAGAGAGAGCCTTGGGACGATATTCAGGCAGGAGAAAAGAGAGTGTCTTAGGACGAGAGTGATTCTGGACATTAGATAGGGGCTTGAGACGAGAGTCAGGCTGGACAGGAGAAAGAGGCTTGTGGCGAGAGTCAATCCGAAAAGGAGAGAGGGGTTCAAACGATTGTCAGGCATGACAGGAGAGAGAGGGTTAGGACGAGAGTGATGATTGTCAGAAGAGAGAGTCTTGGAACGATAGTCAGTGTGAACAGGAGAAAGATGGTTGCTAAGAGAATCAGGCCCAAAAGGAGAGAGGGGTTGGGACGAGAGTCAAGCATGACAGGAGAGAGAGGCTTGGGACAAGAGTCAGGTAGAAGAGGAGAGAAAGGCTTGGGACTAGCGTCAGGCACGACAGGAATAAGAGTCTTTGGACGTTAGTTAGGAATGACAGGAGAGAGAGGCTTGCAACGAGAGTCAGGCAGGACAGGAGATAAAGGTTTTGGACGAGAGTCAGGCAGGACAGGAGAAGGAAGGCTTGGGAGGCGAGTCAATCTGGACAAGAAAGAAAGGCTTAGGACGAGTGTGATGCTGGACAGGAGGGAGGGGCTTGGGACGATAGTCAGGCTGGACAGGAGGGAGAGGCTTGGCACGAGAATCAAGCTGGACAGGAGAGAGAGGCTTAGGACGTGATTAAGGTCGAAAACGAGACAAGGGTTGGGACGAGAGTCACGCAGGACAGGAGAGAGAGGTTTTGGACGAGAGTTAGGCAGGACAGGAGAGAGAGGCTTGGGACGAGAGTCAAGCAGGACAGGAATAAGAGGCTTTGGATATTAGTTGGGCATGAAAAGAGAGAGAGGCATGCAACGAGAGTCAGGCAGGACAGGAGAGAGAATCTTAGGGCGAGAATCAGGATAGAAAAACAGAGAGGCTTCTGATGAGAGTCAGGCTGAACAGGTGAGAGATGCTTGGGACGTGAGTCAGGCTAGATAGGAGAGAGAGGTTAAGAACGAGAGTGAGGCTGGACAGGAAAGAGAGGCTTGGGATGAGAGTCAGGATGGACAGGAGAGAGAGGCTTAGAACGAGAGTGATTGTTTAAGGGAGAGAGAGGCTTGGGACGATAATCAGGCTGGACAGGAGAGAGAGGCTTGGGACGAGAGTCAGGTAGAAAAGGAGAGAGTGGTTGGGAAGAGACTAAGGAATGACAAGAGAGAGAGGCTTGGTAGGAGAGTCAGGTAGGAAAAGAGAGAGATGAATAGGACGAGAGTCAGGCAGGAGAGGTGAGAGAGAGGTTTTGGACGAGCGTCAGGCAGGACAGGAGAGAGAAGGCTTGGGACGAGAGTCAAGCTGGACAGAAGAGAGAGTCTTAGGACGAGAGTGGTCCTGGACAGGAGGGATGTGGGCTTGGGACGATAGTCAGGCTGGAGAGGAGGGAGTGGCCTGGGAGGGGAATCAAGCTAGACAGGAGAAAGAGGCTTAGGACAAGAGTAAGGTCGAAAACGAGACAGGGGTTGGGACGAGATATAGGAATGACAGGAGAGAAAGGCTTGGGACGAGAATCAGGTAGGAGAGCAGAGGAAGGCTTAGGACGAGAGTCAGGCAGGACAGGAGATGGAGAATTGGGACGTGAGTAAGGCTAGACAGTAGAGAGAGCCTTGGGACGAGATTCAGGCAGGAGAAAAGAGAGAGTCTTAGGACGAGAGTGATTCTGGACTGTAGGTAGGGGCTTGAGACGAGAGTCAGGCTGGACAGGAGAAAGAGGCTTGTGACGAGAGTCAATCCGAAAAGAGAGAGGGGTTCGAACGAGAGTCAGGCTTGAAAGAAGAGAGAGGGTTAGGACGAGAGTGATGATGGTTAGAAGAGAGAGTCTTGGAACGATAGTCAGGGTGAACAGGAGAGAGAGGCTTGCTAAGAGAATTAGGCCCAAAAGGAGAGAGGGGTTGGGACGAGAGCCAGGCATGACAGGAGAGAGAGGCTTGGGACGAGAGTCAGGTAGGAGAGGAGAGAAAGGTTTGAGACTAGCGTCATGCACAACAGGAATAAGAGCCTTTGGACGTTAGTCAGCCATGACAGGAGAGAGAGGCTTGCAACGAGAGTCAGGCAGGATAGTAGAGAGAGGCTTTGGAGGAGAGTCAGGTTGGACAGGAGAGAGAAATATAGGACGAGAATGATGCTGGACAGGAGGTAGGGGCTTGGGACGATAGTCAGCCTGGACAGGAGGGAGAAGCTTGGCACGAGAATCAAGCTGAACAGGAGAGAGAGGCTTAGGAAGTGATTAAGGTCGAAAACGAGACAGGGGTTGGGACGAGAGTCAGGAATGACAGGAGAGAGAGAGTCTTGGGACGAGAGTTAGGTAGGAGAGGAGAGGGAGTCTTGGGACGAGAGTCGGGCAGAAAAGGGGAGAGAGGTTTTGGACGAGAGTCAGGCAGGACTGGAGAAAGAGGCTTGGGACGAGAGTCAAGCAGTACAGGAATAAAAGGCTTTGGATATTAGTTGGGGATGGAAAGAGAGAGAAGCATGCAACGAGAGTCAGGCATGACAGGAGAGAAAAACTTGAGGTGAGAATCAGGCTAGAAATGAGACAAAGGCTTGTGATGAGAGTCAGGCAAACCAGGAGAGAGATGCTTGGGACAAGAGTCAGGATGGAGAGGAGAGAGAGGCTTGGGACTAGAGTCAGGATGGAGAGGAGAGAGAGGCTTAGGACGAGAGTGATGCTGGACAGGAGAGAGTGGCTTGGGACGATACTCAGGCTTGACTGGAGAGGGAGTCTTAGGACGAGAGTCAGGCAGAAAAGGAGATATTTGTCTGGAGAGAGTCAGGTAGGAAAGGAGAGACAGGCTTGGGATGATATTCAAGCAGGACAGGAATAAGAAGCTTTGGATGTTAGTTGGGCATGAAAAGAGTGAGAGGCATGCAGCGAGTGTCAGGCAGGATAGGAGAGAGAAACTTGGGGCGAGTCTCATGCTGGAAATGAGAGAGACGCTTGTGATGAGAGTAATGCTGAACAGGTGGGCGATGGTTGGGACGTAGGTCAGGCTGGATAGGAGAGAGAGGTTAAGGACGAGAGTGAGGCTGGACAGGAAAGTGAGGCTTGGGATGAGAGTCAGGATGGACAGGAGAGTGAGGCTTAAAACGAGAGTGATGTTTTAAGGGAGAGAGAGGCTTGCGACGATAATCAGGCTGGACAGGAGATAGAGGCTTGGGACGAGAGTCAGGTAGAAAAGGAGAGAGTGGTTGGGAAGAGAATAAGGATTGACAGGAGAGAGAGGCTTGGTAGGAGAGTCAGGTAGGAAAAGAGAGAGATCCTTGGAATGAGAGTGAGGCAGGACAGGTGAGATAGAGGTTTTGGACGAGCGTTAGGCAGGACAGGAGAGAGAAGGCTTGGGACGAGAGTCAAGCTGGACAGGAGAGAGAGGCTTAAGACGAGAGTAGGGTCGAAAACGAGATAGGTGTTGGGACGAGATACAGGAATGACAGGAGAGAAAGGCTTGGGACGAGAGTCAGGCAGGAAAGCAGAGGGAGGCCTGGGACGAGAGTCAGGCAGGACAGGAGAGGGAGAATAGGGACGGGAGTAAGGCTAGATTCAGGCAGGCGAAAAGGGAGTGTCTTAGGACGAGATTGATTCTGGACAGTAGGTAGGGGCTTGAGACGAGAGGCAGGCTGGACAGGAGAAAGAGGCTTGTGACGAGAGTCAATCCGAAAAGGCGAGAGGGGTTCAAACGAGAGTCAGGCATGACAGGAGAGAGAGGGTTAGGACGAGAGTGATGATGATTAGAAGAGAGAGTTTTGGAACGATAGTCAGGGTGAACAGGAGAGAGAGGCTTGCTAAGAGAATCAGGCCCAAAAGGAGAGAGGTGTTGGGACGAGAGTCAGGCATGACAGGAGAGAGAGGCTTGTGGACGAGAGTCAGGTAGGAGAGGAGAGAAAGGCTTGGGACTAGCTTCAGGCACGACAGGAATAAGAGTCTTTGGACGTTAGTTAGCCATGACAGGAGAGAGAGGCTTGCAACGAGAGTCAGGAAGGACAGGAGAAGAGAATTTTGACGAGAGTCGGGCAGGACAGCAGAGAGAAGGCTTGGGAGGCGAGTCAATCTGGTGAAGAGAGAAAGGCTTAGGATGAGTGTGATGCTGGACAGGAGGGAGGGGCTTGGGACGATAGTCAGGCTGGAATGGGAGAGGCTTGGCACGAGAAACAAGCTGGACAGTGGAGAGAGGCTTAGGACGTGATTAAGGTCGAAAATGAGACAGGGTTTGGGACGAGAGTCAGGAATGACATTAGAGAGAGGCTTGGGACGAGAGTTAGGTAGGAGAGGAGAGGGAGGTTTGGGACGAGAGTCACGCAGGACAGGAGAGGGAGGTTTTGAACGAGAGTTAGGCAAGACAGGAGAGAGAGGCTTGGGACGAGAGTCAAGCAGGACAGGAATAAGAGGCTGTGGATGTTAGTTGGGCATGAAAGATAGAGAGGCATGCAGCGAGAATCAGGCAGGACAGTAGAGAGAAACTTGGGGCGAGAATCAGGCAGGAAAAGAGAGAGAAGCTTTTGATGAGAGTCAGGCTGAACAGGTGAGAGATGCTTGGGACGTGAGTCAGGCTAGGTAGGAGAGAGTGGTTTAGGACGAGAGTGAGGCTGGACAGGAAAGAGAGGCTTGGGATGAGAGTCAGGATGGACAGGAGAGAGAGGCTTAGAACGAGAATGATGCTTTAAGGGAGAGAGAGGCTTGGGACGATAATCAGGCTGGACAGAAGAGAGGGTCTTGGGACGAGAGTCAGGCAGAAAAGGAGAGAGTGGTTGGGACAAGACTAAGGAATGACAATTGAGAGAATCTTGCTAGGACAGTCAGGTAAGAAAAGAGAGACATGCTTGGGACGAGTGTCAGGCAGGACAGGTGAGAGAGAGGTTTTGGACGAGCGTCAGGCAGGACAGGAGAGAGAAGGCTTGGGACGAGAGTCAAGGTGGACAGGAGAGAGAGGCTTAGGACGAAAGTGACCCTGGACAGGAGGGAGGGGCTTGGGACGATAGTCAGGCTGGACAGGAGGAAGTGGCCTGGGACGGGAATCAGGCTAGACAGGAGAGAGAAGATTAGGACGAGAGTAAGGTCGAAAACAAGACAGGGGTTGGGACGAGATACAGGAATGACAGGAGAGAGAGGCTTGGGACGAGAATCAGGTTGGAGAGCGGAGGGAGGCTTGGGACGAGAGTCAAGCAGGACAGGAATAAGAGGCTTTGGATGTTAGTTGGGCATGAAAAGAGAGAGAGGCATCTAACGAGAGTCAGGCAGGATAGGAGAGAGAAACTTGAGGCGAGAATCAGGCTGGAAATGAGAGAGAGGCTTGTGATGAGAGTCAGGCTGAACA
Organism: Panulirus ornatus; assembly: GCF_036320965.1. Lineage (NCBI taxonomy): Eukaryota > Metazoa > Arthropoda > Malacostraca > Decapoda > Palinuridae > Panulirus > Panulirus ornatus. The sequence goes on from NC_092228.1 coordinate 50,262,898, forward strand.
GGTGAGAGATGCTTGGGACGTGAGTCACGCTAGATAGGAGAGAGAGGTTAAGAACGAGAGTGAGGTTGGACAGGAAAGAGAGGCTTGGGCTGAGAGTCAGGATGGAAAGGAGAGAGAGGCTTAGAACGAGAGTGATGCTTTAAGGGAGAGAGAGGCTTGGGACGATAATCAGGCTGAACAGGTGAGAGATGCTTGGGACGTAGGTCAGGCTGGATAGGAGAGAGAAGTTAAGGACGAGATTGAGGCTGGACAGGAAAGAGAGGCTTGGGATGAGAGTCAGGCTTGACAGGAGAGTGAGGCTTGGAACGGGAGTGATGCTTTAAGGGAGAGAGAGGCTTGGGACGATATTCAGGGTGGACAGGAGAGAGAGGCTTGGGACGAGAGTCAGGCTGAACAGGTGAGAGATGCTTGGGACGTAGGTCAGGCTGGATAGGAGAGAGAAGTTAAGGACGAGAGTGAGGCTGGACACGAAAGAGAGGCTTGGGATGAGAGTCAGGCTTGACAGGAGAGTGAGGCTTAGAACGGGAGTGATGCTTTAAGGGAGAGAGAGGCTTGGGACGATAATCAGGGTGGACAGGAGAGAGAGGCTTGGGACGAGAGTCAGGCAGAAAAGGAGAGAGTGGTTGGGACGAGAATAAGGAATGACAGGAGAGAGAGGGTTGGTAGGAGAATCAGGTAGGAAAAGAGAGAGATGCTTGGAACGAGAGTGAGGCAGGACAGGTGAGATAGAGCTTTTGGACGAGCGTCAGGCAGGACAGGAGAGAGAAGGCTTTGGACGAGAGTCAAGCTGGACAGGAGAGAGAGGCTTAGGACGAGAATACGGTCGAAAACGAGACAGGGGTTGGGATGAGATACAAGAATAACAGGAGAGAAATGCTTGGGGCGAGAGTCAGGTAGGAAAGCAGAGGAAGGCCTGGGACGAGAGTCAGGCAGGACATTAGAGGGAGAATTGGGACGGGAGTAAGGCTAGACACTAGAGAGAGCCTTGGGACGAGATTCAGGCAGGAGAAAAGAGAGTGTCTTAGGACGAGAGTGATTCTGGACAGTAGGTAGGGGCTTGAGACGAGAGTCAGGATGGAAAGGAGAAAGAGGCTTGTGACGAGAGTCAATCCGAAAAGGAGAGAGGGGTTCAAACGAGAGTCAGGCATGACAGGAGAGAGAGGGTTAGGGCGAGAGTTATGATGGTCAGAAGAGAGAGTCTTGGAACGATAGTCAGGGTGAACAGGAGAGAGAGGCTTGCTAAGAGAATCAGGCCCAAAAGGAGATAGGGGTTGGGACGAGAGTCAGGCATGACAGGAGAGAGAGGCTTGAGACGAGAGTCAGGTAGGAGAGGAGAGAAAGGCTTGGAACTAGCGTCAGGCACGACTGGAATACGAGTCTTTGGACGTTAGTTAGCCATGACAGGAGAGAGAGGCTTGCAACGAGAGTCAGGCAGGACAGGAGAGAGAGGTTTTGGACGAGAGTCAGGCAGGACAGGAGAGAGAAGGCTTGGGAGGCGAGTCAATCTGGACAAGAGAGAAAGGCTTAGGACGAGTGTGATGCTGGACAGGAGGGAGGGGCTTGGGACGATATTCAGGCTAGAGAGGAGGGAGAGGCTTGGCACGAGAATCAAGCTGGACAGGATAGAGAGGCATAGGACGTGATTAAGATCGAAAACGAGACAGGGGTTGGGAAGAGAGTAAGGAATGACAGGAGAGAGAGGCTTGGGACGAGAGTTAGGTAGGAGAGGAGAGGGAGGCTTGGGACGAGAGTCACGAAGGACAGGAGAGAGAGGTTTTAGACGAAAGTTAGGCAGGATAGGAGAGAATGGCTTGGGACGAGAATGAGGCAGGACAGGAATAAGAGGCTTTGGATGTTAGTTGGGCATGAAAAGAGAGAGAGGCATTCAACGAGAGACAGGCAGGACAGGAGAGAGAAACTTGGGGCGAAAATCAGGCTAAAAAAAAGAGAGATACTTGTGATGAGAGTCAGGCTGAACAGGTGAGAGATGCTTGGGACGTGAGTCACGCTAGATAGGAGAGAGAGGTTAAGAACGAGAGTGAGGTTGGACAGGAAAGAGAGGCTTGGGATGAGAGTCAGGATGGAAAGGAGAGAGAGGCTTAGAACGAGAGTGATGCTTTAAGGGAGAGAGAGGCTTGGGACGATAATCAGGCTGGACAGGAGAGAGAAGCTTGGGACGAGAGGCAGGCAGAAAAGGAGAGAGTGGTTGGGACGAGACTAAGGAATGACAAGAGAGAGAGGCTTGATAGGAGAGTCAGGTAGGAAAAGAGAGAGATGCTTGGGACGAGAGTCAGGCAGGAGAGGTGAGAGAGAGGTTTTGGGCGAGCTTCAGGCAGGACAGGAGAGAGAGGGCTTGGGACGAGAGTCAAACTGGACAGAAGAGAGAGGCTTAGGACGAGAGTGGTCCTGGACAGGAAGGATTTGGGCTTGGGACGATAGTCAGACTGGACAGGAGGGAGTGGCCTGGGATGGGAATCTAGCTAGACAGGAGAGAGAAGCTTAGGACAAGAGTAAGGTCGAAAACGAGACAGTGGTTGGGACGAGATACAGGAATGACATGAGAGAAAGGCTTGTGACGAGAATCAGGTAGGATAGCAGAGTGAGGCTTAGGACGAGAGTCAGGCAGGACAGGAGTGGGAGAATTGAGACGGGAGTAAGGCTAGACAGTAGAGAGAGCCTTGTGACGAGATTCAGGCAGGAGAAAAAAGAGAGTCTTAGGACGAGAGTGATTCTGGACTGTAGGTAGGGGCTTGAGACGAGAGTCAGGCTGGATAGGAGAAAGAGGCTTGTGACGTGAGTCAATCCGAAAAAGAGAGAGGGGTTCGAACAAGAGTCAGGCATGACAGGAGAGAGAGGGTTAGGACGAGAGTGATGATGGTTAGAAGAGAGAGTCTTGGAACGATAGTCAGGGTGAACAGGAAAGGCTTCCTAAAAGAATTAGGCCCAAAAAGAGAGAGGGGTTGGGACGAGAGCCAGGCATGACAGGAAAGAGAGGCATGGGACGAGAGTCAGGTAGGAGAGGAGAGAAAGGTTTGGGACTAGCGTCAGGCACGACAGGAATAAGAGCCTTTGGACTTTAGTCAGCCATGACAGGAGAGAGAGGCTTGCAACGAGAGTCAGGCAGGACAGGAGAGAGAGGCTTTGGAGGAGAGTCAGATTGGACAAGAGAGAGAGAGATAGGACGAGAGTGATGCTGGACAGGAGGGAGGGGCTTGGGACGACAGTCAGCCTGGACAGGATGGAGAAGTTTGGCACGAGAATCAAGCTGGACAGGAGAGAGAGGCTTGGGACGTGATTAAGGTCGAAAACGAGACAGGGGTTGGGACGAGAGGCAGGAATGACAGGAGAGAGAGGCTTGGGACGAGAGTTAGGTAGGAGAGGAGAGGGAGGCTTGGGACGAGAGTCGGGCAGAAAAGGAGAGAGAGGTTTTGGAAGAGAGTCAGGCAGGACAGGAGAGAGAGGCTTGGGACGAGAGTCAATCAGTACAGGAATAAGAGGCTTTGGATATTAGTTGGGGATGGAAAGAGAGAGAGGCATGCAACGAGAGTCAGGCATGACAGGAGAGAAAAACTTGAGGCCAGAATCAGGCTAGAAATGAGAGAAAGGCTTGTGATGAGAGTCAGGCAAACAAGGAGAGAGATGCTTGGGACAAGAGTCAGGATGGAGAAGAGAGAGAAAGGCTTGGGACAAGAGTCAGGATGGAGAGGAGAGAGAGGCTTAGGACGAGAGTGATGCTGGACAGGAGAGAGTGGCTTGGGACGATACTCAGGCTTGACTGGAGAGAGAGGCTTGGGACGAGAGTCAGGCAGAAAAGGAGATAGTTGTCTGGAGAGAGTCAGGCATGACAGGAGAGAGGGGTTTGGGACAAGAGTCAGGTAGGACAGGAGAGAGAGGCTTGGGACGAGATTCAAGCAGGACAGGAATAAGAGGCTTTGGATATTAGTTGGACATGAAAGAGAGAGAGGCATGCAGCGAGAGTCAGGCAGGATAGGAGAGAGAAACTTGGGGCGAAAATCAGGCTGGAAATGAGTGAGAGGCTTGTGATGAGAGTCAGGCTGAACAGGTGAGCGATGCTTGGGACGTAGTTCAGGCTGGATAGGAGAGAGAGGTTAAGGGCGAGAGTGAGGCTGGACAGGAGAGAGAGGCTTGGGATGAGAGTCAGGATGGACAGGAGAGTGTGGCTTAAAACGAGAGTGATGCTTTAAGGGCGAGAGAGGCTTGACGATAATCAGGCTGGACAGGAGAGAGAGGCTTGGGACGAGAGTCAGGCAGAAAAGGAGAAAGTGGTTGGGAAGAGAATAAGGAATGACAGGAGAGAGAGGCTTGGTAGGAGAGTCAGGTAGGAAAAGAGAGATATGTTTGGAACGAGAGTGAGGCAGGACAAGTGAGATAGAGGTTTTGGACGAGCGTTAGGCAGGACAGGAGAGAGAAGGCTTGGGACGAGAGTCAAGCTGGACAGGAGAGAGAGGCTTAAGACGAGAGTAAGGTCGAAAACGAGACAGGGGTTGGGACGAGATACAGGAATGACAGGAGAGAAAGGCTTGGGACGAGAGTCAGGTAGGAGAGGAGAGAAAGGAATGCAGAGGGAGGCCTGGGACGAGAGTCAGGCAGGACAGGAGAGGGAGAATTGGGATGGGAGTAAGGCTAGACACTAGAGAGAGCCTTGGGACGAGATTCAGGCAGTAGAAAAGAGAGTGTCTTAGGACGAGAGTGATTCTGGACAGTAGGTAGGGGCTTGAGACGAGAGTCAGGATGGACAGGAGAAAGAGGGTTGTGACGAGAGTCAATCCGAAAAGGAAAGAGGGGTTCAAACGAGAGTCAGGCATGACAGGAGAGAGAGGGTTAGGGCGAGAGTTATGATGGTCAGAAGAGAGAGTCTTTGGACGATAGTCAGGGTGAACAGGAGAGAGAGGCTTGCTAAGAGAATCAGGCCCAAAAGGAGAGAGGGATTGGGACGAGAGTCAGGCATGACAGGAGAGAGAGGCTTGGGACGAGAGTCAGGTAGGAGAGGAGAGAAAGGCTTGGATCTAGCGTCAGGCACGACAGGAATAAGAGTCTTTGGACGTTAGTTAGCCATGACAGGAGAGAGAGGCTTGCAACGAGAGTCAGGCAGGACAGGAGAGAGAGGTTTTGGACGAGAATCAGGCAGGACAGGAGAGAGAAGGCTTGGTAGGCGATTCAATCTGGACAAGAGAGAAACGCTTAGGACTAGTGTGATGCTGGACAGGAGGGAGGGGCTTGGGACGATAGTTAGGCTGGACAGGAGGGAGAGGCTTGGCACGAGAATCAAGCTGGACAGGAGAGAGAGGCTTTGAACGTGATTAAAGTCGAAAACGAGACAGGGGTTGGGACGAGAGTCAGGAATGACAGGAGAGAGAGGCTTGGGACGAGAGTTAGGTAGGAGAGGAGAGGGAGGCTTGGGACGAGAGTCAGGCAGGACAGGAGAGAGAGGTTTTAGACGAGAGTGAGGCAGGACAGGAGAGAGAGGCTTGGGACGAGAGTCAGGCAGGACAGGAATAAGAGGCTTTGGATTTTAGTTGGGCATGAAAAGAGAGAGAGGCATGCAACGAGAGTCAGGCAGGACAGGAGAGAGAAACTTGGGACGAGAATCAGGCTGGAAAAAAGAGAGAGGTTGTGATGAGAGTCAGGCTGAACAGGTGAGAGATGCTTGGGACGTGAGTCAGGATAGATAGGAGAGAGAGGTTTTGGACGAGAGTGAGGTTGGACAGGAAAGAGAGGCTTGGGATGAGAGTGAGGATGGACAGGAGAGAGAGGATTAGAACGAGAGTGATGCTTTAAGGGAGAGAGAGGTTTGGGACGCTAATCAGGCTGGACAGGAGAGAGAGGCTTGGGACGAGAGTCAGGCAGAAAAGGAGAGAGTGGTTTGGACGAAACTAAGGAATGACAAGAGAGAAAGGCTTGGTAGGAGATTCAGGTAGGAAAAGAGAGAGATGCTTGGGACGAGAGTCAGACAGGACAGGTGAGAGAGAGGTTTTGGACAAGCGTCAGGCAGGACAGGAGAGAGAAGGCTTGGGACGAGAGTCAAGCTGGACAGGAGAGAGAGGCTTAGGACGAGAGGGATCCTGGACAGGAGGGAGTGGCCTGGGACGGGAATCAGGCTAGACAGGAGAGAGAGGCTTAGGACGAGAGTAAGGTCGAAAACGAGACAGGGGTTGGGACGAGATACAGGAATGACAGAAGAGAGAGGCTTGGGACGAGAATCAGGTGGGAGAGCAGAGGGAGCCTTGGGACGAGAGTCAGGCAGGACAGGAGAGGGAGAATTGGGACGGGAATAAGGCTAGACAGTAGAGAGAGCCTTGGGACGAGATTCAGGCAGGAAAAAAGAGAGAGTCTTAGGACGAGAGTGATTCTGGACAGTATGCAGGGGCTTAAGACGAAAGTTAGGCTGGGAAGGAGAAAGGGGCTTGTGACGAGAGTCAATCCGAAAAGGAGAGAGGGGTTCTAACGAGAGAGGGTTAAGACGAGAGTGATGATGGTCAGAAGAGAGAGTCTTGGAACGATAGCCAGGGTGAACAGGAGAGAGAGGCTTGCTAAGAGAATCAGGCCCAAAAGGAGAGAAGTGTTGGGACGAGAGTCAGGCATGACAGGAGAAAGAGGCTTGGGACGAGAGTCAGGTAGGAAAGGAGAGAAAGGCTTGGGACTAGCGTCAGGCACGACAGGAATAAGAGCCTTTGGACGTTAGTCAGCCATTACAGGAGAGAGAGGCTTGCAACGAGAGTCAGGCAGGACAGGAGAGAGAGGCTGTGGAAGAGAGTCAGGCAGGACAGGAGAGAGATGCTTTGGAGGAGAGTCAGGGTGGACAGGAGAGAGAGCGATAGGACGAGAGTGATGCTGGACTGGAGGGAGGGGCTTGGGACGATAGTCAGCCTGGACAGGAGGGAGAAGCTTGGCACGAGAATCAAGCTGGACAGGAGAGAGAGGCTTAGGACGTGGTTAAGGTCGAAAACGAGACAGGGGTTGAGACGAGAGACAGGAATGACAGGAGAGAGAGGCTTGGGACGAGAGTTACGTAGGAGAGGAGAGGGAGGCTTGGGACGAGAGTCAGCCAGAAAAGAAGAGAGAGTTTTTGGACGAGAGTCAGGCAGAACAGGAGAGAGAGGCTTGGGATGAGAGTCAAGCAGTTCAGGAATAAGAGGCTTTGGATATTAGTTGGGGATGGAAAGAGAGAGGCATGCAACGAGAGTCAGGTATGACAGGAGAGAAAAACTTGAGGCGAGAATCAGGCTAGAAATGAGAGAAAGGCTTGTGATGAGAGTCAGGCAAACCAGGAGAGAGATGCTTGGGACAAGAGTCAGGATGGAGAGGAGAGAGAGGCTTGGGACAAGAGTCAGGATGGAGAGGAGAGAGAGGCTTAGGACGAGAGTGATGCTGGACAGGAGAGAGGGGCTTGGGACGATACTCAGGCTTGACTGGAGAGAGAGGCTTGGGACGAGAGTCAGGCAGAAAAGGAGATATCTCTCTGGAGAGTCAGGCCTGACAGGAGAGAGGGGTTTGGGACAAGAGTGAGGTAGGACAGGAGAGAGAGGCTTGGGACGAGATTCAAGCAGGACAGGAATAAGAGGCTTTGGATGTTAGTTGGGCATGAAAAGAGAGGAATGCAACGAGAGTCAAGCAGGATAGGGGAGAGAAACTTGGAGCGAGAATTAGGCTGGAATTGAGAGAGAGGCTTGTGATTAGATTCAGGCTGAACATACGAGAGATGCTTGGGACGTAGGTGAGGCTGCATAGGAGAGAGAGGTTGGGGACGAGAGTGAGGCTGGACAGGAAAGAGAGGCTTTGGATGAGAGTCAGGCTGGACAGGAGAGTGAGGCTTAGAACGAGAGTGATGCTTTAAGGGAGAGAGAGGCTTGTGACGATAATCAGGGTGGACAGGAGAGAGAGGCTTGGGACGAGAGTCAGGCAGAAAAGGAGATAGTGGTTGGGACGAGAATAAGGAATGACAGGAGAGAGAGGCTTGGTAGGAGAGTCAAGTAGGAAAAGAGAGAGATTCTTGGAACGAGAGTGAGGCAGGACAGGTGAGATAGAGGTTCGGCACGAGCGTCAGGCAGGACAGGAGAGAGAAGGATTGGGACGAGAGTCAAGCTGGACAGGAGAGAGAGGCTTAGGACGAGAGTAAGGTCGAAAACGAGACAGGGGTTGGGACGAGATACAAGAAAGACAGGAGAGAAAACCTTGGGACGAGAGTCAGTTACGAAAGCAGAGAGAGGCGTGGGACGAGAGTCAGGCAGGACAGGAGAGGGAGAATTGGGACGGGAGTAAGGCTAGACACTAGAGAAAGCCTTTGGGACGAGATTCAGGCAGGCGAAAAGAGTGTGTCTTAGGACGAGAGTGATTCTGGACAGTAGGTAGGGGCTTGAGACGAGAGTCAGGCTGGACAGGAAAAAGAGGCTTGTAACGAGAGTCAATCCGAAAAGGAGAGAGGGGTTCAAATGAGAGTAAGGCATGACAGGAGAGAGAGGGTTAGGACGAGAGTTATGATGGTCAGAAGAGAGAGTCTTTGAACGATAGTCAGGGTGAACAGGAGAGAGAGGCTTGGTACGAGAGTTAGGTGGTAGAGGAGAGAGAGCCTTGGGACGAGAGTCACGCAGGACAGGAGAGAGAAGTTTTGGACGAGAGTTAGGCAGGACAGGAGAGAGAGGCTTGGGACGAGAGTCAAGCAGAACAGGAATATGAGGCTTTGGATACTAGTTGGGCATGAATAGAGAGAGAGGCATGCAACTAGAGTCAGGCAGGACAGGAGAGAGAAACTTGAGGCGAGAATCAGGCTGGAAAAGGGACACAGGCTTGTGATAAGAGTCAGGCTGAAAAGGTGAGAGATGCTTGGGACGTGAGTCAGGCTAGATAGGAGAGAGTGGTTTAGTACGAGAGTGAAGCTGGACAGGAAAGAGAGGCTTGGGATGAGAGTCAGGATGGACAGGAGAGAGAGGCTTAGAACGAGAGTGATGCTTTAAGTGAGAGAGAAGCTTGGGACGATAATTAGCCTGGACAGGAGAGAGAGGTTTGTGACGAGATTCAGGCAGAAAAGGAGAGAGTGGTTGGGAGGAGACTAAGGAATGACAAGAGAGAGAGGCTTGTTAGGAGAGTCAGGTAGGAAAAGAGAAAGATGTTTGGGACGAGAGTCAGGCAGGACAGGTGAGAGAGGTTTTGGACGAGCCTCAGGCAGGACAGGAGAGAGAAGGCTTGGGACGAGAGACAAGCTGGCCAGGAGAGAGAGGCTTAGGACGAGAGTGATTCTGGACAGGAGTGAGGTGTTTGGGACGATAGTCAGGCTGGACAGGAGGGAGTGGCCTGGGACGGGAATCAGGCTAGACAGGAGAGAGAGGCTTAGAACGAGAGTAAGGTCGAAAACGAGACAGGGGTTGGGACGAGATACAGGAATGACAGGAGAGTGAGGTTAGGGACGATAATCAGGTAGGAGAGCGGAGGGAGGCTTGGGACGAGAGTCAGGCAGGACAGGTGAGAGAGAATTGTGACGGGAGTAAGGCTAGACAGTAGATAGAGCCGTGGGACGAGTTTCAGGTAGGAGAAAAGAGAGAGTCTTAGGACGAGAGTGATTCTGGACAGTAGGTAGGGGCTTGAGACGAGAGTCAGGCTGGACAGGAGAAAGAGGCTTGAGACGAGATTCAATCCGAAAAGGAGAGAGGGGTTCGAACGAGAGTTAGGCATGACAGGAGAGACAGGGTTAGGACGAGAGTGATGATGGTCAGAAGAGAGAGTCTTGGAACGATAGTCAGGGTGAACAGGAGAGAGAGGCTTGCTAAGAGAATCAGGCCCAAAAGGAGAGAGGTGTTGGGACGAGAGTCAGGCATGACAGGAGAGAGAGGCTTGGGACGAGAGTCAGGTAAGAGAGGAGAGAATGGCTTGGGACTAGAGTCAGGCACGACAGGAATAAGAGCCTTTGGACGTTAGTCAGCCTTGACAGGAGAGAGAGGCTTTCATCGAAAGTCAGGCAGGACAGGAGAGAGAGGCTTTGGAAGAGAGTCAGTCAGGACAGGAGAGAGGCTTTGGAGGAGAGTCAGGTTGGACAGGAGAGAGAGAGATAGGACGAGAGTGATGCTGGAAAGGAGGGAGGGGCTTGGGACGATAGTCAGCCTGGACAGGAGGGAGAAGCTTGGCACGAGAAACAAGCTGGACAGGAGAGAGAGGCTTAGGACGTGATGAAGGTCGAAAACGAGACAGTGGTTGGGACGAGAGTCAGGAATGACAGGAGAGAGAGGCGTGGGACGAGAGTTAGGTAGGAGAGGAGAGGGAGGATTGGGACGAGAGTCAGGCAGAAAAGGAGAGAGATGTTTTGGACGAGAGTCAGGCAGGACAGGAGAGAGAGGCTTGGGACGAGAGTCAAGCAGTACAGGAATAAGAGGCTTTGGATATTAGTTGGGGATGGAAAGAGAGAGAGGCATGCAACGAGAGTCAGGCATGACAGTAGAGAAAAACTTGAGGCGAGAATCAGGCTAGAAATGAGAGAGAGGCTTTTGATGAGAGTCAGGCAAACCAGGAGAGAGATGCTTGGGACAAGAGTCAGGATGGAGAGGAGAGAGAGGCTTGGGACAAGAGTCAGGATGGAGAGGAGAAAGAGGCTTAGGACGAGAGTGATGCTGGACAGGATAGAGTGGCTTGGGACGATACTCAGGCTTGACTGGAGAGAGAGGCTTGGGACGAGAGTCAGGCAGAAAATGATATAGTTTTCTGGAGAGAGTCAGGCATGACAGGAGAGAGGGGTTTGGGACGAGGGTCAGGTAGGACAGGAGAGAGAGGCTTGGGACGAGAGTGAGGTAGGAGAGGAGAGAAAGGCTTAGGACTAGCGTCAGGCACGACAGGAATAAGAGTCTTTGGACGTTAGTTAGCCATGACTGGAGAGAGATGCCTGCAACGAGATTGAGGCAGGACAGGACAGAGAGGTTTTGGACGAGAGTCAGGCAGGACAGGAGAGAGAAGGCTTGGGAGGCGAGTCAATCTGGAAAAGAGAGAAAGGCTTAGGACGAGTGTGACGCTGGACAGGAGGGAGGGGCTTGGGACGATAGTCAGGCTGGACAGGAGGGAGAGGCTTTGCACGAGAATCAAGCTGGACAGGAGAGAGAGACTTAGGACGTGATTAAGGTCAAAAACGAGACAGGAGTTGGGACGAGAGTCAGGAATGACAGGAGAGAGAGGCTTGCGACGAGAGTTAGGTGGGAGAGGAGAGAGAGCCTTGGGACGAGAGTCACGCAGGACAGGAGAGAGAGAGGTTTTGGACGAGAGTTAGGCAGTACAGGAGAGAGAGGCTTGGGACGAGAGTCAAGCAGAAAAGTAAAAAGATGCTTTGGATATTAGTTGGGCATGAAAAGAGAGAGAGGCATGCAACGAGATTCAGGCAGGACAGGAGAGAGAAACTTGAGGCGAGAATCAGGCTGGAAAAGGGAGAGAGGCTTGTGATGAGAGTCAGGCTGAACAGGTGAGAGATTCTTGGGACATGAGTCAGGCTAGATAGGAGAGAGTGGTTTAGGACGAGAGTGAGGCTGGACAGGAAAGAGAGGCTTGGGATGAGAGTCAGGATGGACAGGAGAGAGAGGCTTAGAACGAGAGTGATGCTTTAAGGGAGAGAGAGGCTTGGGACGATAATCAGGCTGGACAGGAGAGAGAGGCTTGGGACGAGAGTCAGGCAGAAAGGGAGTGAGTGGTTGGGACGAGACTAAGGAATGACAAGAGAGAGAGGCTTGGTAGGAGAGTCAGGTAGGAAAAGAGAGAGATGTTTGGGACGAGAGTCAGGCAGGACAGGAGAGAGAGAGGTTTTGGACGAGACCCAAGCAGGACAGGAGAGAGAAGGCTTGGGACGAGAGTCAAGCTGGACAGGAGAGAGAGGCTTAGGACGAGAGTGATCCTGGACAGGAGTGAGGTGCCTGGGACGATAGTCAGGCTGGACAGGAGGGAGTGGCCTGTGACGGGAATCAGGCTAGACAGGAGAGAGATGCTTATGACGAGAGTAAGGTCAAAAACGAGACAGGGGTTGGGACGAGATACAGGAATGACAGGAGAGAGAGGTTAGGGACGGAGAATCAGGTAGGAGAGCGGAGGTAGGCTTTGGACGAGAGTCAAGCAGGACAGGAGAGGGAGAATTATGACGGGAGTAAGGCTAGACAGTAGATAGATCCGTGGGACGACTTTCAGGCTGGAGAAAAGAGAGTCTTAAGACGAGAGTGATTCTGGACAGTTGGTAAGGGCTTGAGACGAGAGTCAGGTTGGACAGGAGAAAGAGGCTTGTGACGAGATTCAATCCGAAAAGGAGAGAGGGGTTCGAACGAGAGTCAGGCATGACAGGAGAGACTGGGTTAGGACGAGAGTGATGATGGTCAGAAGAGAGAGTCTTGGAACGATAGTCAGGGTGAACAGGAGAGAGAGGCTTGCTAAGAGAATCAGGCCCAAAAGGAGAGAGGTGTTAGGACGAGAGTGAGTCATGACAAGAGAGAGAGGCTTGGGACGAGAGTCAGGTAAGAGAGGAGAGAAAGGCTTGGGACTAGAGTCAGGCACGACAGGAATAAGAGCCTTTGGACGTTAGTCAGCCATGACAGGAGAGAGAGGATTGCAACGAAAGTCAGGCAGGACAGGAGAGAGAGGCTTTGGAGGAGTGTCAGGGTGGACAGGAGAAAGAGAGATAGGACGAGAGTGATGCTGGACAGGAGGGAGGGGCTTGGGACGATAGTCAGCCTGGACAGGAGGGAGAAGCTTGTCACGAGAATCAAGCTGGACAGGTGAGAGAGGCTTGGGACGTGATTAAAGTCGAAAACGAGACAGGGATTGAGACGAGAGTCAGGAATGACAGGAGAGAGAGGCTTGGGACGAGAATTAGGTAGGAGAGGAGAGGGAGGCTTGGGACGAGAGTCAGGCAGAAAAGGAGAGAGAGGTTTTAGACGAGAGTCAGGCAGGACAGGAGAGAGAGCCTTGGGACGAGAGTTAAGCAGTACAGGAATAAGAGGCTTTGGATATTTGTTTGGGATGGAAAGAGAGAGAGGCATGCAACTAGAGTCAGGCATGACAGGAGAGAAAAACTTGAGGTGAGAATCAGGCTAGAAATGAGAGAAAGGCTTGTGATGAGAGTCAGGCAAACCAGGAGAGAGATGCTCGGGACAAGAGTCAGGATGGAGAGGAGAGAGAGGCTTGGGACAAGAGTCAGGATGGAGAGGAGAGAGGCTTAGGACGAGAGTGATGCTGGACACGAGAGAAGGGCTTGGGACGATACTCAGGCTTGACTAGAGAGAAAGGCTTGGGACGAGAGTCAGGCAGAAAAGGTGATAGTTGTCTGGAGAGAGTCAGGTATGACAGGAGAGAGGGGTTTGTTACGAGAGTCAGGTAGGACAGGAGAGAGAGGCTTGGGACGAGAGTCAGGTAGGAGAGGAGAGAAAGGCTTGGGACTAGCGTCAGGCACGACAGGAATAAGAGTCTTTGGACGTTAGTTAGCCATGACAGGAGAGAGAGGCTTGCAAAGAGAGTCAGGCAGGACAGGAGAGAGAGGTTTTGGACGAGAGTCAGGCAGGACAGGAGAGAGAAGGCTTGGGAGGCGAGTCAATCTGGAAAAAAGAGAAAGGCTTAGGACGATTGTGATACTGGACATGAGGGAGGGTTTTGGGACGATAGTCAGGCTGGACAAGATGTAGAGCCTTGGCACGAGAATGAAGCTGGACAGGAGAGAGGGGCTTAGGACGTGATTAAGGTCGAAAACGAGACAGAGGTTGGGACGAGAGTCAGGAATGACAAGAGAGAGCGGCTTGGGACGAGAGTTAGGTAGGAGAGGAGAGGGATGCTTGTGACGAAAGTCACGTAGGACAGGAGAGAGAGGTTTTGGACGAGCGTCAGGCAGGACAGGAGAGAGAAGGCTTGGGACGAGAGTCAAGCTGGACAGGAGAGAGAGTCTTAGGACGAGAGTGATACTGGACAGGAGGGAGGGGCTTGGGAAAATAGTCAGGCTGGACAGGAGGGAGTGGCCTGGGACGGGAATCAGGCTAGACAGGAGAGACAGGCTTAGGACGAGTTTAAGGTCGAAAACGAGACAGGGGCTGGGACCAGATACAGGAATGACAGGAGAGAGAGGCTTGGGACGAGAATCAGGTGGGAGAGCAGAGGGAGGCTTGGGACGAGAGTCAGGCAGGATAGGAGAAGGAGAATTGTAACGGGAGTAAGGCTAGACAGTAGAGAGAGCCTTGAGACGATATTTAGACAGGAGAAAAGAGAGAGTGTTAGGACGAGAGTGAGTCTGGACAGTAGGTAGGGGCTTGAGACGAGAGTCAGGCTGGATGGGAGAAAGATGCTTGTGACGAGAGTCAATCCGAAAAGAAGAGAGGGGTTCGAACGAGAGTCAGGAATGTCAGGAGAGAGAGGGTTAGGACGAGAGTGATGATGGTCAGAAGAGAGAGTCTTGGAACGATAGTCAGGGTGAACAGGAGAGAGAGTCTTGGTAAGAGAATCAGGCCCTAAAGGAGAGAGGGGATGGGACGAGAGTCAGGCATGACAGGAGAGAGGCTTGGGACGAGAGTCAGGTAGGAGAGGAGAGAAAGGCTTGGGACTAGCGTCAGGACGACAAGAATAAGAGCCTTTGGACGTTAGTCAGCCATGACAGGAGAGAGAGGCTTGCAACGAGAGTCAGGCAGGACAGGAGAGAGAGGCTTTCGAAGAGAGTCATGCAGGACAGGAGAGAGAGGCTTCGGAGGAGAGTCAGGGTGGACAGGAGAGAGAGAGATAGGACGAGAGTGATGCTGGACAGGAGGGACGGGCTTGGGACGATAGTCAGCCTGAACAGGAGGGAGAAGCTTGTCACGAGAATCAAGCTGGAAAGGAGAGAGAGCCTTAGGACGTGATTAAGGTCGAAAACGAGATAGGGGTTGGGACGAGAGTCAGGAATGACAGGAGAGAGAGGCTTGGGACGAGAGTTAGGTAGGAGAGGAGAGGGAGGCTTGGGACAAGATTCAGGCAGAAAAGGAGAGAGAGGCTTGGGACGAGAGTCAAGCAGGACAGGAATAAGAGGCTTTGGATATTAGTTGGGGATGAAAAGAGAGAGAGGCATGCAACGAGAGTCATGCAGGACAGGAGAGAAAAACTTTAGGCGAGAATCAGGTTAGAAATGAGAGAAAGGCTTGTGATGAGAGTCACGCTCAACAGATGAGAGATACTTGGGACGTGAGTCAGGCTGGATAGGAGAGAGAGGTTTAGGAGGAGAGTGAGGCTGGACAGGAAAGAGAGGCTTGGGATGAGACTCAGGCTGGACAGGAGAGAGAGGCTCAGAACGAGAGTGATGCTTTAAGGGAGAGAGATGCTTGGGACGGTAATCAGGCTGGACAAGAGAGAGAGGCTTGGGACGAGAGTCAGGCAGAAAAGGAGAGAGTGGTTGGGACGAGACTAAGGAATGACAGGAGAGAGAGGCTTGGTAGGAGAGTCAGGAAGGAAATGAGAGAGATGCTTGGGACGAGTTTCAGGGAGGAAAGGAGAGAGAGAAGTTTTGGACGAAAGTCAAGCACGACAGAATGGAGAAGGCTTGGGACGAGAGTCAAGCTGGACAGGAGAGAGAGGCTTAAGACGAGAGTGGTCCTGGACTGGAGGGAGGGGCTTGGGACGATAGTTAGGATGGATAGGAGGGAGAGGCCTGGGACGAGAATCAGGCTGGACAGGAGAGAGAGGCATAAGACTAGAGTAAGGTCGAAAACGAGAAAGAGGTTGGGACGAGATACAGGAATGACAGGAGAGAGAGGCTTGGGAAGAGAGTCAGGTAAGAGAGCAGAGGGAGGCTTGGGACGAGAGTCAGGCAGGACAGGAGAGGGAGAATTGGGACTGGAGTAAGGCTAGACAGTAGAGAGAGCCTTGGGACGAGAGACAGGCAGGAGAGAAGAGAGAATCTTAGGACGAGAGTGATGCTGGAGAGGAAAGAGAGGCTTGGGACGATAGTCAAGCTGGACAGGAGAAAGAGATTTGTGACGAGTGTTAGGCAGGACAGGAGAGGGATGATTAGGATGAAAGTGATTCTAGACAGTAGAGATAGCCTTGGGACGAGAGTCAGCCACGACAGGAGAGAGAGACTTGGGACGAGAATCAGGATGGACAGTAGAGAAAGGCTTAGGATGAGTGTCATTCTGAACAGGAGAGAGATGCTTTGGAGGAGAGTCAGGCTGGAAAGTAGAGAGAGGTCTAATACGAGAGTGATGCTGGACAGGAAAATAGAGCGTGAGACGAGGGTGAAGTTGGACAGGAAAAAGAGGCTTGGGACGACAGTCAGGCTGAAAAGGAGAGAGGGGTTGGAACAAGAATCAGGTATAAAACGAGAGAGAGTCTTAGGAAGAGAGTGAGGCTGGACAAAAAAGAGTCTTGGGACGATAGTCAGGCTGGACAGGAGAGAGAGGCTTGCTACGAGTGTCAGGCCGAAAAGGAGAGACGGTTTGGGACCAGATTCAGGTATGACAGGAGAGAGAGGCTTTGGACGAGAGTCAGTTAGGAGAGGAGAAAGAGGCTTGGGACGAGATTCAGGAAGGAAAGGAGAGAGAGGCTTGAGACAAGAGTCAGGATGGAGAGGAGAGAGAGTCTTAGGACGAGAGTGATGCTGGACAGGAGAGAGGGGCTTGGGACGATACTCAAGCTTCATTGGAGAGAGGTTCTTGGGACGAGAGTCAGGCAGAAAAGGAGATAGTTGTCTGGAGAGATTCAGGCATGACAGGAGAGAGGGGTATGGGAAAAGAGTCAGGTAGGACAAGAGAGTCAGGCTTGGCACGAGAGTCAAGCAGGACAGGAATAAGAGACTTTGGATGTTAGTTGGGCATGAAAAGAGAGAGAGGCATGCAACGAGAGTCAGGGAGGACAGGAGAGAGAAACTTGGAGCGAGAATCAGGCTGGAATTGAGAGAGAGGCTTGTGATTAGATTCAGGCTGAACATGTGAGAGATGCTTGGGACGTAGGTCAGGCTGCATAGGAGAGAGAGGTTGAGGACGAGAGTGAGGCTGGACAGGAAAGAGAGGCTTTGGATGAGAGTCAGGCTGGACAGGAGAGTGAGGCTTAGAACGAGAGTGATGCTTTAAGGGAGAGAGAGGCTTGGGACGATAATCAGGCTGGACAGGAGAGAGAGGCTTGGGACGAGAGTCAGGCAGAAAAGGAGATAGTGGTTTCGACAAGAATAAGGAATGACAAGAGAGAGAGGCTTGGTAGGAGAGTCAGGTAGGAAAAGAGAGAGATGCTTGGGACGAGAGTCAGGGAGGACAGGTGAGAGAGTGGTTTTGGACGAGCGTCAGGCAGGACAGGATAGAGAAGGCTTGGGACGAGAGTCAAGCTGGACAGGAGAGGGAGGCTTAAGACGAGACTTATCCTGGACAGGAGGGAGGGGCTTAGGACGATAGTCAGGCTGGACAGGAGGGAGTGGCCTGGGACGAGAATCCAGCTGGACAGGAGAGAGAGGCTTAGAACGAGAGTATGGTCGAAAACGAGAAAGAGGTTGGGACGAGATACAGGAATAACAGAAGAGAGAGGCTTGGGACGAGAATCAGGTAGGAGAGCAGAGGGAGGCTTGGGACGAGAGTCAGGCAGGACAGGAGAGGGAGAATTGGGATGGGAGTAAGGCTAGACCGTAGAGAGAGCCTTGGGACGAGATTCAGGCAGGAGAAAAGAGAGAGTCTTAGGACGAGAGTGATTCTGGACAGTAGGTAGGGTCTTGAGACGAGAGTCAAGCTGGACAGGAGTAAGAGGCTTGTGACGAGGGTCAATCCGAAAAGGAGAGAGGGGCTCGAACGAGAGTCAGGCATGACAGGAGAGAGAGGGTTAGGACGAGAGTGATGATGGTCAGAAGAGAGAGTCTTGGAACGATAGTCAGGGTGAACAGGAGAGAGAGGCTTGCTAAGAGATTCAGGCCCAAAAGGAGAGAGGGGTTGGGACGAGAGTCAGGCATGACGGGAGAGACAGGCTTGTGACAAGATTCAGGTAGGAGAGTAGAGAATGGCTTGGGAATAGCGTCAGACACGACAGGAATAAGAGTCTTTGGACGTTAGTCAGCCATGACAGGAGAGAGAGGCTTGCAACGAGAGTCAGGCAGGGCAGGAGAGAGAGGCTTTGGAAGAGAGTGAGGCAGGAAAGGAGAGAGAGGCTTTGGAGGAGAGTCAGGGTGGACAGGAGAGAGAGCGATAGGACGAGAGTGATGCTGGACAGGAGAGAGGCCTTGGGACGATAGTCATGCATGATAGGAGAGAGAGGCTTGTGACGAGAACCAGGCTGGAGAGGAGAGAGAGGCTTGGGACGAGAGTCAGGGAGGACAGGAGAGAAGGTTTTGGAAGAGAGTCAGGCAGGACAGGAGAGAGAATGCTTGGAAGGTGAGTCAATCTGGACAAGAGAGAAAGGCTTAGGACGAAAGTGATGCTGGACAGGAGGGAGGGGCTTGGGACGATAGTCAGGCTGGACAGGAGGGAGAGGCTTGGCACGAGAATCAAGTTGGACAGGAGAGAGAGGCTTAGGACGTTGTTAAGGTCGAAAACGAGACAGGGGATTGGGACGAGAGTCAGGAATGACAGGAGAGAGGTTTGTGACGAGAGTTAGGTAGGAGAGGAGAGTGAGGCTTTGGACGAGAGTCACGCAGGACAAGAGAGAGAGGTTTTGGACGAGAGTTAGGCAGGACAGGGAGAGAAACTTGGGACGAGTGTCAAGGAGGACATTAATAAGAGGCTTTGTATATTAGTTGGGGATGAAAAAGAGAGAGAGGCATGCAACGAGAGTCAGGCAGGACAGGAGAGAGAAACTTGGGGCGAGAATCAAGCTGGAAAAGAGAGAGAGGCTTGTGATGAGAGTCAGCCTGAACAGGTGAGAGATGCTTGGGACATGAGTCAGGCTAGATAGGAGAAAGAGGTTTAGGACGAGATTGAGGCTGGACAGGGAAGAGAGGCTCGGGATGAGAGTCAGGATGGACAGGAGAGAGAGGCTTAGAACGAGAGTGATGCTTTAAGGGAGAGAGAGGCTTGGGACGATAATCAGGCTGGACAGTAGAGAGAGGTTTGGGACGAGAGTCAGGCAGAAAAGGAGAGGGTGGTTGGGACGAGACTAAGGAATGACAAGAGAGAGAGGCTTGGTAGGAGAGTCAGGTGGGAAAAGAGAGAGATACTTGGGACGAGAGTCAAGCAGGACAGGTGAGAGAGAGGTTTTGGATGAGCGTCAGCAGTACAGGAGAGAGAAGGCTTGGGACGAGAGTCAAGCTGGACAGGAGAGAGAGGCTTAGGACGAGAGTAATCCTGGACAGGAGGGAGGGGCTTGGGAGAATGGACAGGTTGGACAGGAGGGAGTGGCCTGGGACGAGAATAAGGCTGGATAGGAGATAGAGGCTTAGGAGGAGAGTAAGGTCGAAAACGAGACATGGGTTGGGACGAGATACAGGAATGACAGGAGAGAGAGGCTTGGGACGAGAGTCAGGTAGGAAAGCAGAGGGAGGCTTAGGACGAGAGTCAGGCAGGACAGGAGAAGGAGAATTGGGACGGGAGTAAGGCTAGACAGTAGAGAGAGCCTTGTGACGAGATTCAGGCAGGAAAAAGGAGAGAGTCTTAGGACGAGAATGATTCTGGACAGTAGGTAGGGGCTTGAGACGAGAGTCAGGCTGAACAGGAGAAAGAGGCTTGTGACGAGAGTCAATCCGAAAAGGAGAGAGGGGTTCGAACGAGAGTCAGGCATGACAGGAGAGAGAGGGTTAATACGAGAGTGATGATGGTCAGAAGAGTCTTGGAACGATAGTCAGGGTGAACAGGAGAGAGAGGCTTGATACGGGAATCAGGCCCAAAAGAAGAGAGGGGTTGGGACGAGAGTCAGGCATGACAGGAGAGAGAGGCTTGGGACGAGAGTCAGGTAGGAGAGGAGAGAAAGGCTTGGGACTAGCGTCAGGCACGACAGGAATAAGAGTCTTTGGACGTTAGTCAGCCATGACAGGAAAGAGAGGCTTGCAACGAGAGTCAGGCAGGACAGGAGAGAGAGGCTTTGGAAGAGAGTCAGGCGGGACAGGAGAGAGAGGCTTTGGAGGAGAGTAGTGTGGACAGGAGAGAGAGAGATAGGACGAGTGTGATGCTGGACATGAGGGATAATCAGCCTGGACCGGAGCGAGAAGCTTGGCACGAGAATCAAGCTGGACAGGTGAGAGATTAAAGTCGAAAACAAGACAGGGGTTGGGACGAGAGTCAGGAATGACATGAGAGAGAGGCTTGGGACGAGAGTTAGGTATGAGAGGAGAGGGAGGCTTGGGAGGAGAGTCACGCAGGACAGGAGAGAGAGGTTTTGGACAAGAGTTAGGCAGGACAGGAGAGAGAGGCTTGGGACGAGAGTCAAGCAGGACAGGAATAAGAGGCTTTGGATATTAGTTGGGCATGAAAAGAGAGAGAGGCATGCAACGAGAGTCAGGCAGGACAGGAGAGAGAAACTTGGGGCGAGAATCAGGCTGGAAATGAGAGAGAGGCTTGTGATGAGAGTCAGGCTGAACAGGTGAGAGATACTTGGGACGTGAGTCAGGCTGGATAGGAGAGAGAGGTTTAGGACGAGAGTGAGGCTGGACAGGAAAGAGAGGCTTGGGATGAGAGTCAGGATGGACAGGAGAGAGAGGCTTAGAACGAGAGTGATGCTTTAAGGGAGAGAGAGGCTTGGGACGATAATCAGGCTGGACAGGAGAGAGAGGTTTGGGACGAGAGTCAGGCAGAAAAGGAGAGAGTGGTTGGGACGAGAATAAGGAATGACAAGAGAGAGAAGGCTTGGTAGGAGAGTCAGGTAGGAAAAGAGAGAGATGCTTGGGACGAGAGCCAGGCAAGACAGGAGAGAGAAAGATTTTGGACGAGAGCCAAGCAGGACAGGAGAGAAAATGCTTGGGACGAGAGTCAAGTTGGACAGGAGAGAGAGGCTTAGGACGAGAGTGGTCCTGGACAGGAGGGAGGGGCTTGGGACGATAGTCAGGCTGGACAGGAGGGAGTGGCCTTGGACGAGAATCAGTGTGGATAGGAGAGAGCGGCTAGGGACGAGAGTAAGGTCGAAAATGAAACAGGGGTTGGGACGAGATACAGGAATGACAGGAGAGAGAGGCTTGGGACGAGAGTCAGGTAGGAAAGCAGAGGGAGGCTTGGGACGAGAGTCAGGCAGGACAGGAGAGAGAGAATTGGGACGGGAGTAAGGCTAGACAGTAGAGAGAGCCTTGGGACGAGATTCACACAGGAGAAAAGGGAGAGTCTTAGGAGGAGAGTGATTTTGGACAGTAGGTAGGGGCTTGAGACGAGAGTCACGCTGGACATGAGAAAGAGGCTTGTGACGAGGGTCAATCCGAAAAGGAGAGAGGGGTTCGAACGAGAGTCAGGCATGACAGGAGAGAGAGGGTTAGGACTAGAGTGATGATGGTCAGAAGAGAGAGTCTTGGAACGATAGTCAGGGTGAACAGGAGAGAAAGGCTTGCTAAGAGAATCAGGCCCAAAAGGAGAGAGGGGTTGGGACGAGAGTCAGGCATGATAGGAGAGAGAGGCTTGGATGAGATTCAGGTAGGAGAGGAGAGAAAGTCTTGGGACTAGCGTCAGTCACGACAGGAATAAGTGTCTTTGGACGTTAGTCAGCCAGGACAGGAGAGTAAGGCTTGCAACGAGAGTCAGGGAGGACAGGAGAGAGAGGCTTTGGAAGAGAGTCAGGCAGGACAGGAGAGAGAGGCTTTGGAGGAGAGTCAGGCGTGACAGGAGAGAGAGGATAGGACGAGAGTGATACTGGAAAAGGAGAGAGGGCCTTGGGTCGATAGTCATGCGGAACAGGAGAGAGAGCTTGGGACGAATCAGGGTGGACAGGAGAGAGAGGCTTTGGGCGAGAGTCAGGCGGAAGGAGAGAGAGAGGTTTTGGAGGACGAGACCGAAAGCACGACAGGAGATGAGGAAGGCTTGGGACGAGAGTCAAGCTTGGGGATTGGGGGTAAAAAGGGAAAAGCAAAGACAGGAGGGGACGAGAAAGAAATTGGGGCAGGAAGAGAGGAGGTTGTGTTGAGAGAGGTAAGGGGGAGGAGGGGCGAGGGGGCTGGGGAGAGAGAGGTTGGGGCAGGGAGGGGAAGGGAAAAAATTTGGGGGGGGAGTAAGGTGGACAGGAGAGAGGGCCTTGGGCCCAGATTTAAGGAAAAAAGAGGGGAGTTTTGGGCGAAAGAGGTTTTTGGGCAAAGGAGGGGCTTGGGCGAGAAATCAGGGAGGAAAGGATTTTGGTTGGAAAGAGAAATTAATAAAAAGGGAGAGGGGTTTTGAAAAAAGTCAGGAGGAAAAGAGGAGGGGTTTTAGAAAGAGGGGTTAAAGGGGGCAGGGAGGAGAGGGTTTTTGGAAAAAAAAGTCAGGGGAAAGGAAGAAAGGGTTGGGCCCAGAATTTAAGGCCAAAAGGGAGAGAGGGTTGGGCGAGAGTACCTGGGAAAGGGGGAAGGGGGGGCTTGGAATGAGGATTTAGGGAGGGGGGGGGAGAGAAAGGCTTTGGGGCAGGTAAAACTTAAAAGGAAAGGAAAAAGAAAAATTTTGGGCCAATCGAATTAAAAGGGGGAAGGCTTTTAAAGAGGTCAGGAGGAAGGAGAAAAAGGCTTTTGGAAGAGAGTAGGCAGGAAAAGGGGGGAAAGGGGGAGAAAGGGTTTGGGGGGGGGAGGTTTAGGGGGGGAAGGAGAGAGAGGGAATTGGCGAGAATGATGTGGGCAGGAGAAAGGGCCCTTTGGGGGGGGTAAATCATCAGGACAAAAGGGGGGGAAAAAGAAAGGGGTGGGTGGGGGGTTTCAGGCTGGGGGCAGGAGAGAGAGTTTTTTAAGAGAGTGGCAGGTTTAGGAGAGGGAAAAATTGGGAAACCAGTCAATCTGGACAAAAGAGAAAGGCTTTTGGCGAGGGGTGATTTTGGGGAAGGGGGGGAGGGGCTTGGGGCGATAGTCAGGCCCGGACAGGAGGGGGGTGGCCCGGGGCGAGAATCCCCCCTGGGGCAGGGGAGAGAGGCTTTTTAAAGAGAGGAAGGTCGAAAACGAGAAAGGGTTGGGACGAGAAAACAGGTAAGAAAAGGAGGGAGGCCCCCCCCTTTTGGGGCTGGTCCCGGTTTGGAAAGCAGAGGGGGGCTTGGGACGAAATCAGGCAGGAAAGGAGAGGGAGAATTTGGGGGGGAGTAACCCAACCGTTTGAGAGAACCTTGGGGCAGGTTCAGGCAGAGAAAAAAGAAGTCCCTTTGGAAAAAGAATGATTTGGAAAAGGTTTTGGGTTTGGGGCTTGAACGAGAGTAACTGGAAGGGGAAGAGGCTTGTTACGAGGTCCCTCCCAAAAGGGGAAAAAAGGGGGTTTGAACGAGAGTCAGGCCCGGGCAGGAGAGAGGGGGGTTAGGACAAAAGGGGAAGATGGGCAGAAAAGAAAAGTTTTGGAAAAGAAAGTTCCCGGGGGGGGAAAAGGGGAGAGAGGCTTGCTAAGAGAATTTAGGCCCAAAAGGAAGAGGGGTTGGGGACAGAGCAGTCAAGGGCGGAGAGAAGGCTTGGGACAAATTTAGGTGGGAGGGATAAAGGCTTTGGGTGGGGTAGGCACGACGGAAAAAGGTCTTTGGGCGATTAACCATGACAGGAGAGAGGCCCTTTTTAACGAGAGTCCGGGGGCAGGGGAAAAGTGGGTTTGGGAAAAAAGTGAGGGAGGAAAGGGAGAGGGCTTTGAGGTGGGCCCGGGGGGGACAGGAGAAAAGAGGATAGGAAAAGAATTTAAAGCTGGACAGGAGGGAGGGGGCTTTTTTGGGGAGGCTTTGTCAGCCCGGCAGAGGGAGAACTTGGGACGAGAAAATCAGGGGGACAAAAAGGGGAGAAAAAGGCCAAAGGGCGGGGAAATTTAAAGTCCGGGAAAAAAGGAGGGAGGGGTTGGGACCGAGGGGGGTTGGGAATGTCGGGAGGGAGAGGGTTTGGGGGGAGAAAATTGGCAGGGGGGAAGGTTGGGGGAAGGGAAAAAGCTTGGGGCGGAAATAAAAACAAGGGAAGGGGGCAAAAAGGGGGGAGGGGAGGGGTTTGGAGAGAGTCAGAAGGGCAGGAGAGAGGTTTTTGGAAAGAGATTTCAAAGGGGGGAAAAGGGGCAGGCAAGGGGGCTTTGGTTTTTAAAATTAGTTGGGGATTAAAAAAGAGAGAGGCATGCAACGAGAGTCAGGCAGGGCAGGGAGAGAAAACTTGGGGCGAGAATCAAGGGTTAAAAGAGAGAAAGGTTGTGATGAAGTCAGCCCAACAGGTGAGAAAATCTTGGGACATGAGTCAGGCTGGTTTGGAGAAAGAGGTTTAGGACGAGATTTAGGGGACAGGGGGGAAAAGGTTGGGGTGAAAAGTCAGGATGGACAGGAGAGAGAGGGTTAGAAGGGGAGTGATTTCTTTAAGGGAGAAGAGGTTTGGGACGTAATCAGGGGGGCCCGGAGAGAGGAGTTTTGGGGCAAAAGTCAAGGGAGAAAAGGAAGGTGGGTTGGGGCGAAAAAAGGGAAAGACGGAGAAGAAGGGTTGGTGGGAGTCAGGGGGGGAAAAAAGAGAGAATTTGGGACGGAAATCAAGGGAGGACAGGGAGAGAGAGGTTTTGGAGAAAACCAAACAGGACAGGAGAGAGGGAAAGGTTTTGGGCGGGTTTAAGCTGGACAGGGGAGAGAGGCTTAGGACGAGAGGTTTCCCGGGGAAAGGGGGGAGGGGCTTTGGGGGGAAAAGGCGGGTTTAAAAAGGGGGAGGCCTGGGACGAGAAACAAGGGTGGAAGGAGAAGAGGCTTTTGGGGTAAAAGGGAAGGGCGAAAACGAAAAAGGGTTTGGGGGCGAATACCGGAAAAAAACGGAGAGGGGAAAGGGTTGGGACGAAAGTCAGGTTTGGAAAGCAAGGGAAAAATTGGGGCGAGAGTCAGGCAGGACAGGAGAGGGAAATTTTGGGGGGGGGGGTAAGGCTAAAAGTAGAGAGAGCCTTGGGAAAAGATTAGGCCCGGGGAAAAAAAGGGGGATTTTTAGGGCGAGATTTTTCTGGACAGTAGGTAGGGGGCTTAGACGAGAGTTAGGGTGGACAGGAAAAAAGGGCTTGTGACGGAGTCCCCAAACCAAAAAGGGGGAGAGGGGTTCCCAACGAGAGTCAGGAAAGAAAAGGAGAGAGATTGGAGAAAGGAGAAAGAGGCTTGGAAATCCCCCAAACCAGGGGGAAAAAAGAAAGGCTTTGGCAAAAAAAGAATGGAAAAGGGAGAGAGGTTTGGGAAAGAAAAGTAGGGAGGACAAGGGGAAGGGCTTTGGGACGTATTTAGTTGGGGGGAGAGAAAAAGGTTTTTTGGGGGGAGGTCAAGCAGAAAAGGATAGTTTTGGAGAGTTTTCCCCCTGAAAAGGAAAAGGGGTTTTTAAAGAGAGTCAGGGAGGACAAAGGGGAGGAGTTTGGAGGAAAATCAAGGGAGGAAAGGAAAAGAAGGGTTTGGGAGAGCGGGGAAGGAAAAAAGAGAAGGGCATGAATAGTGGGCAGGGAAGGGGGGGTTGGGACGAAATCAAAGGGAAAGGAAAAGGGAGGGAAGCTTGGAAAAGAATCCAAGCTGGACAGGGGGAAAAGAATTAGGGCGGGGAAAAATGAAAAGGGGGGAAGGGTTGGGACGAAGTCAGGAAAAGGAAGGAGGGGCCTTTGACCCAGAAAAAAGGGGAAAGGGGAAGGGGGGCTTAGGACGAGAAAGGCAAAACGGGGAAAGAGGTTTTGGGCAGATCAGGAAAGGGCAGGAGAGAGAGGCTTTGGGGGGAGAGTCAAAAGGGGAAAGGGAAAAAGAGGGGCCCTTTTTATAAGTTGGGAGGGAAAAGAGAGAAGGGAAAGGGAGAAGGGGAGGGCAAAATAGAGCCTTTGGGGCGAAAAATTGGGCCAAAGGAGAAAAGGGTTAAGGGCTTAAAGGGAGAGAATTGGGACATAAGGGAGGGGTTGGAAGGATAGGTTTTGGGCGAAAAAACCCTTTACGAGGTAACCGGAAAAAGGGGAAAAGGGTTGGGGGGAGAGTCAGGAAGGCAGGAGAAGAGGGGGGAGGACGAAGGGGGTGATGAAGGGGAAAAGAGAGGCTTGGGGCCCAATTTTCCCGGTGGAAAAGGGGAAAAGAGGCTTCTAAAAGGCAATATCCCAAAAGGGGGGAGGGGTTTGGGCGAAGCCCGGCTGACAGGAGGGAGGGCCTTGGGGGAGAATTTAGGTGGACAAGAAAGGCCCTTTGGGGGGAGGTAAAATCCCAAAAGGGGAAAAGTGTTTTGGGCGGTTACAGAAAAACAGGGAGTAAAGGGTTTTAAAGAGAGTCAGGGAGGGGCAGAAAGGGGGAGAGGTTTGGAAAAGGAGAGGGAAGGGGAAAAGGGGAGGAGGAAAGGATTGGGGAGGGGTCAGGGTTTGGGCAGGAAGAGAGGAATGGGGAGAGTGATCTGGAAAAAGGGGAAAGGGCCTTGGGGCGATAGTCCAGGACAGGGAGGAGGCTTTTTGGGGAAGAGAACCCGTGGACAGAGAGAAGGGGGGGTTGGGGGGGGGAGTCCCGGCAAAAGGAGAAAAGGGGGTTTTTTTGGGGAAAAAAGGAAAAGGGCAAGGGGGAGAGAAGGCTTGGGGCGGGTTTAACTGGACGGGAGAGAGAGGCTTAAGGGCGGGATTGGGCCTGGAAAGGAGGGAGGGGCTTGGGAGAAAGTTTAGGGTGGACAGGAGGGGGGGCCCGGGGCGAAAATCAAATCTGGACAGGAGAAGAGGGTTAGGACTAAGGGGAAAGGGCAAAACGAGGAAAAAGGGGGTTTGGGGCGAAATACAGGAATGAAAAGGGAAAAAGGGGGTTGGGGGCGGAGTCAGGGAGGAAAGCAGAGGGAGGGTTGGGACGGGGTCAGGGAGGACAGGAGAGGGGAAATTTGGGGGAAAAGGGATAACCAAACAGTAGAGAGGCCTTGGGAAGAAATTTAGGAAGGGAAAAAAAGGGTCTAGGAAAAAGAGTGATTCTGGACGGGGAGGTAGGGGTTGATACGAATGTGGCTGGGGAAATGAGAAAAAAGGCTTTTTTTGGAAAGAGAGTCCCTCCCGAAAAAGGAGAGGGGTTCGAACGAAGTAAGGGTTTACGGGGAAAAGGGTTAGGAAAGAGGTTGTGGTCAAAAAAAGTCTTGGAAAAAGATAGCAGGGTGAACAGGAGGAGAGGCTTGCTACGGGAATCAGGCCCAAAAGGAAAAAAAGGGGGGGGGCGAGAGTCCCCGTCATGACAGGAAGAGAGAGGCTTGGGCGAAGTTAGGTAGGGAGGAAAAGGGAAAAGGGTTTGGGGGGGAAACGTTAGGAAAGACGGGGAAAAAGAGTCTTTGGACGTTAGTCACCAGCAGGGGGGAAAAGGGGGCTTGCAACGAAGTCAGGGGGAAGGAGAGAGAGGGTTTGGAAGAGAGTCAGGGAGGACGGGAGAGGGCTTTGAGGGGTCAGGGGTGGGCAGGGAAAAAAGAGGGATAGGACCAAGTGATTTGGACGGAGGGAGGGGCCTTTTTGGGGCGATAGTCAGAGGACAAGGGGGGAAATAATCTTGGGACGAGAATCAAGGGTGGGCAGGAGGGGAGAGGGGGTTGGGGCGGGTAAAATCAAACAGGGGCAGGGGTTTTTTACGAGATTTAGGAAGGGCGGGGGGAGAGGGGGCTTGGGAGAGTTAACTGAAGGGGAGGGAAGGGTTAGGACGAGAAATTAGCTGGGCAAGGGGGGGAAAAGGGGGTTTGGGAAAAAGTCAGGGGACAGGAGGGAGAGGCTTGGACGAGAATCAAAACGGACAGGAAAAGAGGCTTTTATTAGTTGGGGGATGAAAAGAGAAGGTTTTAAAAAAGTCAGGAAGGACAGGAGAAGCTTGGGGCCCAGGGGTTGGTTTAAAAAGGGGAAAGGGGGTTTTTGAGAGAGCAGGGCCCGGAAAAAGGAGAGGGTGAGCAGGGGGGGAAGGAGTAAGGGTTTTGGGCAGTTTGAAAGAGGGCCTTTCCCCCAAAAGGCCAATAATGGGAAGGAGAAAAAACTTTGGGGGAGAGTGGATGGCTGGAGAGAAAAGGGCTTGGGAGAAATAGGGTTTAAGGGGGAAAAAAGGTTTGGGGACGAAATTAGGCCAGGCAGGGGAGGGAGATTGGGAAAGGGGTTTTAAAACGAAAAAGAAGCCTTTGGGGCGAAAATAAGGGAAGACAGGGAAAAGGGGGCTTGGGAGGAATCAGGTTGGAAAGAGGAAAGGCTTTGGGGTAGAGTCCCGGATAAAGGAGGAGAGGTTTGGGGGAAAATTAGGCGGAAGAGAGAGGCTTTTCGAGAGTTAAGCTGGACAGGAAAAAGGCCTTGGACGAGAGTGGTTTGGACAGGAAAAGGGGCTTTGGGGCGAAGTCCGGGCTTAAAAGGGGAGAAAAATTGGGCGAGAATCAGTTAAAAGGAAGGGGGAGGCTTAGGGCAAGTAAAGGCGAAAAAAAAAGAAGGTTTTGGGGCGATGTTACCGGGAAAAAAGGGAAAAGAAGGTTTGGGGCGAGGTCAGGGAAAAGCAAAAGGGGGTTTGGGGGGAGAGTCCCGGAAAAGGGAAGGGGAGGGATTCTTGGACGGGGGTAAAGGTAAAAGGAGAAAGAGCCCTTTGGGGCAGATTCCCGAAGGGAAAAAAGGTTTTTTGGGGAGAGGGTTTCGGGAATGGGAGTAAGGCAAACCCGGAGAAAGAGGCTTGGACAATAAGAAAAGGGGAGAGGGGAAGAGAGTAGGCTTAGGAAGGGGAGGTTGAAGGGTGGAAGGGAGAAAAGGGGCTTGGGAAAGATACCAGGGGGAAAGGAGAGAGAGGGTTGGGGGGATCAGGCCCCAAAAGGGAAAGAGTTTGGGGGAGATTTAGGCCCTGACAGGGGAAGGGGTTTGGGGCGGGGTAGGTAGGAAGGGGGAAGGCTTGGGGAACCTCCAAAAGGACGACAAAAAGAGGCCTTTTTGGGCGTTTTGTTCAAAAAAGGGGAGAACCCCGCAACGAGATTTAGGGAGGGGCAGGAGAGAGAGGCTTTGGAAGAGAGTCAGGCGGACAGGAGAGAGGCTTTCGAGGAGAGTCAGGGTGGACAGGAGAGAGAGTGATAGGACGAGAGTGATGCTGGGCAGGGGGGAGGGGCTTGGGGCGATAGTCAGCCTTGGCAAGAGGAGAATCTTTGGGACGAGAATCAAGCTGGACAGGAGAGAGAGGCTTAGGACGTGATTAAAGTCGAAAACGAGACAGGGTTGGGACGAGATTCAGGAATGACGGGAGAGAGAGGCTTGGGACGAGAGTTAGCTAGAAGAGGAGAGGGAAGCTTAGGACGAGAATCACGCAGGACAGGAGAGAGAGGTTTTGGACGAGAGTCAGGAAGGACAGGAGAGAGAGGCTTGGAACGAGAGTCAAGCAGGACAGGAATAAGAGGCTTTGGATATTAGTTGGGTATGAAAAGAGAGAGAGGCATGCAACGAGAGTCAGGCAGGACAGGAGAGAGAAACTTGGGGCGAGAATCAGGCTCTAAATGAGAGAGAAGTTTGTGATGAGAGTCAGGCTGAACAGGTAAGAGATACTTGGGACATGAGTCAGGCTGGATAGGAGAGAGAGGTTTAGGACGAGAGTGAGGCTGGACAGGAAAGAGAGGCTTGGGATGAGAGTCAGGATGGACAGGAGAGAGAGGCTTAGAAGGAGAGTGATGCTTTAAGGGAGAGAGAGGTTTGGGACGATAATCAGGCCAGCCAGGAGAGAGACGCTTGGGACAAGAGTCAAGCAGAAAAGGAGAGAGTCGTTTGGACGAAAATAAGGAATGACAGGAGAGAGAAGCTTGGTAGGAGAGTCAGTTAGGAAAAGAGAGACATTCTTGGGACGAGAGTCAGGCAGGACAGGAGAGAGAGAGGTTTTGGACGACAGCCAAGTAGGACAGGAGAGAGAAGGCTTTGGACGAGAGTCAAGCTGGACAGGAGAGAGAGGCTTAGGACGAGAGTGGTCCTGGACAGGAGGGAGGGGCTTGGGACGATAGTCGGGCTGGAGAAGAGGGAGAGGCCTGGGACGAGAATCAGGCTGGACAGGAGAGAGAGGCTTAGGACTAGAGTAAGGTCGAACACGAAAAAGAGGTTGGGACGAGATACCGGAATAACAGGAGAGAGAGGCTTGGGACGAGAGTCAGGTAGGAGAGCAGAGGGAGGCTTGGGACGAGAGTCAGGCAGGACAGGAGAGGGATACTTGGGACGGGAGTAAGGCTAAATAGTAGAGAGAGCCTTGGGACGAGATTCAGGCAGGAGAAAAGAGAGATTCTTAGGACGAGAGTGATTCTGGACAGTAGGTAGTGGCTTGAGACGAGAGTCAGGCTGGACAGGAGAAAGAGGCTTGTGACGAGAGTCAATCCGAAAAGGAGAGAGGGGTTCGAACGAGAGTCAGGCATGACAGGAGAGAGAGGGTTAAGACGAGAGTGATGATGGTCAGAAGAGAGAGTCTTGGAACGATAGCCAGGGAGAATAGGAGAGAGAGGCTTGCTACGAGAATCAGGCCCAAAAGGAGAGAGGTGTTGGGACGAGAGTCAGGCATGACAGGAGACAGAGGCTTGGGACGAGAGTCAGGTAGGAGAGGAGAGAAAGGCTTCGGGCTAGCGTCAGGCACGACAGGAATAAGAGTCTTTGGACGTTAGTCATCCATGACAGGAGAGAGAGGCTTGCAACGAGAGTCAGGGAGGACAGGAGAGAGAGGCTTTGGAAGAGAGTCAGGCAGGACAGGAGAGAGGCTTTCGAGGAGAGTCAGGGTGGACAGGAGAGAGAGTGATAGGACGAGAGTGATGCTGGTCAGGAGGGAGGGGCTTCGGACGATAGTCAGCCTTGACAGGAGGGAGAAGCTTGGCACGAGAATCAAGCTGGACAGGAGAGAGAGACTTAGGACGTGATTAAAGTCGAAAACGAGACAGGGGTTGGGACGAGAGTCAGGAATGACAGGAGAGAGAGGCTTATGACGAGAGTTAGCTAGAAGAGGAGAGGGAGGCTTAGGACGAGAATCACGCAGGACAGGAGAGAGAGGTTTTGGACGAGAGTCAGGAAGGACAGGAGAGAGAGGCTTGGAACGAGAGTCAAGCAGGACAGGAATAAGAGGCTTTGGATATTAGTTGGGTATGAAAAGAGAGAGAGGCATGCAACGAGAGTCAGGCAGGACAGGAGAGAGAAACCTGGGGCGAGAATCAGGCTCTAAATGAGAGAGAGGTTTCTGATGATACAGGCTGAACAGGTGAGAGATACTTGGGACATGAGTCAGGCTGGATAGGAGAGAGAGGTTTAGGACGAGAGTGAGACTGGACAGGAAAGAGAGGCTTGGGATGAGAGTCAGGATGGACAGGAGAGAGAGGCTTAGAAGGAGAGTGATGCTTTAAGGGAGAGAGAGGCTTGGGACGATAATCAGGCTAGACAGGAGAGAGAGGCTTGGGACGAGAATCAGGCAGATAAGGAGAGTCGTTTGGACGAAAATAAGGAATGACAGGAGAGAGAAGCTTGGTAGGAGAGTCAGTTAGGAAAAGAGAGAGATGCTTGGGACGAGAGTCAGACAGGACAGGAGAGAGAGAGGTTTTGGACGACAGCCAAGTAGGACAGGAGAGAGAAGGCTTTGGACGAGAGTCAAGCTGGACAGGAGAGAGAGGCTTAGGACGAGAGTGGTCCTGGACAGGAGGGAGGGGCTTGGAACGATAGTCAGGCTGGAGAGGAGGGAGAGGCCTGGGACGAGAATCAGGCTGGACAGGAGAGAGAGGCTTAGGGCTAGAGTAAGGTCGAACACGAAAAAGAGGTTGGGACGAGATACCGGAATAACAGGAGAGAGAGGGTTAGGACGAGATTGATGATGGTCAGAAGAGAGAGTCTTGAAACGATAGCCAGGGTGAATAGGAGAGAGAGCCTTGCTACGAGAATCAGGCCCAAAAGGAGAGAGGTGTTGGGACGAGAGTCAGTCATGACAGGAGAGAGAGGCTTGGGACGAGAGTCTGGTAGGAGATGAGAGAAAGGCTTGGGACTAGCGTCAGGCATGACAGGAATAAGAGTTTTAGGACGTTATTCAGCCATGACAGGAGAAAGCGGGTTACAACGAGATTCATGCTGTAAAGGAGAGAGAGGATTTGGAGTAGTGTCAGGGTGGACAGGAGAGAGGGCTAAAGTAGGACGAGAGTGATGCTGGACAGGAGAGAGGGCCTTGGGACGATAGTCGTGCAGGACAGGAGAGAGAGGCTTGGGACGAGAATCAGGCTGGACAGGAGAGAGAGGCTTGGGACAAGAGTCAGGCAGGACAGGAGAGAGAGGTTTTGGACGAGAGTCAGGCAGGACAGGAAGAGAGAAGGCTTGGAAGGCGAGTCAATCTGGATAAGAGAGAGAGGCTTAGGACGAGAGTGATGCTGGACAGGAGGGAGGGGTTTGGGACGATAGTCAGGCTGGACAGGAGGGAGAGGTTTGGCACGAGAATCAAGCTGGACAGGAGAGAGAGGCTTAGGATGTGATCAAGGTCGAAAACGAGACAGGGGTTGGGACGAGAGTCAGGAATGACAGGAGCGAGAGCCTTGGAACGAGAGTTAGGTAGGAGAGGATTGGCAGGCTTGGGACGAGAGTCAGGCAGGACAGGAGAGTGAGCATTGGGACGAGAGTAAGGCTAGACAGTAGAGAGAGCCTTGTGACGAGAGTCAGCCAGGAGAGAAGAGAGAATCTTAGGACGAGAGTGATGCTGAAGATGAAATAGAGGCTTGGGACGATAGTCAGGCTGGACAGAAGAAAGAGGTTTGTGACGCGAGTTAGGCAGGACAGGAGAGGGAGGATTGGGTTGAGAGTGATTCTAGACAGTAGAGATAGCCTTTTGACGAGAGTCAGCCACGACAGGAGAGAGAGACTTGGGACGAGAATCAGGATGGACAGTTTGAGAAAGGCTTAGGAGGAGAGTCAGGCTGAACAGGAGAGAGATGCTTTGGAGGAGAGTCATCCTGGAGAGTTGAGTGAGGCTTAATACGGGAGTGATACTGGACAGGAAAATGGAGCGTGAGACGAGAGTGAGGTTGGACAGGAAAAAGAGGCTTAGGACGACAGTCAGGCTGAAAAGGAGAGAGGGGTTGGAACGAGAGTCAGGTATAAAACGAGAGAGAGTCTTAGGACGAGAGTGAGGCTGGACAAAAAAGAAAGTCTTGGGACGATAGTCAGGCTGGATAGGAGAGAGAGGCTTGCTACGAGTGTCACGCCGAAAAGGAGAGACGGGTTGGGACCGGAGTCAGGTATGACAGGAGAGAGAGGCTTGGGACGAGAGTCAGGTAGGAGAGGAGAAAGAGGCTTGGGACGAGAGTCAGGCAGGAAAGTAGAGAGAGGCTTTGGATGAGAGTCAGGTAGGAGAGGAGAGAAAGGCTTGGGACTAGCGTCAGGCAAGACAGGAAAAGAGTAATAGGACGTTATTCACCCATGACAGGAGAGAGAGGCTTGCTACGAGAGTCAGGCAGGACAGGAGAGAGAAGCTTTGGAAGAGAGTCAGGCAGGACAGGAGAGAGAGGCTTTGGAGGAGTGTCAGGGTGGACAGGAGAGAGAGGGATAGGACGAGAGTGATGCTGGACAGGAGAGAGTGGCTTAGGACGAGAAACAAACTGGACAGGAGAGAGAAGCTTAGGACTTGATCAAGGTCGAAAACGAGACAGGGGTTGGGACGAGAGTCAGGAATGACAGGAGCGAGAGTCTTGGAACGAGAGTTAGGAAGGAGAGGAGAGGGAGGCTTAGGATGAGAGTCAGGCAGGACAGGGAAGTGAGCATTGGGACGAGAGTAAGGCCAGACTGTAGAGAGAGCATTGGGACGAGAGACAGGCAGGAGAGAAGAGAAAATCTTAGGACGAGAGTGATGCTGGAGAGGAAAGTGAGGCTTGGGACGATAGTCAGGCTGGACAGGAGAAATAGGTTTGTGACGAGAGTTAGGCAGGACAGGAGAGGGAGGATTGGGATGAGAGTGATTCTAGACATTAGAGATAGCCTTTTGACGAGAGTCAGCCACGACAGGAGAGACTTAGGTAGGAGAGTTAGGTAGAGAGAGAATTAGGTAGGAGAGGAGAGGGAGGCTTGGGACGAGAGTCACGCAGGACAGGAGAGAGAGGCTTGGGACGAGAGTCAAGCAGGACAGGAATAAGAGGCTTTGGATATTAGTTGGGCATGAAAATAGAGAGAGTTATGCAACGATAGTCAGGCAGGACAGGCGAGAGAAACTTGGGGCGAGAATCAGGCTGGATAAGAGAGAGAGGCTTGTGATGAGAGTCAGGCTGAACAGGTGAGAGATGCTTGGAACGTGAGTCAGGCTAGATAGGAGAGAGAGGTTTAGGAGGAGAGTGAGGCTGGACAGGAAAGAGAGGCTTGGGATGAGAGTCAGGATGGACAGGAGAGAGAGGCTTAGAACGAGAGTGATGCTTTAAGGGAGAGAGAAGCTTGGGACGATAATCAGGCTGGACAGGAGAGAAAGGCTTGGAACGAGAGTCAGGCAGAAAGGAGAGAGTGTTTGGGACGAGAATAAGGAATGACAAGAGAGAGAGGATTGGTAGGAGAGTCAGGTAGGAAAAGAGAGAGATGCTTGGGACGAGAGTCAGGCAGGACAGGAGAGAGAGAGGATTTGGACGAGAGCCAGGCAGGACAGGAGAGAGAAGGCTTGGTACGACAGTCAAGCTGGACAGAGAGAGAGGCTTAGGACGAGAGTGGTCCTGGAAAGGAGGGAGGGGCTTGGGACGATATTCAGGCTGGACAGGAGGGAGTGGCCAGGGACAAGAATCAGGCTGGACAGGAGAGAAAGAATTAGGACTAGAGTAAGGTCGAAAACGAAAAAGAGGTTGGGACGAGATACAGGAATGACAGGAGAGAGAGGCTCGGGACGAGAGTCAGGTAGGAGAGCAGAGGGAGGCTTGGGACGAGAGTCAGGCAGGACAGGAGAGGGAGAATTGGGACGGGAGTAACTCTAGACAGTAGAGAGAGCCTTGGGACGAGATTCAGGCAGGAGAAAAGAGAGAGTCTTAGGACGAGAGTGATTCTGGACAGTAGGTAGGGGCTTGAGACGAGAGTCAGGCTGGACATGAGAAAGAGGCTTGTGACGAGAGTCAATCCGAAAAGGAGAGAGGGGTTCGAACGAGAGTCAGGCATGACAGGAGAAGAGAGGGTCAGGACGAGAGTGATGATGGTCAGAAGAGAGAGTCTTGTAACGATAGTCAGGGTGAACAGGAGAGAGAAGCTTGCTACGATATTGAATCCCAAAAGGAGAGAGGGGTTGGGACGAGAGTGAGGCATGACAGGAGAGAGAGTCTTGGGACGAGAGTCAGGTAGGAGAGGAGAGAAAGGCTTGGGACTAGCGTCAGGCACGACAGGAATAAGAGTCTTTGGACGTTAGTCAGCCCTGACAGGAGAGAGAGGCTTGCAACTAGAGTCAGGCAGGACAGGAGAGAGAGGCTTTGGAAGAGAGTCAGGCAGGAAAGGAGAGAGAGGCTTTGGAGGAGAGACAGGGTGGACAGGAGAGAGAGGGATAGGACGAGAGTGATGCTGGACAGGAGAGAGGACCTTGGGACGATAGTCATGAAGGACAGGAGAGAGAGGCTTGGGACGAGAATCAGTCTGGACAGGAGAGAGAGGCTTAGGACGTGATCAAGGTCGAAAATGAGACAGGGGTTGGGAGGAGAGTCAGGAATGACAGTAGTGAGAAGCTTGGGACGAAAGTTAGGTAGGAGAGGAGAGGGAGGCTTGGGACGAGAGTCAGGCAGGAGAGGAAAGTTAGCATTGGGACGAGAGTAAGGCTAGACAGTAGAGAGAGCCTTGGGACGAGAGACTGGCAGGAGAGAAGAGAGAATCATAGGACGAGAGTGATGGTGGAGAGGAAAGAGAGGCTTGGGACGATAGTCAGGCTGGACAGGAGAAAAAGCTTTGTGACGAGAGTTAGGCAGGATAGGAGAGGGAAGATTGGGATGAGAGTGATTCTAGACAGTAGAGATAGCCTTGGGACGAGAGTCAGCCAATACAGGAGAGAGAGACTTGGGACGAAAATTAGGATGGACAGTATAGAAAGGCTTAGGATGAGAGTCAGGCTGAACAGGAGAGAGATTCTTTGGAGGAGAGTCAGGCTGGAGAGTAGAGAGAGGCTTAATACGAGAGTGATGCCGGACAGGAAAATGGAGCGTGAGACGAGAGTGAGGTTGGACAGGAAAAAGAGGCTTGGGACGACAGTCAGGCTGAAAAGGAGAGAGGGGTTGGAACGAGAGTAAGGTATAAAACGATAGAGTCTTAGGACGAGAGTGAGGCTGGAAAAAAAAGCGAGTCTTGTGACGATAGTCAGGCTGGAGAGGAGAGAGAGGTTTGCTACGAGTTTCAAGCCGAAAAGGAGAGACGGGTTGGGACCAGAGTCAGGTATGACAGGAGAGAGATGCTTGGGAGAAGAGTCTGGTAGGAGAGGAGAAATAGGCTTAGGACGAGAGTCAGGCAGGAAAGGAGAGAGAGGCTTTGGATGAGAGTCAGGCAAACCAGGAGAGAGAGGCTTGAGACAAGAGTCAGGATGGAGAGGAGAGAGAGGCTTAGGACGAGAGTGATGCTGGACAGGAGAGAGGGGCTTGGGACGATACTCAGGCTAGACTGGAGAGAGAGGCTTGGGACGAGAGTCAGGCAGAAAAGGAGATAGTTGTCTGGAGAGATTCAGGCATGAGAGGAGAGTGGGGTTTGGGACGAGAGTCAGGTAGGACAGGAGAAAGAGGGTTGGGACGAGAGTCAAGCAGGACAGGAATGAGAGACTTTGGATGTTAGTTGGGCATGAGAAGAGAGAGAGGCATGCAACAAGAGTCAGGCAGGACACGAAAGAGAAACTTGGGGCGAGACTCAGGCTGGAAATGAGGGGCTTGTGATGAGATTCAGGCTGAACAGGTGAGAAATGCTTGGGACGTAGGTTAGGCTGGATAGGAGAGAGAGGTTTAGGACGAGAGTGAGGCTGGACAGGAAAGAGAGGCTTGGGATGAGAGTCAGGATGGACAGGAGAGAGAGGCTTATAACGAGAGTGATGCTTTAAGGGAGAGAGAGGCTTGGGACGATAATCAGGCTGGACAGGAGAGAAAGGCTTGGGACGAGAGTCAAGCAGAAAATGAGAGAATGGTTTCGACGAGAATAAGGAATGACAGGAGAGAGAGGCTTGGTAGGAGAGTCAGGTAGGAAAAGAGAAAGATCCTTGGAACGAAAGTCAGGCAGGACAGGTGAGAGAGAGGTTTTGGGCGAGAGTTAGGGAGATAGGAGAGAGAAGGCTTGGAACGAGAGACAGGCTGGACAGGGGAGGGAGAATTGGGACGGGAGTAAGGCTAGACAGTAGAAAGAGCCTTGGGACGAGATTCAGGCAGGAGAAAAGAGAGAGTCTTAGGACGAGAGTGATTCTGGACAGTAGGTAGGGGCTTGAGACGAGTATCAGGCTGGACAGGAGAAAGAGGCTTGTGACGAGGGTCAATCCGAAAAGGAGAGAGGGGTTCGAACGAAAGTCAGGCATGACAGGAGAGAGAGTGTAGACGAGAGTCAGTAGGTAGAAGAAGAGTCTTGGACGATAGTCAGGCAGGAAGAGGGGTTGGGACGAGAGTATTCAGTGACAGGTAGAGAAGAGCTTGACGAGATTCAGGAGGAGAAGGAGAAGAGGCTTTAGGACGAGAGATGAGTTCTGTCAGCATGCAGAAGGGGCTTGAACGAGAGTCAGCAGGACAGGAGAAGAGGCTTTGAAGAGAGTCACAGAAGGGAGGGGTTGAGGAGAGTCAGTGGACAGGAGAGAGAGGGTATAGGACGAGAGTGTTGATGAGGCTTGCTATCGAGAGGAGAGAGAGGCTTGGGACGATAATCAAGCTGGACAGGAGAGAGAGGCTTGGGACGAGATTCAGGCAGGAAAGGAAAGAGAGGTTTTGACGAGATCAAGCAGACAGGAGAGAGAGGCTTGGACGGAGAGT
This sequence comes from Panulirus ornatus, assembly GCF_036320965.1. Lineage (NCBI taxonomy): Eukaryota > Metazoa > Arthropoda > Malacostraca > Decapoda > Palinuridae > Panulirus > Panulirus ornatus. The sequence continues at coordinate 50,300,741 of NC_092228.1, forward strand.
CAGGTAGGAGAGGAGACGAAATAAGGGGGCTTGGGACGAAGTCAGGCAGGACAGAGGGAGAGCTGACGAGTCTTTGGACGAGAGGTTAGCAGAGTAAGTGAAAGAGAAAGGCTTGGAACGAGAGTACAGGACAGGAGAGAGAGGCTTGGAGAGAGTCAGTGGAGCAGAGGGAGTGAGAGGTAGAGCAGACGAGAGGGGATGGACGGAAGACAGTAGAGAAGCCTTGGGACGAGATTCAGACAGGAAAAAGAGAGAGTCTTAGGACGAGAGTGATTTCTGGACAGTAGTTAGGGGCTTGAGACGAGAGTCAGGCTGGAAGGAGAAAGAGGCTTGTGACGGAGTCAATCCGAAAAGGAGAGAGGGGTTCGAACGAAGTCAGGCATGACAGGAGAGAGAGTGTTAGGACGAGAGTGATGATGGTTAGAAGAGAGAGTCTTGGAACGATAGTCAGGGTGAACAGGAGAGAGGGGTTGGGACGAGAGTCATTCATGACAGGAGAGAGAGGCTTTGAACGAGAGTCAGGTAGGAGAGGAGATAAGGGCTTTGGAGTAGCGTCAGGCACGACAGGATTAAGAGTCTTTGGACGTTAGTCAGCCATGACAGGAGAGAGAGGCTTGCAACGAGAGTCAGGCAGGACAGGAGAGAGAGGCTTTGGAAGAGAGTCAGGCAGGACATGGCGAGAGAGGCTTTGGAGGAGAGTCAGGGTGGACAGGAGAGAGAGGGATAGGACGAGAGTGATGCTGGACAGGAGAGAGGGCCTTGGGACGATAGTCATGCAGTACAGGAGAGAGAGGCTTGGGACGAGAATAAGCTGGACAGGAGAGAGAGTGTTGGGACGAGATTCAGGCAGGGAAGGAGAAAGAGAGGTTTTTGACGAGAGCCAAGCACGACAGGAGAGAGAAGGCTTGGGACGAGAGTCAAGGTGGACAGGAGAGAGAGGCTTAGGACGAAAGTGATGCTGGACGGGAGGGAGGGGCTTGGGACGATAGTCAGGCTGGACAGGAGGGAGAGGCCTGGGACGAGAATCAGGCTGGACAGGAGAGAGAGGCTTAGTACTAGAGTAAGGTCGAAAACGAGACAGAGGTTTGGACGAGATACAGAAATGACAGGAGAGAGAGGCTTGGGACGAGAGTCAGGTAGGAGAGCAGAGGGAGGCTTGGGACGAGAGTCAGGCAGGACAGGAGAGGGAGAATTGGGACGGGAGTAAGGCTAGACAGTAGAGAGAGCCTTGGGACGAGATTCAGACAGGAAAAAAGAGAGAGTCTTAGGACGAGAGTGTTTCTGGACAGTAGTTAGGGGCTTGAGACGAGAGTCAGGCTGGATAGGAGAAAGAGGCTTGTGACGAGAGTCAATCCGAAAAGGAGAGAGGGGTTCGAACGAACGTCAGGCATGACAGGAGAGAGAGGGTTAGGACGAGAGTGATGATGGTCAGAAGAGAGAGTCTTGGAACGATAGTCAGGGTGAACAGGATAGAAATGCTTGCTACGAGAATCAGGCCCAAAAGGAGAGAGGAGTTGGGACGAGAGTCAGGCATGACAGGAGAGAGAGGCTTGGGATGAGATTCAGGTAGGAGAGGAGAGAAAGGCTTGGTACTAGCGTCAGGCACGACAGGAATAAGAGTCTTTGGACCTTAGTCAGACATTACAGGAGAGAGAGGCTTGCAACGAGAGTCAGGCAGGACAGGAGAGATAGGCTTTGGAAGAGAGTGAGGCAGGAAAGGAGAGAGAGGCTTTGGAGGAGAGTCAGGGTGGACAGGAGAGAGAGGGATAGGACGAGAGTGATGCTGGACAGGAGAGAGGGCCTTGGGACGATAGTCATGCAGGACAGGAGAGAGAGGCTTGGGACGAGAATCAGGCTGGACAGGAGAGAGAGGCTTGGGACGAGAGTCAGGCAGTACAGGAGAGAGGAGGCTTGGGAGTCCAGTCAATCTGGACAAGAGAGAAAGGCTTAGGACGAGAATGATGCTGGACAGGAGGGAGGGGCTTCGGACGATAGTCAGGCTGGACAGGAGGGAGAGGCTTGGGACGAGAATCAAGCTGGACAGGAGAGAGAGGCTTAGGACGTGATCAAGGTCGAAAACGAGACAGGGGTTGGGACGAGAGCCAGGAATGACAGGAGCGAGAGGCTTGTGACGAGAGTTAGGTAGGAGAGGAGAGGGAGGCTTGGGACGAGAGTCAGGCAGGAGAGGAGAGTAAGCATTGGGACGAGAGTAAGGCTAGACAGTAGAGAGAGCCTTGGGACGAGAGACAGGCAGGAGAGAAGAGAGATTCTTAGGACGAGAGTGATGCTGGAGAGGAAAGAGAGGCTTGGGACGATAGTCAGGCTGGACAGGAGAAAGAGGTTTGTGACGAGAGTTAGGCAGGACATGAGAGGGAGGATTGGGATGAGAGTGATTCTAGACTGTAGAGATTGCCTTGGGACGAGAGTCTGCCACGACAGGAGAGGGAGACTTAGGACGAAAATCAGGATGGACAATAGAGAAAGGCTTATGATGAGATTAAGCTGAACAGGAGAGAGATGCTTTAGAGGAGAGTTAGGCTGGAGAGTAGAGAGAGGCTTAATACGAGAGTGATGCTGGACAGGAAAATGGAACGTGATACGAGAGTGAGGTTGGACAGAAAAAAGAGGTTTCGGACGACAGTCAGGCTGAAAAGGAGAGAGGGGTTGGAACGAGAGTCAGGTATAAAACGAGAGAGAGTATTAGGACGAGAGTGAGGCTGGACAAAAAAGAGAGTCTTGGGACGATAGTCAGGCTGGACAGGAGAGAGAGGCTTGCTACGAGTGTCAGGCCGAGAAGGAGAGACGGGTTGGGACCAGTGTCAGGTATGACAGGAGAGAGAGGCTTGGGACGAGAGTCAGGTAGGAGAGTAGAAAGAGGCTTGGGACGAGAGTCAGGCAGGAAAGGAGAGAGAGGCTTTGGATGAGAGTCAGGTACACCATAAGAGAGAGGCTTGAGACTAGAGTCAGGATGGAGAGGAGAGAGAGGCTTAGGACGAGAGTGATGCTGAACAGGAGAGAGGGGCTTGGGACGATACTCATGCTTGACTAGAGAGAGAGGTTTGGGACGAGAGTCAGGCAGAAATGGAGATAGTTGTATTGAGAGATTCAGGCATGACAGGAGAGAGGGATATGGGACGAGAGTCAGGTAGAACAGGAGAGAGAGGCTTGGGACGAGAGTCAGGCAGGACAGGAATAAGAGGCTTTGGATGTTAGTTGGGCATGAAAAGAGAGAGAGGCATGCAACGAGAGTCAGGCAGGACAGGAGAGAGAAACTTGGGGCGAAAATCAGGCTGGAAATGAGAGGCTTGTGATGAGTGTCAAGCTGAACAGGTGAAAGATGCTCGGGACGTAGGTCAGGCTGGATAGGAGACAGAGGTTCAGGAGGAGAGTGAGGCTGGACAGGAAAGAGAGGCTTAGGATGAGAGTCAGGATGGACAGGAGAGAGAGGCTTAGAACGAGAGTGATGCTCTAAGGGAGAGAGAGGCTTGGGGTGATAATCAGGCTGGACAGGAGAGAGAGGCTTGAGACGAGAGTAAGGCAGAAAAGGAGAGAGTGGGTGGGACGAGAATAAGGAATGACAGGAGAGAGAGGGTTGGTAGGGGAGTCAGGTAGGAAAAGAGAGAGATGCTTGGAACGAGAGTCAGGCAGTACAGGTGAGAGAGAGGTTTTGGACGAGAGTCAGGAAGGACAGGAGAGAGAAGGCTTGGGACGAGAGTCAAGCTGGACAGGAGAGAGAGGCTTAGGACGAGAGTGATCCTGGAAAGGAGGGAGGGGCTTGGGACGATAGTCAGGCTGAACAGGAGGGAGTGGCCTGGGACGAAAATCAGGCTGGACAGGGAAGAGAGGCTTAGAACGAGAGTAAGGTCGAAAACGAGAAAGAGGTTCTGACGAGATACAGGAATAACAGGAGAGAGAGGCTTGGGACGAGAGTCAGGTAGGAGAGCAGAGGGAGGCTTGGGACGAAAGTCATGCAGGACAGGAGAGGGAGAATTGCGACGGGAGTAAGGCTAGACAGTAGAGAGAGCCTTCGGACGAGATTCTGGCAGGAGAAAAGAGAGAGTCTTAGGACGAGAGTGATTCTGGACAGTAGGTAGGGGCTTGAGATGAGAGTCAGGCTGGAAAGGAGAAAAAGGCTTATGACGAGGGTCAATCCGAAAAGGAGAGAGGGGTTCGAACGAGAGTCAGGCATGACAGGAGAGAGAGGGTTAGGACGAGAGTGATGATGGTCAGAAGAGAGAGTCTTGGTACGATAGTCAGGGTGAACAGGGGAGAGATCCTTGCTAAGAGAATCAGGCCCAAAAGGAGTGAGGGGTTGGGACGAGAGTCAGGCATGACAGGAGAGAGAGTCTTGGGTAGAGAATCAGGTAGGAGAGGAGAGAAAGGCTTGGGACTAGCGTCAGGCACGACAGGAATAAGAGTCTTTGGACGTTAGTCAGCCATGACGGGAGAGAGAGGCTTGCAACGAGAGTCAGGCAGGACAGGAGAGAGAGGCTTTGGAAGAGAGTGAGGCAGGAAAGGAGAGAGAGGCTTTGGAGGAGAGTCAGGGTGGACAGGAGAGAGAGAGATAGGAGGAGAGTGATGCTGGACAGGAGAGATGGCCTTGGGACGATAGTCATACAGGATAGGAGAGAGAGGCTTGGAACGAGAGCCACGTTGGACAGGAGAGAGAGTCTTAGGACGAGAGTCAGGCAGGACAGGAGAGAAGGTTTTGGAAGAGAGTCAGGCAGGACAGGAGAGAGAAGGCTTGGGAGTCGAGTCAATCTGGACAAGAGAGAAAGGCTTAGGACGAGATTGATGCTGGACAGGAGGGAGGGGCTTGGGACGATAGTCAGGCTGGACAGGAGGGAGAGGCTTGGCACGAGAATCAAGCTGGAAAGGAAAGAGAGGCTTAGGACGTGATTAAGTTCGAAAACAAGGAAGGGGCTAGGACGAGAGTCAGGAATGACAGGAGAGAGAGGCTTGGGACGAGAGTTAGGTAGTAGAGTAGAGGGAGGCCTTGGACGAGAGTCACGCAGGACATGAGAGAGAGGTTTTGGACGAGAGTCAGGCAGGAGAGTAGAGAGAGGCTTTGGATGAGAGTCAGGTAGTAGCGGAGAGAAAGGCTTTGGACTAGCGTCAGGCACGACAGGAATAAGAGTCTTAAGACGTTATTCAGCCATGACAGGAGAGAGAGGCTTGCTACGAGATTCAGGTAGGACAGGAGAGAGAGGCTTTGGAAGAGAGTCAGGCAGGACAGGAGAGAGAGGCTTTGTAGGAGTGTCAGGGTGGACAGGAGAGAGAGGGATAGGACGAGAGTGATGCTAGACAGGAGAGAGAGGCTTGGGACGAGAGTCAGGTAGGAGAGGAGTATGAGGCTTGGGACGAGAGTCAGGCAGGAAAGTAGAGAGAGGCTTGGGATAAGAGTCAGGCAAACCAGGAGAGAGAGGCTTGGGACAAGAGTCAGGATGGAGAGGAGAGAGAGGCTTAGGACGAGAGTGAAGCTGGACAGGAGAGAGAGGATTGGGACGATACTCAGGCTTGACTGGAGAGAGAGGCTTGGGACGAGTCAGGCATAAAAGGAGATAGTTGTCTGGAGAGATTCAGGCATAGCAGGAGAGAGGGGTTTGGGAGGAGTGTCAGGTAGGACAGGAGAGAGAGGCTTGGGACGAGTGTCAAGCAGGATAGGAATAAGAGGCTTTGGATGTTAGTTGGGCATGAAAAGAGAGAGAGGCATGCAACGAGAGTCAGGCAAGACAGGAGAGAGAAACTTGGGGCAAGAATGAGGCTGGAAATGAGAGGCTTGGGGCGAAAACCAGGCTGGACAGGAGAGAGAGGCTTGGGACGAGAGTCAGGCAGGACAGGAGAGAGAGGTTTTGGACGAGAGTCAGGCAGGACAGGAGAGAGAAGGCTTGGGAGGCGAGTCAATCTGGACAAGAGAGAAAGGCTTACGACGAGAGTGATGCTGGACAGGAGGGAGGAGCTTGGGACGAGAATGAAGCTGGAAAGGAGAGAGAGGCTTAGGACGTGATTAAGGTCGAAAACGAGACAGGGGTTGGGACGAGAGTCAGGAATGACAGGAGCGAGAGGCTTAGGTCGAGAGTTAGGTAGGAGAGGAGAGGGAGGCTTGGGACGAGAGTCACGCAGGACAGGAGCGAGAGGTATTGGACGAGAGTTAGGCAGGACAGGAGAAAGAGGCTTGGGACGAGAATCAAGCAGGACAGGAATAAGAGGCTTTGGATATTAGTTGGGCATGAAAAGAGAGAGAGGCATGCAACGAGAGTCAGGCAGGACAGTAGAGAGAAACTTGGGGCGAGAATCAGGCTGTATTAGAGAGAGAGGCTTGTGATGAGAGTCAGGCTCAACAGGTGAGAGATGCTTGGAACGTGAGTCAGGCTAGATAGGAGAGAGAGGTTTAGGACGAGAGTGAGGCTGGACAGGAAAGAGAGGCTTGGGATGAGAGTCAGGATGGACAGGTAAGAGAGGCTTAGAACGAGAGTGATGCTTTAAGGGAGAGAGAAGCTTGGGACGATAATCAGGCTGGACAGGAGAGAAAGGCTTGAGAAGAGAGTCAGGCAGAAAAAGACAGTGGTTGGGACGAGAATAAGGAATGACAGGAGAGAGAAGCTTGGTAGGAGAGTCAGGTAGGAAAAGAGAAAGATGCTTGGAACGAGAGTCAGGTAGGACAGGTGAGAGAGAGGTTTTGGGCGAGGGTCAAGCAGGACAGGAGAGAGAAGGCTTGGGACGAGAGTCAAGCTGGACAGGAGAGAGAGTCTTCGGACGAGAGTGATCCTGGACAGGAGGGAGGGGCTTGGGACGTTAGTGAGGCTGGACAGGAGGGAGTGGTCCGGGACGAGAATCAGGCTGGACAGGAGAGAGAGGCTTAGGACGAGAGTAAGTTCGAAAACGAAAAAGAGGTTGGATCGAGATACAGGAATGACAGGAGAGAGAGGCTTGGGACGAGAGTCAGGTAGGAGAGCAGAGGGAGGCTTAGGACGAGAGTCAGGCAGGACAGGAGAGGGAGAATTGGGACGGGAGTAAGGCAGGACAGCAGAGACAGCCTTGGGACGAGATTCAGGCAGGAGTAAAAGAGAGAGTCTCAGGACGAGAGTGATTCTGGACAGTAGGTAGGGGCTTGAGACGAGAGTCAGGCTGGGCGGGAGAAAAAGGCTTGTGACGAGAGTCAATCCGTAAAGGAGAGAGGGGTTCGAACGAGAGTCAGGCATGACAAGAGAGAGAGGGTTAGGACGAGAGTGATGATGGTCAGAAGAGAGAGTTTTGGAACGATAGTCTGGGTGAACAGGAGAGAGAGGCTTGCTACGAGATTGAGGCCCAAAAGGAGAGAGGGGTTGGGACGAGAGTCAGGCATGACAGGAGAGAGAGGCTTGGGACGAGAGTCAGGTAGGAGAGGAGAGAAAGGCTTGGGACTAGCGTCAGTCACGACAGGAATAAGAGTCTTTGGACGTTAGTCAGCAATGACAGGAGAGAGAGGCTTGCAACGAGAGTTAGGCAGGACAGGAGAGAGAGGCTTTGGAAGAGAGTCAGGCAGGACAGGAGAGAGATGCTTTGGAGGAGAGTCAGGGTGGACTGGAGAGAGAGGGATAGGAGGAGAGTGATGCTGGACAGGAGAGAGGACCTTGGGACGATAGTCATGCAGGACAGGAGAGAGAGGCTTTGCACGAGAATCAGTCTGGACAGGAGAGAGAGCCTTAGGACATGATCAAGGTCGAAAACGAGACAGGGGTTGGGACGAGAGTCAGGAATGACAGGAGCGAGAAGCTTAGGACGAGAGTTAGGTAGGAGAGTAGAGGGAGGCTTTTGACGAGAGTCAGGCAGGACAGGAGAGTGAGCATTGGGACGAGAGTAAGGCTAGACAGTAGAGAGAGCCTTGGGACGAGAGACAGGCAGGAGAGAAGAGAGAATCTTAGGACGAGAGTGATTATGGAGAGGAAAGAGAGGCTTGGGACGATAGTCAGGCTGGACAAGAGAAAGAGGTTTGTGACGAGAGTTAGGCAGGACAGGAGAGGGAGGATTGGGATGAGAGTGATTCTAGACATTAGAGATAGCCTTGGGACGAGAGTCAGCCAAGACAGGAGAGAGAGACTTGGGACGAGAATCAGGATGGACTGTAGAGAAAGGATTAGAATGAGTGTCAGGCTGAACAGGAGAGAGATGCTTTGGAGGAGAGTCAGGCTGGAGAGTAGAGAGAGGCTTAATACGAGAGTGATGCTGGACAGAAAAATGGAGCGTGAGACGAGAGTGAGGTTGGACAGGAAAAAGAGGCTTGGGACGACAGTCAGGCTGAAAAGGAGAAAGGGGTTGGAACGAGAGTAGGGTATAAAACGAGAGAGAGTCTTAGGACGAGACTGAGGCTGGAAAAAAAAGGAAGTCTTGGGACTATAGTCAGGCTGGACAGGAGAGAGAGGATTGCTACGAGTGTCAGGCCGAAAAGGAGAGACGGGTTGGGACCAGAGTCAGGTTTGACAGGAGAGAGAGGCTTTGGATGAGAGTCAGGCAAACCAGGAGAAAGAGGCTTGAGACAAGAGTCAGGATGGAGAGGAGAGAGAGGCTTAGGACGAGAGTGATGCTGGACAGGAGAGAGGGGCTTGGGACGATACTCAGGCTTGACTGAAGAGAGAGGCTTAGGACGAGAGTCATGCAGAAAAGGAGATAGTTGTCTGGAGACATTCAGGCTTGACAGGAGAAAGGGGTTTGGAACGAGAGTCAGGTAGGATAGGAGAGAGAGGCTTGTGACGAGAGACAAGATGGACAGGAATAAGAAGCTTTGGATGTTAGTTGGGCATGAAAAGAGAGAGAGGCATGCAACGAGAGTCAGGCAGGACAGGATGGAAACGAGAATCAGGATGGAAATGAGTGGCTTGTGATGAGAGTCAGGCTGAACAGGTGAGAAATGCTTGGGACGTAGGTCAGCTGGATAGGAGAGAGAGGTTTAGGACGAGAGTGAGGTTGGGCAGGAAAGAGAGGCTTGGGGTGAGAGTCAGGATGGACAGGAGAGAGAGGCTTATAACGAGAGTGATGCTTTTAGGGAGAGAGAGGCTTGGGACGATAATCAGGCTGGACAGGAGAGAGAGGCTTGGGACGAGAGTCAGGCAGAAAAGGAGAGAGTGGTTTCGACGAGAATAAGGAATGACAGGAGAGAGAAGCTTGGTAGGAGACTCAGGTAGGAAAAGAGAGATGCTTGGAACGAGAGTCAGGCAGGACAGGTGAGAGAGAGGTTTTGGGCGAGAGTCAGGCAGGACAGGAGAGAGAAGGCTTGGGACGAGAGTCAAGCTGGACAGGAGAGAGAGGCTTAGGACGATATTGATCCTGGACAGGAGGGAGGGGCTTGGGACGATAGTCAGGCTGGTCAGGAGGGAGTGGCCTGGGACTAGAATCAGGCTGGACAGGAGAGAGAGCCTTAGGACGAGAGTAAGGTCGAAAACGAGAAAGAGGCTGGGACGAGAAACAGGAATGACAGGAGCGAGAGGCTTGAGACGAGAGTCAGGTAGGAGAGCAGAGGGAGGCTTGGGAGGAGAGTCAGGCAGGACAGGAGAGGGAGAATTGGGACGATAGTAAGGCAGGACAGTAGAGAGAGCCTTGGGACGAGATTCAGGCAGGAGAAAAGAGAGTCTCAGGACGATAGTGATTCTGGACAGTAGGTAGGGGCTTGAGAAGAGTGTCAGGCTGGACAGGAGAAAGAGGCTTGTGACGAGGGTCAATCCGAAAAGGAGAGAGGTGTTCGAACGAAATTCAGGCATGACATGAGAGAGACGGTTAGGACGAGAGTGATGATGGTCAGAAGAGAGTCTTGGAACGATAGTCAGGGTGAACAGGTGAGAGGGGTTGGGACGAGAGTCAGGTATGACAGGAGAGAGTGGCTTTGGACGAGAGTCAGGTAGGAGAGGAGATAAAGGCTTAGGACTAGCGTCAGGCACGACAGGAATAAGAGTCTTTGGACGTTAGTCAGCCATGACAGGAGAGAGAAGCTTGCAACGAGAGTCAGGCAGGACAGGAGAGAGAGGCTTTGGAGGAGAGTCAGGGTGGACAGGAGAGAGAGAGATAGGACGAGAGTGATGCTGGACAGGAGAGAGGGCCTTGGGACGATAGTGATGCAGGACAGGAGAGAGAGTCTTGGGACGAGAACCAGGCTGGACAGGAGAGAGAGGCTTGTAACGAGAGTCAGGCAGTACAGGAGAGAGAGGTTTTGAACGAGAGTCAGGCAGGACAGGAGAGAGAAGGCTTTGGAGGCGAGTCAATCTGGACAAGAGAGAAAGGCTTAGGACGAGAGTGATGCTGGAGAGGAGGGAGGGGCTTGGGACGATAGTCAGGCCAGACAGGGGGGAGTGTCTTGGCACGAGAATCAAGCTGGTCAGGAGAGAGAGGCTTAAGACGTGATTAAGGTCGAAAACGAGATAGGGGTTGGGACGAGAGTCAGGAATGACAGGAGAGAGAGTCTTGGGACGAGAGTTAGGTAGGGGAGGAGAGGGGGGCTTGGGACGAGAGTTACGCAGGACAGGAGAGAGAGGTTTGGACGAGAGTTAGGCAGGACAGGAGAGAGAGGCTTCGGACGAGAGTCAAGCAGGACAGGAATAAGAGGCTTTGGATATGAGTTGGGCATGAAAAGAGAGAGAGGCATGCAACGAGAGTCAGCCAGAACAGGAGACAGAAACTTGGAGGGAGAATCAGGCTGGAAAAGAGAGAGAGAGGGTTTTGATGAGAGTCAGGCTGAACAGGTGAGAGATGCTTGGGACGTGAGTCAGGCTAGATAGGAGAGAGAGGTTTAGGCCGAGAGTGAGGCTGGACAGGAAAGAGAGACTTGGGATGAGGGTCAGGATTGACAGGAGAGAGAGGCTTAGAACGAGAGTGATGCTTTAAGGGAGAGAGAGGCTTGGGACTATAATCAGGATGGAGAGGAGAGAGAGGCTTGGGACGAGAGTCAGGCAGAAAAGGAGAGAGTGCTTGGGAAGAGAATAAGGAATGACAAGAGAGAGAGGCTTGGTAGGAGAGTCAGTTAGGAAAAGAGAGAGATTCTTGAGACGAGAGTCAGGCAGGACAGGAGAGAGAGAGGTTTTGGACGAGAGCCAGGCAGGACGGGAGAGAGAAGGCTTGGGACGAGAGTCAAGCTGACAGGAGAGAGAGGCTTAGGACGAGAGTGGTCCTGGACAGAAGGGTGGGGCTTGGGACGATAGTCAGGCTGGACAGGAGGGAGAGGCATGGGACGAGATTCAGGCTGGACAGGAGAGACTAGAGTAGGGTCGAAAACGAAAAAGAGGTTGGGACGAGATACAGGAATGACAGAAGAGAGAGGCTTGGTCCGAGAGTCAGGTAGGAGAGCAGAGTGAGGCTAGGGACGAGAGTCAGGCAAGACAGGAAAGGGAGAATTGGCACGGGAGTAAGGCAGGACAGTAGAGAGAGCCTTGGGACGAGATTCAGGCAGGAGAAAAGAGAGAGTCTTAGGACGAGAGTGATTCTGGACAGTAGGTAGGGGATTGAGACGAGAGTTAGGGTGGACAGGAGAAAGAGGCTTGTGACGAGAGTCAATCCGAAAAGGAGAGAGGGGTTCGAACGAGAGTCAGGCATGACAGGAGAGAGAGGTTTAGGAGGAGAGTGATGATGGTCAGAAGAGAGAGTCTTGGAACGATGGTCAGGGTGAACAGGAGAGAGAGGCTTGCTACGAGATTGAGGCCCAAAAAGAGAGAGGGGTTGGGACGAGAGTCAGGCATGACAGGAATAAGAGTCTTTGGACATTAGTCAGCCGTGACAGGAGAGAGAGGCTTGCAACGAGAGTCATGCAGGACAGGAGAGAGAGGCTTGCAACGAGAGTCAGGCAAGACAGGAGAGAGAGGCTTTGGAAGAGAGTCAGGCAGGACAGGAGAGAGAAGCTTTGGAGGAGAGTCAGGGTGTACAGGAGAGAGAGGGATAGGAGGAGAGTGATGCTGGACAATAGAGAGGACCTTGGGACGATAGTCATGCTGGACAGGAGAGAGAGACTTGGGACGAGAATCAGGCTGGACAGGAGAGAGAGGCTTAGGACGTGATCAAGGTCGAAAACGAGACAGGGGTTGGGACGAGAGTCAGGAATGACAGGAGCGAGAGGCTTGGGACGAGAGTTAGGTAGGAGAGGAGATGTAGGCTTGGGACGAGAGTCAGGCAGGATAGGAGAGAGAAACTTGGGGCGAGAATCAGGCTGGAAAAGAGAGAGAGAGGGTTTTGATGAGAGTCAGGCTGAACAGGTGAGAGATGCTTGGGACGTCAGAGGCTTGGGACGAGAGTCAAGCTGACAGGAGAGAGAGGCTTAGGACGAGAGTGTGCTGGACAGGAGGGAGGGGCTTGGGACGATAGTCAGGCTGGACAGGAGGAAGAGTCTGGGACGAGAATCAGGCTGGACAGGAGAGACTAGTGTAAGGTCGAAAACGAAAAAGAGGTTGGGACGAGATACAAGAATGACAGGAGAGAGAGGCTTGGACGAGAGTCAGGTAGGAGAGCAGAGGGAGGCTTGGGACGAGAGTCAGGAGGACAGGAGAGGGAGAATTTGGCACGGGAGTAAGGCAGGACAGGGGGGGGGGGGGGGGGGGGGGGGGGGGGGGGGGGGGGGGGGGGGGGGGGGGGGGGGGGGGGGGGGGGGGGGGGGGGGGGGGGGGGGGGGGGGGGGGGGGGGGGGGGGGGGGGGGGGGGGGGGGGGGGGGGGGGGGGGGGGGGGGGGGGGGGGGGGGGGGGGGGGGGGGGGGGGGGAGGCTTGGACGAGTCAGCAGAAGGAGAGGTCAGGCTAGATAGGAGAGAGAGGTTTAGGCCGAGAGTGAGGCTGGACAGGAAAGAGAGACTTGGGATGAGGGTCAGGATTGACAGGAGAGAGAGGCTTAGAACGAGAGTGATGCTTTAAGGGAGAGAGAGGCTTGGGACTATAATCAGGATGGAGAGGAGAGAGAGGCTTGGGACGAGAGTCAGGCAGAAAAGGAGAGAGTGCTTGGGAAGAGAATAAGGAATGACAAGAGAGAGAGGCTTGGTAGGAGAGTCAGTTAGGAAAAGAGAGAGATTCTTGAGACGAGAGTCAGGCAGGACAGGAGAGAGAGAGGTTTTGGACGAGAGCCAGGCAGGACGGGAGAGAGAAGGCTTGGGACGAGAGTCAAGCTGACAGGAGAGAGAGGCTTAGGACGAGAGTGGTCCTGGACAGAAGGGTGGGGCTTGGGACGATAGTCAGGCTGGACAGGAGGGAGAGGCATGGGACGAGATTCAGGCTGGACAGGAGAGACTAGAGTAGGGTCGAAAACGAAAAAGAGGTTGGGACGAGATACAGGAATGACAGAAGAGAGAGGCTTGGTCCGAGAGTCAGGTAGGAGAGCAGAGTGAGGCTAGGGACGAGAGTCAGGCAAGACAGGAAAGGGAGAATTGGCACGGGAGTAAGGCAGGACAGTAGAGAGAGCCTTGGGACGAGATTCAGGCAGGAGAAAAGAGAGAGTCTTAGGACGAGAGTGATTCTGGACAGTAGGTAGGGGATTGAGACGAGAGTTAGGGTGGACAGGAGAAAGAGGCTTGTGACGAGAGTCAATCCGAAAAGGAGAGAGGGGTTCGAACGAGAGTCAGGCATGACAGGAGAGAGAGGTTTAGGAGGAGAGTGATGATGGTCAGAAGAGAGAGTCTTGGAACGATGGTCAGGGTGAACAGGAGAGAGAGGCTTGCTACGAGATTGAGGCCCAAAAAGAGAGAGGGGTTGGGACGAGAGTCAGGCATGACAGGAATAAGAGTCTTTGGACATTAGTCAGCCGTGACAGGAGAGAGAGGCTTGCAACGAGAGTCATGCAGGACAGGAGAGAGAGGCTTGCAACGAGAGTCAGGCAAGACAGGAGAGAGAGGCTTTGGAAGAGAGTCAGGCAGGACAGGAGAGAGAAGCTTTGGAGGAGAGTCAGGGTGTACAGGAGAGAGAGGGATAGGAGGAGAGTGATGCTGGACAATAGAGAGGACCTTGGGACGATAGTCATGCTGGACAGGAGAGAGAGACTTGGGACGAGAATCAGGCTGGACAGGAGAGAGAGGCTTAGGACGTGATCAAGGTCGAAAACGAGACAGGGGTTGGGACGAGAGTCAGGAATGACAGGAGCGAGAGGCTTGGGACAAGAGTTAGGTAGGAGAGGAGATGTAGGCTTGGGACGAGAGTCAGGCAGGATAGGAGAGAGAAACTTGGGGCGAGAATCAGGCTGGAAAAGAGAGAGAGGCTTTTGATGAGAGTCAGGCTGAACAGGTGAGAGATGCTTGGGACGTGAGTCAGGCTAGATAGGAGAGAGAGGTTTAGGACGAGAGCGAGGCTGGACAGGAAAGAGAGGCTTGGGATGAGAGTCAGGATGGACAGGAGAGTGAGGCTTAGAACGAGAGTGATGCTTTAAGGGAGAAAGAGGCTTGGGACGATAATCAGGCTGGACAGGAGAGAGAGGCTTGGGACGAGAGTCAGGCAGAAAAGGAGAGACTGGTTGGGACGAGAATAAGGAATGACAGGAGAGAGAGGCTTGGTAGGAGAGTCATGTAGGAAAAGAGAGAGATTCTTGGAACGAGAGTCAGGCAGGACAGGTGAGAAAGAGGTTTTGGACGAAAGTCAGGCAGGACAGGAGAGAGAAGGCTTGGGACGAGAGTCAAGCTGGACAGGAGAGAGAGGCTTAGGACGAGAGTGTTGCTGGACAGGAGGGAGGGGCTTGGGACGATAGTCAGGCTGGACAGGAGGAAGAGTCTTGGGACGAGAATCAGGCTGGACAGGAGAGACTAGTGTAAGGTCGAAAACGAAAAAGAGGTTGGGACGAGATACAAGAATGACAGGAGAGAGAGGCTTGGGACGAGAGTCAGGTAGGAGAGCAGAGGGAGGCTTGGGACGAGAGTCAGGGAGGACAGGAGAGGGAGAATTTGGACGGGAGTAAGGCAGGACAGTAGAGAGAGCCTTGGGACGAGATTCAGGCAGGAGAAAAGAGAGAGTCTTAGGACGAGAGTGATTCTGGACATTAGGTAGACGATTGAGACCAGAGTCAGGCTGGACAGGAGAAAGAGACTTGTGACGAGGGTCAATCCGAAAAGGTGAGAGGTGTTCGAACGAGAGTCGAGCATGACAGGAGAGAGAGGTTTAGGAGGAGAGTGATCATGGTCAGAAGAGAGAGTCTTGGAACGATGGTCAGGGTGAACAGGAGAGAGAGGCTTGCTACGAGATTGAGGCCCAAAGGGAGAGAGGGGTTGGGACGAGAGTCAGGCATGACAGGAGAGAGAGGCTTTGGACGAGAGTCAGGTAGGAGAGGAGAGAAAGGCTTGGGACTAGCGTCAGGCACGACAGGAATAAGAGTCTTTGGACGTTGGTCAGCCATGACAGGAGAGAGAGGCTTGCAACGAGAGTCAGGCAGGACAGGAGAGAGACGCTTGCAACGAGAGTCAGGCAAGACAGGAGAGAGAGGCTTTGGAAGAGAGTCAGGCAGGACAGAAGAGAGAAGCTTTGGAGGAGAGTCAGGGTGGACAGGAGAGAGAGGGATAGAACGAGAGTGATGCTGGACAGGAGAGAGGACTTTGGGACGATAGTCATGCAGGACAGGAGAGAGAGACTTGGGAGGAGAATCAGGCTGGACAGGAGAGAGATGCTTAGGACGTGATCAAGGTCGAAAATGAGACAGGGGCTGGCACGAGAGTCGGGAATGACAGGAGAGAGAGGCTTGGGACGAGAGTTAGGTAGGAGAGGAGAGGGAGGCTTGGGACGAGAGTTAGGCAGGACAAGAGAGTGAGCATTGGGACGAGAGTAAGGCTAGACAGTAGAGAGAGCCTTGGGACGAGAGACAGGCAGGAGAGAAGAGAGAATCTTAGGACGAGAGTGATTATGGAGAGGAAAGAGAGGCTTAGGACGATAGTCAGGCTGGACAGGAGAAAGAGGTTTGTGACGATAGTTAGGCAGGACAGGAGAGGGAGGATTGTGTTGAGAGTGATTCTAGACAGTAGAGATAGCCTTGTGGCGAGAGTCAGCCACGACAGGAGAGAGAGACTTGGGACGAGAATCAGGATGGACAGTAGAGAAAGGCTTAGAATGAGAGTCATGCTGAATAGGAGAGAGATGCTTCGGAGGAGAGTCAGGTTGGAGAGTAGAGAGAAACTTAATACGAGAGTGATTCTGGATAGGAAAATGGAGCTTGAGACGAGAATGAGGTTGGACAGGAAAAAGAGGCTTGGGACGACAGTCAGGCTGAGAAGGAGAGAGGGGTTGGAACGAGAGTCAGGTATAAAACGAGAGAGAGTCTTAGGACGAAAGTGAGGCGTGTCAAAAAAGATAGTCTTGGAACGATAGTCCGGCTGGACAGGAGAGAGAGGCTTGCTACGAGTGTCAGGCCGAAAAGGAGAGACGGGTTGAGACCAGAGTCAGGTATGACAGGAGAGAGGCTTGGGACGAGAGTCTGGTAGGAGAGGAGAAAGAGGCTTGGGACGAGAGTCAGGCAGGAAAGGAGAGAGAGGATTTGGATGAGAGTCAGGCAAACCATAAGAGAGAGGCTTGGGACAAGAGTCAGGATCGAGAGGAGAGAGAGGCTTAGGACGAGAGTGATGCTGGACAGGAGAGAGGGGCTTGGGACGATACTCAGGCTTGACTGGAGAGAGAGAGGCTTGGGACGAGAGTCAAGCAGGATAGGAATAAGAAGCTTTGGATGTTATTGGGCATGAAAAGAGAGAGAGGCATGCAACGAGAGTCAGGCAGGACAGGAGAGAGAAACTTTGGGCGAGAATCAGGCCGGAAAAGAGAGTGAGGCTTGTGATGAGAGTCAGGCTGAACAGGTGAGAGATTCTTGGGACGTGAGTCAGGCTAGATAGGAGAGAGAGGTTTAGGACGAGAGCGAGGCTGGACAGGAAAGAGAGGCTTGGGATGAGAGTCAGGATGGACAGGAGAGTGAGGCTTAGAACGAGAGTGATGCTTTAAGGTAGAAAGAGGCTTGGGACGGTAATCAGGCAGGACAGGGGAGAGAGGCTTGGGACGAAAGTCAGGCAGAAAAGGAGAGAGTGGTTGGGACGAGAATAAGGAATGACAGGAGAGAGAGGCTTGGTAAGAGAGTCAGGTAGGAAGAGAGAGAGATGCTTGGAACGAGAGTCAGGCAGGACAGGTGAGAAAGGGGTTTTGGACGAGAGTCACGCTGGACAGGAGAGAGAAGGCTTGGGACGAGAGTCAAGCTGCATAGGAGAGAGAGGCTTAGGAAGAGAGTGATCATGGACAGGAGGGAGGGGCTTGGGACGATATTCAGGCTGGACAATAGCGAGAGGCCTGGGACGAGAATCAGGCTGGACAGGAGAGAGAGGCTTGGGACGAGAGTCAGGCAGGACAGGAGAGGGAGAATTGGGACGGGAGTAAGGATAGACAGTAGAGAGAGCCTTGGGACGAGACTCTGGCAGGAGAAAAGAGAGAGTCTTAGGACGAGAGTGATTCTGGACAGTAGGTAGGGGAATTGAGACAAGAGTCAGGCTGGACAGGAGAAAGAGCCTTGTGACGAGAGTCAATCCGAAAAGGAGAGAGGTGTTCGAACGAGAGTCAGGCATGACAGGAGAGAGAGGGTTAGGACGAGGGTGATCATGGTCAAAAGAAAGAGTCTTGGAACGATAGTTAGCGTGAACAGAAGAGAGAGGCTTGCTACGAGATTCAGGCCCAAAAGGAGAGAGGGGTTGGGCAGAGAGTCAGGCATGACAGGAGAGAGAGGCTTGGGACGAGAATCAGGTAGGAGAGGAGAGAAAGGCTTGGGACTAGCGTCAGGCACGACAGGAATAAGAGTCTTTGGACGTTAGTCAGCCATGACAGGAGAGAGAGGCTTGCAACGAGAGTCAGGGAGGACAGGAGAGAGAGGCTTTGGAAGAGAGTCAGGCAGGACAGGAGAGAGAGGCTTTGGAGGAGAGTCATTGTGGACAGGGGAGAGAGGGATAGGACGAGAGTGATGCTGGAGAGGAGAGAGGACCTTGGGACGGTAGTCATGCAGGACAGGAGAGAGAGGCTTGGGACGAGAATCAGGCTGGACAGGAGAGAGAGCCTTGGGACGAGAGTCAGGCAGGACAGGAGAGAGAGGTTTTGGACGAGAGTTAGGCAGGACAGGAAAGAGAAGGCTTGGGAGGCGAGTCAATCTGGACAAGACAGAGGCTTAGGACGAGAGTGATGCTGGACAGGAGGGAGGGGCTTGTTACGATAGTCAGGATGGACAGGAGGGAGAGGCTTGGCACGAGAATCAAGCTGGACAGGAGAGGCTTAGGACTTGATCAAGGTCGAAAACGAGACAGGGGCTGGGACGGGAGTCAGGAATGACAGGAGCGAGAGGCTTAGGACGAGAGTTAGGTAGGAGAGTAGAGGGAGGCTTGGGACGAGAGTCAGGCAGGACAGGAGAGTGAGCAGTGGGACGAGAGTAAGGCTAGACAGTAGAGAGAGCCTTGGGACGAAAGACAGGCAGGAGAGAAGAGAGAATCTTAGGAAGAGAGTGATGCTGGAGAGGAAAGAGAGTCTTGGGACGATAGTCAGCCACGACAGGAGAGAGAGACTTGGGACGAGAATCAGGATGGACAATCAGGAGAGAGGGGCTTCGGACGATAGTCAGGTAGGAGAGGAGAGAGAGAGGTTTGAGACGAGAGTCAGGCAAGGACAGAAGAGAGAGGCTTGGGACGAGAGTCAGGCTGGATAGGAGAGAGAGGCTTTGGACGAGAGTCAGGCAGGACATGAGAGGGAGGATTAGGACGAGAGTAAGGCTAAACATAGAGACAGGCTTGGTACGAGAGTCAGGCTCAACAGGAGAGTTATGCTTGGGACGAGAGTCAGGCATAACAAGAGAGGGAAGCGTCGGTCGAAAGTGAGGCTGGACAGACGAGAGAGGCTTAAGACTAGAGTCAGGCTGGACAGGAAAGAGAGGTTTGGGACGAGAGTCAGGATCTACAGGAGAGAGAGATGTTTTCACGAGAGTGAGGCGGGATAGGAGATAAGAGGCTTGTGAGGAGAGTCAGGCAGGACAGGAGAGAGAACCTTGGGACGAAAGTGAGTCTGAATAGAAGAGAGAGGCTTGGGACGGAAGTCCTGCTGGAAAGGAGAGAGGGGCTTCGGACGATAGTCAGGTAGGAGAGGAGAGAGAGAGGTTTGAGACGAGAGTCAGGCAGGACAGAAGAGAGAGGCTTGGGACGAGAGTCAGGCTGGATAGGAGAGAGAGGCTTTGGACGAGAGTCAGGCAGGACATGAGAGGGAGGATTAGGACGAGAGTAAGGCTAAACATAGAGACAGGCTTGGTACGAGAGTCAGGCTCAACAGGAGAGTTATGCTTGGGACGAGAGTCAGGCATAACAAGAGAGGGAAGCGTCGGTCGAAAGTGAGGCTGGACAGGAGAGAGAGGCTTAGGACGAAAGGCAGGCTGGACAGGAGAGAGAGGCTTGGGACGAGAGTCAGGTATGAGAAGAGAGAGAGGCTTGTGACGAGAGTCAGGCAGGACAGAAATGAGAGGATTGGGGCGAGAGTCAGACAGGACAGGAGAGAGAGGCTTGGGCCGAGAGGCAAGCAGGACTGGAGAGGGAGGTTTGGGACGAGAGTGAGGCTAGACAGTAGAGAGAGCCTTGGGACAAGAGCCAACCTGGACAGGAGAGAGAGACTTGGGACGAGAATCAGGTTGGACAGGAGAGAGAGTCTTGGGTTGAGAGTCAGGCTGAACAGGAGAGAGATGCTCGGGGCGAGATTCAGGCTGGACAGTAGAGAGAGGCTTATGGCGAGAGTGATGCTGGACAGGAAAGAGGGGCTTGGGACGAGAGTCAGGCTGGACAGGAGAAAGAGGCTTAGGACGAGAGTCAGGCCGAGAAGAGGGAGAGAAAGGGTTGGGACGAGAGTCAGGCATGACAGGAGAGAGAGGATTGCGACGAGAGTCAGGTAGGAGAGGAGAGAGAGGCTTTGAAGGAGATTCAGGCAAGACAGGAGAGAGAGGATAGGGACAAGAGTCAGGCTGGACAGGAGAGAGAGGCTTAGGACGAGAGTGATGCTGGACAGGAGAGGGAGACTTGGAACGATAGGCAGGCCGGACAGTAGAGAGAGGCTTGGGAAGTGGATCAGGCCGAAAAGGAAAAAGGTGTCTTCACGAGTCAGACATGACTGGAGAGAGGTGCTTGGGACGAGTCAGGCAGGACAGGAGGGAGAGGCTTAGGACGAGGGTCAGGCAGGACAGGAGAGAGGGGCTTGGAATGAGAGTCAGGAAGGACAGGAGAGAGAGGCTTGGGGCGAGAGTCAAGCAGGTCAGGAATAAGAGGCTTTCGAAGTTAGTCAGGCATGAAATGAGAGAGAGAGGCTTGCAACGAGAGTCAGGCAGGACAGGAGAGGGAAACTTGGAACGAGAGTCAGACTGGAAAGGAGAGAGAGGCTTGGGATGAGAGTCAGGATGAACAGGTGAAAGTTGCTTGGGACGAGAGTCAGGGTGGACAGGAGAGAGAGGCTTAAGACGAGAGTGAGGCTGGACAGGAAAGAGAGGCTTGGTTCGAGAGTCAGATAGGACGGGAAAGAGAGACTTGGGATGAATGTCAGGTAGGATAGGACGGACAGGCATGGGACGACAATCAGGTAGTACAGGAGAGGCAGGCTTGGGACGAGAGTTAGGCCGGACAGGAGAGAGAGGCTTGGGACGTAAGTCAGATTGGAGAGGAGAGAGAAATTTTGGACTAGAGTCAGGTTGGACAGGATGGAGAGGCTTAGGTCGAGAGTCAGGCCAGACAGGAGAGAGAGGCATGGGACTAGAGTCAGGCTGGACAGGAGAGAGAGGCTTGGGACGAGAGTCATGCCGAAAAGGAGAGAGGGGTTGGGACGAGAGTCAGGCATGACAGGAGAGAGAAGCTTGGGAATAGAGTCAGGTAGGACAGGAGAGGCTTACGACGGGAGTCAGGCAGGACAGGAGAGAGAGGGCTGGGACGAGAGTCAGGCAGGAGAGGAATAAGAGGCTTTGGATATGAGTCCGGGATGACAGTAGAGAGAGGCTTGGGACGAGAGTGAGGCGGGACAGGAGAGGAATGGGACGAGAGCCAGGCTGGAAAGGAGAAAGAGGCGTGGGACGAGAGTCAGGTAGGAGAGGAGAGAGAGGCTTGGGACGAGAGTCGAGCTGAAAAGGAGATAGGGGCTTCTGACGAAAATGAGGCTAGACAGGAGAGAGAGGCTTGAGACGAGAGCCAGGTAGGAGAGGAGAGAGAGGCTTGGGACGAGAGTCAGGCAGGACAAGAGAGAAAGGTTTTGGACGAGAGTCAGGCAGGACAGGAAAGAGAGACGTGCGACGAATGTCTGATAGGATATGATGGACAGACATGGGACGAGAATCAGGTCGGACAGGAGAGAGATGCTTTGGAAAAGAGTTAGGCCGGACAGGAGAGGGAGGCTTGGGACGTTAGTCAGATTGCACAGGAGAGAGAAATTTGGAACGAGAGTCAGGCTGGACAGGAGAGAGAGGCTTGGGTCAAGAGTCAGGCTGGACAGGAGAGAGAGCCTTGGGAAGAGAGTCAGGCTGGACAGGAGAGAGAGCCTTGGGAAGAGAGTCAGGCTGAAAAGGAGAGAGGGGTTGGGACTAGAGTCAGGTATGACAGGAGAGAGAAGCTTGGGACTAGAGTCAGGTAGGACAGTAGAGAGAGGCTTACGACGAGAGTCAGGCAGGACAGGAGAGAGAGCTCTGGGACGAGAGTCATGCAGGAGAGGAATGAGAGGCTTTGGATGTGAGTCCGGGATGACAGTAGAGAGAGGCTTGGGACGAGAGTGAGGCGGGACAGGAGAGAGAGGCTTGGGACGAGAGCTGGGCTGGAAAGGAGAAAGAGGCTTGGGACGAGAGTCGGGTAGGAGAGGAGAGGAGAGAGAGGCTTGGGACTAGAGTCAAGCTAGACTATAGAGTCTTGGGAAGAGAGTCAAGCTGAGAAGGAGAGACTGCTTGGGACGAGAGTCATGCTAGACAGGAGCTAGAGGTTTGGGACTAGAGTCAGGCCGAAAAGTAGAGAGGGGTTGGGACGAAAGTCAGGCTGGACAGGAGAGAGAAGCTTAGGACGAGAATGACGCTGGACAGTAAAGAGAGGCTTTGGAAGAGAGTAAGGCAGGACAGGAATAAGAGACTTGGAACGAGAGTCAGGCTAGTGAGGAGAGAGAGGCTTGGAAAGAGAGTCAGGCAGGACAGGAGAGAGATTCTTGGGACGAGAGTCAGGCAGGACATGAGAGGGAGGATTGGGACGAGAGTCAGGCTGGACAGTAGACAGAGACTTGGGATGAGAGTCAGGCAGGACAGGAATAAGAGACTTGGGACGAGAGTGAGGCTAGAGAAGAGAGAAAGGCTTGGAAAGAGAGTCAGACACGGACAGGAGAGAGATGCTTAGGGCAAGAGTCAGGAAGGACATGAGAGGGAGGACTGGGACGAGAGTAAGGCTAGACAGTGGATTGATGCTTGGGATGAAAGTCAGGCTGGACAAGAGTTAGAGGTTTGAGACGAGAATCTTGCTGGACATGAGAGGGAGGCTTGGAATGAGAGTCAGGAGAGAGAGAGAAGAGATATGGTTAGGACGAGAGTGATGCTGGACAGAAAAGAGAGGCTTGGGACGAGTCATGCTGGACAGGAGAAACAGGCTTGGGACGAGAGTCAGGCCGAAAAGGAGAGAGGGGTTGGGACGAGAGTCAGGCATAACAGGAGAGAGAAGCTTATGACGAGAGGGGTGCTGGACAGGAGAGACAGGCTTGGGATGATAGTCAGGCTGGACAGGAGAGAGAGGCTTTGGACGAGACTCAGGCCGAAAAGAAGTGAGGGTTTGGCACGAGAGTCAGGCATGAAATGAGAGTGAGGCTTCGGACGAGAGTCTGGTAGGAGAGGAGAGAGTCTTGGGACGAGAGTCAGACAGGAAAGAAGAGAGAAGTTTGGGGCGAGAGTCAGGCAGGACAGGAGAGAGACGCTTTGGCCGAGAGTCAGGCAGGATAGGAGAGGGAGGATTGGGACGAGAGTGAGGCTAGAGAGTGGAGAGAGCCTTGGGAAAAGACTCAGCCTGGACAGGAGAGAGAGACTTGGGACGAGAATCAGGTTGGACAGGAGAGATAGGCCTTGGTTGAGATTCAGGCTGAACAGGAGAGAGATGCTTGGGACGAGATTCAGGCTGGACAGTAGAGAGAGGCTTAGGCCGAGAGTGATGCTGGACAGGAGAAAGGCTTGGAACGATAGTCAGGCTGGACAGGAGAGAGGCTTCCTACGAGAGTTAGACCGAAAAGGAGAGAGGGGTTGGGACGAGAGTCAGGCATGACAGGAGAGAGAGGCTTGCGACGAGAGTCAGGTAGGAGAGGAGAGAGGGCTTGGGAGGAGATTCAGGCAGGACAGGAGAGAGAGGCTTTTGACGAGAGTCAGTCAGGACAGAAGAGAAAGGCTAGGGACAAGAGTCAGACTGGACAGTAGAGAGAGGCTTAGGACGAGAGTGATGGTGGACAGGAGAGAGGGGCTTGGGACGATAGTCAGGCAGGACAGGAGAGAGAGGCTTTTGACGAGATTCAGTTAGGACAGGAGAGAGAGGCTTTGGACAACGTTCAGGCAGGACAGGAGAAAGAAACTTGGGACGAGAGTCAGACTGGAAAGGAGAGAGAGGCTTGGGATGAGAGTCAGGATGAACAGGTGAGAGATGATTGTGACGAGAGTCAGGCTGGACAGGAGAGAGAGGCTTAAGACGAGAGTGAGGCTGGACAGGAAAGAAAGTCTTCGGACGAGAATCAGGTAGGAGAGGAGAGAGGGCTTGGGACGAGAGTTAGGCCAGACAAGAGAAAGAGGCTTTGGACGTCAGTCAGATTGGACAGGAGAGAGAAATTTTGGACGAGAGTCAGGTTGGACGGGAGAGAGAAGCTTGGGTCGAGGGTCAGGCCAGACAGGAGAGAGACGCATGGGACTAGTCAGGCTTGACAAGAGAGAGAGGCTGGGGAAGAGAGTCAGGCCAAAAAGGAGAGAGGGGTTGGGGCGAGAGTCAGGCATGACAGGAGAGAGATGCTTGGGACTAGAGTCAGGTAGGACAGGAGAGAGAGGCTTACGACCAGAGTCAGGCAGGACAGGAGAGAGAGGGTTGGGACGAGAGTCAGGCAGGAGAGGAATAAGAGGCTTTGGATGTGAGACCGGGATGACAGTAGAGAGAGGCTTGGGACGAGAGTGAGGCGGGACAGGAGAGAGAGGCTTTTGACGAGAGCTAGGCTGGAAAGGAGATAAAGGCTTGGGAGGAGAGTCAGGCAGGAGAGGAGAGAGAGGCTTAGGACTAGAGTCAGGCTGGACATGAGAGAGAGGCTTGGTACGAGAGTCAAGCTGAAAAGGAGATAGGGGCTTCTGACGAAGGTGAGGCTAGACAGGAGAGAGAGGCTTGGGACGAGAGGCAGGTAGGAGAGGAGAGAGAGGCTTGGGACGAGAGTCAGGCAGGACAGGAGAGAGAGGCTTTGGACGAGAGTCAGGCAGGACAGGAAAGAGAGACTTGGGACGAATGTCAGGTAGGATAGGACGGACAGGCATGGGACGAGAATCAGGTAGTACCGGAGAGATGTTTTGGACGAGAGTTAGGCCGGACAGGAGAGAGAGGCTTGGGACGTCAGTCAGATTGGATAGGACTGAGAAATTTGGGAAGAGTCAGGTTGGACAGGAGAGAGAGGCTTGGGTCAAGAGTCAGGCTGCACAGGAGAGAGACTCGTGGGACTAGAGTCAGGCTGGACAGGAGAAAGAGGCTTGGGATGAGAGTCAGGCTGAACAGGACAGAGATGCTTGGGATAAGAGTCAGGCTGGACAGAAAAGAGAGGCTTAGGACGAGATTGATGGTGGACAGGAAATAGTGGCTTGGGACGAGAGTCAGGCTGGACAGGAGAAAGAGGCTTGGGACGAGAATCACGCAGAAAAAGAGAGAGGGGTTGGGACGAGTCAGGCATGAAAGGAGAGGCTTAGGACGAGAGTGATGATGGACAGGAGAGAGAGGCTTGGGCCAATAGTCGGGCTGGATAGGAGAAAGAGGCTTGGCACGAGAGTCAGGCCGAAAAGGAGAGATTGGTTGGGACGAGAGTTAGGATGGACAGGAGCTAGAGGCTTGGGACGAGAGTCAGGCCGAAAAGTATAGAGGGGTTGGGACGAGAGTCAGGCTGGACAAGAGAGAGAGGCTTAGGACGAGAATGATGCTGGACAGGAAAGAGAGGCTTGGGACGAGATAAGGTAGGACAGGAGCAAGAGACTTTGGACGAGAGTGAGGCTACACAGTAGATAGAGGCTTGGGATGAGAGTCAGGCAGGACAGGAATAAGAGACTTGGGACGAGAGTCAGGCTAAAGAGGAGAGAGAGGCTTCGAAAGAAAGTCAGGCAGGACAGGCGAGAGAGGCTTGGGACGAGAGTCAGGCAGAACATGAGAGGGAGGATTGGGACGAGAGTAAGGCTAGACAGTAGATAGAGGCTTGGGATGAGAGTCAGGCTGGGCAGGAGAGAGAGGCTTGTGACGAGAATCTTGCTGGACAGGAGAGAGATGCTTGGAATGAGAATCAGGGTAAACGGGAGAGAGATGCTTAGGACGAGAGCCAGGATAGACAGAAGAGAGATGCTTAGGACGAGAGTGATACTGTACAGAAAAGAGAGGCTTGGGACGAGTCATGCTGGACAGGAGAAAAAGGCTTGGGACGAGAGTCAGGCCGAAAAGAAGAGAGGGGTTGGGACGAGAGTCAGGCATAACAGGAGATAGAAGCTTCTGACGAGAGGGGTGCTGGACTGGAGAGATAGGCTTGGGATGATAGTCAGGCTGGACAGGAGAGAGAGGCTTGGGACGAGAGTCATGTCAAAAAAGAGAGTGTTTGGGACGAGAGTCAGGCATGAAATGAGAGTGAGGCTTGGGACAAGAGTCAGGTGGCAGAGGAGAGAGAGGCTTGGGGCGAGAGTCAGGCAGGACAGGAGAGAGAGGCTTGGGTGGCGAGTCTGGCAGGATAGGAGAGGGAGGATTGGGACGAGAGTGAGGCTAGACACTAGAGAGAGCCTTGGGACAAGAGTCAGCCTGGATAGGAGAGAGAGACTTGGGACGAGAATCAGATTGGGAAGGAGAGAAAGGCTTGGGATGAGAGTCAGGCTGAACAGGAGGGAGATGCTTCGAACGAGATTCAGGCTGGACAGTAGAGAGAGGCTTAGGACGAGAGTGATGCTGGACAGGAAAGAGAGGCTTGGGACGAGAGTCATTCTGGACGGGAGAAAGAGGATTGGGACGAGAATCTGGCCGAAAAGGAGAGAGGGGTTGGGACGAGAGTAAGGCATGACAGGAGAGAGAGGCTTAGGGCGAGAGTGATGCTGGACAGGAGAGAGAGGCTTGGGACGATAGACAGGCTGGACAGGAGAGAGAGGCTTGCTACGAGAGTTAGGCCGAAAAGGAGAGAGGGGTTGGAACGAGAGTCAGGCATGACAGGAGAGAGAGAGGCTTGGGACGAGAGTCAGGTAGGAGAGGAGAGAGAGGCTTTGGACGAGGGTCAGGCAGGGCAGGAGAGAAAGTCTTGGGACGAGAGTCAAGCAGGACAGGAATAAGAGGCTTTGGACGTTAGTCAGGCATGAAATGAGAGAGAGGTTTGCAACGACAGCCAGGCAGGATAGGAGATAGAACTTGGGACGAGAGTCAGACTGGGAAGGAGAGAGAGGCTTGGGATTAGAGTCAGCCTGAACAGGTGAGCGATGCTTGGGACGAGAATCAGGGTGGACAGGAGAGAGAGGCTTGGGAAGAGGATCAGGCCAAAAAGGAGAGAGGTGTCTGGACGAGTCAGGCATCACAGGAGAGACGTGCTTGGGACGAGAATCAGGCAGGACAGGAGAGAGAGAGAAGCTTGGGACGAGGGTCAGTCAGGACAGGAGAGAAAGTCTTGGGACGAGAGTCAAGCAGGACAGAAATAAGAGGCTTTGGACGTTAGTCAGGCATGAAATGAGAGAGAGGCTTGCAACGACAGCCAGGCAGGATAGGAGAGAGAAACTTGGGACGAGAGTCAGACTGGAAAGAAGAGAGAGGCTTGAGATGAGAGTCAGGCTGAACAGGTGAGCGATGCTTGGGACGAGATACAGGAGAGAGAAGCTTGGGACATCAGTCAGATTGGAAAGGAGAGAGAAATTTTTGAACGAGAGTCAGGTTGGACAGGAGAGAGAGACTTGGGACGAGAGTCAGGCGGTACACAGAAGAGAGGCTTGGGGCGAGAGTCAGTCGGGACAGTAGAGAGAGGCTTGGGGGGCGAGTCAGGGTGAACAGGAGAGAGATGCTTGGGACGAGATTCAGGCTGGACAGTAGAGAGAGGCTCAGGACGAGAGTGATGCTGGACAGGAAAGAGAGGCTTGGGATGAGAGTCAGGCTGGACAGTAGAAAGAGGCTTGGGACAAGAGTCAGGCTGGACAGGAGAGAGAGGCTTGGGTCGAGAATCAGGTAGAAGAGGAGAGAGAGGCTTGGATCTACAGTCATTCTGGAGAGGAGAGAGAGCCTTGGAATGAGAGTCAGACTATCAGGAAAGACATGCTTGGGTGGTGAGTCAGGCATAACAGGAGAGAGAGGCTTGGGACGAGAGTGAGGCAGGACAGGATAGAGACACTTGGGAAGAGATTCCGGATGAAAAGGAGATAGGGGCTTAGGACGCGAGTCAGGCATGAGAGGAGAGAGATGCTTGGGACGAGAGTCAGGTAGGAGAGGAGAGGGGGTTTTGGGACGATAGTCAGGCAGGTCAGGAGAGGGAGGCTTGCGACGAGAGTCAGGCCAAAAAGGAGAGAGAGCCTTCAGACGAGAGTCAGGAAAGACAGGAGAGAGATGCTTGAGACGAGATTGAGGCTGGACAGGAGAGAGAGGCTTGGGACGAGAATCAGGCTAGACAGGAGTGAGAGGCTTTGGACGAGAGTCTGGTAGGAGAGGAGAGAGACGCTTTGAACGAGAGTCAGGCTGGATAGGAGAGAGAGACTTGGGATGAGAGTCAGACTGAACAGGAGAGAGATGCTTGGGACGAGAGTCAGGCTGGACAGGAGAGAGAGGCTTGAGACGAGAGTCAGGCAGGATATGAGAGAGAAGCTTGCGACGAGAGACAGGCTGGACAGGAGAGAGAGGCTTTGGACGAGCATTAGGCATGGTAGGAGACAGAAGCTTGAGACGAAATTGGGGCATGACAGGAGAGAGAGGCTTGGGACGAGAGTCAAGTAGGAGAGGAGAGAGAGGCTGAGGACGACAGTCAGATAGGAGAGGAGATAGAGGCTTATAACGAGAATCTGGCTGGACAGGAGAGAGAGGCTTGGGACGCCAGTCAGGCTGGACAGGAGAGAGAGGCTTGAGACGAGAATCAGGTAGAAGAGGAGAGAGAAGACTGGAACTAGAATCATTCTGGAAAGGACAGAGAGCCTTGGAATGAGAGTCAGACTGACAGGAGCGACATGCTTGGGTGGTGAATCAGGCTTAACAGGAGAGAGAGGCTTGCGAAGAGAGTGAGGCTTGGCAGGAGAGAGAGGCTTGACACGAGAGTCAGCCTTTATAGGAGAAATTGGCTTGAGACGAAAGTCAAGTAGGAGAGGAGAGAGATTCTTGGGACGAGAGTCAGGAAAGACATTAGAGACAGTCTTCGGACGAGAATCAAGATGGGTAGGAGAGAGAGACTTGGTATGAGAATGATGCTGGACAGGAGAGAGAGAGGCTTGGGACGAGAGTCAGGTTGAACAGGAGAGGCAAGCTTGAGACGAGAGTCAGGAAAGACATTAGAGAGAGGCTTCGGACGAGAATCAGGATGGGCAGGAGAGAGAGGCTTGGGATGAGAATGAGGCTGGACAGGAGAGAGAGGCTTAGTACGAGAGTGAGGCAGGACAGGATACAGACACATTGGAAGAGAGTGCGGCCGAAAAGTAGAGAGGGGCTTGGGACGAGAGTCAGGCATGAGAGGAGAGAGAGGGTTGAGACGAGAGTCAGGTAGGAGAGGAGAGGGGGTTTTGGGACGATAGTCAGGCAGGACAGGAGAGAGAGGCTTGGGACGAGAGTCAGGCTAAACATGAGAGACAGGCTTAGGACGAGAGTCAGGAAAGACATTAGAGACAGTCTTCGGACGAAAATCAGGATGGGTAGGAGAGAGAGGCTTAGTATGAGAATGAGGGTGGACGAGAGAGAGAGGCTTGGGACGAGAATCAGGCTAGACAGGAGTGAGAGGCTTTGGACTAGAGTCAGGTAGGAGAAGAGAGACACACTTTGAAAGAGAGTCAGGCTGGATAGGAGAGAGAGACTTGGGATGAGAGTCAGGCTGAAGAGGAGAGATGCTTGAGACGAGAGTCAGGCTGGACAGGAGAGAGAGGTTTGGGACGAGAGTGAGGCTGGACTAGATAGAAAGGCTTGGGACGAGAGTCAGGCAGGACAGGAGAGAGAAGCTTGTTACGAGAATCAGGCTGGACAGAAGAGAGAGCCTTTGGACGAGAGTCAGGATGGACAGGAGAGAGAGGCTAGGGACGAGAGTCAGGCATGATAGGAGAGAGAGGCTTGAGACGAAATTGAGGCATGACAGGAGAGAGAGGCTTAGGACGAGAGTCAAGTAGGAGAGGAGAGAGAGGCTTAGGACGAGAGTCAGGCAAGACAGGAGAGTGAAGCTTGCGACGAGCGTCAGGCTAGACAGGAGAGAGAGTCTTGGGACGAGAGTCAGGCATGATAGGAGAGAGAGGCTTGAGACGAAATTGAGGCATGATAGTAGAGAGAGGCTTGGGACGAGAGTCAAGTAAGAGAGGAGAGAGAGTCTTAGGACGAGAGTCAAGTAGGAGAGCAGAGAGCGGCCTGGAACGAGGATCAGGCTAAACAGAACAGAGAGGGTTGGGACGAGAGTATGGATAGACAGGAGAGAGAGGCTTGATGCCAGATTCAGGTAGTAGAGGAGAGAGAGACTTAGAACAAGAATCAAGCGGGATAGGAGAGAGAGGCTTCGGATGAGAATCAGGCTGACATGAGAGACATGCTGGGGAGGAGAGTCAGGCATGACAGGAGAGTGAGGTTTGGGACGACAGTGAGGCTGGAAGGGAGTGAGAGGCTTGAGACAAGAGTCAGCCTGGACAGGAGAAAGAGGCTTGGGCCTAGAATCAGGTAGGAGAGGAGAGAGAGGCTTGTGACGAGAGTCAGGCTAGACAGGAGAGAGAGGCTTGGGACGAGATTTAGGCAGGACAGGAGAGAGAGCTTTGGCACAAGAGTCAGGCAGGAGAGGAGAGAGAGGCTTGAGACGAGATTAAGGCTGGACAGGAGAGAGGCTTGGGGCGAGAGTCAGGCATGACAAGAGAGAGAGGCTTGGGACGAGAATTAGGAGAGAGATGCTTGGGATGAGAATCAGGCTGGACAGGAGAGAGGGAATTGAGACGAGACTAAGGGAGGACAGGAGAGGGAGGCTTGGGACGAGAGTGATGCTGAATGGGAGAGAGAGGCTTCGGACGAGAGTTAGGCAGAACAGGATGAAAGGCTTGGGAAGAGAGTCAGGCTGGACAGGAGAGAGAGGCTTTCGACGAGAATCAGGCAGATCAGGAGAGAAAGGTTTGGGATGAGAATGAGGCTGAACAGGATAGAGAGGCTGGGGACGAGAGTCACGCAGGACAAGAAAGAGAGGCTTGGGACTAGATTCGGGTTAGACAGGAGAGAGAGGCTTGGGACGAGAGTGAGGCAGGACAGCAGAGAGAGACTCGGGAAGAGTCCGGCCGAAAAGGAGAGAGGGGCTAGGGACGAGAGTCAGGCATGAATGGAGAGAGAGGCTTGGGACGAGAGTCAGGTATGAGAGGAGAGAGGGTTTTGTGACTAGAGACAGGAAGGATAAGACAGAGAGGTTTGGGACGAGAGTCAGGCCAGAAAGGAGAGAGAGGCTTGGGACGAGAGTCAGGCAGGACAGGAGAGAGACTCTTGAGACGAGATTGAGGATGGACAAGAGAGAGAGGCTTGGGGCAAGATTCAGGCATGACAGGAGAGAGAGGCTTGGGACGAGAGTGAGGATAGACAGGAGAGAGATGCTTTAGACGAGAGTCAGCATGGACATGAGACAGAGGCTTGGGTCGAGAGTCAGGCTGACAGGAGAGAGAGGCTTGATGCCAGATTCAGGTAGTAGAGGAGAGAGAGACTTAGAACGAGAATCAAGCGGGATAGGAGAGAGAGGCTTCGGATGAGAATCAGGCTGACATGAGAGACATGCTGGGGAGGAGAGTCAGGCATGACAGGAGAGTGAGGTTTGGAACGATAGTGAGGCTGGAAGGGAGTGAGAGGCTTGAGACGAGAGTCAGCCTGGACAGGAGAAAGAGGCTTGGGCCTAGAATCAGGTAGGAGAGGAGAGAGAGGCTTGTGACGAGAGTCAGGCTAGACAGGAGAGGCAGGCTTGGGACGAGAGTCAGGCAGGACAGGAGAGAGAGCATTGGCACAAGAGTCAGGCAGGAGAGGAGAGAGAGGCTTGAGACGAGATTAAGGCTGGACAGGAGAGAGAGGCTTGGGGCGAGAGTCAGGCATGACAAGAGAGGCTTGGGACGAGAATTAGGAGAGAGATGCTTGGGATGAGAATCAGGCTGGACAGGAGAGAGGGAATTGAGACGAGACTAAGGGAGGACAGGAGAGGGAGGCTTGGGACGAGAGTCAGGCAGGACAGGAGAGAGAGCCTTAGCACAAGAGTCAGGCAGGAGAGGAGAGAGAGGCTTGAGACGAGATTAAGGCTGGACAGGAGAGAGAGGCTTGGGGCGAGAGTCAGGCATGACAAGAGAGAGAGGCTTGGGACGAGAATTAGGAGAGAGATGCTTGGGATGAGAATCAGGCTGGACAGGAGAGAGGGAATTGAGACGAGACTAAGGGAGGACAGGAGAGGGAGGCTTGGGACGAGAGTGATGCTGAATGGGAGAGAGAGGCTTCGGACGAGAGTTAGGCAGGACAGGATGAAAGGCTTGGGAAGAGAGTCAGGCTGGACAGGAGAGAGAGGCTTTCGACGAGAATCAGGCAGATCAGGAGAGAAATGTTTGGGATGAGAATGAGGCTGAACAGGATAGAGAGGCTGGGGACGAGAGTCACGCAGGACAAGAGAGAGAGGCTTGGGACTAGAGTCGGGTTAGACAGGAGAGAGAGGCTTGGGACGAGAGTGAGGCAGGACAGCAGAGAGAGACTCGGGAAGAGTCCGGCCGAAAAGGAGAGAGGGGCTAGGGACGAGAGTCAGGCATGAGAGGAGAGAGAGGCTTGGGACGAGAGTCAGATATGAGAGGAGAGAGGGTTTTGTGACTAGAGACAGGAAGGATAAGACAGAGAGGTTTCGGACGAGAGTCAGGCCAGAAAGGAGAGAGAGGCTTGGGACGAGAGTCAGGCAGGACAGGAGAGAGACTCTTGAGACGAAATTGAGGATGGACAAGAGAGAGAGGCTTGGGACAAGATTCAGGCATGACAGGAGAGAGAGGCTTGGGACGAGAGTTAGGCTGGACAGGAGAGAGAGGCTTGGGACGAGAGTAAGGTAGGAAAGGATATAGAGACTTGAGACGACATTGAGGCTAGACATGAGAGTGAGGCTTGGGACGAGAGTCAGGCATGACAGGAGGGAGACGCTTGGAACGAGAGTCAGGCTGGACAGGAGAGAGAGGCTTGGGACGAGAGTCAGGCTGGACAGGAGAGAGAGGCTTGGGACGAGAGTCAGGAAAGACAGGAGAGAGAGGCTTGGGACGAGAATCACGATGGGCAGGAGAGAGGGGCTTGGGACGAGATTCAGGTAGAAGTGGAGAGACAGGGTTGGAACGAGAACCAGGATAGAGAGGAGAGAGAGTCTTGGGATGAGAGTCAGGCTGACAGGAGAGACATGTTTGGGTGGTGAGAAAGGCATAACAGTAGAGAGAGGCTTGGGAAGAGAGTGAAGCTGGACTGGAGAGAGATTCTTGAGACGAGAGTCAGCCTGGACAGGAAAAAGAGGCTTGAGACGAGAGTCAAGTATGAGAGGAGAGAGAGGCTTGGGACGAGTCAGGCTGGACAGGAGAGAGAGGTTAGGGACGAGAGTCAGGCTGAACAGGAGAGACAGGCTTAGGACGAGAGTCAGGAAAGACTTTAGATAGAGGCTTCGAACGAGAATCAGTATTGGCAGGAGAGAGAGGCTTGGGATGAGAATGTGGCTGGACAGGAGAGAGAGGCTTGGGACGAGAGTGAGGCAGGACAGAATAGAGACACTTGGGAAGAGAGTCCGACAGAAAAGGAGAGAGGGGCTTGGGACTAGAGTTAGTCATGAGAGGAGAGAGAAGCTTGGGACGAGAGTCAGATGGGAAAAGAGAGGGGGTTTTGCGACGAGAGTCAGGCACGAAAGGAGAGAGAGGCTTGTGACTAGAGTCAGGCCAGAAAGGAAAGAGAGCATTCCTAGGAGAGTCAGGAAAGACAGGAGAGAGATACTTGAGACGAGACTGAGGCTGAACAGGAGAGAGAGGCTTGGGACGAGAATCGTGCTAGACAGAAGTGAGACGCTTTGGACGAGAGTCAGGTATGAGAGGAGAGAGACGCTTTAAACGAGAGTCAGGCTGGATAGAAGAGGGAGACTTGGGATGAGAATCAGGCTGAACAGGAGAGAGATGCTTGAGACGAGAGTCAGGCTAGACAGGAGAGAGAGGCTATTGCTGAGAGTGAGGATGAGCAGGAGAGAGATGCCTGGGACGAGAGTCAGGCAGGACAGGAGAGAGAAGCTTGCGACGATAGTCAGTTTGTACAGGAGAGAGAGGCTTTGGACGAGAGTCAGACTGGACAGGAGAGAGAGGCTTAGGACGAGACTCATACATGAGAAGAGAGAGAGGCTTGAGACGAGATTCAGGCATGACATGAGAGAGAGGCTGAGGACGATAGTCAAGTAGGAGAGGAGAGGGAAGCTTAGGACGAGAGTCAGGTAGGAGAGGAGAGAGAGTCTTGGAACGAGAGTCAGGCTGGACAGGAGAGAGAAGCTTGGGACGAGAGTCAGGCTGAACAGGAGAGAGGGGCTTGGGACGAGAATCAGGTAGAAGAGGTGAGAGGCTTGGAACTAGAATCATTCTGGAGGATACAGAGCTTTGGAATGAGATTCAGGCTGACAGGAGAGACATGCTTGGAACGAAAGTCAGGAAAGACATTAGAGAGAGGCTTGGGACGAGAATCAGGATGGGCAGGAGAGAGTGGCTTGGGATGAAAATGAGGCCTAATAGGAGAGAGAGGCTTGGGACGAGAGTGAGGCAGGACAGGATAGAGACACTTGGGAAGAGAGTCCGGCCGAATAGGAGAGAGGGGCTGGAAAGAGAGTCAGCCATGAGAGGAGAGAGAGGCTTTGGACGAGAGTCATTTAGGAGAGTGTAGGGGCTTTTGGGACGAAAGTCAGGCACGACAGCAGAGAAGAGAGTGATGGTGGACAGGAGAGAGAGGCTTGGGACGAGAGTCCGGCAAGACAGGAGAGAGACCCTTCAGACGAGAGTCAGGAAGGACAGGAGAGAGATGCTTGAGACAAGATTCAGGCATGACAGGAGAGAGAGGCTGAGGACGAGGGTCAAGTAGGAGAGGAGAGGGAGGCTTAGGACGAAAGTCAGGTAGGAGAGGAGAGAGAGGCTTTGGACGAGAGTCATTTAGGAGAGTATAGGGGCTTCTGGGACGAAAGTCAGGCACGACAGGAGAGAGAGGCTTGTGACGAGAGTCAGGTCAGAAAGGAGAGAGACCCTTCAGACGAGAGTCAGGAAGGACAGGAGATAGATGCTTGAGACGAAACTGAGGCTGGAAAGGGGAGAGAGAGGCTTGGGACGAGAATCAGACTGGACAGAAGTGAGAGGCTTTGGACGAGAGTCAGGTAAGAGAGGAGAGGGACGCTTTGAACGAGAGTCAGGCTGGATAGGAGAGAGAGACTTGGGATGAGAGTCAGGCTGAACAGGAGAGAGATGCTGGGGACGAGAGTCAGGCTGGGCAGGAGAGGGAGGCTTTTGAAGAGAGTGATGGTGGACAGGAGAGAGAGGCTTGGGACGTGAGTCAGGCAAGCAGGAGAGTGAAGCTTGCGACGAGAGTCAGGTTGGACAGGAGAAAAAGGCTTTGGACGAGAGTCAAGCTGGACAGGAGAGAGAGGCTTAGGACGAGAATCAAGCATGATACGAGAGAGAGGCTTGAGACGAAATTGAGGCATGACAGGAGAGAGGGGCTTGGGACGAGAGTCAAGTAGGAGAGGAGAGAGAGGCTTAGGACGAGAGTTAGGTAGGAGAGGAGAGAGAGGCTTGAAACGAGATTCAGGCTAAACAGAAGAGAGAGGGTTGGGACAAGAGTCAGGCAAGACTGCAGGGAGAGGCTTAGGACGAGAGACAGGCAGGAGAGGTGAAGGAGGTTTGGGACGAGATTAAGGATAGACAGGGGAGAGAGGCTTTGGAAGAGAGTCAGACTGGACATGAGAGAGAGGCTTGGGACGAGAGTCAGGCTTGACAGGAGAGAGAGGCTTAGGACGAGAGTTGGGTAAGACAGGAGAGAGAGGCTTGGGACGAGAGTGAGGCAGGACAGGAGAGACTCGGGAAGAGTCCGGCCGAAGAGGAGAAAGGGGCTTATGACGAGAGTCAGGCTTGAGAGGAGAGAGAAGCTTGGTACGAGAGTCAGGTAGGAAAGGAGAGAGTGTTTTGTGACTAGAGACAGGAAGGATAAAAGAGAGAGGCTTGCGACGAGAGTCAGGCCAGAAAGGAGAGAGAGGCTAGGGACGAGAGTCAGGCAGGAGAGGAGAAAGAGGCTTGAGACGAGATTGAGGCTGGACAGGAGAGAGAAGCTTCGGACAAGTGTCAGGCATGACAGGAGTGAGAGGTTTGGGACGGTAATCAGGCTGGACAGGAGAGAGAGGCTTGGGACAAGAGTCAGGCTGGACAGAAGAGAGATGCTTAGGACGAGAGTCAGGGATGACAGAAGAGAGAGGGTTGTGACGAGAGTCAGGTAGGAGAGGAGAGAGAGGCTTCGAACGAGAGTCAAGAAGGAACGGAGAAAGAAGCTTGGGACGAGAGTCAGGAATGATAGGAGAGAGAGGCTTGTGACGAGAGCGAGCCTGGACAGGAGAGAGAGGCTTGGGACGAGAGTAAGGTAGGAAAGGAGATAGAGCCTTGAGACGAGAATGAGGCTAGACAGGAGAGAGAGGCTTGGGACGAGATTCAGGCATGACAGGAGAGAGAGGCTTGGAACGAGAGTCAGACTGGACAGGATAGAGAGGCTTGGGACGAGAGTCAGACTGAACAGAAGAGAGATGCTTAGGACGAGAGTCAGGAAAGACAGGAGAGAGAGGCTTGGGACGAGAAGCACGATGGGCAGGAGAGAGAGGCTTGGGACAAGATTCAGGTAGAGGTGGGGAGAGAGGCTTGGATCGAGAATCAGGATGTAGAGGAGAGAGAGCCTTGGGATTAGAGTCAGGCTGACAGGAGAGACATGTTTGGGTGGTGAGACAGGCATAACAGTAAAGAGAGACTTGGGATGAGAATGAAGCTGGACAGGTAAGAGATGCTTGAGACGAGAGTCAGCCAGGACAGGAAAAAGAGGATTGAGACGAGAGTCAAGGGATGAGGGGGAGAGAGGCTTGGGAAAGAGATTCCAAAAAGGGTGGACAGGAAAGGAGGTTGGGGGGCGGAGTCAGGCTGAACAGGAGAAAACAAGGGTTGGGGGGGGGAGTCAGGGGAAAAACTTTAAAATAGAGGCTTTTGAACGAGAATAGGATTTGGGAGGGGAGAGAGGCTTGGGGTAGAATAGGTTTGGGCAGGGGAGAGAGGCTTGGGAAGAGAGTGAGGGAGGACAAAAATGGGGACAATTGGGAAGAGAGTCCCCAAAAAGGAGAGAAAGGGGGTTGGGACAGGGTTGGGGGTGAGAGGAGGAGAAGGGTTGGGACGAGAGGGCAGGTGGGAAAAGGGAGGGTTTTGGGACAAAGTCAGGCAGGAAAGGAAGAAAGGCTTTTGAAAAGAGTCAGGCCGAAAGGAAAGAAGGGTTTAAGAGAGTCAGGAAAAACAAGGGGAAGTCTTTGGGGGAACGGATTGGAGGGAAAAAAAAAAAAGGAGAGAGAGGCTTGGGGGCGGAATCGGGTAGACAGGAATTTAGAGGGTTTGGAAAGAGAGTCCCGGTAGGGGAGGAGAGAGGGCTTTTAAAAGAGTCAGGCTGGAAAGGAAAAAGGGGGCTTGGGATGAGAATCAGGCTGAACAGGAGGAGATGCCCTTTAGACGAGAGTCAGGCTGGAAAAGGAGAGAGAGGCTTTGGGCCGAGAGTGAGGTGGGGCAAGAAAGATTGGGACGAGATTTTAACAGGACAGGAGAGAAACTTGCGACGAAGTCAGGTTTTTCAAAGAGAGAGGCCCTTTTGGGCGAGAGTCCGGGGGGGACAGAAGAGAGGCTTGGGGCGAGATTTAGGGATGAAGGGGAGAGGGCTTGGGGCGAATTAGGCATACATAAAAGAGAGGTTTGGGGCAAGTCAAATGGAGGGAGAGGGAAGGGTTAGGGGCCCAGAGTCAGGTAAAGAGGGGGAGGGCTTGGAAGAATCAGGGTGGGCAGGAGGGAGAGGGGGGGGGACAAAAGCAGGTAGGGGAAAGGAGAGACCTTTTGGGGGGAGAGTAGGTGGAAGGGGGAGAGAGGTTCAGGCCTGGCCGGAGAAAGAGGTTTTTTAAAGAGAGTCCCCGGCTGGGCAGGAGAAAGAGGGTTGGGACGAGATCAGGAAAAAAAGGGGAGAGGCTTGGGGCGAAAGAGTCAAAAACAGGAGAGAGAGGCTTTTGGGCGAGAGTCAAGGAGGGGAAAAGGGGAGAGAAGGGTTGGGGCGAGAGTGGGAGGAAGGATAGAGGCATTGGGGAAGAGAGTCCGCAAAAAGGAAAAGAGGCTTGGGGCGAGAGCAAGGGAGGGGAGGAAGGAGGTTTGGGACGAGGAAATATTTTGGAAGGAGGGGTTTTTGGGGCGAAATCAGGGAGGGCAGGAAAAGAAAGGAGGGGGGATGGTGGGCCCGGGAGAGAAAGGGTTGGGGACAAAATCAGGCGAAAGGGGAGAACCCCTTAGGGGAGAGTCAGGAAGGGCAGGAAAAAAGGTTTTTTGGGGACAAAATTAGGCTTGGGAAAGGGGAGAGAGGCTTTAGGGCGAGGGTCAATTGGGGAAAGGGGAAAAAAAGGGTTTTGGAAAGAGAGTTTTTGGAAAGGGGAGGAGAGAGAGGTTTGGGGCGAGAGTCAAAGGAGGGGTAATAGGGGCCTTGGGGGGAAAGTCAGGCAGGGGAAAGGGGAGAGAGGCTTGGACAGATTAGGGTGGAAAAGGGGAGAAGGGTTGGGGAAAGAGATTTACATGAAAAAGGGGAAAAGAGCCCTTAGGGCGAGAAAAGGGGGGGACAGGAGAGAGAGGGCCGGGAGAAATAGGGGGAAGGAAGAGAGGCTTGGGACGAGATAAGGGGGACCCGAGAGGGAGGCTTTGGGGCGAAGGGGAGGTAGGGAGGGGAGAGGGCCCTTTTGGGCGAGGTTAGGCGGGCAGGGGAGAAAGGCTTGGGAAGAGAATCAGGCTTTAAAAAGGGGAGAGAGGGTTTGGGGCGAGATCCCGGCGGAAGGAAGAAAGGCCTTTGGGGAGAAACAGGCTGGCAGGAAGAGAGGCTTTGGGGGCGAGAGTAGGGGGAAAGGAAAAGAGAAGGGTTGGGACGAGAAATCGGGGAAAAAGGAGAGGGGAGGGTTTGGGGGAGAGTAAACGGACAAAAAGAGAGGCTTGGGAAGAGTCCCCCCCGAAAAAGGGGAGAGGGCTTTGGACGAATCAGGAGAAGGGGAGAGAGGGTTGGACAGATCAGGTTGAAGGAAGAGGGTTTTTTACAGGCAGGAGGAAAAGGAAAAAGGTTGGGACGAACAGGCAGAAAGGAAAGAGGCTTGGGGACGAGATCAGGGAAAAAGGGGAAAAGACTTTAAAGAGATTAGGTGGACAGGAGAGGGGGGCTTTGGGCAAATCAGGCTACAGAAAAGGGGAGGGTTGCAAGAGGAAAAAAGGAGAGAAGGGTTTTGACGAGATCAGGGGAAGGGGAAACTTGGCAGAGTCAGCTGAAAAGGGGAGAGACTTGACAGATCAGGGGGAGAGAGAGGCTTTTAAGAGACGCGGAAGGAGAGAGAGGCTTGGGGGAGATGGGGAAAAGGAAAGAACTTGGGAATAGGCTGAAGAGAGAGTTTGACAGAGTAGGCTGACGGAGGGAGGCCTTTTGGACGAGATCAGGCGAAAAAGAAGGTTGGCCAAATTAGGAGAGAGGGCTTGGAGAGATCAGGTAGGGAAAGGGGAAAAAGGGGGGCAGTGGGGAAAGGGGAAAAGGGCTTGGGAAAAACAGGAAAGGGGGGGAAGGTTGGGAAAAAGAAAGGGAAGGAGAAGGCTTGGGGGAGAGCAGGCGAAGAGAGGTTTTGGGGGAAAGGAAACGAAGAAGGGTTTTGGGCAGAGGAAGGGGACCGGAAAGAGGCTTGGGACAGATCGCAACAGGAGGGAGCTTGGCCAGAGTCAGGGGGAAGGAAAAAAGGCTTGAGACGAATTAAGTGGAGGGAGAGAGAGGCCTTTTGGGGGGGGAGTCAGGGAGGGCAAAGAGAGAGGCTTTGGGGCGAGGGAATTTGGGAGGGGAGGGGGCTTGGAGAGAATCAGGTTGGGGAAAGGGGAGAGGGTTGGGACAGATAAAGGGGGGGAAGGGGAGGAGGCTTTGGGGCGAAGTCAAAGGGAAAGGGGCCTTTTTTGGGGCAAGGTAAAAAAAAAAAAAAAACCCAAAAAAAGGAGGGAAAAAAGGGGAAAAAAGGGGTTTGGGACAGGGAAAAGAGAGCCCCCCGACGAAGCAGGAAGGGCAGGAAGAAATGTTTTTGGGGGAAAAATAGGCTGGAAAAGGGGAAGGGGAGGCTTTGGGGGGAGAGTCAGCGGAAAAAAGAGAGAGGGGTTGGACAGAAATCGGTTTGGGGAAAGGGGAAAAGAGGGTTTTGGGCGAAGTAGGCGGAAAAGAAGGGGGACCGGGGGAAAAGTCCGGGGAAAAGGAGAGAGGGGCTTGGGCCAGAGTCAGGCTGAAGGAAGAGAGGCTTGGGGCAGAGTCAGGAAGGGAAAGGGGAGAGGGTTTGGACAAAAAGCAGGGGAAAGGGGAAAAAGGTTGGGAAAGAAGTCAAGGGGAAAAGGGGAAAAGAGGCTTGGGACGAGAGTCCCGGGGACAGGAGAAAAACCCCTTTTGGGCGAAATTTGGGGGTGATTTGGGAAACAAAGAGGGGAGAGGGCTTGGACAAAAGTCAGGCAGAAAGGAGAGAGAGGGTTGGACAAATTAGGCTGGGCAGGGGAGAGGGCTTGGGGCGAGAGTAGGGAGGAAAGGAAAGAAAACCCTTGGACGAAATTAGGTAGGGGAAGGGGAGGAGGCTTGGGGCGAAAAGTCAGGCTGAAAAGGAGGGGGAAGGGTTGGAACGAAGTCAGGGTGGACGAGAGAGAGGGTTGGGACCAAAAGTTTAGGCGGGCGGAGGGAGAGGCTTTGGACGAGAGTCCCGGAAAAAAAAGGAAGAGAGGCTTGGACGAAATTAGGATGGGGGGGAGAGAGGGCTTTGGGGCGAGATTTAGTGGAATGGGGAGAAGGGTTGGGAAAAAGAACAGGGGGAAGGGAGAGGCTTGGGGGAGAGTCAGGCTTTACAGGGGAGAAGGTTTTTTGGGGTGGGAAAAAAAAGGAGAGAGAGGCTTGGGAAAGAGTGAAGGGGGACGGAGAAAACTTGGGAAGAGGGCCGGGCCGGAAAGGAAAAAGGGGCTTAGACGAGAGTCAAGGTTGAAGGGGGAGAGAAGGGTTGGGACGGGGTCAGGTGGGAAGGGGAAAAGAGGTTTGGGGCCGAGAGTCAGGAAACAGGGAGAAAGGGTTGGGGCGGAAATCAGGAAAAAGAAGAGGGTTGGGGGGAGAATCCGGATTTGGAGGAGAGAGAGGCCTTTGGGGGAAATTGGGGGTGACAGGAGAGAAGGGTTGGGACGAAGTAGGAGGAGAGGAAAGAGAACCCTTGGGGGAGAGTCCGGGCAGGAGAGAGAGGCTTGGGGCAAGGGGTAGGCTTGGGGGAAGAGAAGCTTGGGGCGAGATTTAGGGAAGGGGAAAAAAAAGGGGGTTTTTGGGGCGAGAGTCAGGAAGGGGAAAAGGGGAGAGAGGCTTGGGCAAAATTTAGGCCCGAAAGGGGAAAAAGAGGGTTCCCGAGAGTCAGGAAAAAAAGGAAGAGAATTTTGGGAAAAGAGATAGGGTGAAAGGGGAGAAGGTTGGGGCAGAATCGGGTTGACAGGAAAAGGGGAGGGTTTTGGGCAGAGTCAGGAGAAAGGAGAGAAGGGTTTAAAAGAGAGTTAGGGGGAAGGAAAAGGGAGGCTTGGGGGAGAACGGCTGAAAAGAAGGGGAGTTTGGACAGAGTCAGGGAGAAAGGAGAGAGAGGCCCCCCCCCCCCCTTTTCGGAGTTTAAATTTCCCCGGAAAGAGCCCCCCCCCCCCCCCCGGGAAAGGGCCCCCCCGGGGGACCCCCCCCCCCCCCCGAGAAAACCCCTTTGGAAAGAAAGTCCCCGTTTAAAAAGGAAAAAAGAGGCTTTGGGAAAGGAGTCAGACTGGCAGGAGAAGAGCTTAGGACGAGACTCATACATGAGAAGAGAGAGAGGCTTGAGACAGTTCAGGGATGACATGAGAGAGAGGCTGAGGACGATAGTCAAGTAGGAGAGGAGAGGGGAACTTAGGACGAGAGCCCGGGAGGAGAGGAGAAGACTTGGAACGAGAGTCAGGCTGACAGGAGAGAGAAGGGTTGGGGCGAGAGTCAGGCGAAAGGAAGGGGGGGCTTGGGACAGAATCAGGTAGAAAGGGGGGAGAGGCTTGGGAAAAGATCACTGGGGAAGAGGGTTTTGGGGGGAGATTCAGGCTGACAGGGGAGAAGGGTTGGAAAGAAAGTCCGGAAAGACAAAAGGGCTTGGGCCGGGGAAACAGGATGGGAGGAGAAAAGGGCTTGGGAGAAAATTTAGGCTAAAGGAAGAAGGTTGGGGGCAGAGTGAGGCAAAAACAGGATAAGACACTTGGGAAGAGAGTCCGGCCGAAAAGGAGAGAGGGGGTGGGAAAAGAGTCACCCTGAGAGGAGAGAGAGGCTTTGGACCCAAATCATTTAGGAAGGTAGGGGGTTTTTGGGGCGAAAGTCAGGCACACGCAAGAAGAAAAGTGATGGTGGACAGGGGAGAGAGGCTTGGGGCGAAGTCCGGGAAGGGCAGGAGAAGACCCTTCAACGAGAGCAGGAAGGACAGGGGAGAGATCTTGAGACAAAATTCAGGCATGACAGGGAGAGAGGCTGAAAGGGCGAGGGGTTTAAGTAGGAGAGGAGAGGGAGCCTAGGACAAAGTAGGTAAAAGGGGGGAAGGGGAGAGGCTTTTGGGCGAGACATTTAGGAGAGTATTGGGGGGTTCTGGGACGAAAGTCAGGCACGAAGGAGAAAAGAGGCCCTTTTGACGAGAGTCAGGTTTAGAAAGGAAAAGAGACCCCTTCAGAAAGGGCAGGAAGGGCAGGAATAATTTTGGACAAATGAGGGGGAAAAGGGGAAAAAGAGGTTTGGGCGAGAAAACAGACTGGACAGAAGTGAGGGCTTTGGCGAGATCGGTAAGAAGGAGAGGGGCGCTTTGATCAGGCTGGAAGGAAAGGGGGAACTTGGGTGAGAGTCGGCTGAACAGGAGGAAAAGGGTTTCGGGGGGCGAGAAATCAGGCCCGGGCAGGAAAAGGGAGGCTTTTGGGAAGAGAGTGAAAGGGTGACGGAAAAAAAAGGGTTGGGACGAGAGTCAGGCAAACAGGAAGGGGTGAAGCTTGCGACGGAGCAGGTTGGGCAGGAGAAAAAGGCTTTTTGGGCGAGAGTCAAGGGTGGGGCAGGAGAGAGAGGCTTTGGCGAGAATCAACATGATAAAGAGAGAAGGGGTTGAGAAGAAAAATTTAGGGATGACAGGAGAGAGGGGGGTTGGGGCGAGAGTCAATAAGGAGGAGAGAGGCCCTTTGGGGCGAAGTTTGGTAGGAGAGGAGAGAGAAAGGGTTTTAAAAAGAATTCAGGGAAAAAGAAGGGGAGAGGGTTGGGCCCAAAAGGGCAGGCAAGACTGCCCGGGAGAGGGTTTGGACAGAGACAGGCAAGGGTTTAAGGAGGTTTGGGGCAGATTAAGGATAGACGGGGAGAGAGGCTTTGGGGAAAAGGGGTCGACTGGAATGAAGAGAGGGTTGGGGGGAGGTCAGGCTTGACCGGGAGAGACTTAAAGGGCGAGAGTTGGGTAAGACCGGAGAGAGGGCTTGGGACGGGGAGTTTGGGAGGACCCGGAGAGACTCGGGAAAAGGGCCGGCCCAAGGGGGAAAGGGGGGTTAAGACGAGATCAGGCTTTAGAGGGAGAGAAAAAGCTTGGTACGAGAGTCGGTTTGGGAAAAGGGGAGTGTTTTGTGAAATAGAGAAGGGAAAGGGTAAAAGAGAGAGGCTTGCGGGCGAGAGGGCAGGCCAAAAAAAGGAGAGAAGGCTAAGGGGCGAGAGTTTAGGCAGGAGGGGAGGGAAAAAGGCTTGAGACAATTGAGGCTGGGCAGGGGAGAGAACTTTGGGCAAAAGTGTCAGGCCGGGCAGGAGTGGGGGTTTGGGGGCGGTAAAACAGGCTGGACAGGGGAGGGGAGGCTTTGGGAAAAAAGTCCGGTTGGCCGGGGAAAAGATGCTTTGGACCCAGTTTACCGGGTGACAGAAGAAAAAAGGGGTTTTGGAGAGTCCGGGAGGGGAGGAGGGGAGAGGCCCTTTGAACGAGAGTCCAAAAAGGAACGGGGGGAAAGAAACTTGGGACGAGAGTTTAGGAAAGATAGGGGGAAGAGGCCCTTTTGCCCAAGCGGCCTGGACAGGAGAGGAGGCTTGGGGCGAGGGGTAAGGAAAGGGAAAGGGGGATTTGAGCCCTTTGGGCGAAAAAATGAGGGTAGACCCGGGGGGAGAGGGTTGGGACAGATTCAGGCATGAAAAGGAAGGGGAGAGGGTTGGAACGAGAGTCAGACTGGACAGGTTTGAACTTGGGGACGGGTCAGGGCTGAACAGAAAGAGATGCTTAGGGCGAGAGTTTTAGGGGAAAAACAGGGGGAGAGGGCTTGGGGCGAGAAAACACGATGGGCCCGGAAGGGAAAAGGTTGGGGCAAAAATTCAGGGGAAGGTGGGGAGAGAGGCTTGGGGGTCGAGAATCAGGATGTAGAGGGGGAAAAGCCTTGGGGTTAAAAGGGCAGGTGACAGGGGAGCCTGTTTGGGGGGTTTAGACAGGGGATAAAAAGTAAAAGGACTTGGGATAGAATGAAAACGGAAGGTAAAAGGCTTGAGACGAAGTTTAGCCAGGACAAGGGAAAAAAAATTTTAGACGAGAGTCAAGTATGAGAGGGGGAGATGCTTTAAGGGCGA
Organism: Panulirus ornatus; assembly: GCF_036320965.1. Classification (NCBI taxonomy): domain Eukaryota; kingdom Metazoa; phylum Arthropoda; class Malacostraca; order Decapoda; family Palinuridae; genus Panulirus; species Panulirus ornatus. The sequence continues at coordinate 50,344,979 of NC_092228.1, forward strand.
GTCAGGCTGGACAGGAAGGGGAGACTTGGGACGAGAGTCAGGCCCGAAAAGGAGAGACAGGCTTGGGGCGAGAGTTTGGGAAAGACTTTTAAAAAGAGGGTTCGGGCGAGAATCAGGGTGGGCCAAAAGAGATGCTTGGGGGTGAGAATGTGGCTGGACAGGAGGGGAGAGGCTTGGGACGAGAGTGAGGCAGGGCAGATAGAAACACTTTGGGGAAAAAAGTCCCGGGAGGAAAAGGGAAAGGGGCCCTTTTTACGAGAGTCAAAGGGAAAAGAGGAAGAGAGGCTTTACAGAGTAGGTGGGGAAAAAAGGGGGGTTTTGGGGCGAAGGGCCCGGGACCATGAGAGAGAGCTTGTGACGAGAAATCATTCCAAAAAAGGGAAAAGAGACAAATTTATAGGGAAATCAGAAGAAAAAGAGAGAGATTTCTTAGACGAATTTAGGCCCGAGAGGAGAGAGAGGCTTGGGACGAGGGAAACAGGCTGGACAAGTGGACGCGGGGAAAAGGAAAAGAGGGTAAGGGGGAAAAGATTTCCTTTTAAAAGGAGTCAGGCGGGTAGGGGAGAGAAAACCTTTCGAAGGAGCAGGCTGAACAGGAGGAAGGGTGCTTTGGGGCGAGATCATCCCGGGGCCAGAGAGAGGGGTATTGAATAGAGTGAGGGGGCAGGAAAGAGGGTTTGGACGAGAGTGAGGCGAGACAGGGGAAAAGGGGAAAGGGTTTTCGACCAAAAGGGCAGGGGTGGGGAGGAGAGAGAGGCTTTGGAGGAGGTCAGGCTGGACAGGAGAGAGGGTTTGGGAAAAAATCGGCATGATAGGGGAAAAGAGGCTTGTGACGAAATTGAGGGATGACAGGGAGAGAGGGTTAGGACGAGGGGCAAGTAGGAGAGGAGAGAGAGGCCTTTTGGACAAAGTCAGGTAGGGGAAAGAGAGAGCTTTTGGAAAAGGATTTAAGGGTGGGCAGGGAGGAGGCTTGGGGACGAGAAACCAGGCTGGGCCGTTGAAAAAGGGTTGGGACGAGAGGGCAAGGGTGAACAGGAAAAACAGGCTTTGGAAAGAGAGCCCGGAAAAATATTAATGAGGGTTTTTTGGGCGGAATCCGTATGGGAGGAGAGGAGGCTTTGGGAATGAAATGAGGCTGGGAAAGGGGAGAGGGGCCTTGGGGCAGATGAGGAGGGGCAGGATAGAGACACTTGGGAAAGATTTCCCGGGTTTAAAAAAGGGAAAAAGGGGTTAGGACGAGAGTCAGGCATGAGAGTAAGGGGAGGTTTTGGGGCGAGAGTCAGGTAGGAAAAGGGAGAGGAAATTTTGGGGCGAAGTCAGGCAAACGGAGGAGATAGGTTTCCGACGAGAGGCCCGGGGTTTGGGAAAAGGGGGAGACTTTGGGCGAGAGTAGGTAGGAAAGGGGAAAAGAGCTTTTTGAAAGAGAGTCAGGTGGTAGGGGAAGGACCTTGGGTGAGGGGTAGGCCCTTTAAAAGGGGGAGTTGCTTTGGGGCAAAAGTCCGGCTGGACAGGGGAGGGGGCTTTAACGAGAAATCAGGCACGACAGGAGAAGGGCTTGGGAGGAAAAGTCAGGCTGGGCGGAGGGGAGAGGCTTTTTAAAGAGAGTCAAGCATGAAAGGAGGAAAAAGGGAAACTTTGGACGTTTTTGGGGGAAAGACGGGAGAGAGAAACTTTTGGGGGGAGATCCCAAATAGGAGAGGGAGAGAGGGTTAGGACACAGTCAGAAAAGGGGGGAGGGGGCCCTTTGAACGAGAGTCAGGCCCGGGGCAGGAGAGAGACCTTGGGGGTCATTCAAGCCCGGGCAGTTTGAGAAAAGGGTTGGGGCGAAAATCGGTAGAAAAGGGAGAAGAGGCTTGGAACTAGAATCATTCTGTAAGGGGGGAGGGGGGCCAAAACTGGGCAGCCCGACAGGAGAGACGCTTGGGGGGTTTTAGTCAGGCATTACGTAAGAGAGGCTTTCGAAGAGAGGCGGCTGGACGGGGAGAGAGGCTTGAGACGAAGGGGGGGGGTCAGCCTCGACAGGGAAAAGAGGCATGGGAAAAAGATCAAGTAGGGGAAGGAGAGAGGGTTTGACGGGAAATCATGCGTACAGGGCAGAGGCTTGGGCCAAAAGTCCGATGAACAGAGGAAAACAAGCTTGGGGGGGGAGCGGGAGGGGAGAAAATTAGATAGAGGCTTCGGGCGAGAATGGGATGACATGAGAGAAAAGGGGTTGGGGGTGAGAATGAGGTTGGGCCGGGGAAGGGCTTTGGGGCGAAAAGTGGGGGCAGGACGGATAGGAAAATTGGGAAGAAATGGTTCGAAAAAGGGGGAGGGGTTGTGAAAGAGGGGGGGCATGAGAGGAAGAGAGGCTTGCGACGAGAGTCAGGAGGAGAGGCGGGGGGTTTTTTGGGCCCAAAAAAAACAGGGGGGCCCGGAGAGAAAAAATTTGGGGAAAAGGGGCAGGTGAACGGGAGACAGGCTTTGGGAAAAGGCCAGAAAGGGCCCCCAAAAGACAGTTTCGGGCGGGGAAACAGATGGGTAGGAGAAGAGGCTTTTGTAAAAAGGGGGGAAAAAAAAAGGGGGGGGGGGGAAAAAGGGGGGCCCTTTGGGGCGGAATCAAGCTAGACAAGTGAGGGCTTTGGGCGAGAGTTTAGGTTGGAGAGGAGAAAAGACGCTTTGAACAAGAGTCAGGCTGGATGGAGGGCCGAGACCCTTGGGAAAAGACTCGGCTGAAAAAAGGAGAAGATGCTTTAGACAGAGTCAGGTGGACAAGGAGAGAGAGGCTTGGGACGAGGAAATGAGGCTGGCCCGCCTAGAAAGGCTTGGGGGCGAGATTCCGACAGGACAGGAGAGAAATCTTTTCGCGGAGGCAGGCGGGGGAGAAAAGGAGCCTTTGGCAAAAGCGGGGGGGAAAAGGAGAGAAAAGGGGTAGGGAAAGAGAGTCCGGCCCTGATAAAAAAGGAGGGCTTCCGACGAAAAATTGAAGGGATGAAAAGGAGAGAGGGTTGGGACGAGAGTCAATTTGGGAGGGGAGGAGGCTTAGGGGGCGAGAAAATCCGGTAAAGAGGAGAGAGGGGTCCGGGATTAGAAACAGCTGGACAGGGGGTGAGAAAGGGGTTTGGGCGAGTCAGGTGGAGAGGGAGAGGAACGCTTTGAAGAGAGTTAGGGTGGAAAGGGAAGAAAGGGCCGGGTGGCCCGGGGAAAAGGTTTTGAAAAGAGAGTTTAAAAGGGAGGGACAGGAGAAAAAAGGCTAGGGACAGAGGTTTTTTGGCATGATAGTAAACGGAGGCCCTTTAGACGAAAAATTTAGTTTATGGCAGGAAGAGAGGCCCTTTTGGGGAGAGGCAATAGGAAAAGGAGAGAGAAGGGTAGGCCCAGAGTCAGGTAAGGGGGGAGAGAGAGGCTTTTGGAAACCCAGAGTCGGGAAAAAAGGGGAAAAGAGGCCCCTTTTTTACGAAAAGGGGCAAGCAGGAGGGGAGGGGAAAGTTTGGGGCGGGGAGTAAGTATAGACAGGAGAAAGATGTTTTTGGGCGAGAGTCAGCATGGACATGGGGAGAGGAGGGTTTTGGGAAAGAGAGTCAGGCTGGACAGGTGAGAGAGCTTGGGAAAAAAATCAGGCTGAAAATGGAGAAAATGCTTAGGAGGAGATCAGGGAAAGAAAAGGAGAGAAAGGGTTCCCGGACGACAGTTTAGGTGGAAAAAGGGGAGAGAGGGTTGAGAAAAGTCAGCCCTTGGGCAGGAAAAAAAAAAGCTTGGGGAAAGAGAAATTAAGGAAGGAGAGAGAGAGAGGGTTGGGGGAAAAGTTCCGGCAGGGGCAGGAAGAAACCTTGGGCCCCGGGGTCAGGGAGGAAAAGGAGAGAGAGGCTTGAGACGAGATTGAGGCCCGGGGCAGGAGGGAGAGGCCCTTTGGAAAAAGAGACTCAGTCATGAAAGAGAGAGAGCCCTTGGGGAACAAGGAAAAAACAGGATGGAAAAAGGAGGGGAGAGAGGGGCGGGATGGGGAAATGAGGCTGGAGAGGAGAGAGGGGGTTTAGAAAGAGACTAAGGGGGACAAGAGGGGAGACTTGGGACGAAGTGAGGTGGATGGGGGGGAGAGAGAGGTTGGGGCGAGGTTAGTCAAGAAAAGGGGTTAGGGGCCCGTAAGAGAATCAGGCTTGACAAGAGAAGGAAAAAGGCTTTCGAACCAGAATTTAGGCAGGGCAGGAGAGAAAAAGGTTAGGGTGAGAACGAGGCTGGTTTAGGATAGAAAAGGCCCGGGGGCGAGAGGGGGAGGAAAGGGAAAAGGGGAGAGGGGAGGGTTGGGCGAGAGTCGGGGTTTTTTAAAAAAAAGAAAGAGGTTGGGAAAGAGGGGTGAGGCAGGGCAGCAGGGGAGAGACTCGGGAAGAGTCCCCGGGCCCAAAAGGGGAAAAATGGGTCTTGGACGAGAATCAGGGAATTTCAGGGGGGGGAGAGGCTTAGACGAGAGGGCAGGTTGGAGAGGGGAGAGGGTTTTGTGACAGAGACAGGAGGTTTAAAAGAGAGGGGAGGCTTGGGACGGGGAAAGGGCAGGCAAGAAAGGAAGAGAGGCCTTTGGGGGGGGAGAGTTTATGTAGGACAGGAGAGAGAGGCTTTTAGACGAGATTGAGGCTGGGCAGGGAGAGAGAGGGCTTGGGACCCAAAATCAGGCTGGACAGAAGTGAGGGTTTTGGGAAAGGAGCCAGGAAAGGGGGGGAGGGGGACGCTTTAAGAGTTCCAGGTTGGATAGGGAGGGGGAACTTGGGTTTAAGAGTCAGGCTCCCCCGGAGAGAGGTTTGGGGCCGGGGGTTTCAGGGGGCAGGGAAGAGGGGGGCTTTTGAAAGGTGGGGTGGCCAGGGGAGAGGCTTGGGGGGAGGGTCGGGAAAAGAAGGAGGTAAAGCTTGGGGACGAGGGGTCAGGTTGGCCGGAAAAAAAGGTTTTTGGGCGAGGTAAGTGGCCCGGAGGGGAAGGCTTAGGCGAGAATAAAGCATGATACGGGGAAGAGGCTTGGGGAAAAATTGAGGCATGCAGGGAGAGGGGTTGGGACGAGAGTCAATTTGGAAAAGGAGGAGGGCTTAGGACGAGGTTAGGTAGGAGAGGGGAGGGGCTTAAAACGAGTTTAGGCTAAACAAAAGGGGGAAGGGGTTTGGGGAAAAGGATTTCAGGCAAGGAGGGAAAGGGCTTAGGACGGGGCGGGCGGGAAAGGGGGAAGGGGGGAAAAGGGAAGGAAAATTGGGGGAAAAATTTAAGGGGGAAAGAAAAAAAAGGGGAGAGAGGCTTTGGAAGAGAGTCAGATGGCATGAGAGCGCGGTTTGGGGGACGAGAGTCAGCTTGAAGGAGCGAGAGGCTTAGGACGAAGAGTTGGGTAAGACAGGAGAGAGAGGCTTGGGCCGAGGAGTTAGGCGGACAGGAGGGGGTCTCGGAAGAGTCGTCGAAGCGGCGCAAGGGGTTATGAGAGAGTCAGGCTGAGAGGAGAGGTGAAGCTTGGTACGGAGTCAGGTAGGCAAGGAGAGTGTTTTGTGACTAGAGGAGAGGATCAACGGAGAGGCTTGCGCCGCGCGTAGGCCGAAAAGGAGAGAGAGGCTGGTCGAGCGTCCGGGCAGGCGCGGAGACACGAGCTAGCGACCGCGATTGCGGTGGAAGGAAGCGAGACCTCTTGGGCCAAGTGTCCAGGCATGACAGGAGTGAGAGGTTTGGGCGGTAATCAGCTGGCCGAGCGCGCGGTTGGGACAAGGAGTCGGTTGGACCGAAGAGAGATGCTTAGGCCGCGAGACCGGGTTGCCCGAAGAGAGGGGGTTGTGAGAGAGACAGGTCGGAGCGGCGCGAGAGGCAGCGAACGAGATTCAAGACGGACGGAGAAAGAAGTTGGGACGAGAGTCAGGAATATAGGCGGAGAGGTTGTGCACGAGAGCGAGCTGGACAGGAAGAGAGGCTTGGGCCGAGAGTAAGGTAGGAAAGGAGATAGAGCCTTGAGGCCGAGAAAGAGGTAGCCAGGGAGAGAGAGGCTTGGGACGAGATTCGGCATGACAGGAGGAGAGGTTTGGACCGAGAGTCAGATGGACAGGATAGAGAGGCTTGGCCGAGCGTAGATGAAAAGAAGAGAGATGATCGGACGAGAGTCCGGAAAGAAAGGACAGCGACGCGGCAAGGGACGAGATCACGATGGGCAGGAGAGAGAGGCTTGGGACAAGATTCAGGTAGAGGTGGGGAGAGAGGCTTGGATCGAGAATTCAGGTTGAGAGGAGAGAGGCCTTGGGATTGAGTCAGGCTGGAAGGGAGAGACAGTTTGGGTGGTGAGGACAGGCATAACAGTAAAGAGAGATGGGGATGAGAATGACGTGGGTGACAAGGTAAGCGCTGCATTGAGACGCGAGTCAGCCCGGACGGGAAAAAAGAGGATTGAGGACGAAGGCGTTCCAGTATGAGAGGGAGAGATGTTAGGACGAGTCAGGCTGGACGGAGAGCGAGACTTGGGACGAGGTCAGGCTGAACAGGAGAGACAGGCTTGGGACGTGAGTTCGGAAAGACTTTAGAGAGAGGCTTCGGACGAGAATCAGGATGGGCAGGAGAGAGATGTTGGAGAGAATTGTGGCTTGCCCGTAGGGAGGAGGCTTGGGACGCGGGTGTGGGTAATTATTAGGTTGTGGATTTGGGCGGTTGTTAAGAATTGACGTTAGGATATTTTCCGTGGGTTGTTGCGTGGGTTGCTCGCTTGGTATCGGTGTAATTTGTGAGTTTGTTGGTGGGTTTGGGTTATTTTGTGGTTTTGTATAGGTATTGGTGTAGTTTTGGACAATTGTGGAGGTACATTTAATGTGATTTTGGTGGAGTGTTGATTTTATGGTTAGGGTTTCTTGCACATTTGGTGACTTTCTCGGGGCTTTGAGTAGTAGAAGTAGGGTTTTGGTGTGTCTGTTTACCGTTTTGGGTGGTTGGTGAGACCTGGGGGTGGTGGTAGTTGATGGATTCTTTTGTTAGTTGTGGCGGATTGTGTGATTCTTGTATTGGGTTGATGCATTTTGAATTTAGTGTGGTATTTTTATTTGGGTGGTTCGATATATCATTTGTTGGTAATGGTTAGGATTATAGGTGGTTATTTTGTGTGAAGATGGGACTGGGCTGCTAGTGTTGTTTTATGTTTCGGTGCGGGGTGTTTAGTTGAGATTTAGTGCGTTTAACCTAGAGGTTATTTTTATCTCCTTCATTTTTTTTTTCATAGTGACGAGTCGAGTTATTTGATAGATTGATTGTTTTTGGGGTTTTGGAGTGTCCTGAAACTAAGTAGGTGTATCCTATATAGGATTCCGGTGAAGAGCGAGAGGCAGGGACAGTATAGAGGACACTTGGGAAAAGAGTCCGGCAGGAAAGGAGAAGAGGGGTTGGCCCCGGAGGTTCAGCCTGAGAGAGCGAGAGGCTGTGACGAGAGTCAGGTGGGAAAAGAGAGGGGGGGTTTTTGGGGGGAGCCGTAGGCACGACTGAGCGGAGCGGCCTTGTGACGCAGGAGTCATTCAGAAAGAAAGAGAGTGCTTATAGGCGAGTCAGGAAGAACAAGAAGAGATGTTTGAGCGAGATTGCGGCCTGGAGAGGGGGAGAGAGGCATGGACGAAGCATCAGGCTGGACAGGAGGAGCGCTGAAGCGCGAGCCCGGAAGGAGAGAAAGAGTCGCTTTAAAGAGAGTCGGCTGGATGGAGAGAGAAGATTGCCGATGAGAGTCAGGGGTGACAGGCGCGCGATGCTTGGGACGAGAGTTCAGTCTGGACGGCAGAGAGAGGCAATTGAATAGAGTGAGGAAGGAAAGGAGAGAGGGGTTTGGAGAGAGTGAGGCCGAGGGACAGGAGAGAAGAGACTAACGCCACGAGTAGGATGGAGAGGAGAGAGAGGCTTTGGAGGAGAGTCAGGCTGGACAGGAGAGAGAGGTTAGGGACAAGAGTCAGGCATGATAGGAGAGAGAGGCTTGTGACGAAATTGAGGCATGACAGGAGAGAGAGGCTTAGGACGAGGGTCAAGTAGGAGAGGAGAGAGAGGCTTAGGACGAAAGTCAGGTAGGAGAGAAGAGAGATGCTTGGAACGAGAGTCAGGCTGGACAGGAGAGAGAGGCTTGGGACGAGAGCCAGGCTGGACAGTTGAAAGAGGCTTGGGACGAGAGTCAGGCTGAACAGGAAAGACAGGCTTTGGACGAGAGCCAGGAAAGATATTAATGAGAGGTTTCGGACGAGAATCAGTATGGGTAGGAGAGAGAGGCTTGGTATGAGAATGAGGCTGGACAGGAGAGAGACGCTTGGGACGAGAGTGAGGCAGGACAGGATAGAGACACTTGGGAAGAGATTCCGGATGAAAAGGAAAGAGGGGCTTAGGACGAGAGTCAGGCATGAGAGTAGAGAGAGGCTTGGGACGAGAGTCAGGTAGGAGAGGAGAGGAGGTTTTGGGACGAGAGTCAGGCAGATCAGGAGAGATAGGTTTCCGACGAGAGTCAGGCTGGACAGGAGTGAGAGGCTTTGGACGAGAGTCAGGTAGGAGAGGAGAGAGACGCTTTGAACGAGAGTCAGGCTGGATAGGAGAGAGAGACTTGGGATGAGAGTCAGGCTTAACAGGAGAGAGATGCTTGGGACGAGAGTCAGGCTGGACAGGAGAGAGAGGCTTGAGACGAGAGTCAGGCACGACAGGAGAGAGAGGCTTGGGACGAGAGTCAGGCTGGACAGGAGAGAGAGGCTTTGGACGAGAGTCAAGCATGATAGGAGACAGAAGCTTGAGACGATATTGGGGAATGACGGGAGAGAGAAACTTGGGGCGAGAGTCAAGTAGGAGAGGAGAGAGAGGCTTAGGACGACAGTCAGATAGGAGAGAGAGGCTTAGAACGAGAGTCAGGCTGGACAGGAGAGAGACGCTTGGGACGTCATTCAAGCCGGACAGTAGAGAAAGGCTTGGGACGAGAATCAGGTAGAAGAGGAGAGAGAGGCTTGGAACTAGAATCATTCTGGAGAGGAGAGAGAGCCTTGGAATGAGAGTCAGACTGACAGGAGAGACATGCTTGGGGGGTGAGTCAGGCATTACAGTAGAGAGAGGCTTGCGAAGAGAGTGAGGCTGGACAGGAGAGAGAGGCTTGAGACGAGAGTCAGCCTCGACAGGAGAAAGAGGCTTGAGACAAGAGTCAAGTAGGAGAGAGGAGAGAGGCTTGTGACGAGAGTCATGCTGTACAGGACAGAGGAGCTTGGGACGAGAGTCAGACTGAGCAGGAGAGACAAGCTTGGGGCGAGAGTCAGGAGAGACATTAGATAGAGGCTTCGGACGAGAATGAGGATGAGCATGAGAGAGAGGCTTGGGATGAGAATGAGGTTGGACAGGAGAGAGAGGCTTGGGACGAGAGTGAGGCAGGACAGGATAGAGACAATTGGGAAGAGAGTGCGTTCGAAAAGGAGAGAGGGGCTTGTGACGAGGGTCGGGCATGAGAGGAGAGAGAGGCTTGCGACGAGAGTCAGGTAGGAGAGGAGTGAGGGTTTTGGGACAAAAGTCAGGCAGGACAGGAGAGAAAGGCTTGTGACGAGAGTCAGGCTGAACAGGAGAGACAGGCTTGGGAAGAGAGTCAGGAAAGACATTAGAGACAGTCTTCGGACGAGAATCAGGATGGGTAGGAGAGAGAGGCTTCGTATGGGAAGGGGCTGGAAAAGGAGGGAGGCTTGGACGGAATCAAGTAGAAGGAGTGAGAGGTTGGACGAGAGTAGGTAGGAGAGGAGAGAACGTTTGAAAAGAGTCAGGCTGGTAGGAGACAGAGAAATTGGGATGAGACTCGGCTGAACAGGAGAAGATGCTTGAGACGAGAGTCGGCTGGCTGGGAGAGAGAGGCTTTGGGGCGGAGTTTAGGCGGGACTGCATAGAAAATTTTGGGGCGGATTCGGGCAGGAAGGAGAGGAATCTTGCGACGAGAGGTAGGTGGGGGGAAGAGGAGCCTTTGGCCCGGGGTCGGGCCCGGACAGGAGAGAAGTGGCTAGGACGAGGTCGGCATGATAGGAGAGAGAGGCTTAGACGATATTGAGGTGCCGTAGAGAGAGGCTTGGGACGAGAGTCAGTAGGGGGAGGAGTGGGTTAGGAGGAGTCACGGTATAAGAGGAGAGAGGGGTTTGGTATTAGAATCACGGGCCGGGTGGGGGGGTTTGGACAAGGTAGGTAGGAGAGGAGAGGGCGCTTGAATTTAGAGTTAGGCTGGATAGGAGAGAGAGTAGGTGGCCAGGAGAAAAGAGGTTTGAACGGGTCAGGCGGACAGGGGAAAAAAGCTAGGGACGAGAGTCAGGCATGATAGTAGCGAGAGGCTTGAGACGAAATAGTTCATGGCAGGAGAGAGAGGCTTGTGGCGAAATAAGTGGAGAGGGAGAGAAGGGTTAGGACGAGAGTCAGGTTAGTGAGGAGAGAAGGCTGGAACCCCGGGTAGGCAAACAGGAGGGGAGGTTGGACGAGAGCCCAAAAGGAGAGGAGAGGGTGTTTGGGACGAGAGTAACGTATAGACAGGAGAGAGTGTTTTGGACGGGAGTCCGAATGGAATGAGGGAGGCTGGGACGAGAGGTCGGCTGGAAAAGGTGGGGGAGGCTTGGGATAAAAAATCAGGCTGACATGAGGGGACATGCTTAGGAGGAGGTCAGGCCTGCCGGAGAGAAAAGGTTTGGACGCCCGTGGGCTGGAGGGAGGGAGGCTTAGGACGGGTCACCTTGACAGGAAAGAAGCTTGGAAAGGAGTTAGGGAAAGGGGGAGGAGAGAGAGGTTGGACGGGGTCGGCAGGACAGGAGAGAGAGCTTGGAAGAAAGTAGGAGGAGAGGTGGGGAGGCGAGACGAGATTGAGGTGGACAGGAGAGAGAGGCTTGGAACGAGACTCAGTCATGACAAGAGAGAGAGCCTTGAGACGAGAGCAGGATGGACAGGAGAGAGAGGCGCGAGCGGGATGAGAAATGAGGTGGAAAAGAGAGAGGGGCTTGAGACGAGATCAGGTAGGAAGGAGAGAGGAGGCTTGGGACGACAGTGAGGCTGGAACGGGAGAGAGAGAGGCTTGGGACGAGAGTCAGTAAGACAGGAGAGAGGCTTGTGAGAGAATCAGGCTTGACAAGAGAGAGAGGCTTGGACGAGAGTCAGGCAGGACAGGAGAGAAAGGCTTGATGAGAGTCACGAACGAAGAAGGCTTGGGAAGAGTCAGGAAGACATGAGAGAGGCTTGGACGAGAGTCAGGCTGGACAGGAGAGAGAGGCTTGGGACGAGAGTAGGTAGGAAGGAGATAGAGCTTAGAGACAAGAGTCGCTAGACAGGAGAGAGAGGCTTGGACGAGAGTCAGGCATGACAGGAGAAGAGGCTGGAACGAGAGTCAGGCTGGACAGGAGGAGAAGGCTTGGGACGAGAGTCAGGAAAGACGGGAAGAGAAGGCTTGGACGAGAATCGATGGATGGAAGAGAGAGCTTTGGATCGAGAATGAGAGTGGCAGGAGAGAGGCTTGAGGACGAGAGTGGAGAGCGGACAGGAAGAGACTTGGGAAGAGAGTCGGTGACAGGAGAGAAATTGAGGGGCTAGGAACGAGGTCAGCATAGAGTAGAGAGAGGCTTGGGAAAGAGTCAAGTGAGAGAGGAGAGGAAGTTTTGGACGACAGTGAGGCTAGGATCAGGGAAAGAGAGGCTTGGGACGAGAGTTCAGCATGGGACAGGGATGAGAGGCATGGAGAGAGTCAGGCTGGAGAGGATGAGAGAGGCTTTGACGAGAATCAGACAGGGCATGAGAGGGAGAACTTGGAGAGAGAGAGGCTTGACAGGATGTAGAGAGGCTTGGGACGAGAGTCACGCTGGACAGGAGAGAGAGGCTTGAGACGAGAGTCAGGCATGACAGGAGAGAGAGGCTTGGGACGAGAGTCAGGTGGAGAGAGAGAGGTTTGTGGACGAGATCAGGCAGGATAGAGAGAGAGCTTGCATCGACGAGAGTCAGGCTGACAGGAGAGAGAGGCTATGGCAGAGAGTGAGGATGGACAGGAGAGAGAGGCTTGGGACGAGAGTCAGAGACAGGAGAGAGAGCTTGCAGACGAGAGTCAGGTGGACAGGAGAGAGAGGCTTGGACGAGAGTCAGGCTGGACAGGAGAGAGAGGCTTGGGGACTAGAGTCAGGATGAGAGGAGAGAGAGGCTTGAGAAATTGGCATGACAGGAGAGAGAGGCTTGGAAGAGAGTCAAGTAGGAGAGGAGAGAGAGGCTTGAAGACGAGAGTCAGGTAGGAGAGAGAGAAGGCTTGGAACGAGAGTCAGGCCTAACAGGAGAGAGAGGCTTGGACGAGAGTCAGGCTGGACAGGAGAGAGAGGCTTGAGACGAGAATCAGGTAGAGAGGAGAGAGAGGCTTGGAACTGAGAGTCATTCTGGACAGGGAGGAGAGAGAGGCTTGGACGAGAGTAGAGAAGAGGTTTGTGAGACAGAAGAGAAGGCTTGGACGGAGTCAGGAGAAGAGAGAGGCTGGGACGAGAGTCAGGCATGATAGGAGGAGAGGCTTGAGACGAATTGAGGCATGGACAGGAGAGGCTTGTGGCGAGAGTCAAGTAGGAGAGAGGAGAGGCTTAGGACGAGAGTCAGGTAGTAGAGGAGAGAGAGGCTTGGAACGAGAGTCAGGCTAAACAGGAGAGAGAGGCTTAGGACGAGAGACAAGCAGGAGAGGAGAGGGATGTTTGGGACGAGAGTAAGTATAGACAGGAGAGAGATGTTTTGGACGAGAGTCAGCATGGACATGAGAGAGAGGCTTGGGACGAGAGTCAGGCTGGACAGGTGAGAGAGGCTTGGGATAAAAATCAGGCTGACATGAGAGACATGCTTAGGAGGAGAGTCAGGCATGACAGGAGAGAAAGGTTCTGGACGACAGTGAGGCTGGAAAGGAGAGAGAGGCTTGAGACGAGAGTCAGCCTTGACAGGAAAAAGAAGCTTGGAACGAGAGTTAGGAAGGAGAGGAGAGAGAGGATTGGGACGAGAGTCAGGCAGGACAGGAGAGAGAGCCTTGGCACGAAAGTCAGGCAGGAGAGGAGAGAGAGGCTTGAGACGAGATTGAGGCTGGACAGGAGAGAGAGGCTTGGAACGAGACTCAGTCATGACAAGAGAGAGAGCCTTGAGACGAGAAGCAGGATGGACAGGAGAGAGAGGCGCGGGATGAGAATGAGGCTGGAGAGGAGAGAGGGGCTTGAGACGAGACTAAGGGAGGACAAGAGAGGGAGACTTGGGACGACAGTGAGGCTGGATGGGAGAGAGAGAGGCTTGGGACGAGAGTTAGTCAAGACAGGATGAGAGGCTTGTGAAGAGAATCAGGCTTGACAAGAGAGAGAGGCTTTCGACGAGAATCAGGCAGGGCAGGAGAGAAAGGCTTAGGATGAGAACGAGGCTGGTCAGGATAGAGAGGCTGGGGACGAGAGTGAGGCAGGAAAGGAGAGAGAGAGGCTTGGGACGAGAGTCGGGTAAAACAGGAGAGAGAGGCTTGGGATGAGAGTGAGGCAGGACAGCAGAGAGAGACTCGGGAAGAGTCCGGCCGAAAAGGAGAGATGGGTCTTGGACGAGAATCAGGCATGACAGGAGAGAGAGGCTTGAGACGAGAGTCAGGTTGGAGAGGAGAGAGGGTTTTGTGACTAGAGACAGGACGGATAAGAGAGAGAGAGGCTTGGGACGAAAGTCAGGCAAGAAAGGAGAGAGAGGCTTGGGGACGAGAGTCATGTAGGACAGGAGAGAGAGGCTTGAGACGAGATTGAGGCTGGACAGGAGAGAGAGGCTTGGGACTAAAATCAGGCTGGACAGAAGTGAGAGGCTTTGGACGAGAGCCAGGTAAGGGAGGAGAGATACGCTTTGAACGAGATTCAGGCTGGATAGGAGAGAGACACTTGGGATCAGAGTCAGGCTGAACAGGAGAGAGATGCTTGTGACGAGAGTCAGGCCGGACACGAGAGAGAGGCTTTTGAAGAGAGTGCTGCTGGACAGGAGAGAGAGGCTTGGGACGAGAGTCAGGCAAGACAGGAGAGTGAAGCTTGCGTGAGAGTCAGGCTGGATAGGAGAAAAAGGCTTTGGACGAGAGTCAGGCTGGACAGGAGAGAGAGGCCTGGGACGAGAATCAGGCATGATAGGACAGAGAGGTTTGAGACGAAATTGAGGCATGACAGGAGAGGCTTGGGATGAGAGTCAAGTAGGAGAGGAGAGAGAGTCAGGTAGGAGAGGAGAGAGAGGCTTGGAACGAGAGTCAGGCTAAACAGAAGAGAGAGGGTTGGGACGAGAGTGAGGCAAGACAGGAGGGAGAGGCTTAGGACGAGAGACAGGCAAGAGAGGAGAGGGAGGTTTGGGACGAGAGTAAGGATAGACAGGAGAGAGAGGCTTTGGACGAGAGTAAGACTGGACCTGAGAGAGAGGCTTGGGACGAGAGTCATGCAAGACAGGAGTGTGAAGCTTGCGTGAGAGTCAAGCTGGATAGGAGAAAAAGGCTTTGGACGAGAGTCAGGCTGGACAGGAGAGAGAGGCCTGGGACGAGAATCAGGCATGATAGGACAGAGAGGTTTGAGACGAAATTGAGGCATGACAGGAGAGGCTTGGGATGAGAGTCAAGTAGGAGAGGAGAGAGAGTCAGGTAGGAGAGGAGAGAGAGGCTTGGAACGAGAGTCAGGCTAAACAGAAGAGAGAGGCTGGGGACGAGAGTCAGGCAAGACATGAGGGAAAGGCTTAGGACAAGAGACAGGCAGGAGAGGAGAGAGAGGTTTGGGACGAGAGTAAGGATAGACAGGAGAGAGAGGCTTTGGACGAGAGTCACACTGGGCATGAGAGAGAAGCTTGGTTCGAGAGTCAGGCTAGACAGGAGAGAGAGGCTTGGGACGAGGGTCGGGTAAGACAGAAGAGAGAGACTTGGGACGAGAGTGAGGCAGAACAAGAGAGAATCGGGAAGAGTCCAGCTGAAGAGGAAAGAGGGGCTTGGGACGAGAGTCAGGCATGAGAGGAGAGGGAGGCTTGGGACGAGAGTCAGGTAGGAAAGGAGAGAGGGTTTTCTGACTAGAGACAGGAAGGATAAAAGAGAGAGGTTTAGGACGAGATTCAGGCCAGAAACGAGAGAGAGGCTTTGGACGAGAATCAGGCAGGACAGGAGAGAGAGGCTTGAGACGAGATTGAGGCTGGACAGGAGAGAGAGGCTTAGGACAAGAGTTAGGCATGGCAGGAGAGAGAGGCTTGGGACGGTGGTCAGGCCGAAAAGGAGAGAGGGGCTTAGGACGAAATTCAAGAATGACAGAAGAGAGAGGGTTGTGACGAGAGTCATGCAGGAGAGGAGAGAGGCTTCGAACGAGAGTCAGTCAGGAACGGAGTGAGAAGCTTGGGACGAGAGTCAGGAATGACAGGAGAGAGAGGCTTTTGACGAGAGTTAGGCTGGACATGGGAGTGAGGCTTGGGACGAGAGTAAGGTAGGAAAGGAGATAGAGCCTTGAGACGACAATGAGGCTAGACAGGATAGAGAGCCTTGGGACGAGAGTCTTGCTGAACAGGAGAGAGAGGCATGGGACGAGAGTCAGGCTGGACAGGAGAGAGAGACTTGGGACGAGAGTCAGGAAAGATAGGAGAGAGAGGCTTTTGACGAGAATCAGGATGGGCAGGAGAGAGAGGCTCGTGATGAGAATGAGGCTGGAGGGGAGACAGGGGCCTGGGACGAGAATCAGGGTAGACAGGAGTGAGACGCTTTGGACAGGTGTCAGGTAGAAGAGGGGAGAGACGCTTTAAACGAGATTCGGGCTGGATAGGAGAGGGAGAGACTTGGGATTAGAATCAGGCTGAACAGGAGAGAGATGCTTGGGACGAGAGTCAGGCTGGACAGGAGAGAGAGGCTTTTGAAGAGAGTGAGGATGGATAGGAGAGAAAGGCTTGGGACGAGAGTCAGGCTTGACAGGAGAGAGAAGCTTGCGACGAGAGTCAGGCTTGACAGGAGAGAGAGGCTTTGGACGATAATCAGGCTGGACAGGAGAGAGAGGCTAGGGACGAGAGAATCTTGAGACGAAATTGAGGCATGTCAGGAGAGAGAGGCTTAGGACGAGTGTCAAGTAGGAGAGGAGAGAGAGGCTCAGGACGAGAGTGAGGTAGGAGAGGAGAGAGAGGCTTGGAACGAGAGTCAGGCTGGACAGGAGAGAGAGGCTTGGGACGAGAGTCAGGCTGGACAGGAGAGAGAGGTTTGGGACGGGAATCAGGTAGAAGAGGAGAGAGAGGCTTGGAACTAGAATCATTCTAGAGAGGAGAGAGAGCCTTGGAATGAGAGTCAGGCTGACAGGAGAGACATGCCTGTGACGAAAGTAAGGAAAGACATTAGAGAGAGGCTTCGGACGAGAATCAGGATGGGCAGGAGAGAGAGACTTGGGATGAAAATGAGGCTGAACAGGAGAGAGAGGCTTGGGACGAGAGTGAAGCAGGACAGGATAGAGACACTTGGGAAGAGAGTCCGGCCGCAAAGTAGAGAGGGTCTTGGGACGAGAGTCAGGCATGAGAGGAGAGAGAGGCTTGGGACGAGAGTTAGGTAGGACAGTAGAGGGGCTTCTGTGACGAGAGTCAGGCACGACAGGAGAGAGAGGCTTGTGACGAGAGTCAGGCCAGAAAGGAGAGAGACCCTTCAGAAGAGAGTCAGGAAGGACAGGAGAAAGCTGCTTTACACGAGATTGAGGCTGGACAGGAGAGGCTTGGGACGAGAATCAGGTTGGACAGAAGTGAGAGGCTTTGGACAAGAGTCAGGTAGGAGAGGAGAGAGACGCTTTGAAGGAGAGTCAGGCTGGATAGGAGAGAGAGACTTGGGATGACAGTCAGGCTGAACAGGAGAGAGAATCTTGGGACGAGCGTCAGGCTGCAGAGGAGAGAGAGGCTTTTGAAGAGAGTGATGCTGGACAGAAGAGAGAGGCTTGGGACGAGAGTTAGGCAAAACAGGAGAGCGAAGCTTGCGACGAGAGTCAGGCTGGACAGAAGAAAAAGGCTTTGGACGAGAGTCAGGCTGGACAGGAGAGAGAGGCTTTGGACGAGAATCAGGCATGATACGAGAGAGAGGCTTGAGACGAAATTGAGGCATGACAGGAGAGGCTTGGGACGAGAGTCAAGTCGGAGAGGAGTGAGAGGCTTAGGACGAGAGTCAGGTAGGAGTGGAGAGAGAGGCTTGGAACGAGAGTCAGGCTAAACAGAAGAGAGAGGGTTGGGACGAGGGTCAGGCAAGACAGAAAAGAGAGGCTTAGGACGAGAGACAGGCAGGAGAGGAGAGGGAGGTTTGGGACGAGAGTGAGGATAGACAGGAGAGAGAGGCTTTGGACGAGAGTCAGACTGGACATGAGAGAGAGGCTTGGGACGAGAGTCAGGCTGGACATGAGAGAGAGACTTGGGACGAGAGTCAGGTAGAAGAGGAGAGAGAGGCTTGGAACGAGAATCAGGCTGGATAGAAGAGAGAGGCTTGGGATGAGAATCAGGCTGACAGGAGGGACATGCTTGGGAGTAGAGTCAGGCATGGCAGGAGAGAGATATTTGGGACGACAGTGATGATGGAAAGGAGAGAGAAGATTGAGACGAGAGTCAGTCTTGACAGAAGAAAGAGGCTTGGGACGAGAGTCAGGTAGGAGAGGAGAGAGAGGCTTTGGACGAGAGTCAGGCTGGACCGGAGAGAGAGGCTTCGGACGAGAGTCAGGCAGGACATGAGAGAGAGCCTTGGAACGAGAGTCAGGGAGGAGAGAGAGACATGGGATGAGCGGCATGGGATGAGACTAAGGGAGTACAGGAGAGGGAGGCTTGGGACGAGAGTGAGGCTGGACAGGAGGGAGACGCTTAGGACGAGAGTCAGGCAGGGCACTAGAGAGATGCTTGGGAAGAGCATCAGGCTGGACAGGAGAGAGAGCATTTGGACGATAGTCGGTTGACACATGCGAGACAACCTTGGGACGAGAGTCAGGGTGGACAGGAGAGAGAGGCTTGGCACGAGAGTCAGGCCGGGCAGGAGAGAGAGGCTTGGGAACAGAATCATGAAGAAGAAGAGAGAGAGGCTTAGAACGAGAATCAGGATGGAGAGGAGATTGAGCCTTGGGATGGGAGTCAGTCTTACAGGAGAGACATGCTTGGGTGGTGAGACAGTCATAACAGTAGAGAGAGGCTTGGGAAGAGACTGAGGCTCGACAGGAGAGAGAGGCTTGAGACGAGGGTAATCCTTGACAGGAAAAAAAGGCTTGAGACGAGAGTCGAGTAGGAGGGGAAAGAAAGGCTTGTGACGAGTCAGGCTGGACAGGAGAGAGGCGCTTGGGACGAGAGTCAGGCTGAACAGGAGAGACAAGCTTAGGACGAGAGTCAGGAAAGACATTAGGGAGAGGCTTCAGAAGAGAATCAGGATGGGCAGGAGAGAGAGGCTTGGAATGAGAATGAGGCTGGACGGGAGAGAGAGTCTTGGGATCAGAGTCAGGCTCAACAGGAGAGAGTTGCTTGGGACGAGAGTCAGGCTGGACGATAGAGAGAGGCTTTTCAAGAGAGTGAGGCTGGGCTGGAGAGAGAGGCTTGGGACGATAATCAGGCAAAACAGGAGAGTGAAGCTTGCGACGAGAGTCAGGTTGGACAGGAGAAAAAGGCTTTGGACGAGAGTCAGGCTGGACATGAGAGAGAGGCTTGGGACGAAAATCAGGCTGGACAGGAGAGAGAGGATTGGGACGAGAGTCAAGTAGTAGGGGAGAGACAGGCTCGGAACGACAATCACGCTGGATAGGAGAGTGAGGCTTGGAATGAGAATCAGGCTGACAGGAGAGACGTGTTTGGGAGGAGAGTCAGGCATGACAGGAGAGAGAGGTTTGGGACGACAGTGAGGCTGGAAAGGAGAGAGAGGCTTTAGACGAGAGTCAGCCTGGACAGGAGAAAGAGGCTTGGGACGAGAGTCAGGTAGGACAGGAGAGAGTGGCTTAGGACGAGAGTCAGGCTGGACAGGAGAGAGAGGCTTGGGACAAGAGTCAGGCAGGACAGGAGAGAGAGCCTTGGCACGAGAGTCAGGCAAGAGGAGAGAGAGGCTTGAGACGAGATTGAGGCTGGACAGGAGAGAGAGGCTTGGGATGAGAATGAGGCTGAAAGGAGAGATATGATTGGTAGGAGAGTCAGGCATGAGAGGAGATAGAGGTTTGGGACGACAGTGAGGCTGGAAAGAAGAGAGAGGCTTGAAACAAGAGTCAGCCTGGACAGGAGAAAGAGGCTTGGGACGAGAGTCAGGTAGGAGAGGAGAGAGAGGCTTGGGACGAGAGTCCTGCAGGACAGGAGAGAGAGCCTTGGCACGAGAGTCAGTCAGGAGAGGAGAGAGAGGCTTGAGAGGAGATTGAGGCTAGACAGGAGAGAGAGTCTTGGGACGAGAATCAGGCATGGCAGGAGAGAGAGGCCTGTGACGAGAATCAGGCAGGGTAGGAAAGAAAGGCTTGGGATGAGAATGAGGCTGGACATGATAAAGAGGATGGGGACGAGAGTCACGTAGGACACAAGGGAGAGGCTTGGGACGAGGGTTGCGTAAGGCAGGAGGGAGAGGCTTGGGACGAGAGTGAGGCAGGACAGGTGAGAGAGACTAGCGAAGAGTCCGGCCGAAAAGGATGGAGAGGCTTGGGACGAAAGTCAGGCATGAGAGGAGAGAGAGGCTTCGAACGAGAGTCAGGCTGGATAGAAGAGAGAGACTTGGGATGAGAGTCAGGCTGAACAGGAGAGACATGTTTGGGACGAGAGTCAGGCTGGACAGGAGAGAGAGCCTTGGGACGAGAGTCAGGCAAGACAGGAGAGTGAATCTTGCGACGAGAGTCAGGCTGGACAGGAGAAAGAGGCGTTGGACGAGAGTCTGACCGAAAAGGAGAGAGGTGCTTAGGACGAGAGTCAGGAATGAGAGGAGAGAGAGGCTTGGGACGAGAGTCAGGTAGGAGAGGAGAGGGTGTTTTTGGACGAGAGTCAGGCAGGGCAGGAGAGAGAGGTTTTTGACGAGAGTCAGGCCAAAAAGGATAGAGTGCCTTCAGACGAGAGTCACGAAGGACAGGAGAGAGATGCTTAAGACGAGATTGAGGCTGAAGAGGAGAGAGAGGCTTGAGACGAGAAACAGGCTTTACAGGAGTGAGAGGCTTTTGACGAGAGTCAGGTAGGAGAGGACAGAGACGCTTCGAACGAGAGTCAGGCTTGATAGAAGAGAGAGCCTTGGGACGAGAGTCAGGCAGAACAGGAGAGTGAAGCTTGCGACGAGAGTCAGGCTGGACAGGAGAAAGAGGCGTTGGACGAGAGTCAGGCTGGACAGGATGGAGAGGCTTAGGACGAGAGGCAGGCAAGATAGGAGAGAGAGGCTTGAGACGAATTTAAGGTATGACAGGAGAGAGAGGCTTGTGACGAGAGTCAAGTAGGAGAGGAGAGAGAAGCTTAGGACGAGAGTTAGGTAGGAGAGGAGAGAGACCCTTGGCTCGAGAGTCAAGCTAAACAGAAAAGAGAGGGTTGGGACGCCGGTCAGGCTAGGCAGCCGAGAGAAGCTATAGGACGAGAGAAAGGCAGGTGAGGACAGGGAGGTTTGGGACGAGAGTAAGGATAGACAGGAGAGAAATGCTTTGGACGAGAGTCAAGATGGACATGAGACAGAGGCATGGGACGTGAGTGAGGCTGGAGAGAAGTTTGAGACGAGAGTCAGGTAGTAGAGGAGAGAGAGGCTTGGAACGAGAATCAGGCTGGATAGGAGAGAGAGGCTTTGGATGAGAATGAGGCTGAAAGGAGAGATATGCTTGGTAGGAGAGTCAGGCATGAGAGGAGATAGAGGTTTGGGACGACAGTGAGGCTGGAAAGAAGAGAGAGGCTTGAAACAACAGTTAACCTGGACAGGAGAAAGAGGCTTGGGACGAGAGTCAGGTAGGAGAGGAGAGAGAGGCTTGGGACGAGAGTCAGGCTGGACAGGAGAGAGAGGCTTAGGACGAGAGTCATGCAGGACAGGAGAGAGAGCCTTGGCACGAGAGTCAGTCAGGAGAGGAGAGAGAGGCTTGAGAGGAGATTGAGGCTAGACAGGAGAGAGAGGCTTGGGACCAGAGTCAGGAATGACAGGAGAGAGAGGATTAGGACGAGAATCAGGATATGCAAGAGAGAGAGGCTCGAGATGAGATTGAGGCTGGACAAGACAGAGGGGTTTGGGACGAGAATAAGGGAGGACAGGAGAGGGAGGCTTGGGACGACAGTGAGGCTGGATGGGAGAGATAGGCTTGGGACGAGAGTCAGGTAGGACAGGAGAGAGAGCCTTGGCACGAGAGTCAGGCAGGAGAGGAGAGAGAGGCTTGAGACTAGATTGAGGATGGACAGGAGAGAGAGGATTGGGACGAGAGTCAATTAGGAGAGGAGAAAGAAGCTTGGGACGGGAGTCAGCCAGGACAGGAGAGAGAGTCTTGGCACGAGAGTCAGGCAGGAGAGGAGAGAGGCTTGAGACGAGATTGAGGTTGGACAGGAGAGAGAGGCTTGGGACGAGAGTCAGGTATGGCAGGAGAGAGAGGCCTGTGACGAGAATCAAGCAGGGTAGGAGAGAAAGGCTTGGGATGAGAATGAGGCTAGACATGATAGAGAGGCTGGGAACGAGAGTAACGTAGGACACGAGGGAGAGGCTTGGAACGAGAGTCGTGTACGGCAGGAGGGAGAGGCTTGGGACGAGAGTGAGACAGGTGAGAGAGACTAGCGAAGAGTACGGCCGAAAAGGAGAGAGGGGCTTGTGATGAAAGTCAGGTATGAGAGGAGAGAGAGGCTTGCGACGAGAGCCAGGTAGGAGAGGACAGAAGTTTTTGTGACTAGAGACAGGCAGGATAATAGAGAGAGGCTTGGGACTAGAGTCAAGCCAGAAAGGAGGGAGAGGCTAGGGACGAGAGTCAGGCAGGACAGGAGAGAGAGGCTTGAGACGAGATTGAGGCTGGACAGGAGAGAGAGGCTTGGGACGAGAAACAGGCTTGACAGGAGAGGCATTTGACGAGAGTCAGGTAGGAGGGGACAGAGACGCTTCGAACGAGAGTCAGGCTTGATAGAAGAGAGAGACTTGGGATGAGAGCCAGGCTGAACAGGAGAGAGATGCTTGGGACGGGAGTCAGGCTGGACAGGAGAGAGAGCCTTGGGACCAGAGTCAGGCAGGACAGGAGAGTGAAGCTTGCGACGAGAGTCCGGCTGGGCAGGAGAAAGAGGCGTTGGACGAGAGTCAGGCTGGACAGGATGGAGAGGCTTGGGACGAGAGGCAGGCAAGATAGGAGAGATAGGTTTGAAACGAAATTGAGGTATGGCAGGAGAGAGAGGCTTGTGCCGAGAGTCAAGTAGGAGAGGAGAGAGAGTCTTAGGACGAGATTCAGGTAGGAGAGGAGAGAGACCCTTGGCACGAGAGTCAAGCTAAACAGAAAAGAGAGGGTTGGGACGCGAGTCAGTCTAGGCAGGAGAGAGAAAGTATAGGACGAGAGACAGGCAGGAGAGGACAGGGAGGTTTGGGACGAGAGTAAGGATAGACAGGAGAGAGATGCTTTGGACGAGAGTCAGGATGGACATGAGACAGAGGCTTGGGACATGAGTCAGGCTGGAGAGAAGTTTAAGACGAGAGTCAGGTAGTAGAGGAGAGAGGCTTGGAACGAGAATCAGGCTGGATAGGAGAGAGATGCTTGGGATAAGAATGTGGCTGAAAGGAGATATATGTTTGGTAGGAGAGTCAGGCATGAGAGGAGATAGAGGTTTGGGACGACAGTGAGGCTGAAAAGAAGAGAGAGGCTTGAAACGAGAGTGAGCCTGGACAGGAGAAAGAGGCTTGGGAGGAGAGTCAGGTAGGAGAGGAGAGAGAGGCTTGGGACGAGAGTCAGGCTGGACAGGAGAGAGAGGCTTAGGACGAGAGTCAGGCAGAACAGGTGAGAGAGCCTTGGCACGAGAGTCGGTCAGGAGAGGAGAGAAAGGCTTGAGAGGAGATTGAGGCTAGACAGGAGAGAGAGCCTTGGAACGAGAGTCAGGAATGACAGGAGAGAGAGAGGCTTAGGACGAGAATCAGGATAGGCAGGAGAGAGAGGCTCGAGATGAGAATGAGGCTGGACAAGAAAGAAGGGCTTGGGACGAGAATAAGGGAGGACAGGAGAGGGAGGCTTGGGACGACAGTGAGGCTGGACGGGAGAGATAGGCTTGGGACGAGAGTCAGGCAGGACAGGAGAGAGAGCCTTGGCAAGAGAGTCAGGCAGGAGAGGAGAGAGAGGCTTGAAACTAGATTGATGATGGGCAGGAGAGAGAGGCTTGGGACAAGAGTCAAGTAGGAGAGGAGAAAGAATCTTGGGTGAGAGTCAGCCAGGACAGGTGAGAGACCCTTGGCACGAGAGTCAGGCAGGAGAGGAGAGAGAGGCTTGAGACGAGATTGAGGCTGGACATGATAGAGAGGCTTGGGACGAGAGTCAGGCATGGCAGTAGAGAGAGGCATGTGACGAGAATCAGGCAGGGTAGGAGAGAAAGGCTTGGGATGAGAATGAGGCTGGACATGATAGAGAGGCTGGGGAGGAGAGTCACGTAGAACAGGAGGGAGAGGCTTGGGACGAGAGTCACGTAAGGCAGGAGGGAGAAGCTTGGGACGAGAGTGAGGCAGGACAGGTGAGAGAGACTCGGGAAGAGTCCGGCCGAAAAGGATAGAGGGGCTTGGGACGAAAGTCAGACATGAGAAGATTGAGAGGCTTGCAACGAGAGCCAGGTAGGAGAGGACAGAAGTTTTTGTGACTCGAGACATGCAGGATAATAGAGAGAGGCTTGGGACTAAAGTCAAGCCAGAAAGGAGGGAGAGGCTAGGGACGAGAGTCAGGCAGGACAGGAGAGAGAGGGTTGAGACGAGATTGATGCTGGACAAGACTGAGAGGCTTGGGACAACATTCAGGAATGACAGGAGAGAGGCTTACGACGGGAGTCAGGCCGAAAAGGAGAGAGGGGCTTAGGGCGAGAGTCAGGTATGACAGAAGAGAGAGGGTTGTAACGAGAGTCAGGTAGGAGAGGAGAGAGAAGCTTGGGACGAGAGTCAGGAATGACAGGATAGAAAGGCTTGGGACGAGAGTGAGGCTGGACAGGAGAGAGAGGCTTGGGAAGAGAGTAAGGTAGGAAAGAAGAGAGAGCCTTGAGACGACATTGAGGCTAGACAGGAGAGAGAGGATTGGGATGAGAGTCAGTCATGACAGGAGAGAGAGGCTTCGAACAAGAGTCAGGCTGGACAGGATAGAGAGGTTTGGGACGAGAGTCAGGCTGAACAGGAGAGAGAGGCTTGGAACGAGAATCAGGATGGAGAGGAGAGAGATCCTTGGGATGAGAGTCAGGCTGACAGGAGAGACATGCTTGGGTGGTGAGACATGCATAACAGTAGAGAAAGGCTTGGGAAGAGAGTAAGGCTGGACAGGAGAGAGAGGCTTGAGACGAGAGTCAGCCTGGACCGGGAAAAGAGGCTTGAGACGAGAGTTAAGTGGGAGACGAGAGAGAGGCTTAGGACGAGTCAGGCTGGACAGGAGAGAGAGGCTTGGGACGAGAGTCAGCATGAACAGGAGAGAGAGGCTTAGGACGAGAGTCAGGAAAGACTTTAGAGAGAGGCTTCGGACGACAATCAGGATGGGCAGGAGAGAGAGGCTTGGGATGAGAATGTGGCTGGACTGGAGAGAGAGGCTTGGGACGAGAGTGAGGCAGGACAGGATAGAGATACTTGGGAATAGAATCCTCCAGAAAAAAGAGAGGGGCTTGGGACGAGAGTAAGGCATGAGAGGAGACAGAGGCTTGGGACGAGAGTCGGGTAGGAAAGAGAGGGGGTTCTGGGGCGAGAGTCAGGCACGACAGGAGAGAAAGGCTTGTGACGAGAGTCAGGCTAGAGAGGAGAAAGAGTCTTCAGACGAGAGTCAGGAAGGACAGGAGAGAGATGCTTGAAACGAGATTGGGGCTGGACAGGAGAGAGAGGATTGGGACGAGAATCAGGCTGGACAGGAGTGAGAGGCTTTGGACGAAAGTCGGGTTGGAGAGGAGAGAGACGCTTTGAACGAGAGTCAGGCTGGATAGGAGAGAGAGACTTAGGATGAGAGTCAGGCTGAACAAGAGAGAGATGCATGGGACGAGAGTCAGGCTGGAGAGGAGAGAGAGTCTTTTGAAAAGGGTGAGGCTGGACAGGAGAGAGAGGCTTGGGACGAGAGTCAGGCAGGACAGGAGAGAGAGGCTTTGGACGAGAGTCAGGCTGGACAGGAGAAAGAGGCTTGGGACGAGAGTCAGGCATGGTAGGAGAAAGAGGCTTGAGGCGAAATTGAGGCATGACAGGAGAGAGAGAGGCTTGGAGCGAGAGTCAAGTAATAGAGGAGAGAGAGGCTTAGGACGAGAGTCAGGTAGGAGAGGAGAGAGAGGCTTGGAACCAGAGTCCGGTTGGACATGAGAGAGAGGCTTGGGACGAGAATCAGGTAGAAGAGGAGAGAGAGGCTTGGAACGAGAATCAGGATTGAGAGGAGAGAGATCCTTGGGATGAGAGTCTGGCTGACAGGAGAGACATGCATGGGTGGTGAGACAGGCATAACAGTAGAGAGAGGCTTGGGAAGAGAGTGAGGCTGGACAGGAAAGAGAGGCTTGAGACGAGAGTCAGCCTCGACAGGAAAAAGTGGTTTGAGACGAGATTCAAGCGTGAGACGAGAAAGAGGCAGGCTGGACAGGAGAGAGAGGCTGTGGACGAGTGTCAGCATGAACAGGAGAGACAGGCTTAGGACGAGAGTCAGGAAAGACTTTAGAGAGAGGCTTCGTAATAGAATCAGGATGGGCAGGAGAGAGACGCTTGGGATGAGAATGTTGCTGGGCAGGAGAGAGAGGCTTGGAACGAGAGTAAGGCAGGACAGGATAGAGATACTTGGGAATAGAATCCTCCAGAAAAAAGAGAGGGGCTTGGGACGAAAGTAAAGCATGAGAGGAGACAGAGGCTTGGGACGATAGTCAGATAGGGAAAGAGAGGGGGTTTTGGGACGAGAGTCAGTCAGGACAGGAGAGAGAGGCCTGTGACGAGAGTCAGGCCAGAAAGGAGAGAGAGCCTTCAGACGAGAGTCAGGCTGGACAGGAGAGAGATGCTTGAGACGGCATTGAGGCTAGACAGGAGAGAGAGGCTTGGGACGAGAATCAGTCTGGACAGGAGTGAGAGGCTTTGGACAAGAGTTAGGTAGGAGAGGGGACAGACTCTTTGAACGAGAGTCAGGCTGGATAGGAGAGAGAGACTTGGGATGAGAGTCAGGCTGAACAGGAGAGAGATGCTTGGGACGAGAGTCAGGCTGGACAGGAGAGAGTGGCTTTTGAAAAGGGTAAGGCTGGACAGGAGAGAGAGGATTGGGACTAGAGTCAGGCAAGACAGGAGAGAGAAGCTTACGACGAGAGTAAGGCTGGACAGGAGAGAGAAGCTCTAGACGAGAGTCAGGCTGGACAGGAGAGAGAGGCTTGGGACGATAGTCAGGCATGATAGGAGAGAGAGGCTTGAGACGAAATTGAGGCATGATAGGAGAGAGAGGCTTGGGACGACAGTCAAGTGGTAGAGGAGAAAGAGGCTTAGGACGAGAGTCAGGTAGGAGAAGAGAGAGAGGCTTGGAAGGAGAGACAGGCTGGACAGGAGAGAGAGGCTTGGGACAAGAGTCAGGGTGGACAGGATAGAGAGGCTTGGGACGAGAGTCAGTCAGAAGAGGAGAGAGAGGCTTGGAACTAGAATCATTCTGGAGAGGAGAGAGAGCCTTGGCATGAGTGACGCATAACAAGAGAGTGAAGCTTGCGAATAGAGTGAGGCTAGACAGGAGAGAGAGGGTTGAGACGAGAATCAGCCTCGAAAGGAGAAAGAGGCTTGAGACAAGAGTCAAGTAGGAGAGGAGAGAGAGGCCTGGGACGAGATTCAGGCTGTACAGGAGAGAGTGGCTTGGGATGAGAGTCAGGCTGAACAGGAGAGGGATGCTTGGGACGAGAGTAAGGCTGGACAGGAGAGAGAGGGTTTTCAAGAGAGTGAAGCTGGACAGGAGAGAGAGGCTTGGGACGAAAGTCAGGCAAGACAGGAGAGAGAGGCTTGATACGAGATTGAGGCTGGACAAGAGAGAGAAGCTTGGGACAAGAGTTAAGCATGACAGGAAAGAGAGGCTTGGGAAGGGAGTCAGGCCGAAAAGGAGAGAGGGGATTACGACGAGAGTCAGGCATGACAGAAGAGAGAGGTTTGTGACGAGAATCAGGTTGGAGAGGAGAGAGAGGCTTCGAAGGAGAGTCAGGCAGGAACGGAGAGAGAAGCTTTGACGAGAGTCAGGAATGAAAGGAGAGAGAGGCTTGGGACGAGAGTGAGGCTGGACAGGAGAGAGAGGCTTGGGAAGAGAGTAAGGTAGGAAAGGAGAGAGAGCCTTGAGACAACATTGAGGCTAGACAGGAGAGAGAGGCTTGGGACGAGTGTCAGGCATGACAGGAGAACGAGGCTTGGGACGAGAGTTAGGCTTAACAGGAGAGAGAGGCTTGGGACGAGGTTCAGGTAGAAGAGGAGAGAGAGGCTTGGAACGAGAATCAGGATGGAGAGGAGAGAGATCCTTGGGATGAGAGTCAGGCTGACAGGATAGACATGCTTGGGTGGTGAGTCAGGCATAAGAGGAGAGAGAGTCTTGTGAAGAGAGTGAGGCTGGACAGGAGAGAGAGGCTTGAGAGGAGAGGTAGCCTGAACAGGAGAGACAGGCTTAGGACGAGAGTCAGGAAAGATATTACAGAGAGGCTTGGGACGAGAGTCAAGATGGGCAGGGGAGAGAGGTTTTTGAAGAGAGTGAGGTTGGACAGGAGAGAGAGGCTTGGGACGAGAGTCATGCAGGTCAGGAGAGAGAAGCTTGCGACGAGAGTCAGGCTGACAGAATAGACATGCTTGGGTGGTGAGTCAGGCATAAGAGGAGAGAGAGTCTTGCGAAGAGAGTGGGGCTGGACAGGAGAGAGAGGCTTGAGAGGAGAGTCGGCCTGAACAGTAGAGACAGGCTCAGGACGAGAGTCAGGAAAGATATTACAGAGAGGCTTCGGACGAGAGTCACGATGGGCAGGAGAGAGAAGTTTTTGAAGAGAGTGAGGTTGGACAGGAGAGAGAGGCTTGGGACGAGAGTCATGCAGGTCAGGAGAGAGAAGCTTGCGACGAGAGTCAGGCTGGATAGGAGAGAGAGGCTTTGGACGACAGTCAGGCTGGATATGAGAAACAGGCTAGGGAAGAGGTTCAGTCATGACAGGAGAGAGAACCTTGAGACGAAATTGAGGCAGGACAGGAGAGAGAGGCTTGGGGCGAGAGTCAAGTAGAAGACGAGAGAGAGGCTTATGACGAGAGTCAGGTAGAAGAGGAGAGAGAGGCTTGGAACGAGAGTCAGGCTGGACAGGAGAGAGGGGCCTGGGACGAGAGTCAGGCTGGACAGGAGAGAGAGGCTTGGGACGAGAATCAGGTAGAAGAGGAGAGGGAGGCTTGGAACTAGAATCATTCTGGAGAGGAGAGAGAGCCTTGGAATGAGAGTCATCCTGACAGGAGAGACATGCATGGGTGGTGAGTCAGGCATAACAGGAGAGAGAGGCTTGCGAAGAGAGTGAACCTGGACAGGAGAGAGAGGCTTGAGACGAGAGTAAGCCTCGAAAGGAGAAAGAGGCTTAAGACGAGAGTCAAGTAGGAGAGGAGAGAGAGGCTTGGGACGAGATTCAGGCTGGACAGGAGAGAGAGGCTAAGGATGAGAGTTAGGCTGAACAAGAGAGACAAGCTTGGGACGAGAGTCAGGAAAGACATTAGAGAGAGGCTTCGGACGAGAGTCAGGATGGGCAGGAGAGAGAGGCTTGGGATAAGAATGAGACTAGACAGGAGAGAGAGGCTTTGGACGAAAGTGAGGCAGGACAGGATAGAGACACTTGGGAAGAGAGTCCGGCCGAAAAGGAGAGAGGGGCTTGGGACGAGAGTCAGGCTTGAGAGGAGAGAGAGGCTTGGGACGATAGTCAGGTAGGAGAGAAGAGGGGGTTTTGGGAGGAGAGTCATGCACGACAGGAGAGAGAGGCTTATGACGAGAGTCAAGCCAGAAAGGAGAGAGAGCCTTCAGACGAGAATCAGGAAGGACAGGAGAGAGATGTTTAAGACGAGCTTGAGGCTGGACAGGAGATAGAGGCTTAGGACGAGAATCAGGCTGGACAGTAGTGAGAGGCTTTGGACGAGAGTCAGGTAGGAGAGGAGAGAGACGCATTGAACGAAAGTCAGGCTAGATAGGACAGCGAGACTTGGGATGAGGGTCAGGCTGAACAGGAGAGAAATGCTTGGGACGAGAGTCAAGCTGGACAGGAGAGAGAGGCTTTTGAAGATAGTGAGCCTGGACAGGAGAGAGTGGCCTAGGATGAGAGTCAGGCAAGACAGGAGAGTGAAGCTTGCGACGAGAGTCAGGCTGGACAGGAGAAAAAGTCTTTGGACGAGAGTCATTCTGGACAGGAGAGAGAGGCTTTGGACGAGAATCAGGCATGATAGTAGAGAGAGGCTTGAGACGAAATTGAGTTAGGACAGGAGAGAGAGGATTGGGACGAGAGTCAAGTAGGAGAGGAGAGAGAGGCTTATGACGAAAGTCAGGCATGAGAGGAGAGAGAGGCTTGGGACGATTCATGCTGGACAGGAGGTAGAAGCTTGGGACGAGAGTCAGGCTAAACAGGAGAGACAGGCTTGGGACGAGAGTGAGGCTGGAGAGGAGATAGAGGCTTTTGAAGAGAGTGAGGCTGGACAGGAGAGAGAGGCTTTTGACGAGAGTCAGGCATGATAGGAGAGAGAGGCTTGAGACGAAATTGAGGCATGACAGGTGAGAGAGGCTTGGGACGAGAGTCAAGTAGGAGAGGAGAGAGAAGCTTAGGACGAGAGACAGGTAGGAGAGGAGAGAGAGGCTTGGAACGAGAGTCAGGCTGGACAGGAGAGAGAGTCTTGGGACGCGAGACAGGCTGAACAGGAGAGACAGGCATGGGACGAGAGTCAGGAAAGACTTTAGGGATAGGCTTCGGACGAGAATCAGGATGGGCAGGAGAGAGATGCTTGGGATGAGAATGTGGCTGGACAGGAGAGAGAGGCTTGGGACGAGAGTGAGGCAGGACAGGATAGTGACACTTGGGAAGAGAATGCGACAGAAAAGGAGAGAGGGGCTTGGGACGACAGTCAGGCATGAGAGGAGAGAGAGGCTTAGCACGAGAGTCAGGTAGGAAAAGAGTGGGGGTTTTGGGACGAGAGTCAGGCAGGACAGGAGAGAGAGGCTTGTGACGAGACTCAGGCCAGAAAGGAGACAGAGCCTTCAGACGAGAGTCAGGAAGGACAGGAGAGAGATGCTTGAGACGAGATTGAGGCTGGACAGGAGAGAGAGGCTTGGGACGAGAATCAGGCTAGACAGGAGTGAGAGGCTTTCGACGAGAGTCAGGTAGGAGAGGAGATAGACGCTTTGAACGAGAGTCAAGCTGGATAGGTGAGAGAGACTTGGGATGAGACTCAGGTTCAACAGGAGAGAGATGCTTGGGACGAGAGTTAGGCTGGACAGGAGAGAGAAGCTTTTGAAGAGATTGAATTTGGACAGGAGAGAGAGGCTTGGGACGAGAGTCAGGCAGGACAGGAGAGGGAGGCTTGGGACGAGAGTCAGGTAGGAAAATAGAGGAGGTTTTGAGACGAGAGTAAGGCAGGACAGGAGAGATAGGCTTGTGACGAGAGTCAGGTCAAAAAGGAGAGAGAGCCTTCAGACGAGAGTCAGGAAGGACAGGAAGAGATGCTTGAGACGAGATTGAGGCTGGACAGGAGAGAGAGCCATGGGAGGAGAATGAGGCTAGACAGGAGTGAGAAGCTTTGGACGAGAGTCAGGTAGGAGTGGAGAGAGACGCTTTGAACAAGAGTGAAGCTGGATAGGAGAGAGAGACTTGGGATGAGAGTCAGGTTGAACAGGAGAGATGCTTGGGACGAGGGTTAGGCTTTACAGGAGAGAGAGGATTTTGAAGAGAGTGAAGCTGGACAGGAGAGAGAGGCTTTGGACGAGAGTAAGGCTGGACAGGAGAGAGAGGCTTGGGACGAGAGTCATTCATAATAGGAGAGAGAAGCTCGAGACGAAATTGAGGCATAACAGGAGAGAGAGGCTTGGGACGAGAGTCAATTAGGAGAGGAGAGAGAGGCTTTGGACGAGTCAGGTAGGAAAGGAGAAAGAGGCTTGGAACGAGAGTCAGGCTGAACAGGAGCGAGACACTTGGGACGAGAGTCAGGCTGGACAGGAGAGAGAGGCTTGGGACGAGAATCAGGTAGAAGAGGAGAGAGAGGCTTGGAACTAGAATCATTCTGGAGAGGAGACAGATCCTTGGAATGAGAGTCAGGCTGACAGCAGCGACATGCTTGGGTAGTGAGTCAGGCATAACCGGAGATAGAGGCTTGCGAAGAGAGTGAGGCTGGACAGGAGATAGAGGCTTGAGACGAGAGTCAGCCTCGAAAGGAGAAAGAGGCTTGAGACGAGAGTCAAGCAAGAGAGAAGAGAGGGGCTTGGGACGAGAGTCAGGCTGGACAGGAGAGAGAGGCTTGGGACGAGAGTCAGCATGAACAGGAGAGACAAGCTTGGGACGACTGTCAGGAAAGACATTATATAGAGGCTTCGGACGAAAATCAGAATGGGCAGGAGAGAGAGGCTCTTGATGAAAATGAGGCTGGACAGTAGAGAGAGGCTTGGGACGAGAGTGAGGCAGGAGAGGATAGAGACACTTGGGAAGAGAGTCCGGCAGGAAAGGAGAGAGGGGCTTCGGACGAGAGTCATGCATGAGTGGAGAGGGAGGCTTGGGACGAGAGTCAGGTAGGAAAAGAGAGGGAGTTTGGGGACGAGAGTCAGGCAGGACAGGAGAGAGATGCTTGTGACGAGAGTCAGGACAGAAAGGAGAGAGAGCCTTCAGACGAGAGTTAGGAAGGACAGGAGAGAGATGCTTTAGACGAGATTGAGTCTTGAGAGGAGAGAGAGGCTTGGGACGAGAATCAGGCTACACAGGGGTAAGAGGCTTTGGACGAGAGTCAAGTAAGAGAGGAGAGAGACGCTTTGAATGAGAGTCACGCTGGATAGGAGAGAGAGACTTGGGATGAGAGTCAGGCTGAACAGGAGAGAGATGCTTGGGACGAGATTGAGGCTGGACGGGAGAGAGTAGCTTGGGACGAGAATCAGGCTGGACAGTAGTGAGAGGCTTTGGATGAGAATCAGGTCGGACAGGAGAAAGACGCTCTGAAAGAGAGTCAGGCTGGATAGGAGAGAAAGACTTGGGATGAGAGTCAGGTTGGACAGGAGAGAGAGGCTTTTGAAGAGAGTGAGGCTGGACAGGAGAGAGAGGCTTGGGGCGAGAGTTAGGGAAGACAGGAGAGTGAAGCTTGCGACGAGAGACAGGATGGACAGGAGAAAAAGCCTTTGGACTAGAGTCAGGCTGGACAGGAGAGAGAGGCTTTGGCCCAGAGTCAAGCATGATAGGAGAGAGATGCTTGAGACGAAATTGAGGTTGGACAAGAGAGAGAGAGGCTTGTGACAAGAATCAGGCTGGACAGGAGAGAGAGGCTTTGGACGAGAGGCAGGTAGTAGAGGAGAGAGACGCTTTGAACGAGAGTCGTGTTAGATAGGAGAGAGAGACTTGGGATTAGAGTCAGGCTGAACATGAGAGAGATGCTTTTGAAGAGAGTGAGCCTGGACATGAGAGAGAGTTCTGGGACGAGAGTCAGGCAAGACAGGAGAGTGAAGCTTGCGACGAGTAAGGCGGGACAAGAGAAAAAGGCATAGGATGAGAGTCAGACTGGACAGGAGAGAGAGGCTTTGGACGAGTCAGGCTGGACAGGAGAGAGAGGCTTTGGACGAGAATCAGGCATGATAGGAGAGAGAGGCTTCAGACGAATTTGAGGCATGACAGAAGAGAGAGGATTGGGACGAGAGTCAAGTAGGAGAGGAGAAAGAGGCTTAGGACGAGAGTCAGGTAGGAGAGGAAAGAGAGGCTTAGGACGAGTCAGGCTGGACAGGAGAGAGAGGCTTGGGACGAGAGTCAGGCTGAACAGGAGAGACATGCTTGGGCCGAGAGTCACGAAAGACTTTGGAGAGTGGCTTCGGACGAGAATCATGATGAGCAGGAGAGAGAGGCTTGGGATGAGAATGAGGCTGGACAGGAGAGAGATGCTTGGGACGAGAGTGAGGCAGGACAGGATAAAGACACTTTGGAAGAGAGTCCGGCCGAAAAGGAGGGAGGGGCTTGGGACCAGAGTCAGGCATGAGAGGAGAGAGAGGCTTGGGACGAGAGTCAGGTAGGAGAGAGGAGGGGGTTTTGGGACGAGAGTCATGCATGACAGGAAAGAGAGGCTTGTGACGAGAGTCAGGCCAGAAAGGATAGAGAGCCTTCAGACGAGAGTCAGGATGGACAGGAGAGAGATGCCTGAGATGAGATTGACGCTGGACAGGAGAGAGAGGCTTGGGACGAGAAACAGGCTGGACAGGAGTGAGAGGTTTTGGACGAGAGTTAGGTAGGAGAGGAGAGAGACGCTTTGAACGAGAGTCAGGCTGTACAGGAAAGAGAGACTTGGGATGAGAGTCAGGCTGAAAAGGAGAGAGATGCTTGGGACGAGAGTTAGGCTGGACGGGAGAGAGAGGCTTTTCAAGAGAGTGAGGCTGGACAGGAGAGAGAGGCTTGGGACGAAAGTCAGGCAGGACAGGATAGAGAGGCTTTAGACGAGATTTAGGCTGGACAGGAGAGAGAGGAGTGGGACAAGAGTCAGGCATGACAGGAGAGAGAGGCGTGGGACGGGAGTCAGGCCGAAAAGGAGAGAAGGGCTTAGGAAGAGAGTCAAGCATGACAGAAGAGAGAGGTTTGTGACGAGAGTCAGGTAGGAGAGGAGAGAGAGGTTTCGAACGAGAATCAGGCAGGAACGGAGAGAGAAGCTTGGGACGAGATTCAGGCATAACAGGAGACAGAGGCTTGGGACGAGAGTGAGGCTGGACAGAAGAGAGACGCTTGGGACGACAGTAAGGTAGGAAAGGAGAGAGAGCCTTGAGACGATATTGAGACTAGACATGGAAGAGAAGATTGGGACGAGAGTCAGGCATGAGAGAAGAGAGAGGCTTGGAACGAGAGTTATGCTGGAGAGGAGAAAGAGGCTTGGGACGAGAGTCAGGCTGAACAGGAGAGAGAGGCTTAGGACGAGATTCAGGCTGGACAGGAGAGAGAGGCTTTGAACGAGAATCAGGCATGATAGGAGAGAGAGGCTTGAGACGAATTTGAGGCATGACAGGAGAGAGAGGATTGGGACGAGAGTCAAGTAGGAGAGGAGAATGAGGCTTAGGACGAGTCAGGTAGGAGAGGAAAGAGAGGCTTGGGACGAGTCAGGCTGGACAGGAGAGAGAGGCTTGGGACGAGAGTCAGGCTGAACAGGAGAGACATGCTTTGGCCGAGAGTCAGGAAAGACTTTAGAGAGTGGCTTCAGGAGAGAGAGGCTTCAGACGAATTTGAGGCATGGCAGAAGAGAGAGGATTGGGACGAGAGTCAAGTAGGAGAGGAGAAAGAGGCTTAGGACGAGAGTCTGGTAGGAGGGGAAAGAGAGGCTTAGGACGAGTCAGGCTGGATAGGAGAGAGAGGCTTGGGACGAGAGTCAGGCTGAACAGGAGAGACATGCTTGGGCCGAGAGTCACGAAAGACTTTGGAGAGTGGCTTCGGACGAGAATCATGATGAGCAGGAGAGAGAGGCTTGGGATGAGAATGAGGCTGGACAGGAGAGAGAGGCTTGGGACGAGAGTGAGGCAGGACAGGAAAGAGACACTTTGGAAAAGAGTCCGGCCGAAAAGGAGAGAGGGGCATGGGACCAGAGTCAGGCATGAGAGGAGAGAGAGGCTTGGGACGAGAATCAGGTAAGAGAGAGGAGGGGGTTTTGGGACGAGAGTCATGCATGACAGGAAAGAGAGGCTTGTGACGAGAGTCAGGCCAGAAAGGATATAGAGCCTTCAGACGAGAGTCAGGAGGGACAGGAGAGAGATGCTTGAGGCGAGATTGACGATGGACAGGAGAGAGAGGCTTGGGACGAGAGACAGGCTGGACAGGAGTGAGAGGTTTTGGACGAGAGTTAGGTAGGAGAGGAGAGAGACGCTTTGAACGAGAGTTAGGCTGGACAGGAAAGAGAGACTTGGGATGAGAGTCAGGCTGAAAAGGAGAGAGATGCTTGGGACGAGAGTTAGGTTGGACAGGAGAGAGAGGCTTTTCAAGAGAGTGAGGCTTGACAGGAGAGAGAGGCTTGGGACGAAAGTCAGGTAGGAATGGATAGAGAGGCTTTAGACGAGATTTAGGCTGGACAGGAGAGAGAGGATTGGGACAAGAGTCAGGCATGACAGGAGAGAGAGGCGTGGGACGGGAGTCAGGCCGAAAAGGAGAGAAGGGCTTAGGAAGAGAGTCAAGCATGACAAAAGAGAGAGGTTTGTGACGAGAGTCAGGTAGGAGAGGAGAGAGAGGTTTCGAACGAGAATCAGGCAGGAACGGAGAGAGAAGCTTGGGACGAGAGTCAGGCATGACAGGATACAGATGCCTGGGACGAGAGTGAGGCTGGATAGAAGAGAGAGGCTTGGGACGACAGTAAAGTAGGAAAGGAGAGAGAGCCTTGAGACGATATTGAGACTAGACATGGAAGAGAAGATTGGGACGAGAGTCAGGCATGAGAGAAGAGAGAGGCTTGGAACGAGAGTTATGCTGGAGAGGAGAAAGAGGCTTGGGACGAGAGTCAGGCTGAACAGGAGAGAGAGGCTTAGGACGAGATTCAGGATGGACAGGAGAGAGAGGCTTTGGACGAGAATCAGGCATGATAGGAGAGAGAGGCTTGAGACGAATTTGAGGCATGACAGGAGAGAGAGGATTGGTACGAGAGTGAAGTAGGAGAGGAGAAAGAGGCTTAGGACGAGAGTCAGGTAGGAGAGGAAAGAGAGGCTTGGGACGAGTCAGGCTGGACAGGAGAGAGAGGCTTGGGACGAGAGTCAGGCTGGACAGGAGAGACATGCTTTGGCCGAGAGTCAGGAAAGACTTTAGAGAGTGGCTTCGGACGAGAATCATGATGAGCAGGAGAGAGAGGCTTGGGATGAGAATGAGGCTGGACAGGATAGAAAGGCTTGGGACGAGAGTGAGGCAGCACAGGATAGAGACACTTTGGAAAAGAGTCCGGCCGAAAAGGAGAGAGGGGCATGGGACCAGAGTCAGGCATGAGAGGAGAGAGAGGCTTGGGACGAGAGTCAGGTAAGAGAGAGGAGGGGGTTTTGGGACGAGAGTCATGCATGACAGGAAAGAGAGGCTTGTGACGAGAGTCAGGCCAGAAAGGATAGAGAGCCTTCAGACGAGAGTCAGGAGGGACAGGAGAGAGATGCTTGAGGCGAGATTGACGCTGGACAGGAGAGAGAGGCTTGGGACGAGAAACAGGCTGTACACGAGTGAGAGGTTTTTAACGAGAGTTAGGTAGAAGAGGAGAGAGACGCTTTGAACGAGAGTCGTGCTAGATAGGAGAGAGATACTTGGGATTAGAGTCAGGCTGAACATGAGATAGATGCTTTTGAAGAGAGTGAGCCTGGACATGAGAGAGAGTTCTGGGACGAGAGTCAGGCAAGACAGGAGAGTGAAGCTTGCGACGAGTCAGGGGGGACAAGAGAAAAAGGCATAGAATGAGAGTCAGGCTGGACAGGAGAGAGAGAGGCTTTGGACGAGAGTCAGGCTGGACAGGAGAGAGAGGCTTTGGACGAGAATCAGGCATGATAGGAGAGAGAGGCTTCAGACGAATTTGAGGCATGACAGAAGAGAGAGGATTGGGACGAGAGTCAAGTAGGAGAGGAGAAAGAGGCTTAGGACGAGAGTCAGTTAGGATAGGAAAGAGAGGCTTGGGACGATTCAGGCTGGACAGGAGAGAGAGGCTTGGGACGAGAGTCAGGCTGAACAGGAGTGACATGCTTGGGCCGAGAGTCAGGAAAGCCTTTAGAGAGTGGCATCGGACGAGAATCATGATGAGCAGGAGAGAGAGGCTTGGGATGAGAATGAGGCTGGACAGGAGAGAGAGGCTTGGGACGAGAGTGAGGCAGGACAGGATAGAGACACTTTGGAAGAGAGTCCGGCCGAAAAGGAGACAGGGGCATGGGACCAGAGTCAGGCATGAGAGGAGAGAGAGGCTTGGGACGAGAGTCAGGTAAGAGACAGGAGGGGGTTTTGGGACGAGAGTCATGCATGATAGGAAAGAGAGGCTTGTGACGAGAGTCAGGCCAGAAATGATAGAGAGCCTTCAGACGAGAGTCAGGAGGGACAGGAGAGAGATGCTTGAGGCGAGATTGACGCTGGACAGGAGAGAGAGGCCTGGGACGAGAGACAGGCTGGACAGGAGTGAGAGGTTTTTAACGAGAGTTAGGTAGGAGAGGAGAGAGACGCTTTGAACGAGAGTTAGGCTGGACAGGAAAGAGAGACTTGGGATGAGATTCAGGCTGAAAAGGAGAGAGATGCTTGGGACGAGAGTTAGGCTGGACAGGAGAGAGAGGCTTTTCAAGAGATTGAGGCTGGGCAGGAGAGAGAGGCTTGGGACGAAAGTCAGGCAGGACAGGATAGAGAGGCTTTAGCCGAGATTTAGGCTGGACAGGAGAGAGAGGATTGGGACAAGATTCAGGCATGACAGGAGAGAGAGGCGTGGGACGGGAGTCAGGCCGAAAAGGAGAGAAGGGCTTAGGAAGAGAGTCAAGCATAACAGAAGAGAGAGGTTTGTGACGAGAGTCAGGTAGGAGAGGAGAGAGAGGTTCCGAACGAGAATCAGGCAGGAACGGAGAGAGAAGCTTGGGACGAGAGTCAGGCATGACACGAGACAGAGGCTTGGGACGAGAGTGAGGCTGGACAGAAGAGAGAGGCTTGGGACGACAGTAAGGTAGGAAAGGAGAGAGAGCCTTGAGACGATATTGAGACTAGACATGGAAGAGAAGATTGGGCCGAGAGTCAGTCATGAGAGAAGAGAGAGGCTTGGAACGAGAGTTATGCTGGAGAGGAGAAAGAGGCTTGGGACGAGATTCAGGCTGAACAGGAGAGAGTGGCTTAGGACGAGATTCAGGCTGGACAGGATAGAGAGGCTTTGAACGAGAATCAGGCATGATAGGAGAGAGAGGCTTGAGACGAATTTGAGGCATGACAGAAGAGAGAGGATTGGGACGAGAGTCAAGTAGGAGAGGAGAAAGAGGCTTAGGACGAGAGTCAGGTAGGAGAGGAAAGAGAGGCTTAGGACGAGTCAGGCTGGACAGGAGAGAGAGGCTTGGGACGAGAGTCAGGCTGAACAGGAGAGACATGCTTGGGCCGAGAGTCACGAAAGACTTTGGAGAGTGGCTTCGGACGAGAATCATGATGAGCAGGAGAGAGAGGCTTGGGATGAGAATGAGGCTGGACAGGAGAGAGAGGCTTGGGACGAGAGAGAGCCAGGACAGGATAAAGACACTTTGGAAGAGAGTCCGGCCGAAAAGGAGAGAGGGCCTTGGGACCAGAGTCAGGCATGAGAGGAGAGAGAGGCTTGGGACGAAAATCAGGTAGGAGAGAGGAGGGGGTTTTGGGACGAGAGTCATGCATGACAGGAAAGAGAGGCTTGTGACGAGAGTCAGGCCAGAAATGATAGAGAGCCTTCAGACGAGAGTCAGGAGGGACAGGAGAGAGATGCTTGAGGCGAGATTGACGATGGACAGGAGAGAGAGGCTTGGGACGAGAAACAGGCTGGATAGGAGTGAGAGGTTTTGGACGAGAGTTAGGTAGGAGAGGAGAGAGACGCTTTGAACGAGAGTTAGGCTGGACAGGAAAGAGAGACTTGGGATGAGAGTCAGGCTGAAAAGGAGAGAGATGCTTGGGACGAGAGTTAGGCTGGACAGGAGAGAGAGGCTTTTCAAGAGAGTGAGGCTTGACAGGAGAGAGAGGCTTGGGACGAAAGTCAGGCAGGACAGGATAGAGAGGCTTTAGACGAGATTTAGGCTGGACAGGAGAGAGAGGCTTGGGACAAGAGTCAGGCATGACAGGAGAGAGAGGCGTGGGACGGGAGTCAGGCCGAAAAGGAGAGAAGGGCTTAGGAAGAGAGTCAAGCATGACAGAAGAGAGAGGTTTGTGACGAGAGTCAGGTAGGAGAGGAGAGAGAGGTTTCGAACGAGAATCAGGCAGGAACGGAGAGAGAAGCTTGGGAAGAGAGTCAGGCATGACACGAGACAGAGGCTTGGGACGAGAGTGAGGCTGGACAGAAGAGAGAGGCTTGGGACGACAGTAAGGTAGGAAAGGAGAGAGAGCCTTGAGACGATATTGAGACTAGACATGGAAGAGAAGATTGGGCCGAGAGTCAGTCATGAGAGAAAAAAGAGAGGCTTGGAACGAGAGTTATGCTGGAGAGGAGAAAGAGGCTTGGGACGAGATTCAGGCTGAACAGGAGAGAGTGGCTTAGGACGAGATTCAGGCTGGACAGGATAGAGAGGCTTTGAACGAGAATCAGGCATGATAGGAGAGAGAGGATTGAGACGAATTTGAGGCATGACAGGAGAGAGAGGATTGGGACGAGAGTCAAGTAGGAGAGGAGAATGAGGCTTAGGACGAGAGTCAGGTAGGAGAGGAAAGAGAGGCTTGGGACGAGTCAGGCTGGACAGGAGAGAGAGGCTTTGGACGAGAGTCAGGCTGAACAGGAGAGACATGCTTGGGCCGAGAGTCAGGAAAGACTTTAGAGAGTGGCTTCGGACGAGAATCATGATGAGCAGGAGAGAGAGGCTTGGGATGAGAATGAGGCTGGACAGGAGAGAGAGGCTTGGGACGAGAGTGAGGCAGGACAGGATAGAGACACTTTGGAAGAGAGTCCGGCCGAAAAGGAGAGAGGGGCTTGGGACCAGAGTCAGGCATGAGAGGAGAGAGAGGCTTGGGACGAGAGTCATGTAGGAGAGAGGAGGGGGTTTTGGGACGAGAGTCATGCATGGCAGGAAAGAGAGGCTTGTGACGAGAGTCAGGCCAGAAAGGATAGAGAGCCTTCAGACGAGAGTCAGGAGGGACAGGAGAGAGATGCTTGAGGCGAGATTGACGCTGGACAGGAGAGAGAGGCTTGGGACGAGAAACAGGCTGGACTGGAGTGAAAGGTTTTGGACGAGAGTTAGGTAGGAGAGGAGAGAGACGCTTTGAACGAGAGTTAGGCTGGACAGGAAAGAGAGACTTGGGATGAGAGTCAGGCTGAAAAGGAGAGAGATGCTTGGGACGAGAGTTAGGCTGGACAGGAGAGAGAGGTTTTTCAAGAGATTGAGGCTGGACAGAAGAGAGAGGCTTCGGACGACAGTAAGGTAGGAAAGGAGAGAGAGCCTTGAGACGATATTGAGACTAGACATGGAAGAGAAGATTGGGACGAGAGTCAGGCATGAGAGAAGAGAGAGGCTTGGAACGAGAGTTATGCTGGAGAGGAGAAAGAGGCTTGGGACGAGAGTCAGGCTGAACAGGAGAGAAAGACTTAGGACGAGATTCATGCTGGACAGGAAAGAGAGGCTTTGGACGAGAACCAGGCATGATAGGAGAGAGAGGGCTTGAGACGAATTTGAGGCATGACAGGAGAGAGAGGATTGGGACGAGAGTCAAGTAGGAGAGGAGAAAGAGGCTTAGGACGAGAGTCAGTTAGGAGAGGAAAGAGAGGCTTGGGACGATTCAGGCTGGACAGGAGAGAGAGGCTTGGGACGAGAGTCAGGCTGAACAGGAGTGACATGCTTGGGCCGAGAGTCAGGAAAGCCTTTAGAGAGTGGCTTCGGACGAGAATCATGATGAGCAGGAGAGAGAGGCTTGGGATGAGAATGAGGCTGGACAGGAGAGAGAGGCTTGGGACGAGAGTGAGGCAGGACAGGATAGAGACACTTTGGAAGAAAGTCCGGCCGAAAAGGAGACAGGGGCATGGGACCAGAGTCAGGCATGAGAGGAGAGAGAGGCTTGGGACGAGAGTCAGGTAAGAGACAGGAGGGGGTTTTGGGACGAGAGTCATGCATGACAGGAAAGAGAGGCTTGTGACGAGAGTCAGGCCAAAAAGGATGGAGAGCCTTCAGACGAAAGTCAGGAGGGACAGGAGAGAGATGCTTGAGGCGAGATTGACGCTGGACAGGAGAGAGAGGCTTGGGACGAGAAACAGGCTGGACAGGAGTGAGAGGTTTTGGACGAGAGTTAGGTAGGAGAGGAGAGAGACGCTTTGAACGAGAGTTAGGCTGGACAGGAAAGAGAGACTTGGGATGAGATTCAGGCTGAAAAGGAGAGAGATGCTTGGGACGAGAGTTAGGCTGGACAGGAGAGAGAGGCTTTTCAAGAGATTGAGGCTGGGCAGGAGAGAGAGGCTTGGGACGAAAGTCAGGCAGGACAGGATAGAGAGGCTTTAGCCGAGATTTAGGCTGGACAGGAGAGAGAGGCTTGGGACAAGATTCAGGCATGACAGGAGAGAGAGGCGT
Source organism: Panulirus ornatus (assembly GCF_036320965.1). Lineage (NCBI taxonomy): Eukaryota > Metazoa > Arthropoda > Malacostraca > Decapoda > Palinuridae > Panulirus > Panulirus ornatus. Next base: position 50,386,363 of record NC_092228.1, read on the forward strand.
GGGACGGGAGTCAGGCCGAAAAAGAGAGCAGGGCTTAGGAAGAGAGTCAAGCATGACAGAAGAGAGAGGTTTGTGACGAGAGTCAGGTAGGAGAGGAGAGAGAGGTTCCGAACGAGAATCAGGCAGGAACGGAGAGAGAAGCTTGGGACGAGAGTCAGGCATGACACGAGACAGAGGCTTGGGACGAGAGTGAGGCTGGACAGAAGAGAGAGGCTTGGGACGACAGTAAGGTAGGAAAGGAGAGAGAGCCTTGAGACGATATTGAGACTAGACATGGAAGAGAAGATTGGGCCGAGAGTCAGTCATGAGAGAAGAGAGAGGCTTGGAACGAGAGTTATGCTGGAGAGGAGAAAGAGGCTTGGGACGAGATTCAGGCTGAACAGGAGAGAGTGGCTTAGGACGAGATTCAGGCTGGACAGGATAGAGAGGCTTTGAACGAGAATCAGGCATGATAGGAGAGAGAGGCTTGAGACGAATTTGAGGCATGACAGAAGAGAGAGGATTGGGACGAGAGTCAAGTAGGAGAGGAGAAAGAGGCTTAGGACGAGAGTCAGGTAGGAGAGGAAAGAGAGGCTTAGGACGAGTCAGGCTGGACAGGAGAGAGAGGCTTGGGACGAGAGTCAGGATGAACAGGAGAGACATGCTTGGGCCGAGAGTCACGAAAGACTTTAGAGAGTGGCTTCGGACGAGAATCATGATGAGCAGGAGAGAGAGGCTTGGGATGAGAATGAGGCTGGACAGGAGAGAGAGGCTTGGGACGAGAGAGAGCCAGGACAGGATAAAGACACTTTGGAAGAGAGTCCGGCCGAAAAGGAGAGAGGGCCTTGGGACCAGAGTCAGGCATGAGAGGAGAGAGAGGCTTGGGACGAAAATCAGGTAGGAGAGAGGAGGGGGTTTTGGGACGAGAGTCATGCATGACAGGAAAGAGAGGCTTGTGACGAGAGTCAGGCCAAAAAGGATAGAGAGCCTTCAGACGAGAGTCAGGATGGACAGGAGAGAGATGCCTGAGATGAGATTGACGCTGGACAGGAGAGAGAGGCTTGGGACGAGAAACAGGCTGGATAGGAGTGAGAGGTTTTGGACGAGAGTTAGGTAGGAGAGGAGAGAGACGCTTTGAACGAGAGTTAGGCTGGACAGGAAAGAGAGACTTGGGATGAGATTCAGGCTGAAAAGGAGAGAGATGCTTGGGACGAGAGTTAGGCTGGACAGGAGAGAGAGGCTTTTCAAGAGATTGAGGCTGGGCAGGAGAGAGAGGCTTGGGACGAAAGTCAGGCAGGACAGGATAGAGAGGCTTTAGCCGAGATTTAGGCTGGACAGGAGAGAGAGGATTGGGACAAGATTCAGGCATGACAGGAGAGAGAGGCGTGGGACGGGAGTCAGGCCGAAAAGGAGAGAAGGGCTTAGGAAGAGAGTCAAGCATGACAGAAGAGAGAGGTTTGTGACGAGAGTCAGGTAGGAGAGGAGAGAGAGGTTTCGAACGAGAATCAGGCAGGAACGGAGAGAGAAGCTTGGGACGAGAGTCAGGCATGACACGAGACAGAGGCTTGGGACGAGAGTGAGGCTGGACAGAAGAGAGAGGCTTGGGACGACAGTAAGGTAGGAAAGGAGAGAGAGCCTTGAGACGATATTGAGACTAGACATGGAAGAGAAGATTGGGCCGAGAGTCAGTCATGAGAGAAGAGAGAGGCTTGGAACGAGAGTTATGCTGGAGAGGAGAAAGAGGCTTGGGACGAGATTCAGGCTGAACAGGAGAGAGTGGCTTAGGACGAGATTCAGGCTGGACAGGATAGAGAGGCTTTGAACGAGAATCAGGCATGATAGGAGAGAGAGGCTTGAGACGAATTTGAGGCATGACAGGAGAGAGAGGATTGGGACGAGAGTCAAGTAGGAGAGGAGAAAGAGGCTTAGGACGAGAGTCAGGTAGGAGAGGAAAGAGAGGCTTGGGACGAGTCAGGCTGGACAGGAGAGAGAGGCTTGGGACGAGAGTCAGGCTGAACAGGAGAGACATGCTTGGGCCGAGAGTCAGGAAAGACTTTAGAGAGTGGCTTCGGACGAGAATCATGATGAGCAGGAGAGAGAGGCTTGGGATGAGAATGAGGCTGGACAGGAGAGAGAGGCTTGGGACGAGAGTGAGGCAGGACAGGATAGAGACACTTTGGAAGAGAGTCCGGCCGAAAAGGAGAGAGGGGCTTAGGACGAGAGTCAGGCATGAGAGGAGAGAGAGGCTTGGGACGAGAGCCAGGTAGGAGAGAAGAGGGGGTTTTGGGACGAGAGTCATGCATGACAGGAGAGAGAGGCTTGTGACGGGAGTCAGGCCAGAAAGGATAGAGAGCCTTCAGACGAGAGTCAGGATGGACAGGAGAGAGATGCTTGAGACGAGATTGACGTTGGACAGGAGAGAGAGGCTTGGGACGAGAAACAGGCTGGACAGGAGTGAGAGGCTTTGGACGAGAGTTAGGTAGGAGAGGAGAGAGACGCTTTGGACGAGAGTTAGGCTGGACAGGAAAGAGAGACTTGGGATGAGAGTCAGGATGAAAAGGAGAGAGATGCTTGGGACGAGAGTTAGGCTGGACAGGATAGAGAGGCTTTAGACGAAATTGAGGCTGGACAGGAGAGAGAGGCTTGGGACAAGATTCAGGCATGACAGGAGAGAGAGGCGTGGGACGGGAGTCAGGCCGAAAAGGAGAGAAGGGCTTAGGAAGAGAGGCAAGCATGACAGAAGAGAGATGTTTGTGACGAGAGTCAGGTAGGAGAGGACACAGAGGTTTCGAACGAGAATCAGGCAGGAACGGAGAGAGAAGCTTGGGACGAGAGTCAGGCATGACACGAGACAGAGGCTTGGGACGATAGTGAGGCTGGACAGAAGAGAGAGGCTTGTGACGACAGTAAGGTAGGAAAGGAGAGAGAGCCTTGAGACGACATCGAGACTAGACATGGAAGAGAAGATTGGGACGAGAGTCAGGCATGAGAGTAGAGAGAGGCTTGGAACGAGAGTCATGCTGGAGAGGAGAAAGAGGCTTGGGACGAAAGTCAGGCTGAACAGGAGAGAGAGGCTTAGGACGAGATTCAGGTTGGACAGGAGAGAGAGGCTTGGGACGAGAGTCAGGCAGAAGAGGAGAGAAAGACATGGAACGAGAATCAGGATGGAGAGGAGAGAGCTCCTTGGGATGAGAGTAGGATTGACAGGAGAGACATGCATGGGTGGTGAGTCAGGCATAACAGGAGAGAGAGGCTTGCGAAGAGAGTGAGGCTGGGTAGGAGAGAGAGGCTTGAGACGAGAGTCAGCCTCAAAAGGAGAAAGAGTCTTGAGACGAGAGTCAAGTAGGAGAGGAGAGAGAGGCTTGGGACGAGAGTCAGGCTGGACAGGAGAGAGAGGCTTGGGATGAGAGTCAGGCTGAACAGGAGAGAGAAGGTTGGGACTAGAGTCAGGAAAGACATTATAGAGAGGCTTCGGACGAGAGTCAGGATGGGTAGCAGAGAGAGGCTTGGGATAAGAATGAGGCAAGACAGGAGAGAGAGGCTTGGGATAAGAATGAGGCTAGACAGGAGAGAGAGGCTTGGGACGAGAGTCAGGCATGAGATGAGAGAGACGCTTTTGACCAGAGTCAGGTAGGACAGAAGAGGGGATTCTGGGACAAGAGTCATGCACGACAGCAGAGAGAGGCTTTTGACGATCGTCAAGCCAGGAAGGAGAGAGAGCCTTCAGACGAGAGTCAGGAAGGACAGGAGAGAGAGACTTGGGACGAGAATCAGGCTAGACAGGAGTGAGAGGCTTTGGACGAGAGTCAGGTGGGAGAGGAGGGAGACGCTTTGAACGAGAGTCAAGCTAGATAGGAGAGAGGAACTTGGGATGAGAGTCAGGCTGAAGAGGAGAGAGATGCTTGGGACGAGAGTCAGGCTGGACAGGAGAGAGAGGCTTTTGAAGAGAGTGATCCTGTACAGGAGAGAGAGGCTTGGGACTAGAGTCAAGAAAGACAGGAGAGTGAAGCTTTTAGACGAGAATCAGGCTGGACAGGAGAAAAAGACTTTGGACGGGAATTAGGCAGGACAAAATAGAGAGGCTTTTGACGAGAATCAGGCATGATAGGAGAGAGAGGCTTGAGACGAAATTGAGGCATGATAGGAGAAGGAGGATTGGAACGAGAGTCAAGTAGGAGAGGAGAGAGAGGATTAGGACGAGTGTCAGGTAGGAGAGGAGAGAGAGGTTCCGAACGAGAATCAGGCAGGAACGGAGAGAGAAGCTTGGGACGAGAGTCAGGCATGACACGAGACAGAGGCTTGGGACGAGAGTGAGGCTGGACAGAAGAGAGAGGCTTGGGACAACAGTAAGGTAGGAAAGGAGAGAGAGCCTTGAGACGATATTGAGACTAGACATGGAAGAGAAGATTGGGACGAGAGTCAGGCATGAGAGAAGAGAGAGGCTTGGAACGAGAGTTATGCTGGAGAGGAGAAAGAGGCTTGGGACGAGAGTCAAGCTGAACAGGAGAGAGAGGCTTAGGACGAGATTCAGGCTGGACAAGAGAGAGAGGCTTTGGACGAGAATCAGGCATGATAGGAGAGAGAGGCTTGAGACGAATTTGAGGCATGACAGGAGAGAGAGGATTGGGACGAGAGTCAAGTAGGAGAGGAGAAAGAGGCTTTGGACGAGAGTCAGATGGGAGAGGAAAGAGAGTCTTGGGACGAGTCAGGCTGGACAGGAGAGAGAGGCTTGGGACGAGAGTCAGGTTGAACAGGAGTGACATGCTTGGGCCGAGAGTCAGGAAAGACTTTAGAGAGTGGCTTCGGACGAGAATCATGATGAGCAGGAGAGATAGGCTTGGGATGAGAATGAGGCTGGACAGGAGAGAGAGGCTTGGGACGAGAGTGAGGCAGGACAGGATAGAGACACTTTGGAAAAGAGTCCGGCCGAAAAGGAGAGAGGGGCATGGGACCAGAGTCAGGCATGAGAGGAGAGAGAGGCTTAGGACGAGAGTCAGGTAAGAGACAGGAGGGGGTTTTGGGACGAGAGTCATGCATGACAGGAAAGAGAGGCTTGTGACGAGAATCAGGCCAGAAAGGATGGAGAGCCTTCAGACGAGAGTCAGGAGGGACAGGAGAGAGATGCTTGAGGCGAGATTGACGCTGGACAGGAGAGAGAGGCTTGGGACGAGAAACAGGCTGGACAGGAGTGAGAGGTTTTTAACGAGAGTTAGGTAGGAGAGGAGAGAGACGCTTTGAACGAGAGTTAGGCTGGACAGGAAAGAGAGACTTGGGATGAGAGTCATGCTGAAAAGGAGAGAGATGCTTGGGACGAGAGTTAGGCTGGACAGGAGAGAGAGGCTTTTCTAGAGAGTGAGGCTGGACAGGAGAGAGAGGCTTGGGACGAAAGTCAGGCAGGAATGGATAGAGAGGCTTTAGACGAGATTTAGGCTGGACAGGAGAGAGAGGCTTTGGACAAGAGTCAGGCATGACAGGAGAGATAGGCGTGGGACGGGAGTCAGGCCGAAAAGGAGAGAAGGGCTTAGGAGGAGAGTCAAGCATGACAGAAGAGAGAAGTTTGTGACGAGAGTCAGGTAGGAGAGGAGAGAGAGGTTTCGAACGAGAATCAGGCAGGAACGGAGAGAGAAGCTTGGGACGAGAGTCAGACATGACAGGAGACAGAGGCTTGGGACGAGAGTGAGGCTGGACAGAAGAGAGAGGCTTGGGACGACAGTAAGGTAGGAAAAGAGAGAGAGCCTTGAGACGATATTGAGACTAGACATGGAAGAGAAGATTGGGACGAGAGTCAGGCATGAGAGAAGAGAGAGGCTTGGAACGAGAGTCATGCTGGAGAGGAGAAAGAGGCTTGGGACGAAAGTCAGGCTGAACAGGAGAGAGAGGCTTAGGACGAGATTCAGGTTGGACAGGAGAGAGAGGCTTGGGACGAGAGTCAGGCAGAAGAGGAGAGAAAGACATGGAACGAGAATCAGGATGGAGATGAGAGAGCTCCTTGGGATGAGAGTAGGATTGACAGGAGAGACATGCATGGGTGGTGAGTCAGGCATAACAGGAGAGAGAGGCTTGCGAAGAGAGTGAGGCTGGGTAGGAGAGAGAGGCTTGAGACGAGAGTCAGCCTCAAAAGGAGAAAGAGTCTTGAGACGAGAGTCAAGTAGGAGAGGAGAGAGAGGCTTGGGACGAGAGTCAGGCTGGACAGGAGAGAGAGGCTTGGGATGAGAGTCAGGCTGAACAGGAGAGAGAAGGTTGGGACTAGAGTCAGGAAAGACATTATAGAGAGGCTTCGGACGAGAGTCAGGATGGGCAGCAGAGAGAGGCTTGGGATAAGAATGAGGCAAGACAGGAGAGAGAGGCTTGGGATAAGAATGAGGCTAGACAGGAGAGAGAGGCTTGGGACGAGAGTCAGGCATGAGATGAGAGAGACGCTTGTGACCAGAGTCAGGTAGGACAGAAGAGGGGATTCTGGGACAAGAGTCATGCACGACAGCAGAGAGAGGCTTTTGACGATCGTCAAGCCAGGAAGGAGAGAGAGCCTTCAGACGAGAGTCAGGAAGGACAGGAGAGAGAGACTTGGGACGAGAATCAGGCTAGACAGGAGTGAGAGGCTTTGGACGAGAGTCAGGTGGGAGAGGAGGGAGACGCTTTGAACGAGAGTCAAGCTAGATAGGAGAGAGGAACTTGGGATGAGAGTCAGGCTGAAGAGGAGAGAGATGCTTGGGACGAGAGTCAGGCTGGACAGGAGAGAGAGGCTTTTGAAGAGAGTGATCCTGTACAGGAGAGAGAGGCTTGGGACTAGAGTCAAGAAAGACAGGAGAGTGAATCTTTTAGACGAGAATCAGGCTGGACAGGAGAAAAAGACTTTGGACGGGAATTAGGCAGGACAAAATAGAGAGGCTTTTGACGAGAATCAGGCATGATAGGAGAGAGAGGCTTGAGACGAAATTGAGGCATGATAGGAGAAGGAGGATTGGAACGAGAGTCAAGTAGGAGAGGAGAGAGAGGATTAGGACGAGTGTCAGGTAGGAGAGGAGAGAGAGGCTTGGGACGAGTCAGGCTGGACAGGAGAGGGAGGCTTGGGACGAGAGTCAGGCTGAACAGGAGGGACAGGCTTGGGACGAGAGTCAGGAAAGACTTTAGAGAGAGGCATCGGACGAAAATCAGGGTGGGCAGAAGAGAGACGCTTGGGATGAGAATGTGCCTTGATAGGAGAGAGAGGCTTGGGACGAGAGTAAGGCAGAACATAATAGAGACACTTGGGAACAGTGTCCGGCAGAAAAGGAGAGATGGGCTTGGGACGAGAGTCAGTCATGAGAGGAGACAGAGGCTTGGGACTAGAGTCCGGTACGAAAAGGGAGGGGGTTTTGGGACGAGAGTCAGGCAGGACAGGGGAGAGAGGCTTGTGACGAGAGTCAGGCCAAAAGGGAGAGAGAGCTTTCAGACGAGAGTCATGAAGGACAGGAGAGAGATGCTTGAGACGAGATTGAGGCTGGACAGGAGAGAGATGCTTGAGACGAGATTGAGGCTGGACAGGAGAGAGATGCTTGAGACGAGAATCAGTTTAGACAGGATTGAGAGGCTTTGGACGAGAGTCAATTAAGAGACGAGAGAGACGCTTTGAACGAGAGTCAGGCTGGATAGAAGAGAAAGACTTGGGAGGAGAGTCAAGCTGAACAGGAGAGAGATGCTTGGGACGAGAGTCAGGCTGGACAGATAAGAGAGGCTTTTCAAGAGAGTGAGGCTGGACAGGAGAGAGAGGCTTGCGACGAGAGTCAGGCTGGGCAGGAGAGAGAGGCTTTGGACGAGAGTCATGCTGGACAGGAGAGAGAGGCAAGGGACGAGAGTCAGGCATAATAGGAGAGAGAACCTTGAGACGAAATTGAGGCATGAAAGGAGAGAGAGGCTTAGGACGAGAGTCAAGTAGGGGAGGAGAGAGAGCCTTATGACGAGAGTCAGGTAGGAGAGGAGAGAGAGGCTTGGAACGAGAGTCAGGTTGGACAGGAGAGAGAGGCTTAGGACGAGAGTCAGGGTGGACAGGAGAGAGAGGCATGGGACGAGAATCAGGTAGAAGAGGAGAGAGAGGCCTGGAACTAGAATCCTTCTGGAGAGTAGACAGAGCCTTGGAATGAGAGTCAGGCTGACAGGAGAGACATGCTTGGGTTGTGAGTCAGGCATAACAAAAGAGAGAGGCTTGCGAAGAGAGTGGGGCTCCACAGGAGAGAGACTTGAGACGAGAGTCAGCCTCGAAAGGAAAAAGAGGCTTGAGACGAGAGTCAAGTAGGAGAGGAGAGAGAGGCTTGGAAAGAGAGTCAGGCTGGACAGGATAGAGAGGCTTGGGATGAGAGTCAGGCTGAACAGGAGAGACAAGCTTGGGACGAGAGTAAGGAAAGACATTAGAGGGAGGCTTCGGACGAGAGTCAAGATGGGCAGGAGAGAGAGCCTTGGGATGAGAATGAAGCTAGACAAGAGAGAGAGGCTTGGGACGAGAGTGAGGCAGGACAGGATGGAGAGACTTGGGAAGAGAGTGCGGCCGAAAAGGAGAGAGCGGCTTGGGACGAGAGTCAGGCATGAGATGAGAGAGAGGCTTGGGACGAGAGTCAGGTAGGAGAGAATAGGGGTTTTGGGAGTCATGCACCACAGGAATTAGAGGCTTGTGACGAGAGTCAAGCCAGAAAGGAGAGAGAGCCTTCAGACGAAAGTCAGGAAGGACAGGAGAGAGATGCTTGAGACGAGATTGAGCCTGGACAGGAGAGAGAAGCTTGGGACGAGAATCAGGCTAGACAGGAGTGAGAGGCTTTGCACGAGAGTCAGGTTGGAGAGGAGAGAGACGCTTTGAACTAGAGTCAGGCTAGATAGGAGAGAAAGACTTGGGATGAGAGTCAGGATGAACAGGAGAGAGATGCTTGGGACGAGTCAGGCTGGACAGGAGAAAGAGGCTTGAGACGAGAGTCAAGTAGTAGAGGAGAGAGAGGCTTGGGACGAGAGTCAGGCTGGACATCAGAAAGAGGATTGGGACGAGAGTCAGGAAAGACTTTAGAGAGAGGCTTCGGACGAGAATCAGGATGGGCAGGAGAGAGACGCTTGGGATGAGAATGTGGCTGGACAGGAGAGAGAAGCTTGGGACGAGAGTGAGGTAGGACAGGGTAGAGACACTTGGGAAGAGAGTCCTGCAGATTAGGAGAGACGGGCTTCGGACGAGAGTCAGGTATGAGATGAGAGGCAGGCTTGGGACGAGAGTCAGGTAGGAAAAGAGAGGGGATTTTGGGGCGAGAGTCAGGCAGGACAGGAGAAACAGGCTTGTGACGAGAGTCAGGACAGAAAGGAGAGAGAGCTTTCAGACGAGAGTCAGGAAGGACAGGAGAGAGATGCTTGAGACGAGATTGAGGCTGGACAGGTGAGAGTATCTTGGGACGAAAATCTGGCTAGACAGGAGTCAGAGGCTTTGGACGAGAGTCAGGTAAGAGAGGAGAGAGACGCATTGAACGAGAGTCAGGCTGGATAGGAGAGGGAGACCTTGGATAAGAGTCAGGCTGAACAGGAGAGAGATGCTTGGGACGAGAGTCAGGCTGGACAGGAGATAGAGGCTTTTGAAGAGAGTGAGGCTGGACAGGAGAAAGAGGCATGGGACGAGAGTCAGGCAGGACAGGAGAGAGAGGCTTTGGACGAGAGTCAGGCTGGACAGGAGAGAGAGGCTTTTAACGAGAGTCAGGCATGATAGGAGAGAGAGGCTTGAGACGAAATTGAGGCATGACAGGAGAGAGAGAGTCTAGTGACGAGAGTCAGGTAGGAGAGGAGAGAAAGGCTTAGGACGAGAGTCAGGTAGGAGAGGAGAGAGAGTCTTGGGACAAGTCAGGCTGGACAGGAGAGAGAGGCTTGGGACGAGAGTCAGGCTGAACAGGAGAGACAGGCATAGGACGAGAGTCAGGAATGACTTTAGAGAGTGGCATCGGACGAGATTCTCAATGGGCAGGAGAGAGACGCTAGAGATGAGAATGTGGCTGGACAGGAGAGAGGCTGGGGACGAGATTGAGGCAGGACAGGATAGAGACAATTGGGAAGAGAGTCCGACAGATAAGGAGAGAGGGGTTTGGGACGAGAGTCAGGCATGAGAGGAAAGAGAAGCTTGAGACGAGATTCAGGTAGGAAAAGAGAGGGGGTTTTGGGACGTGAGTCAGGCAGGACAGGAGAGAGAGGATTGTGACGAGAGTCAGGCCAGAAAGGAGAGAGAGCTTTCAGACGAGAGTCAGGAAGGACAGGAGAGAGATGCTTAAGACGAGATTGAGGTTGGACAGGAGAGAGAGGCTTAGGACAAGAATCAGGCTGGGCAGGAGTGAGAGGCTTTGGACGAGAGTCAGGTAGGAGAGGAGAGAGACGCTTTGAACGAGAGACACGCTGGATAGGAGAGAGAGATTTGGGATGAGAGTCAGGTTGAACGGGAGAGAGATGCTTGGGCCGAGAGTTAGGGTGGAAAGGAGAGAAAGGCTTTTGAAGAGAGTGAGGCTTGACAGGAAAGAGAGTCTTGGGACGAGAGTCAGGCAGGACGGCAGAGAGTGGCTTTGGACGAGAGTCATGCTGGACAGGAGAGAGAGGCTTGGGGCGAGAGTCAGGCATGATAGGAGAGAGAGGCTTGAGACGAAATTGAGGCATGACAGGAGAGAGAGGCTTGGGACGACAGTCAAGTAGGAGAGGAGAGAGAGGCTTATGACGAGAGTCAGGTAGGAAAGGAGAGAGAGGCTTCGAACGAGAGTCAGGCTGGACAGGAGAGAGAGGCTTGGGACGAGAGTCAGGCTTGACAGGAGAGAGAGGCTTGGGACGAGAATCAGGCTGGACAGGAGTGAGAGGCTTTGAACGAGAATCAGGTCGGATAGGAGAAAGACGCTCTGAACGAGAGTCAGGCTGGATAGGAGAGAGAGACTTGGGATGAGAGTCAGGCTGGACAGGAGAGAGAGGCTTTTGAAGGGAGTGTTTCTGGACAGGAGAGAGAGGCTTGAGACGAGAGTCAGGCAAGACAGGAGAGTGAAGCTTGCGACGAAAGTCAAGCTGGACAGGAGAAAAAGGCTTTGGACGAGATTCAGGCTGGACAGGAGAGAGACGCTTTGGACGAGAATCAGGCATGATAGGAGAGAGAGGCTTGAGACTAAATTGAGGATGGACAGGAGAGAGAGAGAGAGAGGCTTAGGACGAGAATCAGGCTGACCTGGAGAGAGAGGCTTGAGACGAAATTGAGGCATGACAGGAGAGGATTGGGACGAGAGTCAAGTAGGAGAGGAGAAAGAGGCTTAGGACGAGAGTCAGGTAGGAGAGGAGAGAGAGGCTTGGGACAAGTCAGGATGGACAGGAGAGAGAGGCTTGGGACGAGAGTCAGGCTGAACAGGAGAGACAAGCTTGAGACGAGAGTCAGGAAAGACTTTAGAGAGAGGCTTCGGACGAGAAGCAGGGTGGGCAGGGGAGAGACGCTTAGGATGAGAATGTGGCTGGACATGAGAGAGAGGCTTGGGACGACAGTGAGGAAGGACAGGCTAGAGACACTTGGGAAGAGAGTCCAGCAAAAAAGGAGAGAGGGGCTTGGGACGAGAGTCAGGCATGAGAGGAGAGAGATGCTTGGTACGAGAGTCAAGTAGGAAAAGAGTGGGGGTTTTGGGAGGAGAGTCTGGCAGGACAGGAGAGACAGGCTTGTGACGAGAGTCAGGGCAGAAAGGAGAGAGAGCCTTAAGACGAGAGTCAGGAAGGACTGGAGAGACATGCTTGAGACGAGATTGAGGCGGGACAAGAGAGAGAGGCTTGGGACGAGAATCAGACTAGACAGGAGTGAGAGGCTTTGGACGAGAGTCAGGTAGGAGAGGAGAGAGATGCTTTGAACGAGAGTCAAGCTGGATAGGAGAGAGAGACTTGGGATGAGAGTCAGGTTTAACAGGAGAGAGATGCTTGAGACGAGAGTTTGGCTGGACAGGAGAGAGAGGCTTTTGAAGAGAGTGAGGCTTGACAGGAGAAAGAGGCTTGAGACGAGAGTTAGGCAGGACAGCAGAGAGTGGCTTTGGACGAGAGTCATGCTTGACAGGAGAGAGAGGCTTGGGGCGAGAGTCAGGCATGATAGGAGAGAGAGGCTTGAGACGAAATTGAGGCATGACAGGAGAGAGAGGCTTGGGACGACAGTCAAGTAGGAGAGGAGAGAGAGGCTTATGACGAGAGTCAGGTAGGAAAGGAGAGAGAGGCTTCGAACGAGAGTCAGGCTGGACAGGAGAGAAAGGCTTGAGACGAGAGTCAGGCCGGACAGGAGAGAAAGGCTTGGGACGAGAATCAGGTAGAGGAGGAGAGAGAAGACTGGGACTAGAATCATTCTGGAGAGGAGAGAGAGCCATGGAATGAGAGAGACAGGCTTGTGACGAGAGTTTGGCAATAAAGGAGAGAGAGCCTTCAGACGATAGTCAGGAAGGACGGGAGAGAGATGCTTGAGACGAGATTGAGGCTGGACAGTAGAGAGAGACTTGGGACGAGAATCAGGCTGGACAGGAGTGAGAGGCTTTGGACGAGAGATAGGTAGGAGAGGAGAGAGACGCTTTGAACGAGAGTCAGGCTGGATAGGAGAGAAAGACTTGGGTGAGAGTCGGGCTGAACAAAAGAGAGATGCTTGGGACGAGAGTCAGGCTGGACAGAAGAGAGAGGCTTTTGAAGAGAGTGAGGCTGGACATGAGAGAGAGGCTTAGGACGAGAGTCAGGCAAAACAGGAGTGAAGCTTCCGACGAGAGTCAGGCTGGACAGGAGAAAAAGACTTTTTACGAGAGACAGGCTGGACAGGAGAGATAGGCTTGGGACGAGAATCTGGCATGATAGGAGAGACAGGCTGGAGACGAGATTGAGGCATGACAGGAGAGAGAGGCTTGGGACGAGAGTCAAGTAAGATATTAGAGAGAGGCTTAGGACGATAGTCAGGTAGGAGAAGAGACAGAGGCTTGGAACGAGAGCTAGGGCAAACATAAGAGAGAGGGTTGGGACGAGAGTAAGGATAGACAGGAGAGAGAGGCTTTGGACGAGAGTCAGACTGGACATGAGAGAGTCTTGGGACGAGAGTCAGGCTGGACTGGAGAGAAAGGCTTGGGACGAGAGTCAGGTAGTAGAGGAGAGAGAGGCTTGCAACGAAAATCAGGCTTGATAGGAGAAAGAGCCTTAGGATGAGAATCAGGCTGATAGGAGAGACATGCTTGGGAGGAGAGTCAGGTATGACAGGAGAGAGAGGTTTAGGACGACATTGAGGCTGGAAAGGAGAGAGAGGCTTGAGACGAGAGTCAGCCTGGACAGGAGAAAGAGGCTTGGAACGATAGTCAGGTAGGAGGGGAGAGAGAGGCTTGGGACGAGAGTCAGGCAGGACAGGAGAGAGAGCCTTAGCACGAGAGTCAGGCAGGAAAGGAGAGACAAGCTTAAAACGAGCTTGAGGCTGGACAGGAGAGAGAAGCTTGGGACGAGAATCAGGCAGGACAGGAGAGACAGGCTTATCACGAGAGTCAGGCAGGAGAGGAAAGAGAGGCTTTGCACGAGAGTCAGGCAGGAGAGAGAGAGAGGCTTGAGACGAGACTGAGGCTGGACAGGAGATGGAGGCTTGGGAGGAGAATCAGGCAGGACAGGAGAGTGAGGCTTGGGACGAGGGACAAGTATGAGAGGCGAGAGAGGCTTAGGACGAGAGTCAGGAAGGAGAGGAGAGAGAGGCTTGGAACGAGACTTAGACGAGATTGAGGCTGGACAGGAGAGGGGGCTTGGGACGAAGTCAGGCTGGACAGGAGAGAGAGGCTTGGACGAGAATCAGGCATGACAGGAGAGAGTCTTGGCACGAGATTAGGCAGGAGAGAGAGAGAGTCTTGAGACGAGATTGAGGTGGACAGGAGAGAGAGGCTTGGGACGAGAGTCAGGCTTGTCAGGAGAGAGAGGCTTTTGACGAGAGTGAGGCTAGACAGGAGGGAGAGGTTTGGAACGAGAGTCAGCCTGGACAGGAGAAAGAGGCTTGGGACGAGAGTCAGGTAAAAGAGAAAAGAGAGGCTTGGGACGAGAGTCATACTGGACAGGAGAGAGAGGCTTGGGACGAGAGTGAGGCTGGACATGAGAGTGAGTCTTGGGACAAGAGTCAGGCAGGACAGGAGAGAGAGGCTTGCGAAGAGAGTCAGGCAGGACAAGAGAGAAAGGCTTATGACGAGAGTCAGGCTGGACAGGAGAGAGAGAGGCTTGGGACGAGAGTCAGGTAGAAGACGAGAGAGAGACTTGGGATGAGAATCAGGCTGACAGGAGAGACATGCTTGCAAATAAAGTCAGGCATGACAAGAGAGAGAGGTTTGGGACGACAGTGAGGCTGGAAAGGAGAGAGAGGCTTGAGACGAGAGTCAGCATGGATAGGAAAAAGTGGCTTGGGACGAGAGTTAGGTAGGAGAGGAGAGACAGGCTTGGGAGGAGAGTCAGGCAGGAGAGGAGAGAGAGCCTGGGTACGAGATTCAGGCAGGAGAGGAGAGAGAGACTTCAGACGAGATTGAGGCTGGACAGGAGAGAGACGCTTGGGACGAGAGTCAGGCATGACAGGAGAAAGAGGCTTGGGACGAGAATTAGGCAGGCCAGGAGAGAGAGGCTTGGGACGAGAGTCAGGCAGGAGAGGAGAGAGAGACTTGAGACGAGATTGAGGCTGGACAGGAGAGAGAGGCTTGGGACGAGAGTCAGGCTTGTCAGGAGAGAGAGGCTTTTGACGTGAGTGAGGCTAGACAGGAGGGAGAGGCTTGGAACGAGAGTCAGCCTGGACAGGAGAAAGAGGCTTGGGACGAGAGTCAGGTAAAAGAGAAAAGAGAGGCTTGGGACGAGAGTCATACTCGACAGGAGAGAGAGGCTTGGGAAGAGAGTGAGGCTGGACATGAGTGAGAGTCTTGGGACAAGAGTCATTCACGACAGGAGAGAGAGGCTTGCGAAGAGAGTCAGGCAGGACAGGAGAGAAAGGCTTTGGACGAGAGTCAGGCTGGACAGGAGAGAGAGAGGCTTGGGACGAGAGTCAGGTAGAAGACGAGAGAGAGACTTGGGATGAGAATCAGGCTGACAGGAGAGACATGCTTGAAAGGAAAGTCAGGCATGACAAGAGAGAGAGGTTTGGGACGACAGTGAGGCTGGAGAGGAGAGAGAGGCTTGAGACGAGAGTCAGCCTGGAAAGGAAAAAAGTGGCTTGGGATAAGAGTTAGGTAGGAGAGGAGAGACAGGCTTGGGACGAGAGTCAGGCAGGAGAGGAGAGAGAGCCTTGGCACGAGATTCAGGCAGGAGAGGAGAGAGAGACTTCAGACGAGATTGAGGCTGGACAGGAGAGAGACGCTTGGGACGAGAGTCAGGCATGACAGGAGAGAGAGGCTTGGGACGAGAATTAGGCAGGCCAGGAGAGAGAGGCTTGGCACGAGAATCAGGCAGGAGAGGAGAGAGAGGCTTGAGACGAGATTGAGGCTGGACAGGAGAGAGAGGCTTGGGACGAGAGTCAGGCTGGACAGGAGAGAGGGGCTTTTGACGAGAGTGAGGCTAGACGTGGAGGGAGAGGCTTGGGAAGAGAGTCAGCCTATCCAGGAGAAAGAATCCTGGAACGAGAGTCAGGTAGGAGAGGAGAAAAAGGCTTTGGACGAGAGTCAGGGTGAACAGGAGAGAGAGGCTTGGGACAAAAGTCAGGCATGACAGGAGAGAGAGCCTTGGGACGAGAATCAGGCGGGACAGGAGAGAGAGGCACGAGAGTCAGGCATGACAGGAGAGAGACGCTTGAAGCGAGAATCAGGCATGACAGGAGAGAGAGGCTTGACGCGAAAGTCAAGCAGGAGAAGAGAGAGAGAGGCTTGAGACGAGATTGAGGCTGGACAGGAGAGAGAGGCTTCGGACGAGAGTCAGGCTGGACAGGAGAGAGAGGCTTTTAACGAGAGTGAGGCTGGGCAGGAGAGAGAGTCTTGGGACAAGAGTCAGGCATGACAGGAAAGAGAAGCTTGCGAAGAGAGTCAGACAGGACAGGAGAGAAAGGCTTTGGACGAGAGTCAGGCTGGACAGGAGAGAGAGGCCTGGTACGAGAGTCAGGCTGGACAGGAGAGAGACTTGGGACGAGAGTCATGCTTGACAGGAGAGAGAGGCTTTTGACGAGAGTGCGGCTAGACAGGAGGGAGAGGCTTTGGACGAGAGTCAGCCTGGGCAGGAGAAAGAGGCTTGGGACGATAGTCAGGTAAAAGAGAAAAGAGAGGCTTGGGACGAGAGTCATACTCGACAGGAGAGAGAGGCTTGGGACGAGAGTGAGGCTGGACAGGAGAGAGAGTCTTGAGACAAGAGTCATGCAGGACAGGAGAGAGAGGCTTCCGAAGAGAGTCAGGCAGGACAGGAGAGAAAGGTTTTGGACGAGAGTCAGGCTGGAAAGGAGAGAGAGAGGCTTGGGACGAGAATCAGGTAGTAGACGAGAGAGAGACTTGGGATGAGAATCAGGCTGACAGGAGAGACATGCTTGCATGGAAAATCAGGCATGACAAGAGAGAGAGGTTTGGGACAACAGTGATGCTGGAAAGGAGAGAGAAGCTTGAAACGAGGGTCAGCCTGGACAGGAGAAAGAGGCTTCGGACACGAGTTAGGTAGGAGAGGAGAGACAGGCTTGGGACGAGAGTTAGGCAGGAGAGGAGAGAGAGCCTTGGCACGAGATTCAGGCAGGAGTGGAGAGAGAAACTTCAGACGAGATTGAGTCTGAACATGAGAGAGACGCTTGGGACGAGAGTCAGGCATGACAGGAGACAGAGGCTTGGGACGAGAATTAGGCAGGCCAGGAGAGAGAGGCTTGGCACGAGAGCCAGGCACGAGAGGAGGGAGAGGCTTGAGACGAGATTGAGGCTGGACAGGAGAGAGAGGCTTGGGACGAGAGTCAGGCTGGACAGGAGAGAGGGGCTTTTGACGAGAGTGAGGCTAGACATGGAGGGAGAGGCTTGGGACGAGAGTCAGCCTATCCAGGTGAAAGAAACCTGGAACGAGAGTCAGGTAGGAGAGGAGAAAGAGGCTTTGGACTAGAGTCAGGGTCAACAGGAGAGAGAGGCTTGGGACAAGAGTCAGGCATGACAGGAGAGAGAGACTTGGAGCGAGAATCAGGCAGGACAGGAGAGAGAGGCTAGGCACGAGAGTCAGGCATGATAGGAGAGAGAGGCTTGGAGCGAGAATCAGGCAGGAGAGGAGAGAGAGGCTTGGCACGAAAGTCAAGCAGGAGAGGAGAGAGAGAGGCTTGACACGAGATTGAGGCTGGACAGGAGAGAGAGTCTTCGGGCGAGAGTGAACCTGGACAGGAGAGAGAGTCTTGGGACAAGAGTCAAGCAGGACAGGAGAGAGAAGCTTGCGAAGAGAGTCAGACAGGACAGGAGAGAAAGGCTGTGGACGAGAGTCAGGCTGGACAAGAGAGAGAGGCCTGGGACGAGAGTCAGGTAGCAGAGGAGAGAGAGGCTTGGAACAAGAATCAGGCTGGATAGGAAAGAGAGAATTTGGATGAGAATCAGGTTGACAGGAGGACATGCTTGCGAGGAGAGTCAGGCATGGCAGGAGAAAGAGGTTTGGGACGACAGTGAGGCTAGAAAGGAGAGAGAGGATTAAGACGAGAGTCATCCTGGACAGGAGAAAGAGGCTTGAGACAAGAGTCAGGCATGACAGGAGAGAGAGGCTTGGGACGAGAATTAGGCAGGACAGGAGAGAGAGGCTTGGCACGAGACTCAGTCAGGAGAGGAGAGAGAGGCTTGATACGAGATTGAGGCTGAACAGGAGAGAGAGCCTTGGGACGAGAGTCAGGCTGGACAGGATAGAGAGGCTTTTGACGAGAGTGAGGCTAGACAGGAGGGATATGCTTGGGACGAGATTAAGCATGGATAGGAGAAAGAGGCATGGGACGAGAGTCAGGTAGCTGAGGAGAGAGAGGCTTTTGACGAGAGTCAGGCTCGACAAGAGGGATAGGCTTGGGACGAGAGTCAGGTAGGAGAGGAGAGAGTGGCTTGGGACGAGAGTCAGGCTTAACAGGAGTGTGAGGCTTGGGACGAGAGTCAGGCAGGACAGGAGAGAGAGCCTTGGCACGAGAGTCAGGAAGTAGAGGAGAGAGAGGCATGAGACGAGATTGAGGCTGGAAATGAGAGAGAGGCTTGGGACGAGAGTCAGGCATGACAGGAGAGAAAGGCTTGGGATAGGAATCAGGCAAGACAGGAGAGAGAGGCTTGGCGCAAAAGTGAGAAAGGAGAGGAGAGAGAGGTTTGAGACGAGATTGAGGCTGGACAGGAGAGAGAGGCTTGGGACGACAGTCAGGGTGGACAGGAGAGAGAGGCTTTTGCCGAGAATGAGGCTAGACAGGAGGGAGAGGCTTGGCACGAGAGTCATCCTGGACAGGAGAAAGAGGCTTGGGATGAGAGTCAGCTAGGACAGGAGAGAGAGGCTTGGGGCGAGAGTCAGGCTCGACAGGAGAGAGAGGCTTGGGACGAGAGTCAGGCAGGACAGGAGAGAGAGCCTTGGCAAGAGAGTCAGGCTGGAGAGGAGAGAGAATCTTGAGACGTGATTGAGGCTGGACAGGAGAAAGAGGCTTGGGACAAGAGTCAGGCATGACAGGAGAGAGAGGCTTGGGACGAGAATCAGGCTTAGGACGAGAGTCAGGCAGGACAGGAGAGAGAGCCTTGGCACGAGAGTCAGGCTGGAGAGGAGAGAGAGGCTTGAGACGAGACTGAGGTTGGACAGGAGAAAGAGGCTTGGGACAAGAGTCAGGCATGACAGGAGAGAGAGTCTTGGGACGAGAATTAGGCAGTACAGGAGAGAGAGGCTTGGCACGAGACTCAGGCAGGAGAGGAGAGAGAGGCTTGATACGAGATTGAGGCTGAACAGGAGAGAGAGCCTTGGGACGAGAGTCAGGCTGGACAGGAGAGAGAGGCTTTTGACGAGATTGAGGCTAGACAGGAGGGATATGCTTGGGACGAGATTAAGCATGGATATAAGAAAGAGGCATGGGACGAGAGTCAGGTAGCTGAGGAGAGAGAGGCTTTTGACGAGAGTCAGGCTCGACAAGAGGGAGAGGCTTGGGACGAGAGTCAGGTAGGAGAGGAGAGAGTGGCTTGGGACGAGAGTCAGGCTTAACAGGAGTGTGAGGCTTGGGACGAGAGTCAGGCAGGACAGGAGAGAGAGCCTTGGCACGAGAGTCAGGCAGGAGAGGAGAGAGAGGCATGAGACGAGATTGAGGCTGGAAATGAGAGAGAGGCTTGGGACGAGAGTCAGGCATGACAGGAGAGAGAGGCTTTTGACGACAGTGAGGCTGGACAGGAGAGAGAGGCTTGGGACAAGAGTCAGGAGTCAGGCAGGACAGGAGAGAGAGGCTTGCGACGACAGTCAGGCACTACAGGAGAGAAAGGCTTTGGACGAGATTCAGGCTAGGGACGAGAATCAGTATGGGTAGGAGAGAGAGGCTCGGAATGAGCATGAGGGTGGACAGGAGAGAGGGGTTTCGGATGAGACTAAGGGAGGACAGGAGCGGGAGGCTTGGGACGACAGTGAGGCTGGACGGGAGAGAGAGCCTTGGGCCGAAAGTCAGGCAGGACAGGATGAGAGGCTTGGGAAATGAGTTAGGCTGGACAGGAGAGAGAGCCTTTCGACGAGAGTCAGACAGTACAAGACAGTGAGGCTTGGGAGGAGAATCAGGCAGGGCAGGATAGAAAGGCTTGGGATAAGAATGAGGCTGGACACGATAGAGAGGCTCGCGACGAGAGTCACGCAGGACAGGAGAGACAGGCTTGGGACGAGAGTCGGGTAAGACATGAGAGAGATGCTTGGGACGAGAGTGAGGCAGGAAAAGAGAGAGAGACTCGGGAAGAGTGCGGCCGAAAAGGAGAGAGGGGCTTGGGACGAGAGTCAGGCATGAGAGGAGAGAGACGCCTGGGACGAGAGTCAGGCTGGACAGGAGAGAGGGTTTTGTGAAAAGAATCTGGCAGCATAAGAGAGAGAGGCTTCGGACGAGATTGAGGCTGGACAGGAGAGAGAGGCTTTGGAAAAGAGTCATTCCAGAATGGAGAGAGAGGCATGGAATGAGAGTCAGGCAGGACAGGAGAGAGAGGCTTGAGACGAGATTGAGGATGGACAGGAGAGAGAGGCTTTCGAGAAGAGTCAAGCATGAAAGGAGAGAGAGGATTGGGACGGGAGTCAGGCCGAAAAGGAGAGAGGGGCTTAGAACGAGAGTCAGGCATGACTGAAGAGAGAGGGTTGTGACAAGAGTCAGGTAGGAGAGGAGACAGAGGCTTCGAACGAGAGTCAGGCAGGAACGGAGAGAGAAGCTTGGGACGAGCGTCAGGAATGACACAAAAGAGAGCCTTGGGACGACAGTGAGGATGAACAGGAGAGAGAGGCTTGGGACGAGAGTAAGTTAGGAAATGAGAGAGAGCCTTGCGACGAAATTGAGGCTAGACAGGAAAGAGAGGCTTGTGACAAGATTCAGGTATGACAAAAGAGAAAGGCTTGGAACGAGAGTCAGGATGGACAGGAGAGAAAGGCTTGGGACGAGAGTCAGGCTGGACAGGAGAGAGAGGCTTTGGACGAGAATCAGAATGTGCAGGAGAGACAGGCTTGGGATGAGAATGAGGCTGGACAGGAGAGAGGGGCATGGGACGAGACTAAGGGAGGACAGATGAGGAAGGCTTGGGACGAGATTGAGGCTGGACAGGAGAGAGAGGCTTGGGACGAGAGTCAGGCAGGGCAGGTGAGAGATGCTTGGGAAGAGAGTCAGGCTGGACCGGAGAGAGAGGCTTGGGACGAGAGTCAGGCCGTATAGGAGAGAGAGGCTTGGGACGAGAATCAGGTAGAAGAGGAGAGAGAGGCTTGGAACGAGAGTCAGGATGGAGAGGGGAGAGAGCTTTGGGATGAGAGTCAGGCTGACAGGAGAGACATACTTGAGTGGTGAAACAGGCATAACAGTAGAGAGAGGCTTGGGACGAAAGTGAGGCCGGACAGGATAGAGAGGCATGAGACGAGAGTCATCCTGGACAGGAAAAAGAGGCTTGAGACGAGAGTCAAGTAGGAGAAGAGAGAGAGAGGCTTGGGTCGAGTCAGGCTGGACAGGAGCGAGAGGCTTGGGACGAGAGTCAGGCTGAATAGGAGAGACAGGCTTTGGGCGAAAGTCAGGAAAGACTTTAGAGAGAGACTTCGGACGAGAATGAGGCTGAGCAGGAGAGAGAAGTTTGGGATGAGAATGTGGCTGGACATAAGAGATAGGCTTTGAACGAGAGTGAGGCAGAACAGGATAAAAACAGTTGGGAAGAGCGTCTGGCAGAATATGAGATATGGGCTTGGGACGAGAGTCAGGCTGAGAGGAGAGAGAGGCTTGGGACGAGAGTCAGGTAGGAAAAGAGAGGTGGTTTTGGCACGAGAGTCAGGCAGGACAGGAGAGAGAGGCTTGTGACGAGAGTCAGGCCAGAAAGGAGAAAGAGCCTTCAGACGAGAGTCAGGAAGGACAGGAGATAGGTGCTTGAGACGAGATTGAGGCTGGGCAGGAGAGAGAGGCTTGGGACGAGAATTAGTTCAGGCAGGAGTGAGAATCTTTTCACGAGAGTCAGATAGGAGAGGAGACAGACGCTGTGAACGAGAGTCAGGCTGGATACGAGTGAGAGACTTGTGATGAGAGTCAGGCTGAACAGGAGAGAGATATTTGGGACGAGAGTCAGGCGGGACAGGAGAAAGAGGCTTTTGAAGAAAGAAAGGCTGGATAAGGGAGAGAGGCTTTGGACGAGAGTCAGGCAGGACAGGAGATAGAAGCAGGAGACGAGGGTCAGGTTGGACAGGAGAGAGAGGCTTGGGACGAGAGTCAGGCTCGACAGGAGACAGAGGCTTGCGACGAGAGTCAGGTAGGAGAGGAGAGAGAAGCTTGGAACGAGAGTCAAGCTGGACAATATAGGCTAGGGACGAGAGTCAGGCTGGACAGAAGAGCAAAGCTTGGGACGAGAATCAGGTAAAAGAGGAGGGAGAGGCTTGGAAGTAGAATCATTCTGGAGAGGAGAGAGAGCCTTGGGATGAGAATCAGGCTGACAGGAGAGACATGCTTGGGTGGTGAGTCAGGCATAACAGGAGAGAGAGGCTTGCAAAAAGAGTGAGGCTGGACAGGAGAGACAGAGGCTTGAGACGAAAGTCAGTCTCGACAGGAGAATGAGCCTTGAGACGAGAGTCAAGTAGGAGAGGAGAGGAGGCTTGTGACGAGAGTCAGGCTAGACAGGAGAGAGAGGCTTGGGACGAGAGTCAGGCTGAACAGGAGAGACAGCCTTGGGACGAGAGTCAGGAAAGACTTTAGAGAGAGGCTTCGGACGAGAATCACGATGGGCAGGAGAGATAGAGGCTTGGGATGAGAATGTGGCTGGACCGCAGAGAGAGGCTTGGGACGAGAGTGAGGCAGCACAGGATAGAGACACTTGAGAAGAGAGTCCGGCAGAAAAGGAGAGAGGGTCTTGGGACTAGAGTCAGGCATGAGAGGAGAGAGAGGCTTGGGACGAGAGTCAGGTACTAAAAGAATGGGAGTCTTGGCACGAGATTCAGCAAGGACAGGAGAGAGAGACTTGTGACGAGAGTCAGGCCAGAAAGCAGAGAGAGCTTTCAGACGAGAGTCAGGAAGGACAGGAGAGAGATGCTTGAGACGAGATTGAGGCTGGACAGGAGATAGAGGCTTCGGACGAGAATCAGGCTAGGCAAGAGTGAGAGGCTTAGGACTAGAGTCATGTACGAGAGGAGAGAGACGCTATGAACGAGAGTCAAGCCGGATAGGAGAGAGAGACATGGGATGAGAGTCAGGCTGAACAGTAGATGCTTGGGACGAGAGTCAGGCTGGACAGGAGAGAGAGGCTTTTGAAGAGAGTGAGGCTGGACAGGAGAGAGAGAGACTTGGGACGAGAGTCAGGTGGGAGAGGAGAGAGAATCTTGCGACGAGAGTCAGGCTGGACAGGAGAGAGAGGCTTTGGACGAGAGTCAGGCTGGACAAGAGAAAGAGGCTTTGGACGAGAGTCAGGCTGGACAGGAGAGAGAGGCTTGGGACGAGAGTCAGGCATGATAGGAGAGAGAGGCTTGAGACGAAATTAAGGCATGATAGGAGAGAGAGGCTTGGGACGAGAGTCAGGCATGAGAGGAGAGAGAGACTTGGGACGAGAGTCAGGTAAGAAAAGAGAGGGGTTTTTGGGACGGGAGTCAGGCAGGACAGGAGAGAGAGGCTTGCCACTAGAGTCACTCTAGAAAGGAGAGAGAGCCTTCAGACGAGAATCAGGAAGGACAGGAGAGAGATGCTTGGGACGAGATTGAGGCTGGACAAGAGAGAGAGGCTTGGGACGAGAATCAGGCTAGGCAAGAGTGAGACGCTTTTCACGAGAGTCAGATAGGAGAGGAGAGAGACGCTTTGAACGAGAGTCAGGCTGGATTTGAGACAGAGACTTGAGATGAGAGTCAGTCTCAACAGGAGAGGGATGCTTGGGACGAGAGTTAGGCTGGACAGGATAGAGAGGCTTTTGAAGAGAGTTATGCTGGATAGAGGAGAGAGGCTTGGAACGAGAGTCAGGCAGGAGAGGAGAGATAAGCTTGCGACGAGAGTCAGGCTGGACAGGAGCGAGAGGCTTTGGACGAGAATCATGCTGGTTTGGAGAGAGAGGCTTAGGACGAGAGTCAGGCATGATAGGAGAGAGAGCCTTAAGACGAAATTAAGGCATGATACGAGAGAGAAGCTTGGGACGAGAGTCAGGCTGGACTGGAGAGAGAGGCTTGCGAGAAGAGGCAAGGCATGATAGGAGAGAGAGGCTTGAGACGAATTTGAGGCATGACAGGAGAGAGAGGCTTGGGATGAGAGTCAAATAGGAGAGGAGAGAGAGGCTTAGGACGAGAGTCAGGTAGGAGAGGAGAGAGAGGCTTGGAACGAGTCAGGCTGGACAGGACAGGGACAGGACAGGGACGAGAATCAGGTAGAAGAGGAGAGAGAGGCTTCTAACTAGCATCATTCTGGAAAGGAGAGAAAGCCTTGGGATGAGAGTCAGGCTGACAGGAGAGACATGCTTGGGTTGTTAGTCAGGCATAACAGGAGAGAGAGGCTTCCGAAGAGAGTGAGGCTCGACAGGAGGTAGAGGATTGAGACGAGAGTCAGCCTGGACAGGAGAAAGAGTCGTGTGACGAGAATCAGGTAGGAGAGGAGAGAGAGGCTTGGGACGAGAGTCAGGCAGGAGAGGAGAGAGAGCCTTGGCACGAGATTCAGGCAGAAGAGGAGAGAGAGACTTCAGACGAGATTGAGGCTGGACAGGAGAGAGAGGCTTGGGACGAGAGTCAGGCATGACAGGAGAGAGAGGCTTGGGACGAGAATTAGGCAGGACAGGCGAGAGGGGCTTGGCAGGAGAGTCAAGCAGGAGAGGAGAGAGAGGCTTGAGACGAGATTGAGGCTGGACAGGAGAGAGACGCTTGGGACGAGAGTCAGGCTTGAGAGGAGAGACAGAGAATTTTGACGAGTGTGAGGCTAGACAGAAGGGAAAGGCTTTGGACGAGAGTCAGCCTGGACAGGAGAAAGAGGCTTGTGATGAGAGTCAGGTAGGAGAGGAGATAGAGGCTTTGGACGAGTGTCAGGCTCAATTGGAGAGAGAGTCTTGGGACGAGAGTCAGGCATGACAGGAGAGAGAGCTTGTGACGAGAATCAGGCAGGACAGGAGAGAGAGCCTTGGCACGAGAGTCAGGCAGGAGAGGAGAGAGAGGCTTGAGACGACATTGAGGCTGGACAGTAGAGAGAATCTTGGGATGAGACAGGCATGACAGGAGAGAGGCTTGGGACGAGAATCATGCACAGACAGGAGAGAGAGGCTTGGCACGAGAGTCAGGCAGGAGAGGAGAGAGAAGCTTGAGACGAGATTGAGGCTGGACAGGAGTGAGAGGTTTGGGGCGAGAGTGAGGCTGGACAGGAGAGAGAGGCTTTTGCCGAGAGTGAGGCTAGACAGGAAGGAGAGGCTTGGGAAGAGAGTCAGGTAGGAGAGAAGAGAGAGTCTTGGGACGAGAGTCAGGTTCGACAAGAGAGAGAGGCTTGGGACGAGAGTAAGGTAGGAAAGGAGAGAGAGCCCTGAGACGAAATTGAGGATAGATAGGACAGAGAGGCTTGTGGCGAGATTCAGGTATGACAAAAGAGAGAGACTTGGAACGACAGTCAGGCTGGACAGGAGAGAAAGGCTTGGGACGAGAGTCAGACTGGACAGGAGAGAGAGGCTTGGGACGAGAGTCAGGTTGGACAGGAGAGAGAGGCTTTGGACGAGAGTCAGGCTGAACAGGAGAAACAGCCTCGGGACGAGAGTCAGGAGAGACTTTAGAGAGAGGCTTCGGACGAGAATTAGGATGGGCAGGAGAGATAGAGGCTTGGGATGAGAATGTGGCTGGACAGGAGAGAGAGGCTTGGGACGAGAGTGAGGCAGGACAGGATAGAGACACTTGGGAAGAGAGTCCGGCAGAAAAGGAGAGAGGGTCTTGGGACTAGAGTAAGGTATGAGAGGAGAGAGAGGCTTGGGACAATAGTCAGGTACTAAAAGAAAGGGGGTTTTGGCACTCGAGTCATCCAGGACATGAGGGAGAGGCTTGTGACGAGAGTCAGGCCATAAAGGAGAGAGAGCATTCAGACGAGAGTCAGGAAGGACACGAGAGAGATGCTTAGGACGAGATTGAGGCAGGACAGGATATAGAAGCTTCGGACGAGAATCAGGCTAGGCAGGAGCGAGAGGCTTAGGACGAGAGTCAGGTACGAGAGGAGAGAGACGCTATGAACGAGAGTCAAGCTGGATAGGAGAGAGAGACATGGGATGAGAATCAGGCCGAACAGGAGAGAGATCCTCGAGACGAGAGTCAGGTACTAAAAGAAAGTGGGTCTTGGCACGAGAGCTAGCCAGGACAGGAGGGAGAGGCTTGTGACAAGAGTCAGGCCAGAAAGAAGAGAGAGCATTCAGACGAGAGTCACGAAGGACAGGAGAGAGATGCTTGAGACGAGATTGAGGCTGGACAGGATGTATAGGCTTCGGAAGAGAATCAGGCTAGGCAGCAGTGAGAGGCTTAGGACGAGAGTCAGGTACGAGAGGAGAGAGACGCTATGAACGAGAGTCAAGCTGGATAGGAGAGAGAGATATGGGATGAGAGTCAATCTGAACAGGAGAGAGATGCTTGGGACGAGAGTCGGGCATAACAGGATAGAGAGGCATTTGAAGAGAGTGAGGCTTGACCGGAGAGAGAGACTTGGGACGAGAGTCAGGTAGGAGAGGAGAGAGAAGCTTGCGACGAGAGTCAGGCTGGACAGGAGAGAGAGGCTTTGGACGAAAGTCAGGCATGACAGGAGAGGGAGGCTTGTGGCGTGAATCAGGCAGGACAGGAGAGAGATCCTTTGCACGAGAGGCAGGAATGAGAGGAGAGAGAGGCTTGAGACGACATTGAGGCTGGACAGGAGTTAGAGGCTTGGGACGAGAGTCAGGCTGGACAGCAGAGAGAGGCTTTTGCCGAGAGTGAGGCTAGACAGGAGGGAGAGGCTTGGAACGAGAGTCATCCTGGAGAGGTGAAAGAGGCTTGGGACGAGAGTCAGGTAGGAAAGGAAAGAGAGGCTTGGGACGAGAGTCAGGCGCAACAAGAGAGAGAGGCTTGGGACGAGATTCAGGCAGGACAGGAGAGAGAGGCTTGGCACGAGAATCAGCCTTGAGAGGAGAGAGAGGCTTAAGACGAGATTGAGATTGAACAGTAGAGAGGCTTCGGACTAAAGTTAGGCTGGACAGGAGAGAGAGGCTTTTGACGTGAATGAGGCAGGACAGGAGAGAGAGTCTTGGGAAAACAGTCAGGCAGGACAGGAGAGAAAGGCTTTGGACGAGAGTCAAGCTGTAGAGACTGACACAGGAATGACACAAAAGAGAGCCTTGGGACGACAGTGAGGCTGGACAGGAGAGAAAGGCCTGGGACGAGAGTAAGGTAGGAAAGGAGAGAGAGCCTTGAGACGAAATTGAGGATAGACAGGACAGAGAGGCTTGTGACGAGATTCAGATATGACAAAAGAGAGAGGCTTGGAACGATAGTCAGGTTGGACAGCAGAGAAAAGCTTCGGACGAGAGTCAGACTGGACAGGAGGAGAGGCTTGGGACGAGAGTCAGGTTGGACATGAGAGAGAGGCTTTGCACGAGAATCAGGATGTGCAGGAGAGACAGGCTTGGGATGAAAATGATGCTGGACAGGAGAGAGGCGCATGGGACGAGACTAAGGGAGGACAGATGAGGAAGGCTTGGGACGAGAGTGAGGCTTTACAGGAGAGAGAGGCTTGGGACGAGAGTCAGGCTGAACAGGAGATACAGCCTTGGGACGAGAGTCAGGAAAGACTTTAGATAGAGGCTTCGGACGAGAATCAGGATGGGCAGGAGAGATAGAGGCTTGGGATGAGAATGTGGTTGGACACGAGAGAGAGGTTTGGGACGAGAGGGAGGCAGGACAGGATAGAGACACTTGGGAAGAGAGTCCGGCATAAAAGGAGGGAGGGTCTTGGGACTAGAGTCAGCCATGAAAGGAGAGAGAGGCTTTGGACGAGAGTCAGGTACTAAAAGAAAGGGGGTCTTCGCACGAGAGTCAGCCAGGACAGGAGGGAGAGCCTTGTGACGAGAGTCAGGTCAGAAAAGAGAGAGAGCATTCAGACGAGAGTCAGGAAAGACAGGAAAGAGATGCTTGAGACGAGATTTAGGCTGGACAGGAGATAGAGGCTTCGGACGAGAATCAGGCTAAGCAGGAGTGAGAGGCTTAGGACGAGAGTCAGGTACGAGATGAGAGAGACGCTCTGAACGAGTGTCAAGCTGGATAGGAGAGAGGGACATGTGATGAGAGTCAGGCTGAACAGGAGAGAGATGCTTGGGACGAGAGTCGGGCATAACAGGAGAGAGAGGCATTTGAAGAGAGTGAGGCTTGACCGGAGAGAGAGACTTGGGACGAGAGTCATGTAGGAGAGGAGAGAGAAGCTTGCGACGAGAGTCAGGCTGGACAGGAGAGAGAGGCTTTGGACGAAAGTCAGGCTCAACAGGAGAGAAAGGCTTTGGACGAGAGTAAGGCATGACAGGAGAGGGAGGCTTGTGGCGAGAATCAGGCAGGACAGGAGAGAGATCCTTGGCACGAGAGGCAGGATTGAGAGGAGAGAGAGGCTGGAGACGACATTGAGGCTGGACAGGAGTGAGAGGCTTGGGACGAGAGTCAGGCTGGACAGGAGAGAGAGGCTTTTGCCGAGAGTGAGGCTAGACAGGAGGGAGAGGCCTTTGACGAGAGTCATCCTGGAGAAACCTAACCTAACCTAACCTGGAGAAAGAGGCTTGGGACGAGAGTCAGGTAGGAAAGCAGAGAGAGACTTGGGACGAAAGTCAGGCTCAACAAGAGAGAGAGGCTTGGGGCGAGATTCAGGCAGGACAGGAGTGAGAGGCTTGGCACGAGAGTCAGGCTTGAGAGGAGAGAGAGGCTTAAGACGAGATTGAGATTGAACAGTAGAGAGGCTTCGGACTAGAGTTAGGCTGGACAGGAGAGAGAGGCTTTTGACGTGAATGAGGCAGGACAGGAGAGAGAGTCTTGGGAAAAGAGTCAAGGATGACAGGAGAGAAAGGCTTTGGACGAGAGTCAGGCTGTAGAGACTGACACAGGAATGACACAAAAGAGAGCCTTGGGACGACAGTGAGGCTGGACATGAGAGAGAGGCCTGGGACGAGAGTAAGGTAGGAAATGAGAGAGAGCCTTGAGAGGAAAGTGAGGATAGACAGGACAGAGAGGCTTGTGACGAGATTCAGGTATGACAAAAGAGAGAGGCTTGGAACGAGAGTCAGGTTGGACAGCAGAGAAAGGCTTCGGACGAGAGTCACACTGGACAAGAGAGAGAGGCTTGGGACGAGAGTCAGGTTTGACATGAGAGAGAGGCTCTGCACGAGAATCAGGATGTGCAGGAGAGACAAGCT
Organism: Panulirus ornatus; assembly: GCF_036320965.1. Classification (NCBI taxonomy): domain Eukaryota; kingdom Metazoa; phylum Arthropoda; class Malacostraca; order Decapoda; family Palinuridae; genus Panulirus; species Panulirus ornatus. The sequence goes on from NC_092228.1 coordinate 50,415,285, forward strand.
TTTGATGAAAATGATGTTGGACAGGAGAGAGGCGCATGGGACGAGACTAAGGGAGGACAGATGAGGGAGGCTTGGGATGAGAGTGAGGCTTTACAGGAGAGAGAGGCTTGGGACGAGAGTCAAGCTGAACAGGAGAGACAGCCTTGGGACAAGAGTCAGGAAAGACTTTAGAGAGAGGCTTCGGACGAGAATCAGGATGGGCAGGAGAGATAGAGGCTTGGGATGAGAATGTGGCTGGACAGGAGAGAGAGGCTTTGGACGAGAGTGAGGCAGGACAGGATAGAGACACTTGGGAAGAGAGTCCGGCATAAAAGGAGGGAGGGTCTTGGGACTAGAGTCAGGCATGAGAGGAGAGAGAGGCTTGGGACGAGAGTCAGGTACTAAAAGAAAGGGGGTCTTCGCACGAGAGTCAGCCAGGACAGGAGGGAGAGGCTTGTGACGAGAGTCAGGCCAGAAAAGAGAAAGAGCATTCAGACGAGAGTCAAGAAGGACACGAGAGAGATGCTTCAGACGAGATTGTGGCTGGACAGGAGATAGAGGCTTCGGACGAGAATCAGGCTAAGCAGGAGTGAGAGGCTTAGGACGAGAGTCAGGTACGAGATGAGAGAGACGCTATGAACGAGTGTCAAGCTGGATAGGAGAAAGAGACATGGGATGAGAGTCAGGCTGAACCGGAAAGAGATGATTGGGACGAGAGTTAGGGTGGACAGGAGATAGAAGCTTGAGACGAGAGTGAGACTGGACAGGAGAGAGAGTCCTGGGACGAGAGTCAGGCTCGATAGGAGAGACATGCTTGCGACGAGAGTCAGGTAGGAGAGGAAAGAGAAGCTTGGAACGAGAGTCAAGCTGGACAATAGAGAGAGGCTTGGGACGAGAGTCAGGCTGACAGAATAGCGAAGCTTGGGACGAGAATCAGGTAGAAGAGGAGAGAGAGGCTTGGAAGTAGAATCATCCTGGAGAGGAGAGAGAGCCTTGGGATGAGAGTCAGGCTGACAGGAGAGACATACTTGGGTGGTGAGTCAAGCATAGCAGGAGAGAGAGGCTTGCGAAGAGAGTGAGGCTGGACAGGAGAGAGAGAGGCTTGAAACGAAAGTCAGTCTCGACAGGAGAATGAGCCTTGAGACGAGAGTCACGTAGGAGAGGAGAAAGAGGCTTATGACGAGAGTCAGGCTTAACAGGAGAGAGAGGCTCCAGACGAGAGTTAGGCTGAACAGGAGAAACAGCCATGGGACGAGAGTCAGGAAAGACTTTAGAGAGAGGCTTCGGACGAGAATCAGGATGGGCAGGAGAGATAGAGGCTTGGGATGAGAATGTGGCTGGACAGGAGAGAGAGGCTTGGGACGAGAGTGAGGCAGGACAGGATAGAGACATTTGGGAAGAAAGTCCGGCAGAAAAGGAGACAGGGTCTTGGGACTAGAGCAAGTCATGAGAGGAGAGAGAGGCTTGGGACGAGAGTCATTTACTAAAAGAAAGGGGGTCTTGGCACGAAAGTCATCCAGGACAGGAGGGAGGGCCTTGTGACGAGAGTCAGGCCAGGAAAGAGAGAGAGCATTCAGACGAGAGTCAGGAAAGACACGAGAGAGATGCTTGAGACGAGATTGAGGTTGGACAGGAGATAGAGGCTTCGGACGAGAATCAGGCTAGGCAGGAGCGATAGGCTTAGGACGAGAGTCAGGTACGAGAGGAGAGAGACGCTATGAACGATAGCCAAGCTGGATAGGAGAGAGATATGTTATGAGAGTCAGGCTGAACAAGAGAGGGATGCTTGGGACTAGAGTCAGGTACTAAAAGAAAGGGGGTCTTGGCAAGAGAGTTAGCCAGAACAGGAGAGAGAGGCTTGTGACAAGAGTCAGGCCAGAAAGGAGAGAGAGCATTCAGATGAGAGTCACGAAGGACAGGAGAGAGATGCTTGAGACGAGATTGAGGCTGGACAGGAGATAGAGGCTTCGGACGGGAATCAGGCTTGGCAGCAGTGAGAGGTTTAGGACGAGAGTCAGGTACGAGAGGAGAGAGACGCTATGAACGAGAGTCAAGCTGGATAGGAGAGAGAGACATGGGATGAGAGTCAAGCTGAACAGGAGAGAGATTCATGGGACGAGAGTCAGGCTGGACAGGAGAGAGAGGCTTTTGAAGAGAGTGAGTCTGGACCGGAGGGAGAGACTTGGCACGAGTCAGGTAGGAGAGGAGAGAGAAGCTTGCGACAAGAGTCAGGCTGGACAGGAGAGAGAGGCTTTGGACGAGAGTCAGCCTCAACAGGAGAGAGAGGCTTGGGACGAGAGTCAGGCATGATAGGAGAGAGAGGCTTGTGACGAGAATCAGGCAGGACAGGAGAGAGAGCCTTGGGACGAGAGTCAGGCATGAGAGGAGAGAGAGGCTTGAGACGATATTGAGGCTGGACAGGAGTGAGAGGCTTGGGACGAGAGTCCGGCTGGACAGGAGAGAGAGGATTTTGCCGAGAGTGAGGCTAGACAGGATGGAGAGGCTTGGGACGAGATCACCCTGGAGAGGAGAAAGACGCTTGGGACGAGAGTCAGGTAGGGGAGGAGAGAGAGGCTTGGGACGAGAGTCAGGCTCAACAAGAGAGAGAGGCTTGGGACGAGATTCAGGCAGGACAGGAGAGAGAGGCTTGGAACGAGAGTCAGGTTTGAGAGGAGAGAGAGGCTTGAGACTAGAATGAGGCTGGACAGGAGAGAAAGGCTTTTGACGTGAGTGAGGCTGGACAGGAGAGCGAGTCTTGGGACAATAGTCAAGCAGGACAGGAGAGAAAGGCTTTGGACGAGAGTCAGGCTTGAGAGAATGACACAGGAATGACGCAAAAGAGAGCCTTGGGACGACAGTGAGGCTGGACAGGAGAGAGAGGCCTGTGACGAGAGTAAGGTAGGAAAGGAGAGAGAGCCTTGAGACAAAATTGAGGATAGACAGGACATAGAGGCTTGTGACGAGATTCAGGTATGACAAAAGAGAGAGGCTTGGAACGAGAGTCAGGCTGGACAGGAGAGAAAGGTTTGGGACGGAAGTCAGACTGGACAGGAGAGTGAGGCTTGGGACGAGAGTCAGGTTGTACAGGAGAGAGTGGCTTTGGACAAGAATCATGATGTGCAGGAGAGACAGGCTTGGGATGAGAATGTGGCTGGACAGGAGAGAGGGGCATGGGACGAAACCAAGAGAGGACAGATGAGTGAGGCTTGGGACGAGTGTGAGGCTTTACAGGAGAGAGAGGCTTGGGACGAGAGTCCGGCTGAACAGGAGAGACAGCCTTGGGACGAGAGTCAGGAAAGACTTTAGAGAGAGGCTTCAGACAAGAATCAGGATGGGCAGGAGAGATAGAGGCGTGGGATGAGAATGTGGCTGGACAGGAGAGAGAGGCTTGGGACGAGAGTGAGGCACGACAGGATAGAGACACTTGGGAAGAGAGTCCGGCACGAAAGGAGAGAGGGTCTTCGGACTAGAGTCAGGCATGAAAGGAGAGAGAGGCTTGGGACGAGAGTCAGATACTAAAAAAAAGGGTGTCTTGGCACCAGAGTCAGCCAGGACCTGAGGGAGAGGCTTGTGACTAGAGTCCGGCCAGAAAGAAGAGAGAGCATTCAGACGAGAGTCACGAAGGATAGGAGAGAGATGGATGAGACGAGATTCAGTCTGGACAGGAGATAGAGGCTTCGGACGAGAATCAGGCTAAGCAAGAGTGAGAGGCTTACGAGAGTCAGGTACGAGCTGAGAGAGACGCTATGAACAACTGTCAAGCTGGATAGGAGAGAGAGACATGGGATGAGAGTCAGGCTGAACCGGAAAGAGATGCTTGGGACGAGAGTCAGGGTGGACAGGAGATAGAAGCTTGAGACGAGAGTCAGGCTGGACAGGAGAGTGAGTCCTGGGACGAGAGTCAGGCTCGACAGGAGACAGAGGCTTGCGACGAGAGTAAGGTAGGAGAGGAAAGAGAAGCTTGGAACGAGAGTCAAGCTGGACAATAGAGAGAGGCTTGGGACGAGAGTCAGGCTGAGAGAAGAGCGAAGCTTGGGACGAGAATCAGGTAGAAGAGGAGAGAGAGGCTTGGAAGTAGAATCATCCTGGAGAGGAGAGAGAGCCTTGGGATGAGAGTCAGGCTGACAGGAGAGACATACTTGGGTGGTGAGTCAGGCATAACAGGAGAGAGAGGCTTGCGAAGAGAGTGAGGCGGGACAGGAGAGAGAGAGGCTTGAGACGAAAGTCAGTCTCGACAGGAGAATGAGCCTTGAGACGAGAGTCTCGTATGAGAGAAAGAGGCTTATGACGAGAGTCAGGCTAGACAGGAGAGAGAGGCTTCGGACGAGAGTTAGGCTGAACAGGAGAGACAGCCATGGGACGAGAGTCAGGAAAGACTTTAGAGAGAGGCTTCGGACGAGAATCAGGATGGGCAGGAGAGATAGAGGCTTGGGATGAGAATGTGGCTGGACAGGAGAGAGATGCTTGGGACGAGAGTAAGGCAGGACAGGATAGAGACACTTGGGAAGAGAGTCCGGCAGAAAAAGAGAGAGGGTCTTGGGACTAGAGTCAGGCATGAGAGGAGAGAGAGGCTTGGGACGAGAGTCAGTTACCAAAAGAAAGGGGGTCTTGGCACGAGAGTCATCAGGACAGGAGGGAGAGGCTTGTGACGAGAGTCAGGCCAGAAAGGAGAGAGAGCATTTAGACGAGAGTCATGAAGGACACGAGAGAGATGCTTGAGACGAGATTGAGGCTGGGCAGGAGATAGAGGCTTCGGACGAAAATCAGGCTAGGCAAGAGTGAGAGGCTTAGGACGAGAGTCAGGTACGAGAGGAGAGAGACGCTATGAACGAGAGTCAAGCTGGATAGGAGAGAGAGACATGTGATGAGAGTCACGTTGAACAGGAGAGATATGCTTTAGTCAGGTAGGAGAGGAGAGAGAAGCTTGCGACGAGAGTCAGGCTGGACAGGAGAGAGAGGCTTTGGACGAGAGTCAGGTTGGACAGGAGAGAGAGGCTTGAGACCAGTGTCAGGCATGATAGGAGAGAGAGGCTTGAGACGAAATTAAAATATGATAGGAGAGAGAGGCTTGGGACGATAGTGAGGCATGAGAGGAGAGAGAGACTTAGGACGAGAGTCAGGTAAGAAAAGAGAGGGGTTTTTGGGACGGGAGTCAGGCAGGACAGGAGGGAGAGGCTTGTGACGCGAGTCAGTCCAGAAAGGAGAGAGAGCCTTCAGACGAGAATCAGGAAAGGACAGGATAGAGATGCTTGAGACGAGATTGAGGCTGGACAGGAGAGAGAGGGTTGGGACGAGAATCAGGCTAGGCAAGCGTGAGATGCTTTTCAGGAGAGTCAGATAGGAGAGGAGAGAGACGCTTTGAACGAGAGTCAGGCTGGATAGGAGACAGAGACTTGAGTTGAGAGTCAGGCTCAACAGGAGAGTGATGCTTGGGACGAGAGTTAGGCTGGACAGGAGAGAGAGGCTTTTGAAGAGAGTTGTGCTTGTTAGAGGAGAAACCCTTGGGACGAGAGTCAGGCAGGAGAGGAGAGATAAGCTTGCGACGAGAGTCAGGCTGGACAGGAGCGAGAGGTTTTGGACGAGAATCAGGCTGGTCAGGAGAGAGAGGCTTGGGACGAGAGTCAGGCATGATAGGAGAGAGAGGCTTAAGACGAAAATAAGGCATGACACGAGAGAGAAGCTTGGGACGAGAGCCATGCTGGACGGGAGAGAGAGGCTTGGGACGAGAGGCATGCATGATAGGAGAGAGAGGCTTGAGACGAATTTGAGGCATGACAGGAGAGAGAGGCTTGGGATGAGAGTCAAGTAGGAGAGGAGAGAGAGGCTTAGGACGAGAGTCAGGAACGAGAGGAGAGAGACGCTATGAACGAGAGTCAAGCTGGATAGGAGAGAGAGACATGGGAGGAGAGTCAAGCTGAACAGGAGAGAGATGCTTGGGACGAGAATCAGGCTGGACAGGAGAGAGAGGCTTTTGCAGAGAGTGAGGATGAACCGGAGAGAGAGACTTGGCACGAGAATCAGGTAGGAGAGGAGAGAGAAGCTTGCGACAAGAGACAGGCTGGACAGGAGAGAGAGGCTTTGGACGAGTCAGGGTCAACACGAGAGAGAGGCTTGGGACGAGAGTCAGGCATGACAGGAGAGAGAGGCTTGTGACGAGAATCAGGTAGGACAGGAGAGAGGGCCTTGGGACGAGAGTCAGGCATGAGAGGAGAGAGAGGCTTGAGACGATATTGAGGCTGGACAGGAGTGAGTGGCTTGGGACGAGAGTCAGTTACCAAAAGAAAGGGGGTCTTGACACGAGAGTCAGCCAGGACAGGAGGGAAAGGCTTGTGACGAGAGTCAGGCCAGAAAGGAGAGAGAGCATTTAGATGAGAGTCATGAAGGACACGAGAGAGATGCTTGAGACGAGATTGAGGCTGGGCAGGAGATAGAGGCTTCGGACGAAAATTAGGCTAGGTAAGAGTGAGAGGCTTAGGACGAGAGTCAGGTACGAGAGGAGAGAGACGCTATGAACGAGAGTCAAGCTGGATAGGAGAGAGAGACATGTGATGAGAGTCACGTTGAACAGGAGAGAGATGCTTGGGACGACAGTCAGGCTGGACAGGAGAGAGAGGCTTTTGAAGAGAGTGAGGCTGGACAGGAGAGAGAGACTTGGGACGAGAGTCAGGTAGGAGAGGAGAGAGAAGCTTGCGACAAGAGTCAGGCTGGACAGGAGAGAGAGGCTTTGGACGAGAGTCAGGTTGGACAGGAGAGAGAGGCTTGGGACCAGAGTCAGGTATGATAGGAGAGAGAGGCTTGAGACGAAATTAAAATATGATAGGAGAGAGAGGCTTGGGACGATAGTGAGGCATGAGAGGAGAGAGAGACTTAGGACGAGAGTCAGGTAAGAAAAGAGAGGGGTTTTTGGGACGGGAGTCAGGCAGGACAGGAGGGAGAGGCTTGTGACGCGAGTCAGTCCAGAAAGGAGAGAGAGCCTTCAGACGAGAATCAGGAAGGACAGGATAGAGATGCTTGAGACGAGATTGAGGATGGACAGGAGAGAGAGGGTTGTGACGAGAATCAAGCTAGGCAAGCGTGAGAGGCTTTTCAGGAGAGTCAGATAGGAGAAGAGAGAGACGCTTTGAACGAAAGTCAGGCTGGATAGGAGACAGAGACTTAAGTTGAGAGTCAGGCTCAACAGTAGAGGGATTCTTGGGACGAAAGTTAGTCTGGACAGGATAGAGAGGCTTTTGAAGAGAGTTATGCTTGTTAGAGGAGAGACCCTTGGGACGAGAGTCAGGCAGGAGAGGAGAGATAAGCTTGCAACAAGAGTCAGGCTGGACAGGAGAGAGAGGCTTTGGACGAGAATCAGGCTGGTCAGGAGAGAGAAGCTTGGGACGAGAGTCAGGCATGATAGGAGAGAGAGGCTTAAGACGAAATTAACGCATGACATGAGAGAGAAGCTTGGGAAGAGATTCAGGCTGGACGGGAGAGAGAGGCTTGGGACGAGAGGCATGCATGATAGGAGAGAGAGGCTTGAGACGAATTTGAGGCATGACAGGAGAGAGAGGCTTGGGATGAGAGTCAAGTAGGAGAGGAGAGAGAGGCTTAGGACGAGACTCAGATAGGAGAGGAGAGAGAGGCTTGGAACGAGAGTCAGGCTGGACAGGACAGCGAGATTTGGGACGAGAATCAGGTAGAAGAGGAGAGAGAGGCTTCGAACTAGAATCATTCTGGAGAGGAGAGAAAGCCTTGGGATGAGAGTCAGGCTGACAGGAGAGACATGCTTGGGTTGTTAGTCAGGCATAAGAGGAGAGAGATGTTTGCGAAGAGAGTGTGGCTCGACAGGAGAGAGAGGCTTGAGAAGAGAATCAGCCTGGACAGGGGAAAGAGGCGTGTGACGAGAATCGGGTAGGAGAAGAGAGAGAGCCTTGGGACGAGAGTCCGTCAGGAGAGGAGAGAGATCCTTGGCACGAGATTCATGCAGAAGAGGAGAGAGAGACTTCAGACGAGATTGAGGCTGGACAGGAGAGAGAGGCTTGTGACGAGAATCAAGCAGGACAAGAGAGAAAGCCTTGGCACGAGAGTCAGGCAGGAGAGGAGAGAGAGGCTTGAGACCACGTTGAGGCTGGACAGGAGAGAGAGGTTGGGACGAGAATCAGGCATGACAGGAGAGAGAGGCTTGGGACGAGAATCATGCAGGACAGGAGAGAGAGGCTTGGGACGAGAATCATGCAGGACAGGAGAGAGAGGTTTGGCACGAGAGTCAGGCAGGAGAGGAGAGAGAGGCTTGAGACGAGATTGAGGCTGGACAGGAGTGAGAGGCTTCGGACGAGAGTTAGGCTGGACTTTAGAGAGAGTCTTTTGCCGAGAGTGAGGCTAGACAGGAGGGAGAGGCTTGGGAAGAGAGTCATCCTAAACAGGAGAAAGAGGCTTGGGACGAGAGTAAGGTAGGAGAGGAGAGAGAGGCTTGGGACGAGAGTCAGGCTCGACAAGAGAGAGAGGCTTGGGACGAGAGTCAGGCAGGACCGGAGAGAGAGCCTTGGCACGAGAGTCAGGCTGGAGAGTAGAGAGAGGCTTGAGACGAGATTGATGCTGGACAGGAGAGAAAGGCTTGGGACGAGAATCAGGCAGAACAGTAGAGAGTGTCTTAGCACGAGAGTCAGGCACGAGAGGAGAGAGAGGTTTGAGACGAGATTGAGGCTGAACAGTAGAGAGAGGCTTCGGACAAGAGTTAGGCTGGACAGGAGAGACAGGCTTGGGACGACAGTCAGGCATGACAGGAGAGAGAAGCTTGGGACAAAAATTAGGCAGGACGGGAGAGAGAGGTTTGGCAGGAGAGATAAGCAGGAGAGGAGAGAAAGGCTTGAGACGAGATTGAAGGTGGACAGGAGAGAGAGAGGTTTGGGACGAGAGTCAGGCTTGACAGGTGAGGGAGGGTTTTGACGAGAGTGAGGCTAGACAGGAGGGAAAGGCTTGGGACGAAATTCAGCCTGGACAGGAGAAAGAGGCCTGGGACGAGAGCCAGGTAGGAGAGGAGAGAGAGGCTTTGGACGAGAGTCAGGCTCAACAGGAGAGAGAGGCTTGGGACGAGAGTCAGGCATGGCAGGAGAGAGAGGCTTGAGACGAGAATCAGGCAAAACAGGAGAGAGAGCCTTGGCACGAGAGTCAGGCAGGAGAGGAGAGAGAGGCTTGAGACCACATTGAGGCTGGACAGGAGAGAGAGGCTTGGGACGAGAATCTGGCATGACAGGAGAGAGAGGCTTGGGACGAGAATCATGCAGGACAGTAGAGAGAGGCTTGGCACGAGAGTCAGGCAGGAGAGGGGAGAGAGGCTTGAGACAAGATTGAGGCTGGACAGGAGTGAGAGGCTTCGGACGAGAGTTTGGCTGGGCTTTAGAGAGAGGCTTTTGCCGAGAGTGAGGCTAGACAGGAGGGAGAGGACTTGGGACGAGAGTAAGGTAGGAGAGGAGAGAGAGGCTTGGGACGAGTGTCAGGCTCGACAAGAGAGAGAGGATTGGGACGAGAGTCAGGCAGGACCGGAAAGAGAGCCTTGGCAAGGGAGTCAGGCTGGAGAGGAGAGAGAGTCTTGAGACGAGATTGAGGCTGGACAGGAGAGAAAGACTTGGGACGAGAGTCAGTCATGACAGGAGAGAGATGTTTGGGACGAGAATCAGGCAGAACAGTAGAGAGAGTCTTAGCACGAGAGTCAGGCACGAGAGGAGAAAGAGATTTGAGACGAGATTGAGGCTGAACAGTAGAGAGAGGCTTCGGACAAGTGTTAGGCTGGACAGGAGAGAGAGGCTTTTGACGTGATTGAGGCTGGACAGGAGACAGAGTCTTGGGACAAGAGTCAGGCAGGACAGGAGAGAAAGGCTTTGGACGAGAGTCAGGCTAGAGAGAATGACACAGGAATGACACAAAAGAGAGCCTTGGGACGACAGTGAGGCTGGACAGGAGAGAGAGGCCTGGGACGAGAGTAAGGTACGAAAGGAGAGAGAGCCTTCAGACGAAATTGAGGCCAGATAGGACAGAGAGGTTTGTGACGAGATTCAGTTATGACAAAAGAGAGAGGCTTGGAACGAGAGTCAGGCTGGACAGGAGAGAAAGGCTTGGGACGAGAGTCAGGCTGGACAGGAGAGAGAGGCTTGGGACGAGAGTCAGGTTGGACAGGAGAGAGAGGCTTTTGACGAGAATCAAGATTTGTACGAGAGACATAAGAATGAGGCTGGAAAGGAGAGAGGGGCATGGGACGAGACTAAGGGAGGACAGATGAGGGAGGCTTGGGACGAGAGTGAAGCTTTACAGGACAGAGAGGCTTGGGACGAGAGTCAGGCTGAACAGGAGAGACAGCCTTGGGACGAGAGTCAGGAAAGACTTTAGAGAGAGGCTTGGGACGAGAATCAGAATGGGCAGGAGAGATAGAGGCTTGGGATGAGAATGTGGCTGGACAGGAGAGAGAGGCTTGGGACGAGAGTGAGGCAGTGAGGCAGGACAGGATAGAGACACTTGGGAAGAGAGTCCGGCAGAAAAGGAGGGAGGGTCTTGGGACTAGAGTCAGGCATGAGAGGAGAGAGAGGCTTGAGACGAGAGTCAGGTACTAAAAGAAAGGGGGTTTTGGCACGAGAGTCAGCCAGGACAGGAGGGAGAGGTTTGTGACGAGAGTCAGGCCAGAAAGGAGAGAGAGCATTCACACGAGAGTCAGGAAAGACACGAGAGAGATGCTTGAGACGAGATTGAGGCTGGACAGGATATAGAGGCTTCGCACAAGAATCAGGCTAGGCAGGAGCGAGAGGCTTAGGACGAGAGTCAGGTACGAGAGGAGAGAGACGCTATGAACGAGAGCCAAGCTGGATAGGAGAGAAAGACATGTAATGAGAGTCAGGCTGAACAGGAGAGGGATGTTTGTGACGAGATTCAGGTACTAAAAGAAAGGGGGTCTTGGCACGAGAGTCAGCCAGGACAGGAGGGAGAGGCTTGTGACAAGAGTCAGACCAGAAAGGAGAGAGAGCATTCAGACGAGAGTCACGAAGGACAGGAGAGAGATGCTTGAGACGAGATTGAGGCTGGACAGGAGATAGAGGCTTCGGATGAGAATCAGGCTAGGCAGCAGTGAGAGGCTTAGGACGAGAGTCAGGTACGAGAGGAGAGACCCGCTATGAACGAGAGTCAAGCTGGATAGGAGAGAGAGACATGGGATGAGAGTCAAGCTGAACAAGAGAGAGATGCTTGGGACGAGAGTCAGGCTGGACAGGAGAGAGAGGCCTTTGAAGAGAGTGAGGCTGGACCGGAGAGAGATACTTGGCACGAGAGTCAGGTAGGAGAGGAGAGAGAAGCTTGCGACAAGAGACAGGCTGGACAGGAGAGAGAGTCTTTGGACGAGAGTCAGGCTCAACAGGAGAGAGAGGCTTGGGACGAGAGTCAATCATGACAGGAGAAAGAGGCTTGTTACGAGAATCAGGACGGACAGGAGAGAGAGCCTTGGGACGAGAGTCAGGCATGAGAGGAGACAGAGGCTTGAGACGATATTTAGGCTGGACAGGAGTGAGAGTCTTGGGACGAGAGTCAGGCTGGAAAGGAGAAAGAGGCTTTTGCCGAGAGTGAGGCTAGATAGGAGGGAGAGGCTTGGGACGAGGCTCAACAAGAGAGTAAGGCTTGGGACGAGATTCATGCAGGACAGGAGAGAGAGCCTTGGCACGAGAGTCAGGTTTGAGAGGAGAGAGAGGTTTGAGACGAGATTGAGGCTGGACAGGAGAGAAAGGCTTGGGACGAGAGTCGGGCATGACAGGGGAGAGAGGTTTGGGACGAGAATCAGGCAGAACAGGAGAAAGAGTCTTACCACGAGAGTCAGGCACGAGAGGAGAGAGAGGATTGAGACGAGATTGAGGCTGAACGGTAGAGAGAGGCTTCGGACTAGAGTAAGGCTGGACAGGAGAGAGAGGCTTTTGACGTGAGTGAGGCTGGACAGCAGAGAGAGTCTTTGGACAAGAGTCAGGCAGGACAGGGGACAAAGGCTTTGGACGAGAGTCAGGCTGGAGAGAATGACACAGGAATGACACAAAAGAGAGCCTTGAGATGACAGTGAGGCTGGACAGGAGAGAGAGGCCTGGGACGAGAGTAACGTAGGAAAGGAGAGAGAGCCTTAAGACGAAATTGAGGATAGACAGGACATAGAGGCTTGTGACGAGATTCAGTTATGACAAAAGAGAGAGGCTTGGAACGAGAGTCAGGCTGAACAGGAGAGAAAGGCTTTGGACAAGAGTCAGACTGGACAGAAGAGAGAGGCTTGGGACGAAAGTCAGGTTGGACAAGAGAGAGAGGCTTTGTACGAGAATCAGGATGTGCAGGAGAGACAGGCTTGGGATGAGAATGAGGCTGGACAGTAGAGAGGGGCATGGGACGAGAGTCAGGCTGAACAGGAGAGACAGCCTTGGGACGAGAGTCAGGAAAGACTTTAGAGAGAGGCTTCGGACGAGAATCAGAATGGACAGGAGAGATAGAGGCTTGGGATGAGAATGTGGCTGGACAGGAGAGAGAGGCTTGGGACGAGAGTGAGGCAAGACAGGATAGAGACACTTGGGAAGAGAGTCCGGCAGAAAAGGAGGGAGGGTCTTGGGACTAGAGTCAGGCATGAGAGGAGAGAGAGGCTTGGGACGAGAGTCAGGTACTAAAAGAAAGGGGGTCTTGGCACGAGAGTCAGCCAGGACAGGAGGGAGAGGCTTGTGACCAGAGTCAGGCCAGAAAGGAGAGAGAGTATTCAGACGAGAGTTAGGAAAGACACGAGAGAGATGCTTGAGACGAGATTGAGGCTGGACAGGATATAGAGGCTTCGGACGAGAATCAGGCTAGGCAGGAGCGAGAGGCTTAGAACGAGAGTCAGGTACGAGAGGAGAGAGACGCTATGAACGAGGGCCAAGCTGGATAGGAGAGAGAGACATGTTATTAGAGTCAGGCTGAACAGGAGAGTGATGCTTGGGACGAGAGTCAGGTACTAAAAGAAAGGGGGTCTTGGCACGAGAGTCAGCCAGGACAGGAGGGAGAGGCTTGTGACAAGAGTCAGGCCAGAAAGGAGAGAGAGCATTCAGACGAGAGTCACGAAGGACAGGAGAGAGATGCTTGAGACGAGATTGAGGCTGGACAGGAGATAGAGGCTTCGGACGAGAATCAGGCTAGGCAGCAGTAAGAGGCTTAGGACGAGAGTCAGGTACGAGAGGAGAGAGACTCTATGAACGAGAGTCAAGCTGAATAGGAGAGAGAGACATGGGATGAGAGTCAAGCTGAACAGGAGAGAGATGGTTGGGACGAGAGTCAGGCTGGACAGTAGAGAGAGGCTTTTGAAGAGAGTGAGGCTGGACCGGAGAGAGAGACTTGGCACGAGAGGCAGGTAGGAGAGGAGAGAGAATCTTGCGACAAGAGACAGGCTGGACAGGAGAGAGAGGCTTTGGACGAGAGTCAGGCTCAACATAAGAGAGAGGCTTGGGACGAGAGTCAGGCATGACAGGAGAGAGAGGCTTGTGACGAGAATCAGGCAGGACAGGAGAGAGAGCCTTGGGACGAGAGTCAGTCATGAGAGTAGAGAGAGGCTTGCGACGATATTGAGGCTGGACAGGAGTGAGAGGCTTGGGACGAGAGTCAGGCTGGACAGGAGAGAGAGACTTTTCTCAAGAGTGAGGATCGACAAGAGAGAGAGGCTTGGGACGAGAGTCAGGCAGGACCGGAGAGAGAGCCTCGGCACGAGAGTCAGGCTGGATAGGAGAGAGAGGCTTGAGACGAGATTGAGGCTGGACAGGAGAGAAAGGCTTGGGACGAGATTCAGGCATGAGAGGAGAGAGATGTTTGGGACGAGAATCAGGCAGAACAGTAGAGAGATTCTTAGCACGAGAGTCAGGTACGAGAGTAGAGAGAGGTTTGAGACGAGATTGAGGTTGAACAGTAGAGAGATGCTTCGGACAAGAATTAGGCTGGCCAGGAGAGAGAGGCTTTTGACGTGAGTGAGGCTGGACAAGAGAGAGAGTCTTGGGACAAGAGTCAGGTAGGACAGAAGAGAAAGCCTTTGGACGAGAGTCAAGATAGAGAGAATGACACAGGAATGACACAAAAGAGAGCCTTGGGACGACAGTGAGGCTGGACAGGAGAGAGAGGCCAGGGACGAGAGTAAGGTAGGAAAGGAGAGAGAGCCTTGAGACGAAATTGAGGCCAGGAAGGACAGAGAGGTTTATGACGAGATTCAGGTATGACAAAAGAGAGAGGCTTGGAGCGAGAGTCAGGCTGGACAGGAGAGAAAGGCTTGGGACAAGAGTCAGGCTGGACAGGAGAGAGAGGCTTTGGACGAGAGTCAGGTTGGACAGGAGAGAGAGGCTTTTGACGAGAATCAGGATTTGCAGGAGAGACAGGCGTGGGATGAGAATGAGGCTGGACAGGAGAGAGGTGCATGGGACGAGACTAAGGGAGGACAGATGAGGGAGGCTTGGGACGAGTGTGAGGCTTTACAAGAGAGAGAGGCTTGGGACGAGAGTCAGGCAGGGCAGGAGAGAGATGCTTGGGAAGAGAGTCAGGCTGAACAGGAGAGAGAGGCTTGGGACGAGAATCAGGTAGAAGAGGGGAGAGATACTTGGAACGAGAATCAGGATTTAGAGGAGAGAGAGCCTTGGGATGAGAGTCAGGCTGACAGGAGAGACATGCTTGGGTGGTGAAAGGTCCTGAAAGTAGAGAGAGGCTTGGGACGAAAGTGAGGCTTGACAGGAGAGAGAGGCTTGAGACGAGAATCAGACTGAACAGGAGAGACAGGCTTGGGACGAGAGACAGGAAAGACTTTAGAGAGAGGTTTCGGACGAGAATGAGCTGGGCAGGAGAGAGAAGTTTGGGATGAGAATGTGGCTGAACAGGAGAGAGAGGCTTTGTACGAGAGTGAGGCAGGACAGGATAAAGAAACTTGGGAAGAGATTCCGGCAGAAAAGGAGATAGGGGCTTGGGACGAGAGTTAGGCATGAGAGGAGAGAGAGGCTTGGGACGAGAGTTAGGTAGGAAAAGAAAGGGTGTTTTGGCACGAGAGTCAGGCAGGACAGGAGAGAAAGACTTGTGACGAGAGTCAGGCCAGAAAGGAGATAGGGCCTTCAGACGAGAGTCAGGAAGGACAGGAGAGAGGTGCTTGAGACGAGATTAAGGCTGGACAGGAGAGAGAGGCTTGGTACGAGAATCAGGCTAGGCAGTAGTGAGAATCTTTTCACGAGAGTCAGATAGGAGAGGAGAGAGACGCTTTGAACGAGAGTCAGGCTGGATAGGAGAAAGAGATTTGTGATGAGAGTCAAGCTGAATAGGAGAGAGATGCTTGGGACGAGAGTCAGGCAGGACAGGAGTGAAAGGCTTTTGAAGAGAGTAAGGCTGGATAAGGGAGAGAGGCTTTGGACGAGAGTTAGGCAGGACACGAGAGAGAATCTTGGGACGAGAGTCAGGCTGGACATGAGAGAGAGGCTTGAGACGAGAATCAGGCTGGACAGGAGAGAGAGGCTTGCGACGAGAGTCAGGTAGGAGAGGAGAGAGAAGCTTGGAACGAGAGTCAGGCTGGACAATCGAGAGAGGTTTGGAACAAGAGTCAGGCTGGACAGAAGAGCGAAGCTTGGGACGAGAATCAGGTAGAAGAGGAGAGAGAGGCTTGGAAGCAGAATCATTCTGGAGAGGAGAGAGAGCCTTGGGATGAGAGTCAGGCTGACTGGAGAGACATGCTTGGGTGGTGAGTCAGGCATAACAGGAGAGAGAGGCTTGCGAAGAGAGTGAGGCTGGACAGGAGAGAGAGAGGCTTGAGACGAAAGTCAGTCTCGACAGGAGAAAGAGCCTTGAGACGAGAGTCACGTAGGAGAGGAGAGAGAGGCTTGTGACGAGAGTCAGGCTAGACAGGAGAGAGAGGCTTGGGACGAGAGTCAGGCTGAACAGGAGAGACAGCCTCGGGACGAGAGTCAGGAAAGACTTTAGAGAGAGGCTTCGGACGAGAATCAGGATGGGCAGGAGAGATAGGGGTTCGGGATGAGAATGTGGCTGGAAAGGAGAGAGAGGCTTGTGACGAGAGTGAGGCAGGATAGGATAGAGACACTATGGGAAGAGAGTCCGGCAGAAAAGAAGAGAAGGGCTTGGGACTAGAGTCAGGCATGAGAGGAGAGAGAGGCTTGGGACGAGAATCAGGCATGAGAGGAGAGAGAGACTTGGGACGAGATTCAGGTAAGAAAAGAGAGGGGATCTTGGGACGGGAGTCAGGCAGGACAGGAGAGAGAGGCTCGTGACGAGAGTCAGTGCAGAAAGGAGAGAGAGCGTTCAGACGAGTTCAGAAGGACAGGAGAGAGATGCTTGAGACGAGATTGAGGATGGACAGGAGAGAGAGGCTTGGGACGAGAATCAGGCTAGGCAAGAGTGAGAGGCTTTTTACGAGAGCCAGATAGGAGAGGAGAGAGACCCTTTGAGCGAGAGTCAGGCTGGATAGGAGACAGAAACTTGAGATGAGAGTCAGGCTCAACAGGAGAGGGATGCTTGGGACGAGAGTTAGGCTGGACAGGATAGAGAGGCCCTTGAAGAGAGTTATGCTGGTTAGAGGAGAGACCCTTGTGACGAGAGTCAGGCAGGAGAGGAGAGATAAGCTTGCGACGAGAGTCAGGCTGGACAGGAGCGAGAGGCTTTGGACGAGAATCAGGCTGGTCAGGAGAGAGAGGATTGGGACGAGAGTCAGGCATGATGGGAGAGAGAGGCTTAAGACGAAATTAAGGCATGACACGAGAGAGAAGCTTGGGTCGAAAGTCAGGCTGGAAGGGAGAGAGAGGCTTGGGACGAGAGGCATGCATGATAGGAGAGAGAGGCTTGAGACGAATTTGAGGCATGACAGGAGAGAGAGGCTTGGGATGAGAGTCACGTAGGAGAGGAGAGAGAGGCTTAGGACGAGAGTCAGGTAGGAGAGGAGAGAGAGGCTTGGAACGAGAGTCAGGCTGGACAGGACAGCGAAATTTGGGACGAGAATCAGGTAGAAGAGGAGACAGAGGCTTCGAATTAGAATCATTCTGGAGATAAGAAAAAGCCTTGGGATGAGAGTCAGGCTGACTGGAGAGACATGCTTGGGTTGTTAGTCAGGCATAACAGGAGAGAGAGGCTTCCGAAGAGAGTGAGGCTCGACAGGAGAGAGAGGCTTGAGACGAGAGTCAGCCTGGACAGGAGAAAGCGGCGTGTGACGGAAATCAGGTAGGAGAGGAGAGAGAACCTTGGGACGAGAGTCAGGGAGGAGAGGAGAGAGAGGCTTGGCACGAGATTCAGGCAGAAGAGGAGAGAGAGACTTCAGACGAGATTGAGGCTGGACAGGAGAGAGATGCTTGGGACGAGAGTCAGGCATGACAGGAGAGAGAGGTTTGGGACGAGAATTGGGCAGGACAGGAGAGAGAGGCTTGGCACGAGAGTCAAGCAGGAGAGGAGAGAGAGACTGAAGACGAGATTGATGCTGGACAGGAGAGAAAGGTTTGGGACGAGAGTCAGGCTTGACAGGAGAGAGAGGCTTTTGACGAGAGTGAGGCTAGACAGGAGGGAAAGGCTTGGGATGAGAGTCAGCCTGGACAGAAGAAAGAGGCCTGGGACGAGAGTCAGGTAGGAGAGGAGAGAGAGGCTTTGGACGAGAGTCAGGCTCAACAGGAGAGAGAGGCTTGGGACGAGAGTCAGGCATGACAGGAGAGAGAGGCTTGTGACGAGAATCATGCAGGACAGGAGAGAGAGCCTTGGCACGAGAGTCAGGCAGGAGAGGAGAGGGAGGCTTGAGACGACATTGAGGCTGGACAGGAGAGAGAGGCTTGGGACGAGAATGAGGCATGACAGGGGAGAGACGCTTGGGACGAGAATCATGCAGGACAGGAGAGAGAGGCTTGGCACGAGATTTACGCAGGAGAGGAGAGAGAGGCTTGAGACGAGATTGAGGCTGAACAGGAGTGAGAGGCTTGGGGCGAGAGTCAGGCTGGACATTAGAGAGAGGCTTTTGCCGAGAGTGAGGCTAGACAGGAGGGAGAGGCTTGGGATGAGAGTCATCCTGAACAGGAGAAAGAGGCTTGGGACGAGAGTAAGGTAGGAGAGGAGAGAGAGGCTTGGGACGAGAGTCAGGCTTGACAAGAGAGGCTTGGGACGAGAGTCAGGCAGGACCGGAGAGAGAGCCTTGGCACGAGAGCTAGGCTGGAGAGAAGAGAGACACTTGAGACGAGATTGAGGCTGGACAGGAGAGAAAGGCTTGGGACGAGAGTCAGGCATGACAGGAGAGAGGTTTGGGACGAGAATCAGGCAGAACAGTAGAGAGAGTCTTAGCACGAGAGTCAGGCACGAGAGGAGAGAGAGGTTTGAGACGAGATCGAGGCTGAAGAGTAGAGATAGGCTTCAGAGAAGAGTTTGGCTGGACAGGAGAGAGAGGCTTTTGACGTGAGTGAGGCTGGACAGGAGAGAGAGTCTTGGGACAAGAGTCAGGCAGGACAGGAGAGAAAGGCTTTGGACGAGAGTCAGGCTGGAGAGAATGACACAGGAATGACACAAAAGAGAGCCTTGGGACGACAGTGAGGCTGGACAGGAGAGAGAGGCCTGAGACAAGAGTCAGATTCGACAAGAGAGAGAGGCTTGGGACGAGAGTAAGGTAGGAAAGGAGAGAGAGCCTTGAGACAAAATTGAGGCTAGACAGTACAGAGAGGCTTGTGACGAGATTCAGGTATGACAAGAGAGTCTTGGAACGAGAGTCAGGCTGGACAGGAGAGAGAGGCTTGGGGCGAGAGTCAGGTTGGACAGGAGAGAGAGGCTTTGGACGAGAATCAGGATGTGCAGGAGAGACAAGCTTGGGATGAGAATGAGCCTGGACAGGAGAGAGGGGCATGGGACGAGACTAAGTTTGGACAGATGAGGGAGGCTTGGGACGAGTGTGAGGCTTTACAGGAGAGAGAGGCTTGGGACGAGAGTCATGCAGGGCAGGAGAGAGATGCATGGGAAGAGAGTCAGGGTGAACAGGAGAGAGAGGCTTGGGGTCGAGAATCAGGTAGAAGAGGAGAGAGAGGCTTGGAACGAGAATCAGGATGGAGAGGAGAGAGAGCCCTGGGATGAAAGTCAGGCTGACAGGAGAGAAATGCTTGGGTGGTGAAAGGTCCTGAAGGTAGAGAGAGGCTTGGGACGAAAGTGAGTCTGGACAGGAGAGAGAGGCTTGAGACGAGAGTCAGGCTGAGCAGGAGAGACAGTCATGGGACGAGAGACAGGAAAGACTTTAGAGAGAGGCTTCGGACGAGAATGAGGATGGGCAGGAGAGAGAAGTTTGGGATGGGAATGTGACTGAACAGGAGAGAGAGGCTTTGGACGAGAGTGAGGCAGGATAGGATAAAGACACTTGGGAAGAGAGTCCGGCAGAAAAGGAGATAGGGGCTTGGGACTAGAGTCAGGCATGAGAGGAGAGAGAGGCTTAGGACGAGAGTCAGGTAAGAAAAGAATGGGGGTTTTGGCACGAGCGCCAGGCAGGGCAGGAGAGAAAGTTTTGTGACGAGATTCAGGCCAGAAAGGAGATAGAGTCTTCAGACGAGAGTCAGGAAGGAAAGGAGAGAGGTTCTTGAGACGATATTGAGGCTGGACAGGAGAGAGAGGCTTGGTACGAGAATCAGGCTAGGCAGTAATGAAAATCTTTTCACGAGAGTCAGATAGGAGAGGAGAGAGAGGCTTTGAACGAGAGTCAGGCTGGATAGGAGAGAGAGACTTGTGATGAGAGTCAAGCATAGTCAAGGAGAGAGATGCTTGGGACGAGAGTCAGGCAGGACAGGAGTGAGAGGCTTTTGAAGAGAGTAAGGCTGGATAAGGGAGAGAGGCTTTGGACGAGAGTTAGGCAGGACAGGAGAGATAAGCTTGGGACGAGAGTCAGGCTGGACAGGAGAGAGAGGCTTGAGACGAGAATCAGGCTGGACAGGAGAGAGAGGCTTGCGACGAGAGTCAGGTAGGAGAGGAGAGAGAAGCTTGGAACGAGAGTCAGGCTGGACAATCGAGAGAGGCTTGGAACAAGAGTCAGGCTGGACAGAAGAGCGAAGCTTGGGACGAGAATCAGGTAGAAGAGGAGAGAGAGGCTTGGAAGTAGAAACATTCTGGAGAGGAGAGAGAGCCTTGGGATGATAGTCAGGCTGACTGGAGAGACATGCTTGGGTGGTGAGTCAGGCATAACAGGAGAGAGAGGCTTGCGAAGAGAGTGAGGCTGGACAGGAGAGAGAGAGGCTTGAGACGAAAGTCAGTCTCGACAGGAGAAAGAGCCTTGAGACGAGAGTCACGTAGGAGAGGAGAGAGAGGCTTGTGACGAGAGTCAGGCTAGACAGGAGAAAGAGGCTTGGGACGAGAGTCAGGCTGAACAGGAGAGACAGCCTCGGGACGAGAGTCAGGAAAGACTTTAGAGAGAGGCTTCGGACGAGAATCAGGATGGGCAGGAGAGATAGAGGTTCGGGATGAGAATGTGGCTGGACAGGAGAGAGAGGCTTGTGACGAGAGTGAGGCAGAATAGGATAGAGACACTATGGAGAGTGAGGCAGAATAGGATAGAGACACTATGGGAAGAGATTCCGGCAGAAAAGGAGAGAAGGGCTTGGAACTAGAGTCAGGCATGAGAGGAGAGAGAGGCTTGGGACGAGAGTCAGGTACTAAAAGAATGATGGTTTGGCACGAGAGTCAGCCAGGACAGGAGAGAGAGGCTTGTAACGAGAGTCAGGCCAGAAAGGAGAGAGCGCATTCAGACGATGAGTCACGAAGGATAGGAGAGAGATGCTTGAGACGAGATTGAGGCTGGACAGGAGGGAATAGCTTGGGACGAGAATCAGGCTAGGCAGGAGTGAGAGGCTTAGGACGAGAGTCAGGTACGAGAGTCAGGTTGGATAGGAGAGAGAGGCTTGGGATGAGAGTCAGGCTCAACAGGAGAGAGATGCTTTGGACGAGAGATAGGCTGGACAGGAGAGAGAGGCTTTTGATGAGAGTTATGCTGGATAGGGGATAGAGGATTGGGACGAGAGTCAGGCTGGAGAGGAGAGAGAAGCTTGCGACGAGAGTCAGGCTGGACAGGAGCGAGAAGCTTTGGACGAGAATCAGGCTGGTCAGGTGAGAGAGGCTTGGGACGAGAGTCAGGCATGATAGGAGAGAGAGGCTTGAGACGAAATTGAGGCATGACAGGAGAGCGAGGCTTGGGATGAGAGTCAAGTAGGAGAGGAGAGAGTGGCTTAGGACGAGAATCAGGTAGGAGAGGAGATAGAGGCTTAGAGCGAGAGTCAGGCTGGACAGGACTGCGAAGTTTGGGACGAGAATCAGATAGCAGAGGAGAAAGAGGCTTCGAACTAGAATCATTCTGGAGAGGAGAGAAAGCCTTGGGATGAGAGTCATGCTGACAGGAGAGACATGCTTTGGTGGTGAGTCAGACATAACAGGAGAGAGAGGCTTGCGAAGAGAGTGAGACTCGACAGGAAAGAGAGGCTTGAGCCGAGAGTCAGTCTCGACAGGAGAAAGAGTTGTGAGACGAGTGTCAAGTAGTAGAGGAGAGAGAGGCTTCGGACGAGAGTAAGGCTGGACAGGAGAGAGAGGCTTGGGACGAGAGTCAGGCTGAACAGGAGAGACAGGCTTGGGACGAGAGTCATGAAAGTCTTTAGAGAGAGGCTTCGGACGAGAATCAGGATGGGCAGGAGAGAGAGAGGCCTTGGATGTGAATGTGGCTGGACAAGAGAGAGAGGCTTTTGACGAGAGTGAGGCAGGACAGGATAGGGACATTTGGGAAGAAAGTTCGGCAGAGAAGGAGAGAGGGGCTTGGGACGAAAGTCAGGCATGAGAGGAGAGAGAGGCTTGGGACGAGAGTCAGGTACTAAAAGAGAGGGGGTTTTGGGACGAGAGTCAGCCAGGACAGGAAAGAGACGCTTGTGACGAGACTCAGGCCAGAAAGGAGCAAGAGCATTCACGCGAAAGTCAGGAAGAACAGGAGAGAGATGCTTGAGACTAGATTGAGGCTGGACAGGAGAGAGAGGCTTGGGACGAGAATCAGGTGGAACAGAAGTGAAAGACTTTTCACGAGAGTCAGGTACGAGACTAGAGAGACGCTTTGAAAGAGAGTCAGGCTGGACCGGAGATAGACGCTTTTGAAGAGAGTGAGGCTGGACAGGAGAGAGACACTTGGGACGAGAGTCAGGCTGGATAGGAGAGAGAGAGGCTTTGGACGAGAGTCAGGCATGCTAGGAGAGAGAGACTTGAGACGAAATTGAGGTATGACAGGAGAGAGAGACTTGGGACGACAGTCAGGCTGGACAGGAGAGAGAGGCTTGGGACGAGAGTCAGTCATGCTAGGAGAGAGAGGCTTGAGATGAAATTGAGGCATGACAGGAGAGAGAGGCTTGGGACGAGAGTCAGGCTGGACAGGAGAGAGAGGCTTGGGACGAGAGTCAGTCATGATAGGAGAGAGAGGCTTGGGGCGAAATTGAGGCATAACATGAGAGAGAGGCTAGGGACGAGAGTCAAGAAGGAGAGGAGAGAGAGGCTTAGGACGAGTCAGGTAGGAGAGGAGAGAGAGGCGTGCAACGAGAGTCAGGCTCGACAGGAGAGAGAGGCTTGGGACGAGAGTCAGGCTGGACAGGAGAGAGAGGCTTGGGATGAGAATGAGGCATGACAGGAGAGAGAGGCTTGGGACGAGAGTGAGGCAGGACAGGATACAGACACTTGGGAAGAGAGTCCGGCCGAAAAGTAGAGCGGGGCTAGGGACGAGAGTCAGGCATGAGAGGAGAGAGAGGCTTGGGACGAGAGTCAGGTAGGAGAGGAGAGGGGGTTTTGGGGTGAGTCAGGGAGGACAGGAGAGAGAGCCTCGTGACGAGAGTCGGGCCAGAAAGGAGAGAGAGCCATCAGACGAGAGTCAGGAAGGACAGGAGAGAGATGCTTGAGACGAGATTGAGGCTGGACAGGAGAGAGAGGCTTGGGACGAGAATCAGGCTGGACAGGAGTGAGAGGCTTTGGACGAAAGTCAGGTTGGAGAGGAGAGAGAGGCTTGAGACGAAATTGAGGCATGAAAGGAGAGAGAGGCTTGGGACGAGAGTCAGGCCAGAAAGGAGAGAGAGCCTTCAGATGAGAGTCATGAAGGACAGGAGAGAGATGCTTGAGACGAGATTGAGGCTGGACAGGAGAAAGAGGCTTGTGACGAGAATCAAACTGCACATAAGTGAGAGGCTTTGGACGAGAGTCAGGTAGGTGATGAGAGAGATGCTTTAAATGAGAGTCAGGCTAGATAAGAGATAGAGACTTGTGATGAGAGTCAGGCTGAACAGGAGAGAGATGCTTGGGACGAGAGTCAGGGTGGACAGGAGAGAGAGGCTTAGGACGAGAGTCAGACATGATAGGAGAGAGAGGCTTGGGACGAGATTCACTAAAGAGAGGTGAGTGAAGCTTGCGGCGAGAGTCAGGCTGAACAGGAGAAAGAGGCATTGGACGAGAGTCAGGCTGGACAGGAGAGAGAGAGGCTTGGGACGAGAATCAGGCATGATAGGAGAGAGAGGCTTGAGACGAAATTGAGGCAAGACAGGAGGAGGATTGGGACGAGAGCCAAGTACGAGAGGAGAGAGAGGCTTAGGACGAGAGTCAGGTAGGAGAGGAGAGAGAGGCTTGGAGCAAGAATCAGGCTAAACAGAAGAGAGATGGTTACGGCGAGAGGCAGGCTAGACAGGAGAGAGAGGCTTAGGACGAGAGACAAGCAGGAGAGGAGAGGGACGTTTGTGACGAGAGTAAGGATAGACAGGAGAGAGAGGCTTTGGACGAGAGTCAGGCTTGACATGAGAGAGAGGCTTGGGACGAGAGTCAGGCTGGACAGGAGAGAGAGGCGTGGGACTAGAGTCGGGTAGTTAAGGAGAGAGAGGCTTGGAACGAGAATCAGGCTGGATAGGAGAGAGAGGCTTCGGATGAGAATCAGGTTGACAGGAGAGATATGCTTGGGAGGATAGTCAGGCATGACAGGAGAGACAGGTTTGGGACGACAGAGAGCCTGGAAAGGAGAGAGAGGCTTGAGACGAGAGTCAACCTGGACAGGAGAACGAGGCTTGGGACGAGTCAGGTAGGAGAGGAGAAAGAGACTTGGGAACGAGAGTCAGGATGGAAAGGAGAGAGGGGATTGGGACGAGAGTCAAGCAGGACAGGAGAGAGAGCTTTGGCACGAGAGTCAGGCAGGAGTGGAGGGAGGCTTGAGACGAGATTGAGGCTGAACAGGAGAGAGAGCCTTGGGACGAGAGTCAGGCATGACATGAGAGAGAGGCTTGGGACGAGAATCAGGCAGGACAGGAGAGAGAGGCTTGGCACGTGAGTCAGGAGAGTTAGGAGGCTTGGGACGAGAATCAGGCAGGACAGGAGAGAGAGGCTTGGCACGTGAGTCAAGGCAGAAGAGGAGAGAGAGGATTGAAACGAGATTGAGGCTGCACAGGAGTGAGAGGCTTTTGACGAGAGTGAGGCTGGACAGGAGAGAGAGGCTTGGGACGAGAGTCAGGCAGGACAGGAGAGAGAGGCTTAGCACGACAGTCAGGAAAGACAGGAGAGAGAGGCTTGGGACGAGAGTTAGGAATGACAGGAGAGAGAAGCTTGGGACGAGAATTTGGATGGGTAGGAGAGAGAGGCTTGGGACGAGAATGAGGCTGGATAGGAGAGAGGTGCTTGGGACGTGAGTAAGGGAGGACAGGAGAGGGAGGCTTATGGCGAGAGTGAGGCTGGAGGGGAGAGAGAGCCTTGTGACGAGAGTCAGGCAGGACAGCATGAGAGGCTTGGGAAGCGAGTCAGGCTGGACAGGAGAGAGAGGCTTTCGGCGAGAGTCAGACCGTACAGGAGAGAGAGGATCGTGACGAGAATCAGGCAGGGAGGGAGAGAATAGCTTGGGATGAGAATGATCCTGGACAGGATAGAGAGGCTCGAGACGCGAGTCAAGCAGGAGTGGAGAGAAAGGCTTCGGACGACAGTGAGGCAGGACAGGAGGGAGAGACTCAGGAAGAGTCCCGCCAAAAAGGAGAGACTGGATTGGGACGAGAGTCAGGCATGAGAGGAGAAAGAGGCTTGAGACGAGAGTCACATAGGAGAGTAGAGAGGGTTTTGTGACTAGAGTCAGGCAGCATAAGAGAGAGAGGCTTGGGACGAGAGTCACGCCAGAAGGGAGAGAGAGCCTTGGGACGAGAGTCAGGCAGGACAGGAGAGAGAGGCTTGAGACGAGATTAAAGCTGGACAGGAGAGAGAGGTTTGAGACAAGAGTCACGCATGACAGGAGAGAGAGGCTTGGGACGGGAGTCAGGCCGAAAAGGAGAGAGGGGCTTAGGACGAGTCAAGCATGACAGAAGAGAGAGGGTTGTGACGAGAGTCAGGTAGGAGAGGAGAGAGAGGCTTCGAACGAGAGTCAGGCAGGAACGGAGAGAGAACCTTGGGACGAGAGTCAGGAATGACAGGAGAGAGAGGCTTGGGAGGAGATTGAGGCTGGACAGGAGAGAGAGGTTTGGGACGAGAGTAAGGTAGGAAAGGAGAGACCGCCTTGAGACGATTTTGAAACTAGACAGGAGAGAGAGGCTAGGGACGAGAGTCAGGCATGACAGGAGAGAGAGGCTTGGAACGAGACTCAGTCTGGACAGGAGACAGAGGCTTGGGACGAGAGTCAGGCTAGACAGGAGAGAGAGGCTTGGGACGAGAGTCAGGTTGGACAGGCGAGAAAGCCTTGTGACGAGAATCAGGATGGGCAGGAGAGAGAGGCTTGGGATGAGAATGAGGATGGACAGGAGAGAGGGGCATGGGGCGAGACTAAGGGAGGACAGGAGAGGGAAGCTTGGGAAGAGAGTGAAGCTGGACGGGAGAGAGAGGCTTGGGACGAGAGTCAGGCAGGACAGGAGAGAGATACTTGGGAAGAGAGTCAGGCTGGACAGGAGAGAGTGCCTTCGGACGAGAGTCGGTTAAGACAGGAGAGAGAGGCTTAGAACAAAAGTGAGGCACGACAGGAGAGAGAGACTTGGGAAGAGAGTCCGGCCGAAAAGGAAAGAGGGTCTTGGAACGAGAATAAGGCATGAGAGGAGAGAGAGGCTTGGGGCGAGAGTCAGTTAGGAGAGGAGAGAGGGTTTTGGAACGAGAGTCAGGCAGGACAAGATAGAGAGGCTTCGGACGAGAGTCAGGCCAGAAAGGAGAGAGAGGCTTGGGACGAGAGTCAAGCAGGACAGGAGAGAGAGGTTTGGGACGAGAGTCAGGTAGGAGACGAGAGAGAGGCTTTCGACGAGAGTTAGGCTAGATTGTAGAGACAAGCTTTGAATGAGACTCAGTTTGAACAGGAGAGAGGAGCTTGGGACGAGAGTAAGGCTGGGCAGGAGAGAGAGGCTTGGGACGAGAATCAGGGAGAAGTGGAGAGAGAGTTTTGGAAGGAGAATCATGCTGGAGAGAAGGGAGAGCCTTGGGATGAGAGTCAGCCAGACAGGGGAGACATGCTTGGGTGGTGAGACAGGCATAACAGTAGAGAGAGGCTTGAGAAGAGAGTGAGGCTGGACAGGAGAGAAAGGCTTGAAACGAGAGTCAGCCTGGACAGGAGAAAGAGGCATGAGAAGAGAGTCAAGTAGGATAGGAGAGAGAGGCTTAGGACGAGAGTCAGGCTGGACAGGAGAGAGAGGTTTGGGACGAGAGTCAGGCTCAACAGGAGAGACAGACTTGGGACGAGAGTCAGGAAAGACTTTAGAGAGAGTCTTCGTACAAGAATCAGGATGGGCAGGAGAGAGAGGCTTGGGATGAGAATGAAGCTGGACATGAGAGACAGGCTTGGGACGAAAGTGAGGCAGGACAGGATAGAGACACTTGGGAAGAGAGTCCGGGAGAAAAGGAGAGAGGGGCTTGGGGCGAGAGTCAGGCATGAGAGGAGAGAGAGGCTTGGGACGAGAGTCAGGTAGGAGAAGAAAGGGGGTTTGGGGACGAGAGTCAGACACGACAGAAGAGAGAGGCTTGTGACGAGAGTCAGGCCAGAAAGGTGAGAGAACCTTCAGACGAGAGTCAGGAAGGACAGGAGAGCGATGCTTGAGACGAGATTGAGGCTGGACAGGAGAGAGAGGCATGCGACGAGTGAGGCTGGACAGGAGTGAGAGGCTTTGTACGAGAGTCAGGTACGAGAAAAGAGAGACGCTTTGAATGAGAATCAGGCTAGATAGGAGAGACTTGGGATGAGAGTCAGGCTGAACAGGAGAGAGATGTTTGGGACAAGAGTTATGCTGGACAGGAGACAGCGGGTTTTGAAGAGAGTGAGGCTGGACAGGAGAAAAAAGCTTGGGA
Organism: Panulirus ornatus; assembly: GCF_036320965.1. Taxonomy (NCBI): domain Eukaryota; kingdom Metazoa; phylum Arthropoda; class Malacostraca; order Decapoda; family Palinuridae; genus Panulirus; species Panulirus ornatus. The sequence goes on from NC_092228.1 coordinate 50,442,531, forward strand.
CGAGAGTCAGGCAGGACAGGAGAGAGAACCTTGCGACGAGAGTCAGGCTGGACAGGAGAGAGAGGCTTTGGACGAGAGTCAGGCTGGACAAGAGAGAGAGGCTTCTGACGAGTCAGGCATGATAGGAGAGAGTGTCTTGAGACGAAATTGACCAGGACAGGAGAGAGAGGCTTGGGACGAGAGTCAAGCAGGAGAGGAGAGAGAGGCTTAGGACGAGAGTCAGGTATGAGAGGAGAGAGAGGCTTGGAACGAGAGTCAGGCTGAACAGGAGACAGAGGCTTGGGACGAGAGTCATGCAGGACAGGAGAGAGAGCCTTGGCACGAGAGACAAGCAGGAGAGGAGAGAGAGGCATGAGACGAGATTGAGGCTTTACAGGAGACAGAGGCTTGGGACGAGTCAGGCATAACAGGAGAGAGAGGCTTGGCACGACAGCCAGGCAGGAGAGGAGAGAGAGGCTTGAGACGAGATTGAGGCTGCACAGGAGAGAGAGACTTTGGACGAGAGTCAGGAAGTACAGGAGAGAGATGCTTTTGACGAGAGTTAAGTTGAACAGGAGAGATAGGCTTGGGACGAGAGTCAGGCAGAACAGAAGATAGAAACTTTGGACGAGAGTCAGGCTGGACAGGAGAGAGAAGCTTGGGACGAGAGCCAGGAAAGAAAGGAGAGCGAGGCTTGGTACGAGAATCAGGATGGGCAGGAGAGGCTAGGGATGAGAATGAGGCTGGACAAGAGAGAGGGGCCTGGGAGGAGACTAAGGGACGACGGGAGAGGGAGGTTTGGGACGACATTGAGGCTGGATGGGAGAGAGAGGCTTGGGACGAGATGCAGGCAGGACAGGATGAGAGGCTTGGGGAGAGAGTCAGGCTGGACAGGAGAGAGAGGCTTTCCACGAGAGTCAGACAGTACAGGAGAGAGAGGCTTGTGACGAAAATCCGGCTGGGCTGGAGAGAAAGGCTTGGGATGAGAATGAGGCTGGACTGGATAGAGAGGCTGAGGACGAGAGTCACGCAGGGCAAGAGAGAGAGAGGCTTGGGACGAGAGTCGGGTAAGATAGGAGAGAGAGTCTTAGGACGAAAGTGAGGCAGGACAGGAGAGAGAGACTCGGGAAGATTCCGGCCGAAAAGGAGAGAGGGTCTTGGGAAGAGATTCTGGCATGAGAGGAGAGAGAGGCTTGGGACGAGAGTCAATTAGAAGAGAGAGGGTTTTGTGACTAGAGTTAGGCAGAATAAGAGAGAGAGGCTTCTGACGAAAGTCAGGCCAGAAAGGAGAGAGAGGCTTGGGACGAGAGTCAGGCAGGACAGGAGAGAGAGCCTTCAGGCGAGATTGAAGCTGGCCAGGAGAGAGAGGCTTGGGACAATAGTCAGGCATGACAGGAGAGAGAGGCTTGGGACGAGAGTCAGGCCGAAAAGGAGAGAGGGGCTTAGGACGAGAGTCAGGCATGACAGGAGAGAGAGGGTTGTGACGAGAGTCAGGCTGGACAGGAGGGAGAGGCTTGGGACGAGAGCCTGGAAACACAGGAGAGAGAGGCTTGAGACGAGAATCAGGAATGACAGGGGAGAGAGGCTTGGGACGAGAGTGAGGCTGGACAGGAGAGAGAGGCTGGGACGAGAGTAAGGTAGGAAAGGAGAGAGAGCCTTGAGACGATACTGAGGCTAAACAGGAGAGAGAGGCTTGGAACGAGAGTCAGGCATAACAGGAGAGAGAGGCTTGGAACGCGAGTCAGGCTGGACTAAAGAGAGAGGCTTGGGACGAGAGTCAGGCTGGACAGGAGAAGGAGGCTTGGGACGAGAGTCAGGAAAAACAGGAGAGAGAGTCTAGGGACGAGAATCGGGATGGGCAGGAGAGAGAGGCTTTGGATGAGAATAAGGCTGGATAGGAGAGATGGGCATGGGAGGACACTGAGGGAGGGCAGGAGAGGGACGCTTGGGACGAGAGTGAGGCTGAAAGGGAGAGAGAGGCTTGGGACGAATGTCAGAGAGGACAGGAGGGAGATGCTTGGGACGAGAGTCAGGCATGAGAGGAGAGAGAGGCTTGGGACTAGAGTCAATGTGGGGAGGAGAGAGGGTTTTATGACTAGAGTTAGGCAGAATAAGAGAGAGGCTTGTGACGAGAGTCAGGTCAAAAAGGAGAGAGAGGTTTGGGACGAGAGTCAGGCAGGACAGGAGAGAGAGGCTTCAGGCGAGATTGAGGCTGGCCCGGAGAGAGAGAGTCTTGGGACAAGAGTCAGGCATGACAGGAGAGAGAGGCTTGCGACGAGAGTCAGGCCGAAAAGGAGAGAGGGGCTTAGGACGAGAGTCAGGCATGACAGGAGAGAGAGGGTTTTGACGAGAGTCAGGTAGGAAAGGAGAGAGAGGCTTGGGACGAGAGTCAGGCTGGACAGTAGAGAGAGGCTTTGCACGACAGTCAGAAAGACAGGAGAGAGAGGCTTGGGACGAGAATCAGGATGAGTAGGAGAGAGAGGCTTGGGACGAGAATGAGGCTGGACGGGAGAGAAGTGCTTGGGACGTGAGTAAGGGAGGACAGGAGATGGAGGCTTATGACGACAGTGAGGCTGGATGTGAGAGAGAGGCTTGGGACGAGAGTCAGGCAGGACAGGATGAGAGGCTTGGGAAGAGAGTCCGGCTGGACAGCAGAGAGAGGCTTTCGGCGAGAGTCAGACCGTACAGGAGAGAGAGGCTTTTGACGAGAATCAGTCAGGGAAGGAGAGAAAGGCTTGGGATGAGAATGATCCTGTACAGGATAGAGAGGCTCGAGACGTGAGTCAAGCAGGAGTGGAGAGAAAGGCTTGGGACGACAGTGAGGCAGGACAGGAGGGAGAGACTCAGGAAGAGTCCGGCCAAAAAGGAGAGACTGTCTTGGGACGAGAGTCAGGCATGAGAGGAGAGAGAGGCTTGGGACGAGAGTCAGATAGGAGAGGAGAGAGGGTTTTGTGACTAGAGTCAGGCAGCATAAGAGAGAGAGGCTTGGGACGAGAGTCACGCCAGAAAGGAGAGAGAGCCTTGGGACGAGAGTCAGGCAGGACAGGAGAGAGAGGCTTGAGACGAGATTAAGGCTGGACAGGAGAGAGAGGCTTTAGACAAGAGTCACGCATGACAGGAGAGAGAGGCTTGGGACGGGAGTCAGGCCGAAAAGGAGAGAGGGGCTTAGGACGAGTCAAGCATGACAGAAGAGAGAGGGTTGTGACGAGAGTCAGGTAGGAGAGGAGAGAGAGGCTTCGAACGAGAGTCAGGCAGGAACGGAGAGAGAACCTTGGGACGAGAGTCAGGAATGACAGGAGAGAGAGGCTTGGGAGGAGATTCAGGCTGGACAGAAGAGAGAGGTTTGGGACGAGAGTAAGGTAGGAAAGGACAGAGCGCCTTGAGACGATTTTGAAACTAGACAGGAGAGAGAGGCTAGGGACGGGAGTCAGGCATGACAGGAGAGAGAGGCTTGGAACGAGACTCAGGCTGGACAGGAGACAGAGGCTTGGGACGAGAGTCAGGCTGGATAGGAGAGAGAGGCTTGGGACGAGAGTCAGGTTGGACAGGCGAGAAAGCCTTGTGACGAGAATCAGGATGGGCAGGAGAGAGAGGCTTGGGATGAGAATGAGGATGGACAGGAGAGAGGGGCATGGGACGAGACTAAGGGAGGACAGGAAAGGGAAGCTTGGGGAGAGAGTGAAGCTGGACGGGAGAGAGAGGCTTGGGACGAGAGTCAGGCAGGACAGGAGAGAGATGCTTGGGAAGAGAGTCAGGCTGGACAGGAGAGAGTGGCTTCGGACGAGAGTCGGTTAAGACAGGAGAGAGAGGCTTAGGACAAAAGTGAGGCACGACAGGAGAGAGAGACTTGGGAAGCGAGTCCGGCCGAAAAGAAAAGGAAAGAGGGTCTTGGAACGAGAATAAGGCATGAGAGGAGAGAGAGGCTTGGGACGAGAGTCAGTTAGGAGAGGAGAGAGGGTTTTGGAACGAGAGTCAGGCAGGACAAGATAGAGAGGCTTCGGACGAGAGTCAGGACAGAAAGGAGAGAGAGGCTTGGGCCGAGAGTCAAGCAGGACAGGAGAGAGAGGTTTGGGACGAGAGTCAGGTAGGAGACGAGAGAGAGGCTTTCGACGAGAGTTAGGCTAGATTGTACAGAGAAGCTTTGAATGAGACTCAGGTTGAACAGGAAAGAGAAGCTTAGGACGAGAGTAAGGCTGGGCAGGAGAGAGAGGCTTGGGACGAGAATCAGGTAGAAGTGGATAGAGAGTTTTGGAAGGAGAATCATGCTGGAGAGAAGGGAGAGCCTTGGGATGAGAGTCAGCCTGACAGGGGAGACATGCTTGGGTGGTGAGACAGGCATAACAGTAGAGAGAGGCTTGAGAAGAGAGTGAGGCTGGACAGGAGAGAAAGGCTTGAAACGAGAGTCAGCCTGGACAGGAGAAAGAGGCATGAGACGAGAGTCAAGTAGGATAGGAGAGAGAGGCTTAGGACGAGAGTCAGGCTGGACAGGAGAGAGAGGCTTGGGACGAGAGTCAGGCTTAACAGGAGAGACAGATTGGGACGAGACTCAGGAAAGACTTTAGAGAGAGTCTTCGGACGAGAATCAGGATGGGCAGGAGAGAGAGAGGCTTGGGATGAGAATGACGCTGGACATGAGAGACAGGCTTGTGACGAAAGTGAGGCAGGACAGGATAGAGACACTTGGGAAGAGAGTCCGGGAGAAAAGGAGACAGGGGCTTGGGGCGAGAGTCAGGAATGAGAGGAGAGAGAAGCTTGGGACGAGAGTCAGATAGGAGAAGAGAGGGGGTTTGGGGACGAGAGTCAGACACGACAGAAGAGAGAGGCTTGTGACGAGAGTCAGGAAAGAAAGGAGAGAGAGCCTTCAGACGAGAGTCAGGAAGGACAGGAGAGAGATGCTTGAGACGAGATTGAGGTTGTACAGGAGAGAGAGGCATGCGACGAGAGTCAGGCTGGACAGGAGTGAGAGGCTTTGTACGAGAGTCAGGTATGAGAATGAAGAGACGCTTTGAATGAGAATCAGGCTAGATAGGAGAGAGAGACTTGGGATGAGAGTCAGGCTGAACAGAAAAGAGATGTTTGGGACAAGAGTTATGCTGGACAGGAGACAGCGGCTTTTGAAGAGAGTGAGGCTGGACAGGAGAAAAAAGCTTGGGACGAGAGTCAGGCAGGACAGGGGAGAGAACCTTTCGACGAGAGTCAGGCTGGACAGGAGAGAGAGGCTTTGGACGAGAGTCAGGCTGGACAAGAGAGAGAAGCTTCTGACGAGTCAGGCATGATAGGAGAGTGTGTCTTGAGACGAAATTGAGGCAGGACAGGAGAGAGAGGCTTGGGATGAGAGTCAAGCAGGAGAAAAGAGAGAGGCATAGGACGAGAGTCAGTTAGGAGAAGAGAGAGAGGCTTGGAACGAGAGTCAGGCTGGACAGGAGACAGAGGCTTGGGACCAGAGTCAGGCAGGACAGGAGAGAGAGCCTTGGCACGAGAGACAAGCAGGAGAGGAGAGAGAGGCATGAGAAGAGATTGAGGCTTTACAGGAGAGAGAGGCTTGGGACGAGTCAGGCATGACAGGAGAAAGTGGCTTGGCACATCAGACAGGCAGGAGAGGAGAGAGAGGCTTGAGACGAGATTGAGGCTGCACAGGATAGAGAGACTTTGGACGTGGGTCAGGAAGGACAGGAGAGAGATGCTTTTGACGAGAGTGAAGCTGAACAGGAGAGAGAGGCTTGGGACGAGAGTCAGGCAGAACAGGAGAGAGAGGCTTCCGACGAGGGTCATGCATGACAGGAGATAGAAACTTTGGACGAGAGTCAGGCTGGATAGGAGAGAGAGGCTTGGGACGAGAGCCAGGAAAGAAAGGAGAGTGAGGCTTGGTACGAGAATCAGGGTGGGCAGGAGAGAGAGGCTAGGGATGAGAATGAGGCTGGACAAGAGAGAGTGGCCTGGGAGGAGACTAAGGGCTTTCAACGAGAGTCAGACAGTACAGGAGAGAGAGGCTTGTGACGAAAATCCGGCTGGGCTGGAGAGAAAGGCTTGGGATGAGAATGAGGCTGGACTGGATAGAGAGGCTGAGGACGAGAGTCACGCAGGACAGGAGAGAGAGGCTTGGGACGAGAGTCGGGTAAGATAGGAGAGTCTTAGGACGAAAGTGAGGCAGGACAGGAGAGAGAGACTCGGGAAGATTCCGGCCGAAAAGGAGAGAGTGTCTTAGGAAGAGAGTCAGGCATGAGAGGAGAGAGAGGCTTGGGACGAGAGTCAATTAGAAGAGAGAGGGTTTTGTGACTAGAGTTAGGCAGAACAGGAGAGAGAGGCTTGTGACGAGAGTCAGGCCAGAAAGGAGAGAGAGGCTTGGGACGAGAGTCAGGCAGGACAGGAGAGAGAGGCTTCACGCGAGATTGAGGCTGGCCAGGAGAGAGAGGCTTGGGACAAGAGTCAGGCATGACAGGAGAGAGAGGCTTGGGACTAGAGTCAGGCCGGAAAGGAGAGATGGGCTTAGGACGAGAGTCAGGCATGACAGAAGAGAGAGGGTTGTGACTAGAGTCAGGCTGGACAGGAGGGAGAGGCTTGGGACGAGAGCCTGGAAACACAGGAGAGAGAGGCTTGAGACTGGAATCAGGAATGACAGGGGAGAGAGGCTTGGGACGAGAGTAAGGTAGGAAAGGAGAGAGAGCCTTGAGAAGATACTGAGGCTAGACAGGAGAGAGAGGCTTGGAACGAAAGTCAGGCATAACAGGAGAGAGAGGCTTGGAACGCGAGTCAGGCTGGACAGGAGAGAGAGGCTTGGGACGAGAGTCAGGCTGGACAGGAGAAGGAGGCTTGGGACGAGAGTCAGGGAAAACAGGAGAGAGAGTGTAGGGACGAGAATCGGGATGGGCAGGAGAGAGAGGCTTAGGATGAGAATAAGGCTGGATAGGAGAGATGGGCATGAGAGGACACTAAGGGAGGACAGGAGAGGGACGCTTGGGACGAGAGTGAGGTTGGAAGGGAGAGAGAGGCTTGGGACGAGTGTCAGGGAGGACAGGAGGGAGATGCTTGGGAGGAGAGTCAGGCATGAGAGGAGAGAGAGGCTTGGGACGAGAGTCAATGAGGGGAGGAGAGAGGGTTTTGTGACTAGAGTTAGGCAGAATAAGAGAGAGAGGCTTTTGACGAGAGTCAGGCCAGAAAGGAGAGAGAGGCTTGGGACGAGAGTCAGTCAGGACAGGAGAGAGAGGCTTCAGGCGAGATTGAGGCTGGCCAGGAGAGAGAGGCTTGGGACAAGAATCAGGCATGACAGGAGAGAGAGGCTTGAGACGAGAGTCAGGCCGAAAAGGAGAGAGGGGCTTAGGACGAGAGTCAGGCATGACAGGAGAGAGAGGGTTGTGACGAGAGTCAGGCCGAAAAGGAGAGAGGGGCTTGGGACGAGAGTCAGGCTGGACAGGAGAAGGAGGCTTGGGACGAGAGTCAGGAAAAACAGGAAAGAGAGGCTAGGGACGAGAATCGGGATGGGCAGGCGAGATGGGCATGAGAGGAGACTAAGGGAGGACAGGGGAGGGACGCTTGGGACGAGAGTGAGGCTGGAAGGGAGAGAGAGGCTTGGGACAAGTGTCAGGGAGGACAGGAGGGAGATGCTTGGGATGAGAGTCAGACTGGACAGGACAGAGAGGCTTGGGAAGAAAGTCAGGTAGGAGACGAGGGAGACTCTTTGGACGAGAGTTAGGCTAGATAGTAGAGAGAGGCTTGGAATGAGAGTCAGGCTGAACAGGAGAGAGATGCTTGGGACGAGAGTAAGGCTGGACAGGAGAGAGAGGCTTGGGACGAGAATCAGGAAGAAGTGGAGAGAGAGGCTTGGAACGAGAATCAGGCTGGAGAGGAGGGAGAGCCTTGGGATGAGAGTCAGGCTGACAGGGGAGACATGCTTGGGTGGTGAGACAGGCAAAGCAGTAGAGAGAGGCTTGGGAAGAGAGTGAGGCTCGACAGGAGAGAAAGGCTTGAGACGAGAGGCAGCCTGGACAGGAAAAAGAAGCTTGAGACGAGATTCAAGTAGTAGAGGAGAGAGAGGCTTGTGACGAGAGTCAGGCTTGACAGGAGAGAGAGGCTTGGGACGAGAGCCTGGAAAGACAGGAGAGAGAGGCTTGAGACGAGAATCAGGAATTACAGGGGAGAGAGGCTTGGGACGAGAGTGAGGCTGGACAGGAGAGAGACCCTTGGGACGAGAGTAAGGTAGGAAAGGAGAGAAAGCCTTGAGACGATACTGAGGCTAGACAGGAGAGAGAGGCTTGGAACGAGAGTCAGGCATAACAGGAGAGAGAGGCTTGGAACGCGAGTCAGGCTGGACAGGAGAAGGAGGCTTGGGACGAGAGTCAGGGAAAACAGGAGAGAGAGTCTAGGGACGAGAATCGGGATGGGCAGGAGAGAGAGGCTTGGGATGAGAATAAGGCTGGATAGGAGAGATGGGCATGGGAGGACACTAAGGGAGGACAGGAGAGGGACGCTTGGGACGAGAGTAAGGCTGGAAGTGGGAAAGAGGCTTTGGACGAGTGTCAGGGAGGACAGGAGGGTGATGCTTGGGACGAGAGTTAGGCATGAGAGGAGAGAGAGGCTTGGGACGAGAGTCAATGAGGTGAGGAGAGAGGGTTTTGTGACTTGAGTTAGGCAGAATATGAGAGAAAAGGCTTGTGACGAGAGACAGGCCAGAAAGGAGAGAGAGTCTTGGGACGAGTGTCAGTCAGGACAGGAGAGGGAGGCTTCAGGCGAGATTGAGGCTGGCCAGGAGAGAGAGGCTTGGAACAAGAGTCAGGCATGACATGAGAGAGAGGCTTGGGACGAGAGTCAGGCCGAAAAGGAGAGAGGGGCTTGGGACGAGAGTCAGGCATGACAGGAGAGAGAGGGTTGTGACGAGAGTCAGGTAGGAGAGGAGAGAGAGGCTTGGGACGAGAGTCAGGCTGGACAGGAGAAGGAGGCTCGGGACGAGTGCCAGGAAAGACAGGAGAGAGAGGCTTGGTACGAGAATCGGGATGGGCAGGAGAGAGTCTTGGGATGAGAATGAGGCTGGACAGGAGAGAGGGGCTTGGGAGGAGACTAAGGGAGGATGGGAGAGGAAGGCTTTGGACGACAGTGAGGATGGACGGGAGAGAGAGGCTTGGGACGAGAGTCAGCCTGGACAGGATGAGAGGCTTGGGAAGAAAATCAGGCTGGACAGGATAGAGAGGCTTTCGAGGAAAGTCATAACGTATAGGAGAGAGAGGCTTGTGACGAGAATCAGGCAGGGCTGGAGAGAAAGGCTTGGGATGAGAATGAAGCTGGACAGGATAGAGAGGCTCGGGGCGAGAGTCACGCAGGACAGGAGAGAGAGGCTTGGATCGCGAGTCAGGCTGGACAGGAGAGAGAGGCTTGGAACGAGAGTCAGGCTGGAGAGGAGAAGGAGGCTTGGGAAGAAAGTCAGGCTAGACAGGAGAAGGAGGCTTGGGACAAGAGTCAGGAAAAACAGGAGAGAGAGTCTAGGGACGAGAATCGGGATGGGCAGCAGAGAGAGGCTTGGGATGAGAATAAGGCTGGATAGGAGAGATGGGCATGGTAGGAGACTAAGGGAGGACAGGAGAGGGACGCTTAGGACGAGATTGAGGCTGGAAGGGAGAGAGAGGCTTGGAACGAGTGTCAGGGGGGACAGGAGGGAGATGCTTGGGACGAAAGTCAGGCATGAGAGGAGAGAGAGGCTTGGGACGAGACTCAATGAGGGGAGGAGAGAGGGTTTTGTGACTAGAGTTAGGCAGAATAAGAGAGAGAGGCTTGGGACGAGAGTCAGTCAGGACAGGAGAGAGAGGCTTCAGGCGAGATTGAGGCTGGCCAGGAGAGAGAGGCTTGGGACAAGAGTCAGGCATGACAGGAGAGAGAGGCTTGGGACGAGAGTCAAGCCGAAAAGGAGAGAGGGGCTTGGGACGAGAGTCGGGCATGACAGGAGAGAGAGGGTTGTGACGAGAGTCAGGTAGGAGAGGAGAGAGAGGATTCGAACGAGCGTCAGGCAGGAACGGAGAGAGAGGCTTGAGACGACAATCAGGAATGACAGGAGAGAGAGGCTTGGGACGAGAGTGAGGCTGGACCGGAGAGAGAGGCTTGGGACAAGAGTAAGGTAGGAAACGAGGGAGATACTCGAGACGACATTGAGGCTAGACAGGAGAGAGAGGCTTGGGACAAGAGTCAGGCATAACAGGAGAGAGAGGCTTGGAACGCGAGTCAGGCTGGACAGGAGAGAGAGGCTTGGGACAAGAGTCAGGCTGGACAGGAGAAGGAGGCTTGGGACGAGAGTCAGGAAAAACAGGAGAGAGAGGCTAGGGACGAGAATCGGGATGGGCAGGAGAGAGAGGCTTGGGATGAAAATGAGGCTGGATATGAGAGATGGGCATGGGAGGAGACTAAGGGAGGACATGAGACGGACGTTTGGGACGAGAGTGAGGCTAGAAGGGAGAGAGAGGCTTGGGACGAGTGTCAGAGAGGACTGGAGGGAGATGCTTGGGATGAGAGTCAGCCTGGACAGGACAGAGAGGCTTGGGACGAGAATCAGGTAGGAGACGAGTTAGACTCTTTGGACGAGAGTTAGGCTAGATAGTAGAGAAAGGCTTGGAATGAGAGTCAGGCTGAACAGGAGAGAGATGCTTGGGACGAGAGTAAGGCTGGACAGGAGAGAGAGGCTTGGGACGAGAATCAGGCAGAAGTGGAGAGAGAGGCTTGGAGCGAGAATCAGGCTGGAGAGGAGGGAGAGCCTTGGGATGAGAGTCAGGCTGACAGGGGAGACATGCTTGGGTGGTGAGACAGGCAAAGCAGTAGAGAGAGGCTTGGGAAGAGAGTGAGGCTGGACACGAGAGAAAGGCTTGAGACGAAAGGCAGCCTGGACAGGAAAAAGAGGCTTGAGACGAGATTCAAGTAGTAGAAGAGAGAGAGGCTTGTGACGAGAGTCAGGCTGACAGGAGAGAGAGGCTTGGGACGAGAGCCTGGAAAGACAGGAGAGAGAGGCTTGAGACGAGAATCAGGAATGACAGGGGAGAGAGGCTTGGGACGAGAGTGAGGCTGGACAGGAGAGAGACCCTTGGGACGAGAGTAAGGTAGGAAAGGAGAGAGAGCCTTGAGACGATACTGAGGCTAGACAGGAGAGAGAGGCTTGGAACGAGAGTCAGGCATAACAGGAGAGAGAGGCTTGGAACGCGAGTCAGGCTGGATAGGAGAAGGAGGCTTGGGACGAGAGTCAGGGAAAACAGGAGAGAGAGTCTAGGGACGAGAATCGGGATGGGCAGGAGAGAGAGGCTTGGGATGAGAATAAGGCTGGATAGGAGAGATGGGCATGGGAGGACACTAAGGGAGGACAGGAGAGGGACGCTTGGGACGAGAGTGAGGCTGGAAGTGAGAGAGAGGCTTTGGACGAGTGTCAGGGAGGACAGGAGGGAGATGCTTGGGACGAGAGTTAGGCATGAGAGGAGAGAGAGGCTTGGGACGAGAGTCAATGAGGGGAGGAGAGAGGGTTTTGTGACTTGAGTTAGGCAGAATATGAGAGAAAAGGCTTGTGACGAGAGACAGGCCAGAAAGGAGAGAGAGTCTTGGGATGAGTGTCAGTCAGGACAGGAGAGAGAGGCTTCAGGCGAGATTGAGGCTGGCCAGGAGAGAGAGGTTTGGGAGAAGAGTCAGGCATGACAGGAGAGAGAGGCTTGGGACGAGAGTCAGGCCGAAAAGGAGAGAGGGGCTTAGGACGAGAGTCAGGCATGACAGGAGAGAGAGGGTTGTGACAAGAGTCAGGTAGGAGAGGAGAGAGAGGTTTGGGACGAGAGTCAGGCTGGACATTAGAAGGAGGCTCGGGACGAGTACCAGGAAAGACAGGAGAGAGAGGCTTGGTACGAGAATCGGGATGGGCAGGAGAGAGGCTTGGGATGAGAATGAGGCTGGACAGGAGAGAGGGGCTTGGGAGGAGACTAAGGGAGGATGGGAGAGGGAGGCTTTGCACGACAGTGAGGATGGATGGGAGAGAGAGGCTTGGGACGAGAGTCAGCCTGGACAGGATGAGAGGCTTGGGAAGAAAATCAGGCTGGACAGGATAGAGAGGCTTTCGAGGAGAGTCATAACGTACAGGAGAGAGAGGCTTGTGACGAGAATCAGGCAGGGCTGGAGAGAAAGGCTTGGGATGAGAATGAAGCTGGACAGGATACAGAGGCTCGGGACGAGAGTCACGCAGGACAGGAGAGAGAGGCTTGGATCGCGAGTCAGGCTGGACAGGAGAGAGAGGCTTGGAACGAGAGTCAGGCTGGAGAGGAGACGGAGGCTTGGGAAGAGAGTCAGGTTAGACAGGAGAAGGAGGCTTGGGACAAGAGTCAGGAAAAACAGGAGAGAGAGTCTAGGGACGAGAATCGGGATGGGCAGGAGAGAGAGGCTTGGGATGAGAATAAGGCTGGATAGGAGAGATGGGCATGGTAGGAGACTAAGGGAGGACAGGAGAGGGACGCTTAGGACGAGAGTGAGGCTAGAAGGGAGAGAGAGGCTTAGAACGAGTGTCAGGGAGGACAGGAGGGAGATGCTTGGGACGAAAGTCAGGCGTGAGAGGAGAGAGAGGCTTGGGACGAGACTCAATGAGGGGAGGAGAGAGGGTTTTGTGACTAGAGTTAGGCAGAATAAGAGAGAGAGAGGCTTGTGACGAGAGTCAGGCCAGAAATGAGAGAGAGGCTTGGGACGAGAGCCAGTCAGGACAGGAGAGAGAGGCTTCAGGCGAGATTGAGGCAGGCCAGGAGAGAGAGGCTTGGGACAAGAGTCAGGCATGACAGGAGAGAGATGCTTGGGACGAGAGTCAGTCCGAAAAGGAGAGAGGGGCTTGAGACGAGAGTCAGGCAGGACAGGAGAGAGAGGCTTCTGACGAGAGTCAAGTAGAAGAGGAGAGAGAGGTTTGGAAGGAGAATCAGGCTGGATAGGAGAGAGAGGCTTGGGATGAGAGTCAGGCAGACAGGAGAGACATGTTTTGGAGGAGAATCAGGCATGACAGGAGAGAGATACTTGGGATGAGAGTGAGGCTGGACGGGAGAGAAATGCTTGAGACGAGAGTTAGCCTGGACAGGAGAAAGAGGCTTGGGACTAGAGTCAGGTAGGAGAGGAGAGAGAGGTTTGTGACGAGAGTCAGGGTGGTCAGGAGAGAGAAGCTTGGGACGAGATTCAGGCAGGACTGGAGAGAGAGGCTTGGCACAAGAGTCAGGCAGGAGAGGAGAGAAAGGCTTGGGATGAGAGTCAGGCTGGACAGGAGATAGAGGCTTGGGACGAGAGTCAGGAAAGACAGGAGAGAGAGGCTTATGACGAGAATCATGATGGGCAGATGGGAGGAGAGTCAGGCCCAAAAGGAGAGAGGGGCTTAGGACGAGAGTCACGCATGACAAGAGAGAGAGAGGGTTGTGACGAGAGTCAGGTAGGAGTGGAGAGAGAGGCTTCGAAGGAGAGTCAGGCAGGAACGGAGAGAGAGGCTTGAGACAAGAATCAGGGAAGAAAGGAGAGAGAGGCTTGGGACGAGAGGGAGGCTGGATAGTAGAGAGAGGCTTGGTTCGAGAATAAGGTAGGAAAGGAGAGAGAGCCTTGAGACGAAATTCAGGCTAGACAGGAGAGAGAGGCTTTGGACGAGAGTCAGGCTGGACAGGAGAGAGAGGCTTGGGACGAGAATCAGGCTGGACAGGAGAGAGAGGTTTGGGACGAAAGTCAGGTATGAGAGGAGAGAGAATCTTGGAACGAGAGTCAGGCAGAAACGGAGAGAAAGGCTTGGGACGAGAGTGAGTCTGGACAGGAGAGAGAGGCTTGGGACAAGAGTAAGGTAGGAAAGGAGAGAGAGCCTTGAGACGAAATTGAGGCTAGACAGGCGAAAGAGTCTTGGGACGAGAGTCAGGCTGGACAGGAGAGAGAGGCTTCAGACGAGAGTCAGGCTGGACAGGAGTGAGAGGCTTGAGACGAGATTGAGGCTGGACAGGAGAGAGAGGCATGGGACGAAAATCAGGCTGGACAGGACAGAGACGCTTTGGACGAGTTAAGCTAGATAGTAGAGAGAGGCTTGGAATGAGAGTCAGGCTGAACAGGAGAGAGATGCTTGGGAAGAGAGTAAGGCTGGACAGGAGAGAGAGGCTTGGAATGACAATCAGGCATGACCGGAGAGAGGGACACTTGAGACGATATTGTGGCATGACAGGAGAGAGAGGCTTGGGACGAGAGTCAGCTAGGAGAGGAGAGAGAGTCTTGGGACAAGAGTCAGGTAGGAGAGGAGAGAAAATCTTGGAACGAGAGTCAGGCTGGACACAAGAGAGATACTAGGGACGAGAGACAGGCAGGACAGGAGAGGGAGGATTGGGACGAGTGTAAGGCTAGACAGGAGAGAGAGGCTTGGAACGAGAATCACGCTGGACAGGAGAGAGAGGCTTGAGACGAGAGTCATGTAGAAGAGGGGAGAGTGGCTTGGAACGAGAATCAGGCTGGATAGGAGAGAGAGGCTTGGGATGAGAGTCAGGCTGACAGGAGAGACATGCTTGAGTCAGGGATGACAGGAGAGAGAGCCTTAGGACGGACGGGAGAGAGATTCTTGAGACGAGAGTCAGCCTCGACAACAGAGAGAGGCTTGGGACGAGAGTCAGGCAGGACAGGAGAGAGAGGTTTCTAGCGAGTCAGGAAGGAGAGGAGAGAGAGTCTTGGAACGATAGTCAGTAAGGAGATGAGAGAGAGGCTTGGGACGAGATTCATACTGGACAGAAGAGAGAGGCTTGGGATGAGAGTCAGGAAAGACAGGAGAGAGATGCTTGGGACGAGAGTCAGGCAGGATAGGAGAGACAGGCTTCAGATAAGATTGAGGCTGGACAGGAGAGATTAGGCTTAGGAGGAGAGTCAGGCCAGAAAGGAGAGAGATGCTTGTGAAGAGAGTCAGGCAGGATAGGGGAGAGAGGTTTGAGACAAGATTGAGGTTGGACAGGAGAGAGAGGCTTTGAACGAGAGTCAGGCATGACAGGAGAGAGAGGGTTGGGACGAGAGTCAGGTAGGAGAGGAGAGAGATGCCTGGGGCGAGAATCAGGCTAGATAGGAGAGAGAGGCTTGGGATGAGAGTCAGGCTGACAGGAGAGACATGCTTAGGTGGTGAGTCAGGCATGACAGGAGAGAAAGGCTTGGGAAGAGATGAGGCTGGACAGGAGAGAGAGGCCTGAGACGAGAGTCAGCCTGGACAGGAAAAAGATGCTTGAGACGAGAGTCAAGTAGGAGAGGAGAGAGAGGCTTGGGACGAAAGTCAGGCTGGACAGGAGAGAGAGGCTTGGGCCGAGAGTCATGCTGGACAGGGGAGAGAGGCTTGGGACGAGAGTCAGGAAAGACATTAGAGAGAGGTTTGGGACAAGAATCAGGATGGGCAGTAGAAAGAGGTTTGGGATGAGAATGAGGCTTGAGAGGAGAGAGGCTTTGGACGAGAGTGAGGCACGACAGGAGAGAGAGAGACTTGGGAAGAGAGTCCGGCCGAAAATGAGAGAGGGGCTTGGGACGATAGTCAGGCATGAGAGGAGGGAGAGTCAGGTAGGAGAACAGATGGTGTTTTGAAACGACAGTCAGGCAGGACAGGAGAGAGAGGCTTGGGACGAGAGTCAGGCCAGAAAGGAGAGAAAGCCTTCGGACGAGAGTCACGAATGACAGGACAGAGACGCTTGAGACGAGATTGAGGCTGGACAGGAGAGACAGATTTGTGAATAGTGAGAGGCAGGACAGGAGAGGGAGGACTGGGACGAGGAAGGCTAGACAGGAGATAAAGGCTTGGGAGGAGAGTCAGGTTGGACAGGAGAGAGAGGCTTGGGACGAGAGTCAACCTCGAAAGGAGAGAGAGGTTTGGGACGAGAGTCAGGCAAGAGAGGAGAGAGGGTATTGGTACGAGAGTCAGGCAGTACAGGAGTAAGAGGCTTGGGACGAGAGTTAGGCCAGAAAGGAGAGAGAGCCTTCGGACGAGAGTCAGGAAGGATAGGAGAGAGAAGCTTGAGGCGAGATTGAGGATGGACAGGAGAGAGAGGTTTGGGACGAGTGACAGGCAGGACAGGAGAGGGAGGATTGGGATAAGAGTAAAGCTAGACAGGAAAGAGTAAAGCTAGACAGGAAAGAGAGGCTTGGGAGGAGAGTCAGGCTGGACAGGAGAGAGAGAGGCTTTTAACGAGAGTGAGGCTGGACAGGAGAGAGAGTCTAGAGCCGAGAGTCAGGCAGGAGAGGAGAGAGGGTATTGTGACGAGAGTCAGGCTGGACAGGAGAGAGTGGCTTGGGAAGAGAGTCAGGCTGGACAGGAGAGAGAGGTTTTGGACGATCATCAGGTAGAGGAGGAGAGATAGGCTTGGAATGAGAATGAGGCTGGAGAGGAGAGAGAGGCTTTGGATGAGAGTCAGGCTGAGAGGGGAAACATGCTTGAGTGGTGAGTCAGGCCTGACAGGAGAAAGAGGTTTTGGAAAAGAGCGAGGTTGGACTGGAGAGAGAAGCTTGAGACGAGAGTCAGCCTGGGCAGGAGAAAGAGGCTTGAGACGAGAGCCAACTAGAAGAGGAGAGAGAGGCTTGGGACAAGAGTGATGCTGGAGAGGAGAGAGAGGCTTGGGACGACAGTCAGGCTGCACAGGAGAGAGGGGCTTGGGACGAGAGTTAGGAAAGACATTAGAGAGAGGCTTCGGACAAGAATCAGGATGGGCAGGAGAGAAAGGCTTGTGATGAGAATGAGACTGGAGAGAGAGGCTTGGGACGAGAGTCAGGCAGGAGAGGAGAGAGACAATTGGGAAGAGAGTTCGGCCGTAAAAGAGAAAGGGGCTTGGAACGAGAGTCAGACATGAGAGGAGAGAGAGACTTGGGACGAGAGTCAGGTAGGAGAGGAGAGAGGGTATTGGGACGAGAGTCACGCTGGACAGGAGAGAGAGGCTTGGGAGGAGAGTCAGGCCAGAAAGGAGAGAGAGCCTTCGGACGAGAATCAGGAAGGACAGGAGAGAGAGGCTTGAGACGAGATGAGGCTGGAAGGAGAGAAGAGCTTGGACGAGATAGGATGGACAGAGTAGAGAGGGCTTGGGGAGAGTGGACAGGAGAGGAGAGGAGGATTGGGACAGAGTCAGGCTAGACAGAGAGAGAGCTGAAGAGTCAGCTGAGACAGGAGAGAGAGGCTTGGGAGAGAGTAGGCTGGACAGGAGAGAGAGAGGCTTTGAGACGAGAGTGAGGCTGGACAGGAGAGAGAGGTTAGGACGAGAGTCAGCAGAGAGGAGAGAGGTTTGTGACGAGAGTCAGGCTGGACAGGAGAGAGGGCTTGGGAGAGAGTCAGGCAGGACAGGAGAGAGAGGTTTTGGAGAGATCAGGAGAAGGAGAGATAGGCTTGGAATGAGAATGAGGCTGGAAGGAGAGAGAGGCTTGGATGAGAGTCAGGCTGACAGGAGAGGCTGGGAAATCAGGAGCAGGAGAGAGTTGGATGAGAGTCAGGCTGACAGGAGAGAGAGCTTGGACGAGTTAGCCTGGGACAGAGAAAGAGGAGGTTGGGTAGGTCGTGGAGAGGAGAGAGGCTTAGGAGACGAGAGTCAGGCGCTGGGCAGGAGAGAAGAGGCTTGAGACGAGACAGGCAACTAGAAGAGGAGAGAGAGCTTGGGACAAGAGTGAGGCTGGACAGGAGAGAGAGGCATGGGACGAGAGTCAGACAGGACAGGAGAGAGAGGCTTGCGACGAGAGTCAGGCAACACAGATGAAAGAGGCTTTGGACGAGAGTCAGGCTGGACAGGAGAAAGAGGCTTGGAATGAGAATCAAGCATGAGAGGAGAGAGAGTCCTGAGACGAAATTAAGGCATGACAGGAGAGAGAGGCTTGGGACGAGAGTCAGCTAGGAGAGGAGAGAGGCTTGGGACGAGACTCAGGTAGGAGAGGAGAGAGAGGCTTGGAACAAGAGTCAAGCTGGACACAAGAGAGAAGCTTAGGATGAGAGGCAGGCTAGACAGGAGAGAGAGGCTTGGGACGAGAGACAGGCAGGACAGGAGAGGGAGGATTCGGACGAGAGTAAGGCTAGACAGGAGAGAGAGGCTTGAGACGAGAGTCAGGCTTGACAGGAGAGAGAGGCTTGGGACGAGAGTCAAGCTGGACAGGAGTTTAAAAAGGCTTTGGGCGTGAGTCATTTAGAAGATGAGAAAGTGGCTTGGAACGAGAATAAGGCTGGATAGGAGAGAGAGGCTTAGGACGAGAGTCAGGCTGACAGGAGAGACATGCTTGAGAGGAAAATCAGGCTTGACAGGAGAGAGAGCCTTAGAGCGAGAGTGAGTCTCGACAGGAGAGAGAGGCTTCAGACGAGAGTCAGCTTGGACAGGAGAAAGAGGCTTGAAACCAGAGTCAAGTAGGAGAGGAGAAAGAGTCTTGGGACGAGAGTCAGGCTGGAGAGGAGAGAGAGGTTTGAGACGAGAGTCAGGCTGTACAGGGGAGACAGGCTTTAGACGAGAGTCAGGAAAGACATTAGAGAGAGGCTTGGGACGAGAATCAGTATGGGCAGGAGAGAGAGACTTGGGATGAGAATGAAGCTGGACAGGAGAGACGGGCTTTGGACGAGAGTGAGGCAAGATAGGAGAGAGAGACTTGGAAGAGAATCCGGCCGAAAGGGAGAGAGGGGCTTGGGACGAGAATCAGGAATGAGAGGAGAGAGAGGCTTTGGACGAGATTCAGGTAGGGGAGGAGAGAGGGTTTTGGGACGAGAGTCAGGCAGGACAGAAGAGAAAGACTTCGGACGAGAGTCAGGCCAGAAAGTAAAGAGAGGCTTGGGACGAGAGTCAGGCAGGACAGGAGAGAGGGGCTTGAGACGAGATTGAGGCCGGACAGGAGATAGAGGTATGAGATGAGAATCAGGCTGGACAGGAGAGAGAGAGAGGCTTGGGACGAGAGTCAGGCAGGACAGGAGAGAGGGTCTAGAGACGAGATTGAGGCCTGACAGGAGAGAGAGGTATGGGATGAGAATCAGGCTGGACAGGAGAGAGAGAGGCTTGGGATGAGAGTCTGGTAGGAGACTAGAAAGACGCATTGGACGAGAGTCAGGCTAGATAGGAGAGAGAGGCTTGGGATGAGAGTCACGCTGAACAGGAGAGATATGATTGGGACGAGAGTCAGGCTGGACAGGAGAAAGAGGCTTTTGACGAGAGTGAGGCTGGACAGGAGAGAGAGGCTTGGAACGAGAATCAGGCATTACAGAGGAGAGAGTCTTGCGACGAGAGTCAGGCATGACAGGAGAGAGAGTCCTAAGACGAAATTGAGGCACGGCAGGAGAGAGAGGCTTGGGACGAGAGTCAGGTAGGAGAGGAGAGAGAGGCTTGGAACAAGAGTCAGGCTGGACACAAGAGAGAGGCTTGGAACGAGAGTCAGGCTAGACAGGAGAGGGAGGCTTGGGACGAGAGACAGGCAGGACAGGAGAGGAAGGATTCAGACGAGAGTAAGGCTAGATAGGAGAGAGAGGATTGGGACAAGAGTCTGGCTGGACAAGAGAAAAACGCTTGGGACTAGAGTCATGTAGAAGAGCAGAGAGTGGCTGGGAACGACAATCAGGCTGGATAGGAGAGAGAGGCTTGGGATGAGAGTCAGGCTGACAAGAGAGACATGCTTGAGAGGAAAATCAGGCATGACAGGAGAGAGAGCCTTGCAATGAGAGTGAGGCTTGGCAGGAAAGAGAGGCTTGACACGAGAGTCATCCTAGACAGGAGAAAGAGGCTTGAAACGAGAGTCAAGTAGGAGAGGAGAGAGACGCTTGCGACGAGAGTCACGCTGGAGAGGAGAGAGAGGCTTGGGACGAGAGTCAGGAAGGAGAGGAGAGGGAGGATTGGGACGAAAGTAAGGGTGGACAGGAGAGGCTTGGAACGAGAGTCAGGTTGGAAAGGAGAGAGAGGCTTGGGACGGGAGTCAGGCTGGACAGGAGAGAGAGGCTTGGAACGAGAGTCTGGTAGAAGAGGAGAGAGAGGCTTGGAACGAGAAACAGGCTGGATAGGAGAGAGAGGTTTGGGACGAAAGTCATTCTGGACAAGAGAGAGATGCTTGGGACGAGAGGCACGTCGGACAGGAGAGAGAGGCTTGGGAAGAGAGTCATGTAGAAGAGGAGAGAGTGGCTTGGAACGAGAATCAGGCTGGATAGGAGGGAGAGGCTTGGGATGAGAGTCATGCTGGCTGGAGAGACATGCTTGGGAGGAAAACCAGGCATGGCAGGAGAGAGTGCCTTTGGACGAAAGTGAGACCGGACAGAAGAGAGAGGCTTGAGACGAGAGTCAACCTGGAAAGAAAAAAGATGCTTGAGACGACAGTAAAGTAGGAGAGGAGAGAGAGGCTTGGGACGAGAGTCAGGCTGGAGAGGAGAGACAGGCTTGGGACGAGAGTCAGGTTGGACAGGAGAGAGAGGTTTTGGACGTGAGTCAGGAAAGACATTAGAGAGAGGCTTAGGATGAGAATCAGGAAGGACAGGAGAGAGAGGCTTGGCACGATAGTCAGGCAGGACAGGAGAGAGAGGCTTAGGATGAGAGTCAGGCTAGACAGGAGAGAGAGTCTTGGGACGAGAGTCAGGAGAGACAGGAGAAAGAGGCTTGGGATGATAATGAGGCTGGAGATGAGACAGGGGCTTGGGATGAGACTAAGGGAGGACAGGAGAGGAAGGCTTGGGACGAGAGTGAGACTGAACGGGAGAGAGAGGCTTGGGACGAAAGTCAGGCAGGACAGGATGAGAGGCTTGGGAAGAGAGTCAGGTTGGACAGAAGAGAGAGGCTTTGGACGAGAGTCGGGGAAGACAGGAGAGAGAGACGCTTGGGACAAGAGTGAGGCAGACAGGAGAGTGAGACTCGGGAAGAGAGACCGGCCGAAAAGAAGAGAGGGGCTTGGGACGAGAGTCAGGCATGGGAGGAGAGAGAGGCTTGGGACGAGAGTCAGGTAGGAGAGGAGAGAGGGTTTTGGGACGAGAGTCAGGCACGACAAGAGAGAGAGGCTTGGGACGAGAGTCAGGCAAGACTGGAGGGAAAGGCTTGAAACGATATTGAGGATGCACAGGAGAGAGAGAGGCTTGGGATGAGAGTCAGGCCTGACAGGAGAGAAAAGCTTGGGACGAGAGTTTAGCCAAAAAGTTGAGAGGGGCATATGACGACAGTCAGGCATGACAGGAGAGAGAGGCTTGGGACGAGAGTTACGCTGGACGGGAGAGCGAGGCTTGGGACGAGAGTCAGGCAGGACAGGAGAGATAGGCTTGGGAAGAGAGTCAGACTAGACAGGAGAGACAGACTTGGGACGAGAGTCAGGCATAACAGGAGAGAGAGTCTTGAGACGAAATTCAGGCATGACGGAAGAGACAGGCTTGGGACGAGAGTTAGGTAGGATAGGAGAGAGAGGCTTGAGACGACAGTCATGTAGGAGAGGAGAGAGAGGCTTGGAACGAGAGTCAGGCTTGACACAAGAGAGAGGCTTGGGACGAGAGGCAGGCTGGACAGGAGAGAGAGGCTTGGGACGAGAGACAGACAGGACAGGAGAGGGAGGATTGGGACGAGAGTCAGGTAGGAGAGAAGAGAGACGTTTTGGACGAGAGTCTGGCTGGATAGGAGAAAGAGGCTTGGGATGAGAATCAGGCTGAACAGGAGAGAAATGCTTAGGACAAGAGTCAGCCTGGACAGGAAAGAGAGGCTTTGGACGAGAGTCATCCTGGACAGGAGACAGAGGATTGGGACGAGTGTCAGGCATAACAGTATATAGAGGCTTTAGACGAAATTGAGGCATGACAGCAAAGAGAGGCTTCGGACGAGAGTAAGGAAGGAGAGGAGAGAGAGGCTTAGGGAGAAAATGTGGTAGGAGTGGAGAGAGAGGCTTGGAACGAGAGTCAGGCTGAACAGGAGAGAGAGGCTTGGGACGAGAGTCAGGCTGGACAGGAGAGAGAGGCTTTGGACGACAGTCAGCCTGGACAGGAGAGAGACGATTGGGAAGAGAGTCAGGGATAACAGCAGAGAGAGGCTTTACACGAAATTGAGGCATGACAGCAGAGAGAGGGTTCGGATGAGAGTCAGGTAGGAGAGGAGAGAGAGGCTTAGGACGAGAGTCAGGTAGAAGGCTTGGGACGAGAGTCAGGCTGGAAAGGAGAGAGAGGCTTGGGACGAGAGTCAGATTAGACAGGAAAGAGAGGCTTGGGACGAGATACATGCAGGAGAGGAGAAGGAGGATTTGGACGAGAGTAAGGCTTCGGACGAGGGTCAGGCTGGAAAGGAGAGAGAGGCTTGGGACGAGAGTCAGGCTGGACTGGAGAGAGAGGCTTGGAACGAGAGTCAGGTAGAAGAGTAGAGAAAGGCTTGGAACGAGATTCAGGCTGGATAGGAAAGACATGTTTAGGACGAGAGTCATTTTGGAGAAGAGACAGTTGCTTAGGACGAGAGTCAGGTTGGACAGGAGAGAGAGACTTGGGAGGAGAGTCATGTAGAAGAGGAGAGAGTGGCTTGGAACGAGAATCATGCTGGATAGGAGAGAGAGATGAGAGTCAGGCTGGCAGGAGAGACATGCTTGAGAGCAAAATCAGGCATGACAGGAGAGAGAGCCTTAGGACGAGAGTGAGGCTAGGCAGAAGAGAGAAGCTTGGGATGAGAACGAGGCTGGACAATAGACAAGGGCTTGGGACGAGACTAAGGGAGTACAGGAGAGGGAGGCTTGGGGCGAGAATGAAGCTGGACAGGAGAGAGAGGCTTGGGACGAGAGGCAGGCAGGACAGGAGAGGGAGGCTTGGGAATAGAGTCAGGCTGGACAGTAGAGAGAGGCTTGCGACGAGAGTCAGACAGTATAGGAGAGAGAGGCTTGAGACGAAAATCAGGCAGGGCAGGAGAGAAAGGAATGGGATAAGAATTAGTCTGGACTTGGGAGAGAGGCTGGGGACGAGAGTTCGGCAGGACAGGAGAGAGGCTTGTGACGCGAGTCAGGCAAGACAGGAGAGAGAGGCTTCGGACGCTAGTCTTACTGGACAGGAGAGAGAGGCTTGGGACGAGTTTCAGGCATTACAGGAGAGAGAGTCTTGAGACGAAATTGAGGTATAACAGGAGAGAGAGGCTTGGGACGAGAGTCAGCTAGGAGAGGAGAGAAATGCTTGGGACGAGAGTCAGAAAGGAGAGGAGAGAGAGGCTTGGGACGAAAGTGAGGTAGGAGAGGAGAGAGAGGCTTGGGACGAGAGTGAGGCAGGAGAAGAGAGAGAGACTCGGGAAGAGAGTCCGGCCGAATAGAAGAGTAGTGCTTGGGACGAGAGTCAGGCATGATTAGAGAGAGATCTTGGGACGAGAGTCAGGTAGGATAGGAGAGAGGGTCTTGAAACGAGAGTCACGTAGGACAAGAGAGAGAAGCTTGTGACGAGAGTCAGGCCAGAAAGGAAAGAGAAGCTTAGGTCGAGAGTCAGGTAGGACAGGAGAGAGAGGGTTCGGACGAGAGTCAGGCCAGAAAGGAGAGAGATGCTTGGGAGGAGAGTCAGGCTGGACAGGAGAGAGAGGCTTGTGACGAGAGTGAGGCTGGACAGGAGAGAGAGGCTTTGGACGAGAGTTAGGAAGGACAGCAGAGAGAGGCTTGCGACGAGAGTCAGGCTGCATAGGAGAGAGAGGCTTGGAACAAGAGTGAGCTAGGAGAGGAGAGAGACGCTTTGGACGAGAGTCTGGCTGGATAGGAGAAAGAGGCTTGGGATGAGAGTAAGGCTGAACTGGAGAGAAATGCTTGGGGCAAGAGTCAGGCTGGACAGGAGAGAGAGTCTTTGGACGAGAGTCACCCTGGACAGGAGACAGAGGATTGGGACGAGTGTCAGGCATAACAGGAGATAGAGGCTTTAGACGAAATTGAGGCATGGCAGAAGAGAGAGGCTTCGGACGCGAGTCAGGTAGGAGAGGAGAGAGAGGCTTAGGACGAGAGTCATGTAGGAGAGGAGAGAGAGGATTGGAACGAGAGTCAGGCTGAACAGGAGAGAGATGCTTGGGACAAGAGTCAGGCTGGTCTGGAGAGAGAGGCTTTGGACAAGAGTCAGCCTAGACAGGAGAGAGAGGCTTTAGACGAAATTGAGGCATAACATCACTGAGAGGGTTCGGACGAGAGTCAGGTAGGAGATGAGAGAGAGGCTTAGGACGAGAGTCAGGTAGAAGAGGAGAGAGAGTCATGGAACGAGAGTAAGGTTGAACAAAAGAGAGAGGCTTTGGACGAGATTCGGTCTAGACAGGAGAGATAGGCTTGGGACGAGATACAGGCAGGAGAGGAGAGGGAGGATTGGGACGAGAGTAAGGCTTGGGACGAGAGTCAGGCTGGAAAGGAGAGAGAGGCTGGGGACGAGAGTCAGGCTGGACAGGTGAGAGAGGCTTGGAACGAGAGTCAGGTGGAAGAGGAGAGAAAGGCTTGAAACGAGAATCAGGCTGGATAGCAGAGACAAGTTTGGGACGAGAGTCATTTTGGACAAGAGAGAGATGCTTGGGACGATTGTCAGGTTGGATAGGAGAGAGAGGCTTGGGAGGAGAGTCATGTAAAAGAGGAGAGATTTCCTTGAAACGATAATCAGGCTGGATAGGAGAGAGATGCTTGGGATGAGAGTCAGGCTGGCAGGAGAGACATGCTTGAGAGGAAAATCAGGCATGACAGGAGAAAGAGCCTTGGGACGAGAGTGAGGCTGGACAGAAGTGAGAGGCTTGAAACGAGAGTCAGCCTGGACAGAAAAGAGATGCTTGAGACGAGAGTCAAGTAGGAGAGGAGAGAAAGGCTTGGGATGAGAGTCAGGCTGGAGAGGAGAGAGAAGCTTGGGTCGAGAGTCGGGAAAGACAGGACAGAGAGGTTTGGGACGAGAATCAGGATAGGCAGAAAAGAGAGGCTTGGGAGGAGAATGAGGCTGGACAGCAGACAAGGGCTTGGGACGAGACTAAGGGAGGACAGGAGAGGGAGGCTTGGGACGAGAGTGAAGCTGGACAGGAGAGAGATGCTTGGGAAGAGAGTCAGCCTGGACAGGAGACAGAGGATTGAGACGAGAGTCAGGCATAACAGGAGAGAAAGGCTTTAGACGAAATTGAGGCATGACAGCAGAGAGAGGCTTCGGACGAGAGTCAGGTAGGAGAGGAGAGTGAGGCTTAGGACTAGAGTCAGGTAGGAGAGGAGAGAGAGGCTTGGAACGAGAGTCAGGCTGGACAGAAGAGAGAGATCTAGGACGAAAATAAGGTAGGAAAGGAGAGAGAGCCTTGAGACGAGATTGAGGCTAGACAGGAGAGAGAGGCTTGGAACGAGAGTCAGGCATGACAGGAGATAGAGGCTTGGAACGAGAGTCAGGCTAGACAGGAGAGAGAGGCTTGGGAAGAGAGTCAGGTTGAAGAGGAGAGAGAAAATTAGGACGAGAGTCAGGAAAGACAGGAGAGAGAGTCTTTGGACGAGAATCAGGATAGGCAGAAGAGAGAGGCTTGGGATGAGAATGAGGCTGGACAGGAGACAAGGGCTTGGGACGAGACTAAGGGAGTACAGGATAGGGAGGCTTGGGACGAGAATGAAGCTGGACGAGAGAGAGAGGCTTGGGAAGAGAGTCAGGCAGGACAGGAGAGGGAGGCTTGGGAATAGAGTCAGGCTAGACAGTAGAGAGAGGCTTGCGACGAGAGACAGACAGTATAGGAGAGAGAGGCTTGGGACGAAAATCAGGCAGGGCAGGAGAGAAAGGCATGGGATAAGAATGAGGCTGGACTGGGGAGAGAGGCTGGGGACGAGAGTCCGGCAGGACAGGAGAGAGAGGCTTGTGACGCGAGTCAGGTAAGACTGGAGAGAGAGGCTTCGGACGCTCGTCATGCTGGACAGGAGAGAGTCAGCTAGGAGAGGAGAGAGAGGCTTGGGACGAGAGTGAGGCAATACAAGAGAGACTCGGAAAGAGAGTCCGGCCGAATAGAAGAGTGGGGCTTGGGACGAGAGTCAGGCATGAGAGGAGAGAGAGGCTTGGGACTAGAGTCAGGTACGATAGGAAAGAGAGTCTTGGGACGAGATTCAGATAGGACAAGAGAGAGAGGCTTGTGACGAGAGTCAGGCCAGAAAGGAGAGGCCTGGGACGAGAGTCAGGCAGGACAGGAGAGAGAGGCTTGGAACGAGAGTCAGGTAGAAGAGGAGAGGCATGACAGCAGAGAGAGGCTTCGGACGACAGTCAGGTAGGAGAGGAGAGAGAGACTTAGGACGAGAGTCAGGTAGGAGACGAGAGAGACGCTTGCACGATAGTCAGCCTGGACAGAAGAGAGAGGCTTTGGACGAGAGTCAGGCTAGAAAGGAGATAGAGGCTTGGGACGAGATACAGGCAGGAGAGGAGAGGGACGATTGGAGGGACACAAGAGAGATGCTTGGGACGAGAGGCAGGCTTGACAGGAGAGAGAGGCTTGGGACGAGAGACAGACAGGACAAGAGATAGAGGATTGGTACGAGAGTAAGACTAGACAGGAGAGAGAGGCCTGGGACGAGAGTCAGGCTGGAAAGGAGAGAGAGGCGGTGGACGAGAGTCAGGCTGGACAGGAGAGAGTGGCTTGGAACGAGAGTCAGGTAGAAGAGGAGAGAGAGGCTTGGAACGAGAATCAGGCTGGATAGGAGAAACATGTTTGGGACGAGAGTCATTCTGGACAAGAGAGAGATGCTTGGGACGAGAGTTAGGTTGGACAGGAGAGAGAGGCTTGGGAGGAGAGTCATGTAGAAGAGGAGGGAGTGGCTTGGAAAGATAATCAGGCTGGATAGGAGAGAGAGGCTTGGGATGAGAATCAGGCTGGCAGGAGAGACATGCTTGAGAGCAAAATCAGGCATGACAGGAGAGAGCCTTGGGACGAGAGTGAGGCTAGACAGAAGAGAAAGGCTTGAGACGAGAGTCAGCCTGGACAGAAAAAAAAAATCCTTGATACGATAGTCAAGTAGGAGAGGAGAGAAAGGCTTTGGATGAGAGTCACGCTGGAGACGAGAGAGAGGCTTGAGGCGAGAGTCAGGTTGGACAGGAGAGAGTTTTTGGACGAGAGTCAGGAAAGACATTAGAGAAAGGCTTGGGACGAGAATCAGGATGGGCAGGAGAGAGAGGCTTGGGATGAGAATGAGGCTGGACAGGAGAGAGAGGCTTTTTACGAGAGTGAAGCAAGACAAGAGAGAGAGACTTGGAAGATATTCCGGCCGAAAAGGAGAGAGGGGCTTGGGACGAGAGTCAGGCATGAGAGGAGAGAGAGGCTTGGGACGAGAGTCAGGTAGGGGAGGAGAGAGAGGCTTGTAACGAGAGTCAGGCTGGACAGGAGAGAGAGGCTTGGGACGAGAGTCAGGCGGGACAGGAGAGAGAGCCTTGGCACGATAGTCAGGCAGGAAAGGAGAGAGAGGCTTGGGATGAGTCAGGCTATACAGGAGATAGAGTCTTGGGACGAGAGTCAGGAAAGACAGGAGAGAGGGGCTTGGGACGATAATCAGCATTGTCAGGAGAGAGAGGCTTCGGATGAGAATGAGGCTGGACAGGAGACAGGGGCTTGGGAAGAGACTAAGGGAGGACAGGAGAGGGAGGCTTGGGACGAGAGTGAGACTGAACGGGAGAGAGAGGCTTGGGACGAGAGTCAGGCAGGACAGGATAAGAGGCTTGGGAAGAGAGTCAGGCTGGACAGAAGAGAGAGGCTTCCGACGACAGTCAGACAGTAAAGGGACGAGAATCAGGCAGGGCAGGAGAGAAAGGCTTGGGGTGAGAATGAGGTTGGACAGGATAGAGAGGCTGGGGACGAGAGTCACGCAGGACAGGAGATAGAGGCTTGGGACGACAGTCGGGGAAGACAGGAGAGAGACGCTTGGGACAAGAGTGAGGTAGACAGGGGAGAGAGACTCGGGAAGAGAGACCGGCCGAAAAGAAGAGAGGGGCTTGGGACGAGAGTCAGGCATGAGAGGAGAGAGAGGCTTGGGACGAGAGTCAGGTAGTAGAGGAGAGAGTGTTTTTGGACGAGAGTCAGGCAGGACAAGAGAGAGAGGCTTGGGACGAGAGTCAGGCCAGATAGGAGAGAGAGGCTTGGGACGAGAGTCAGGCAAGACAGGAGGGAGAGGCTTGAAACGATAATGAGGCTGGATAGAAGAGAGAGGCTTGGGATGAGAGTCAGGCATGAGAGGAAAGAGAGGCTTGGGACGAGAGTCTAGCCAAAAAGGTGAAAGGGGCTTATGACGACAGTCAGGCATGACAGGAGAGAGAGGCTTGGACGAAAGTGACGCTGGACGGGAGAGAGAGGCTTGGGACGAGAGTCAGGCAGGACAGGAGAGATAGGCTTGGGAAGAGAGTCAGACTGGACAGGAGAGAGAGACTTGGGACGAGAGTCAGGCATGACAGGAGAGTCTTTAGACGAAATTGAGGCATGACAGGAGAGAGAGGCTTGGGACGACAGTCATGTAGGAGAGGAGAGAGAGGCTTGGAACGAAAGTCAGGCATAACAGGAGAGAGATGCTTGTGTCAAGAGTCAGGCTTGACAGGAGAGAGAGGCTTTGGACGAGAGTCAGCCTGGACAGGAGAGAGAGGATTGGGACGAGAGTCAGGCATAACAGGAGAGAGCCTTTAGACGAAATTGAGGCATGACAGCAGAGAGAGGGTTCGGACGAGAGTCAGGTAGGAGAGGAGAGAGAGGCTTAGGACGACAGTCAGGTAGGAGAGGAGAGAGAGTCATGGAACGAGAGTCAGGCTGGACAGAAGAGAGAGACTGTGGACGAGAGTCAGGCTAGACAGGAGAGAGAGGCTTGGGACGAGTTACAGGCAGGAGAGGAGAGGGAGGATTTGGACGAGAGTAAGTCTTGGGACGAGAGTCAGGCTGGAAAGGAGAGAGAGGCTTAGGACGAGAGTCAGGCTGGACAGGAGAGAGAGGCTTGGAACGAGAGTCAGTTAGAAGAGGAGAGAAAGGCTTGTAGCGAGAATCAGGCTGGATAGGAGAGACATGTTTGTGACGAGAGTCATTTTGGACAAGAGAGATGCTTGGGACGAGAGTCAGGTAAGACAGGAGAGAGAGGCTTGGGAGGAGAGTCATGTAGAAGAGGAGAGACTGTTTTGGAACGAGAATCAGGCTGGATAGGAGAGAGAGGATTGAGATGAGAGTCAGGCTGGCAGGAAAGACATGCTTGAGAGGAAAATCAGGCATGACAGGAGAGAGAGCCTTGGGACGAGAGTGAGGATGGCCAGAAGAGAGAGGCTTGAAACGAGAGTCAGCCTAGACAGAAATAAGATGCTTGAGACGAAAGTCAAGTAGGAGAGAAGAGGAGGCTTGGTACGAGAGTCAATCTGGAGAGGAGAGAGAAGCTTGCGACGAGAGTTAGTTTGGACAGGAGAGAGAGGCTTTGGACGAGAGTCAGGAAAGACAGTAGAGAGAGGCTTGGGACGAGAATCAGGATAGCAGGAGAGAGAGGCTTGTGATGAGAATGAGGCTGGACAGGAGAGAGAGAGGCTTTGGACGAGAGTGAGGCAATACAGGAGAGAGAGACTTGGAAGAGAGTCCGGCCGAAAAGTAGAGAGGGTCTTGGGACGAGAGTCAGGCATGAGAGGAGTAAAAGGCTTGGGACGAGAGTCAGGTTTGAGAGGAGAGAGGGTTTTCGGACGAGAGTTAGGTAGGACAGCAGAAAAAAGCTTGGGACGAGAGTCACACCAGAAAGAAGAGAAAGCCTTCGAACGAGAGTCAGGAAGGACAGGAGAGAGAGAGAGGCTTGAGACGAGATTGAGGCTGGACAGGAGAGATAGAGGCTTGGGACGAGAATACGGCTGGATAGGAGAGAGAGGTTTGGGATGAGGGTCAGGTTGACAGGAGAGACATGCTTGGGAGGAGAGTCAGGCATGACACTAGAGAGAGGTTTCGGACGAGAGTGTGGCTAGACAGGAGAGAGAGGCTTGAGACGACAGTCAACCTGGACAGAAGAAAGAGGCTTGGCACGATAGTCAGGCAGGAGAGGAGAGTGAGTCTTGGGATGAGAGGCAGGCTAGACAGGAGAGAGAGGCTTGGGACGAGAGTCAGGAAAGACAGGAGAGAGAAGCTTGGGACGAGAATCAGGCAGGGCAGGAGAGAGAGGCTTGGGATGAGAATGAGGCTAGACAGGATAGAGACGCTGGGGACGAGAATCACGCAGGACAAGAGATAGAGGCTTGAGACGAGAGTCGGGGAAGACAGGAGTGAGACACTTGGGACAAGAGTGAGGCAGACAGGAGAGAGAGACTCGGGACGAGAGATCGGCCGAAGAGAGGGGCTTGGGACGAGAGTCAGGCATGAGAGGAGAGAGAGGCTTGGGACGAGAGTCAGGCATGAGAGGAGAGAGAGGCTTGGGACGAGAGTCAGGCCAGATAGGAGAGAAAGGCTTGGGACGAGGGTCAGGCAGGACACGAGGTGGAGGCTTGAAACGATATTGAGGCTAGACAGGAGAGAGGGGCTTGAGATGAGAGTCAGGCATGACAGGAGAGAGAGGCTTGGGACGAGAGTTTAGCCGAAAAGGTGAGAGGGGCTTATGACGACAGTCAGGCATGACAGGAGAGAGAGGCTTGTGATGAGAATCAGGCAGGACAGGAGAGATAGGCTTAGGAAGAGAGTCAGGCTGGACAGGAGAGAGACTTGGGACGAGAGTCAGGCATGACAGGAGAGAGAGTCTTGAGACGATCTTGAGGCATGACAGGACACAGAGGCTTGGAACGAGAGTCAGCTAGGATAGGAGAGAGAGAGGCTTGTGACCCGAGTCATGTAGGAGAGGAGAGAGAGGCTTGGAACGAGAGTCAGGCTGGACACAAGAGAGAAGCTTGGGACGAGAGGCAGGCTAGACAGGAGAGAGAGGCTTGGGATGAGAGACAGACAGGACAGGAGAGGGAAGATTGGGAAGTGAGTAAGGCTAGACAGGTGAGAGAGGCTTGGGACGAGAGTCAGGTTGGACAGGAGAGAGAGGCTTAGGACGAAAGTCAAGTAGGAGAGGAGAGGGACGCTTTGGACGAGAGTCTGGCTGGATAGGAGAGAGAGGCTTGGGATGAGAGTCAGGCTGAACAGGAGAGAGATGCTTAGACAAGTCAGGCTGGACAGGAGAGAGAGGCTTTGGACGAGAGTCAGCTTGGACAGATTGGGACGAGAGTCAAGCATAACAGGAGAGAAAGGCTTTAGACGAAATTAAGGTAGGAGAGGAGAGAGAGAAGCTTGGAACGAGAGTCAGGCTGGACAGAAGAGAGAGGCTTTGGACGAGAGTCAGGCTGGACAGGAGAGAGAGGCTTGGGACGAGATACAGGCAGAAGAGGAGAGGGAGGATTTTGAGGAGAGTAAGGCTAGACAGGAGAGAGAGGCTTGGGACGAGAGTCAGGAAAGACATTGAGGAGAGGCTACGGGACGAGAATCAGGATGGGCAGGAGAGAGAGGCTTGGGATGAGAATGACTCTGGAGAGGAGAGAAAGGCTTTCGACGAGAGTGAGGCAAGACAAGAGAGAGAGACTTGGAAGAGATTCCGTCCGAAAAGGATAGAGGGTCTTGGGACGAGAGTCAGGCATGAGAGGAGAGAGAGGCTTGGGACGAGAGTCACAACAGAAAGGAGAGAAGCCTTCGGACGAGAGTCAGAAAGGATAGGAGAGAGAGGCTTGAGACGAGATTGAGGCTGGACAGGTGAGAGAGGATTTGGACGAGAATAAGGCTGGA
The DNA here is from genome assembly GCF_036320965.1 of Panulirus ornatus. NCBI lineage: Eukaryota > Metazoa > Arthropoda > Malacostraca > Decapoda > Palinuridae > Panulirus > Panulirus ornatus. The sequence goes on from NC_092228.1 coordinate 50,474,090, forward strand.
GAGGAGAGAAAGGTTTGGGATGAGAGTTAGGCTGACAGGAGAGATATGCTTGGGAGGAGAGTCAGGCATGACACTAGAGAGAGGTTTGGGACGAGAGTGAGGCTGGAAAGGAGAGAGAGGCTTGAGACGACAGTCAGCCTGGAATGGAGAAAGAGGTTTGGGACGAGAGTCAAGTGGGAGAGGAGAGAGAGGCTTGTTATGAGAGTCAGGCTGGATAGGAGAGAGAGGCTTGGGATGACAGTGAGGTAGGATAGGAGACAGAGGCTTGTCACGATAGTCAGGCAGGAAAGGAGAGAGAGGCTTGGGATGGGAGTCAGGCTAGACAGGAGAGAGAGGCTTGGGACGAGAGTTAGGAAAAACAGGAGAGAGAGACTTGGGACGAGAATCAGCATGGGCAGGAGAGAGAGGCTTGGGATGAGAATGAGGCTGGACAGGAGACAGAGGCTTGGGACGAGACGAAGGGAGGACAGGAGAGGGAGGCTTGGGACGAGAGTGAGACTGAATGGGAGGGAGAGGCTTGGGACGAGAGTCAGGCAGGACAGGATGAAAGGCTTTGGGAGAGAGTTAGGATGGACAGAAGAGAGAGACTTTCGACGACAGTCAGTACAGGGACGAGAATCAGGCAGGGCAGGAGAGAAAGACTTGGGATGAGAATGAGGTTGGACAGGATAGAGAGGCTGGGGATGAGAGTCACGCAGGACAGGAGATACAGGCTTGGGACGAGAGTTGGGAAGACAGGAGAGAGACGCTTGGGACAAGAGTGAGGCAGACAGGAGAGAGAGACTCGGGAGGAGAGACCGGCCGAAAAGAAGAGAGGGGCTTGGAACGAGAGTCAGGCATGACAGGAGAGAGAGGCTTGGGACGAGAGTCAGGTAGGAGAGGAGAGAGGGTTTTGGGACGAGAGCCAGGAAAGATAAGAGAGAGAGGCTTGGAACAAGAGTCAGGCCAGATAGGAGAGAGAGGTTTGGGACGAGAGTCAGGCAGTACAGGAGGGAGAGGCTTGAAACGATATTGAAGCTGGACAGGAGAGAGATGCTTGGGATGAGAGTCAGGCATGAATGAAGTGAGAGGCTTGGGACGAGAGTTTTGCCAAAAAAGTGAGAGGGGCTTATGACGACAGTCAGGCATGACAGGAGAGAGGGGCTTGGGACGAGAGTGACACTGGACGGGAGAGAGAGGCTTGGGACGAGAGTCAGGCAGAAGAGGAGAGATAGGCTTGGGAAGAGAGTCAGGTTGGACAGGAGAGAGAGACTTGGGACGAGAGTCAGGCATGAGAGGAGAGAGAGTCTTTAAACGAAATTGAGTCTGGACAGGAGAGAGAAGCTTGGGACGAGAGTTAGGTAGGAGAGGAGCAAGTGGCTTGGGACGAGAGTCAGTCAGTACAGAAGAGAGAGGCTTGGGACGAGAGTCAGACTGGGCAGGAGAGAGAGGCTTTGGACGAGAGTCAGGTAGGAGAGGATAGAGGGTTTTGGGACGAGAGCCAGGCAAGACAAGAGAGAGAGGCTTGGGAGAAGAGTCAGGCCAGATAGGAGAGAGAGGCTTGGGACGAGAGTCACGCAGTACAGGAGGGAGAGGCTTGAAACGATATTGAAGCTGGATAGGAGAGAGATGCTTGGGATGAGAGTCAGGCATGAATGGAGAGAGAGGCTTGGGACAAGAGTTTAGCCAGAAAGGTGAGAGGGGCTTATGACGACAGTCAGGCATGACAGGAGAGAGGGGCTTGGGACGAGAGTGACACTGGACGGGAGAGAGAGGCTTGGGACGAGAGTCAGGCAGAAGAGGAGAGATAGGCTTGGGAAGAGAGTCAGACTGGACAGGAGAGAGAGACTTGGGACGAGAGTCAGGCATGACAGGAGAGAGAGTCTTTAGACGAAATTGAGTCCGGTCAGGAGAGAGAGGCTTGGGACGAGATTTAGGTAGGAGAGGAGAGATAGGCTTGGGACGAGAGTGAGTCAGTACAGAAGTGAGAGGCTTGGGACGAGAGTCAGACTGGGCAGGAGAGAGAGGCTTGGGACGAGAGTCAAGTATGACAGGAGAAAGAGGGTTGGGACGAGAGTCAGGTAGGACAGGAGTGAGAGGTTTGGGACGAGAGTCAGTCAGGAAAGGAGAGAGAGGCTTTGGACGCGAGTCAGGCAGGAAAGAAGAGAGAAGCTTTGGACGAGAATCAGGCAGGGGAGGAATAAGATGTTTTCGACGTGAGGCAGGCATGACAGGAGAAATAGGCTTGCAACGAGAGTCAGGCAGGAAAAGAGAGAGAAGCTTGTGACGAGAGCCAGGCTGGATAGGACACAGAGGTTTGGGACGATAGTCAGGCATGACAGGAGAGAGAAGATTAGGACGAGAGTCAGGCAGGACAGAAGGGAGAGGCTTGGGACGAGAGTCAGGCAGGACAGGAGAGAGAGCCTTAGGACGAGAGTCAGGCAGGACAAGAGAGGGAGCATTAGGACGAGAGGAAGGCTAGACAAAAAAGAGAGGCTTGTGACAAGAGTCAGGCTGGACAGGAGAGACAGGATTGGGACGAGAGTCAGGTTAGACGGGAAAGAGAAGCTTAGGACGAGAGTCAGGTAGGAAAGGAGAGAGAGGCTTGGAACGAGGGTCAGGCTGGATTGAACACAGAGGCTTGGGATGAGATTCAAGCAGGACAGGAGAGAGAGGCTCGGGACGAGAGTCAGGCATGACAGGAGAAAGAAGTTTGGGACGAAAGTGAGGATGGACAGGAGAGAGAGGCTTGGGACGAGATTCGGGCAAGACAGGAGAGAGAGAGCCTTGGTACGAGAGTTAGGTAGGAGAGGAGAGAGAGGCTTGGGACGAGAGTCAGGCAGGACAGAAGAGAGATGCTTGGGACGAGAGTCAGACAGGACACAAGAGAGAAGCTTGGGACGAGAGTCAGGCAGGACAGGAGAGGGAGGATTGGGACGAGAATAAAGCTACACAGAAGAGTCCAGTGACGAAAGTCAGGGAGGACAGGAGAGAGAGGCTTGGGACGAGGGTCAGGTAGGAGAGGAGAGAGAGGCTTAGGACGAGAGTCGAGCAGGACGGACGAGAGAGGCTTGGGACGAGAGTCAGGCAGGACAGGAGAGAGAGCCTTAGGACGAGAGTCACGCAGGACAAGAGAGGGAGCATTAGGACGAGAGGAAGGCTAGACAAAAAAGAGAGGCTTGTGACAAGAGTCAGGCTGGACAGGAGAGAGAGGATTGGGACGAGAGTCAGGTTAGACGGGAAAGAGAAGCTTAGGACGAGAGTCAGGTAGGAAAGGAGAGAGAGGCTTGGAACGAGAGTCAGGCTGGATTGAACACAGAGGCTTGGGATGAGACACAAGCAGGACAGGAGAGAGAGGCTCGGGACGAGAGTCAGGCATGACAGGAGAAAGAAGTTTGGGACGAAAGTGAGGATGGACAGGAGAGAGAGGCTTGGGACGAGATTCGGGCAAGACAGGAGAGAGAGAGCCTTGGTACGAGAGTTAGGTAGGAGAGGAGAGAGAGGCTTGGGACGAGAGTCAGGCAGGACAGAAGAGAGATGCTTGGGACGAGAGTCAGACAGGACAGGACACAGAGGCTTGGGACGAGAGTCAGGCAGGACAAGATACGGATGATTGGGACGAGAGTGGGCATAGACAGTAAAGAGAGGCTTGGGACAAGAGTCAGGCTGGACAGGAGAGAGAGGCTTGGGACGAGTATCAAGCTTTACGGGAGAAAAAGGCTTGGGACGAGAGTCAGGTAGGAGAGGAGAGAGACGCTTCAGACGAGAGTCAGGCTGGATAGAAGGGAGAGGCTTGGTATGAGAGTCAGGCTGAACTGGAGAGAGATGCTTGGGACGAAAGTCAGGCTGAACAGAAGAGAGAGGCTTTTTGACGAGAGTCAGGTAGAAGAGGAGAGAGAGGCTTCGGACGAGAGTCAGGCAGGACAGAAGAAGGAGGATTGGGACGGGAGTAAGGCTAGACAGTAAAGAGAGGCTCAGGACGAGAGTCAGGCTGTACAAGTGAGAGATAGGCTTGGGACGAGAGTCAGGCTGGACAGGAGAGAGAGGCTTGGGACGAGAGTCAGGCTGGACAGGAGAGAGAGGCTTGGGACGAGAGTCAGGTAGGAGAGGAGAGAGAGGCTTTGGACGAGAGTCAGGCAGGACAGAAGAGAGAGTCTTGGGATGAGAATCAGGCAGGATAGGAGAAGGAGGATTTGGACGAGACTCAGGATGGATAGGAGAGAGAGGCTTGGGATGAGACTCGGGCAGGACAGGAGAGAGAGGGTTGGGACGAGAGTCAGGCCTGACAGGAGATAGAAGCTTGGGACGAAAGTGAGGCTGCACAGGAGAGAGAGGCTTGGGACGAGAGTAAGGTAGGAGAGGACAGATACCCTTGGGACGAGAGTCAGGCTGGACAGGAGAAAGAGGCTTAGGACGAGAGTCAGGAGGGACAGGAGAGGGAGGATTGGGACGAGAGTAAGGCTAAACAGTAAAGAGAGACTTTTGACGAGAGTCAGGCTGTAGAAGACAGAGAGGCTTGGGACGAGAGTCAGACTGGACAGGAGAGAGAGGCTTGGGACGAAATTCATGTAGGAGAGGAGAGAGAGTCTTGGGACGAGAGTCAGGCTGGACAGGAGAGAAAGGCTTTGGACGAGTCAGGCAGGACAAGAGAGAGTGGCTTGGGAGGAGAGTCAGGAATAACAGGAGAGAGAAGCTTGGGACGAAAGTGAGGCTGGACAGGAAAGGAGGATTTGGACGAGAGTAAGGATAGACAGCAAAGAAAGGCTTAGATGAGAGTCAGGCTGGACAGGAGAGAGGGGCTTTGGACGAGAGTCAGGCTGGACACGAGAGAGGGGCTTTGGACGAGAGTCAGGCTGGACAGGAGAGAGAGGTTTGGGACTGGAGTCAGGTAGGAAAGGAGAGAGAGGCTTGGGATGAGAGTCAGGCAGGACAGGAGAGAGAGGCTTTGGACGAGAGTCAGATAGGATACAAGAGACAGGCAATAGACGAGAATCAAGTAGGACAGGAGAGAGAGGGTTGAGAAGAGTTAGCCCAGACACGAGAGAGAGGCTTGGGTCGATATTCAGGCAGGACAAGAGAGAGAAGCTTAGGACAAGAGTCAGGCAGCACAGGAGAGGGAGGATTGGGACGAAAGTCAGGTAGGAGAGGAGAGAGAGGCTTGGGACAAAAATCAGGCTTTACGGGAGAAAACGGCTTGGGACGAGAGTCAAGTAGGAGAGGAGAGAGACGCTTCAGACGAGAGTCAGGCTGGACAGGAGAGAGGGGCTTTGGACGAGAGTCAGGCTGGACAGGAGAGAGAGGTTTGGGACTGGAGTCAGGTAGGAAAGGAGAGAGAGGCTTGGGATGAGAGTCAGGCAGGACAGGAGAGAGAGGCTTTGGACGAGAGTCAGATAGGATACAAGAGACAGGCAATAGACGAGAATCAAGTAGGACAGGAGAGAGAGGGTTGAGAAGAGTTAGCCCAGACACGAGAGAGAGGCTTGGGTCGATATTCAGGCAGGACAAGAGAGAGAAGCTTAGGACAAGAGTCAGGCAGCACAGGAGAGGGAGGATTGGGACGAAAGTCAGGTAGGAGAGGAGAGAGAGGCTTGGGACAAAAATCAGGCTTTACGGGAGAAAACGGCTTGGGACGAGAGTCAAGTAGGAGAGGAGAGAGACGCTTCAGACGAGAGTCAGGCTGGACAGGAGAGAGGGGCTTTGGACGAGAGTCAGGCTGGACAGGAGAGAGAGGTTTGGGACTGGAGTCAGGTAGGAAAGGAGAGAGAGGCTTGGGACGAGAGGCAGGCAGGACAGGAGAGAGAGGATTGGGACGAGAGTAAGGCTGGACAGTAAAGAGAGGCTTGGGACGAGAGTCATGCTGGACAGGAGAGAGAGGCTTGGGACGAGAGTCAGCTAGGAGAGAGAGAGAGGCTTTGGACGAGAGTCAGGTAGGAGAGGAGAGAGAGGCTTGGACGAGAGTCAGGCCGGACAGGAGAGAGAGGCTTTGGACGAGAGTCAGGCAGGACAAGAGAGAGAGACTTGGGACAAGAGTCAGGTGGGATAGGAAGGACAGGCATGGGACGAGAATCAGGTAGAACAGGAGAGAGAGGGTTGGGATGAGAGTTAGGCCGGACAGGTGAGAGTGGCTACGGTCGAGAGTCATTCCAGACAAGAGAGAGAGGCTTGGGACGAGAGTCGTGCAGGACAGGAGAGGGAGGATTGGGACGAGAATAAGGCTACACAGGAGAGAGAGGCCTGGGACGAAAGTCAGGGAGAACAGGAGCGAGAGGCTTGGGAGGAGAGTCTAGCTGGACAGGAGAGAGAGGCTTGGGACGAGAGTCAGGTGGGAGAGGAGAGAGAGGCTTAGGACGAGAGTTGGGCAGGACAGAAGAGATAGGCTTGAGACGAGAGTCAGGCAGGACAGGAGAGAGAGCCTTAGGACGAGAGTCAGGCAGAAGAAGAGAGGGAGCATTGGGACGAGACGATGGCTAGACAGAAAAGAGAGGCTTGGGATGAGAGTCAGGCTGGACAGGAGAGAGAGGCTTGGGACGAGAGTCAGGGTAGACAGGAAAGAGAGGCTTTGGACGAGAGTCTGGTAGGAGAGGAGAGAGAGGCTTAGGACGAGAGTCAGGCTGGATTGAACACAGAGGCTTGGGATGAGACTCAATCAGGACAGGAGAGAGAGGCTCGGGACGAGAGTCAGGCATGACAGGAGAGAGAAGTTTGGGACGAAAGTGAGGACGGACAGGAGGGAGAGGCTTGGGACGAGATTCGGGCTGGACAGGAGAGAGAGCCTTGGTACGAGAGTTAGGTAGGACAGGAGATAGAGGCTTAGGACGAGAGTCGGGCAGGACAGAAGAGAGAGGCTTGGGACGAGAGTCAGGCAGAACAGGAAAGAGAGGCTTGGGACGAGAGTCAGGCACGACAAGAGACAGAGGATTGGGACGAGAGTAAGCATAGACAGTAGAGAGAGGCTTGGGATAAGAGTCATGATGGACAGGAGAGAAAGGCTTGGGACGAGAATCAGGCTTTACTGGAGAAAACGGCTTGGGACGAGAGTCAAGTAGGAGAGGAGAGAGACGCTTCAGAAGAGAGTCAGGCTGGACAGAAGGGAGAGGCTTGGTATGAGAGTCAGGACGAAGTAGAGAGAGATGCTTGGGACGACAGTCAGGCTGAACAGAAAAGAGGGGCTTTGACGAGACTGAGACTGGACAGGAGAGAGAGGACTGGGACGAGAGTCAGGAAGGACAAGAGAAAGAGGCTTGGGACGAGAGTCAGGTAGGAGAGGAGAGAGAGGCTAGGGACGAGAGTCCGGCAGGACAGGAGAGGGAGGCTTGGGACGAGAGTCAGGCACGACAAGAGACAGAGGATTGGGACTAGAGTAAGCATAGACAGTAAAGAGAGGCTTGGGATAAGAGTCAGGATAAGACTCTCGTCCCAAGACTCTCTCTTCTGTCCTGCCTGACTCTCGTCCCAAACCTCTCTCACCTCTCCTACAAGAATCTCGTCCTAAGCCTCTCTCTCCTGTTCAGCCTGACTCTCGTCCCAAGCCTCTCTCTCTTGTACATCCTGACTCTCGTCCCAAGCCTCTCTTTACTGTCTAGCCTTACTCTCATCCCAATTCTCCCTCTCCTGTCCTGCCTGACACTCGTCCTAAGCCTCCTTCTCCTCTCCTACATGACTATCGTCCCAAGCCTCCCTCTCCCGTCAAGCCTGATTCTCGTCCCAAGCCTCTCTCTCCTGTCCAGCCTGACTGTTGTCCCAAGCCTCTCTCTACTGTCTAACTTTACTTTCGTCCCAATCCACCGTCACCTGTCCTGTCTGACTCTCGTCACATGCCTCTCTCTCCTGTGCTGCCTGACTCTCGTCCCAAGCATCTCCCTTCTGTTCTGCTTGACTCTCGTCCCAGCCTCTCTCTCCTCTCCTACCTAACTCTTGTCCCAATCCTCTCTCTCCTGTCTAGCCGGAATCTCGTCCCAAGCCTCTCTCTCCGGTCCATCATCACTTTCGTCCCAAGCTTCTCTCTTTTGTCATGCTAGATTGTCGTCCCAAGCCTCTCTCTCCTGTCCTGCCTGAGTCTCATCCCAAGCCTCTCTCTCCTATCCAGCAAGACTCTCGTCCGAAACCTCTCTTTACTCTCTACCCTTACTCTCGTCCCAATCCTCCCTCTCCTGTCCTGGCTGACTCTCGTCCTAAGCCTCTCTCTCCTGTCCTGCCTGACTCTCGTCCCAAGCCTCTCTCTTCTGTCCTGCCTGACTCTCGTCCTAAGCCTCTCTCTCCTGATATGCCTGACTATCGTCTCAAGCCTCTTTCTCCTATCCAGCCTGACTCTCGTCCCAAGCCTCTCCCTCCTCTCCTACCTGATTCTCGTCCCAATCCTCTTTCTCCTGTCCAGCCTGACTCTCGTCCCAAGCCTGTTTCTCTTGTACAGCCTCACTCTCGTCCCAAGCTTCTCTTTACTGTCTAGCCTTACTCTCGTCCCAATCCTCCCTCTCCTCTCCTGCCGGACTCTCGTCCAAAGCCTCTCTCTTCTGTCCTGCCTGACTCTCGTCCCAAACCTCTCTCTCCTGTCAAGCCTGACTCTCGTCCCAAGCTTATCTCTCCTCTCCTACCTGACTCTCGTCCCAATCCTCCCTCTCCTGTCCTGCCTGACTCTTGTCCTAAGCCTCTCTCTCTCTGTCTGGGCTAACTCTCGTCTCAACCCTCTCTCTCCTGTCCTACTTGATTCTCGTCCAATGCCTGTCCCTCATATCCTATCTGACTCTCATCCAAAGCCTCTCTCTCCTGTCCTGCCTGGCTCTCGTCCCAAGAATGTTTCTCCTCTCCTACCTGACTCTCGTCCCAAGCCTCTCTCTCCTGTCCAAAGCCTCTCTCTTCTGTCCTGCCTGACTCTGGTCCCAAGCCTCTCTCTCCTGTCCGGCCTAACTCTCGTCCCAACCCTCTCTCTCCTGTCCTACCTGATTCTCCTCCCATGCCTGTCCCTCCTACCCTACCTGACTCTTGTCCCAAGTCTCTCTCTCCTGTCCTGCCTGACTCTCGTCCAAAGCCTTTGTCTCCTGTCCTTCCTGACTCCCGTCCCAAGCCTCTCTCTCCTTTCCTACCTGACTCTCGTCCAAAGCCTCTCTCTCTTGTCTAGCTTGACTCTCGTCTCAAGCCTCTCTCTCCGGTCAAGGCTGACTCTCTTCCCAAGCCTCTCTTTACTGTCTAGCCTTACTCTCGTCCCAATCCTCCCTCTCCTGTCCTGCCTGACTCCCGTTCTAAACCTCTCTCTCCTGTCATGCTTGACTCTCGTCCCAAGCCTCACTCTTCTGTCCTGCCTGACTCTCGTCCTAAGCCTCAATCTCTTGTTATGCCTGACTATCGCCTCAAGCCTCTTTCTCCTATCCAGCCTGACTCTCGTCACGAGCTTCTCTCTCTTTTCCTCTCTGACTCTCTTTGCAAGCCTATCTCTCCTGTCATGCCTGCCTCACATCCAAAGCCTCTTATTCCCTTCCTGCCTGATTCTCGTCGAAAGCATCTCTCTTCTTTCCTGCCTGACTCGCGTCCACAGCCCCTCCCTCCTTTCCTGCCTGACTCTCGTCCAAGACCACTCACTCCTCTCCTACCTGACTCTCGTCCCAAGCCTCTCTCTCCTGTCATGCCTGACTTTCGTCCCAGGCCACTCTCTTCTGTACTTCCTGACTCTCATCCCAGGCCTATCTCCCCTCTCCTACCTAAATCTCGTCCCAAGCCTCTCCTGTCCAGACTCACTTTCGTCCCAAGCTTCTCTCTCCTGTCATGCCTGACTCTCGTCCCAAGGGTCCCTCTCTCCTGTCCTGCCCAACTCTCATCCCAAGCCTCTCCTATCCAACCTGACTCTCGTCCCAAGCCTCTCTCTCCTCTCATACCTGATTCTCGTCCCAATCCTCTTTCTCCTGTCCAGCCTGACTCTCGTTCCAAGCCTGTTTCTCTTGTATAGCCTCACTCTCGTCCCATGCCTCTCTTTACTGTCTAGCCTTACTCTCGTCCCAGTCCTCCCTCTCCTCTCCTGCCGGACTCTCGTCCAAAGCCTCTTTCTTCTGTCCTGCCTGACTCTCGTCCCAAGCCTCTCTCTTCTGTCAAGCCTGACTCTCGTCACAAGCTTATCTCTCCTCTCCTACCTGACTCTCGTCCCAATCCTCCCTCTCCTGTCCTGCCTGACTCTTGTCCTAAGCCTCTCTCTCTTGTCGTGCCTGAATATCGACCCAAGCCTGTCTCTTCTGTCTGGGCTAACTCTCGTCTCAACCCTCTCTCTCCTGTCCTACTTGATTCTCGTCCAATGCCTGTCCCTCGTATCCTATCTGACTCTCATCCAAAGCCTCTCTCTCCTGTCCTGCCTGACTCTCGTCCCAAGAATCTCTCTCCTCTCCTACCTGACTCTCGTCCCAAGCCTCTCTCTCTTGTCCAGCCTGACTCTCGTCCCAAGCCTCTCTCTCCTGTCCAAAGCCTCTCTCTTCTGTCCTGCCTGACTCTGGTCCCAAGCCTCTCTCTCCTGTCCGGCCTAACTCTCGTCCCAGCCTTCTCTCTCCTGTCCTACCTGATTCTCCTTCCATGCCTGTCCCTCCTACCCTACCTGACTCTTGTCCCAAGTCTTCTCTCCTGTCCTGCCTGACTCTCGTCCAAAGCCTCTGTCTCCTGTCCTGCCTGACTCTCGTCCAAAGCCTCTCTCTCCTGTCCAGGCTGACTCTCTTCCCAAGCCTCTCTTTACTGTCTAGCCTTACTCTCGTCCCAATCCTCCATCTCCTGTCCTGCCTGACTCCCGTCCTAAACCTCTCTCCTGTCATGCTTGACTCTCGTCCCAAGCCTCTCTCTTCTGTCCTGCCTGACTCTCGTCCTAAGCCTCTCTCTCCTATTATGCCTGAATATCGTCTTAAGCCTCTTTCTCCTATCCAGCCTGACTCTTGTCACGAGCTTCTTTCTCTTTTCCTCTCTGACTCTCTTTGCAAGCCAATCTCTCCTGTCATGCCTGCCTCACGTCCAAAGCCTCTTATTCCTTTCCTGCCTGGTTTTCGTCGAAAGTTTCTCTCTTCTTTCCTGCCTGACTCGCGTCCACAGACTCTCTCTCCTTTCCTGCCTGACTCTCGTCACTGACCTCTCACTCCTCTCCTACCTGATTCTCGTCCCAAGCCTCTCTCTCCTGTCATGCCTGACTCTCGTCCCAGGCCACTCTCTTCTGTACTTCCTGACTCTCGTCCCAGGCCTATCTCCCCTCTCCTACCTAACTCTCGTCCCAAGCCTCTCCTGTCCAGACTCACTTTCGTCCAAAGCTTCTCTCTCCTGTCATGCCTGACTCTCGTCCCAAGGGTCCCTCTCTCCTGTCCTGCCCAACTCTCATCCCAAGCCTCTCCAATCCAACCTGACTCTCGTCCCAAGCCTCTCTCTCCTCTCATACCTGATTCTCGTCCCAATCCTCTTTCTCCTGTCCAGCCTGACTCTCGTCCCAAGCCTGTTTCTCTTGTACAGCCTCACTCTCGTCCCAAGCCTCTCTTTACTGTCTAGCCTTACTCTCGTCCCAATCCTCCCTCTCCTCTCCTGCCGGACTCTCGTCCAAAGCCTCTTTCTTCTGTCCTGCCTGACTCTCGTCCCAAGCCTCTCTCTTCTGTCAAGCCTGACTCTCGTCACAAGCTTATCTCTCCTCTCCTACCTGACTCTCGTCCCAATCCTCCCTCTCCTGTCCTGCCTGACTCTTGTCCTAAGCCTCTCTCTCTTGTCGTGCCTGAATATCGACCCAAGCCTGTCTCTTCTGTCTGGGCTAACTCTCGTCTCAATCCTCTCTCTCCTGTCCTACTTGATTCTCGTCCAATGCCTGTCCCTCGTATCCTATCTGACTCTCATCCAAAGCCTCTCTCTTCTGTCCTGCCTGACTCTCGTCCCAAGAATCTCTCTCCTCTCCTACCTGACTCTCGTCCCAAGCCTCTCTCTCTTGTCCAGCCTGACTCTCGTCCCAAGCCTCTCTCTCCTGTCCAAAGCCTCTCTCTTCTGTCCTGCCTGACTCTGGTCCCAAGCCTCTCTCTCCTGTCCGGCCTAACTCTCGTCCCAGCCTTCTCTCTCTTGTCCTACCTGATTCTCCTCCCATGCCTGTCCCTCCTACCCTACCTGACTCTTGTCCCAAGTCTCTCTCTCCTGTCCTGCCTGACTCTCGTCCAAAGCCTCTGTCTCCTGTCCTGCCTGACTCTCGTCCCAAGCCTCTCTCTCCTCTCCTTCCTGACTCTCGTCCAAAGCCTCTCTCTCTTGTGTAGCTTGACTCTCGTCCCAAGAATCTCTCTCCTCTCCTACCTGACTCTCGTCCCAAGCCTCTCTCTCTTGTCCAGCCTGACTCTCGTCCCAAGCCTCTCTCTCCTGTCCAAAGCCTCTCTCTTCTGTCCTGCCTGACTCTGGTCCCAAGCCTCTCTCTCCTGTCCGGCCTAACTCTCGTCCCAGCCTTCTCTCTCCTGTCCTACCTGATTCTCCTTCCATGCCTGTCCCTCCTACCCTACCTGACTCTTGTCCCAAGTCTCTCTCTCCTGTCCTGCCTGACTCTCGTCCAAAGCCTGTCTCCTGTCCTGCCTGACTCTCGTCCCAAGCCTCTCTCTCCTCTCCTACCTGACTCTCGTCCAAAGCCTCTCTCTCTTGTGTAGCTTGACTCTCGTCCCAAGCCTCTCTCTCCTCTCCTACCTGACTCTCGTACAAAGCCTCTCTCTCCTGTCCAGGCTGACTCTCTTCCCAAGCCTCTCTTTACTGTCTAGCCTTACTCTCGTCCCAATCCTCCATCTCCTGTCTTGCCTGACTCCCGTCCTAAACCTCTCTCCTGTCATGCTTGACTCTCGTCCCAAGCCTCTTTCTTCTGTCCTGCCTGACTCTCGTCCTAAGCCTCTCTCTCCTATTATGCCTGAATATCGTCTCAAGCCTCTTTCTCCTATCCAGCCTGACTCTTGTCACGAGCTTCTTTCTCTTTTCCTCTCTGACTCTCTTTGTAAGCCTATCTCTCCTGTCATGCCTGCCTCACGTCCAAAGCCTCTTATTCCTTTCCTGCCTGGTTCTCGTCGAAAGTTTCTCTCTTCTTTCCTGCCTGACTCGCGTCCACAGACTCTCTCTCCTTTCCTGCCTGACTCTCGTCACTGACCTCTCACTCCTCTCATACCTGATTCTCGTCCCAAGCCTCTCTCTCCTGTCATGCCTGACTCTCGTCCCAGGCCACTCTCTACTGTACTTCCTGACTCTCGTCCCAGGCCTATCTCCCCTCTCCTACCTAACTCTCGTCCCAAGCCTCTCCTGTCCAGACTCACTTCGTCCCAAGCTTCTCTCTCCTGTCATGCCTGACTCTCGTCCCAAGAGTCCCTCTCTCCTGTCCTGCCCAACTCTCATCCAAAGCCTCTCCTATCCAGCCTGACTCTCGTCCGAAGCCTCTCTCTCCTCTCATACCTGATTCTCATCCCAATCCTCTTTCTCCTGTCCAGCCTGACTCTCGTCCCAACCGTGTTTCTCTTGTACAGCCTCACTCTCGTCCCAAGCCTCTCTTTACTGTCTAGCCTTACTCTCGTCCAAATCCTCCCTCTACTCTCCTGCCGGACTCTCGTCCAAAGCCTCTCTCTTCTGTCCTGCCTGACTCTCGTCCCAAGCCTCTCTCTCCTGTCAAGCCTGACTCTCGTCCCAAGCTTATCTCTCTTCTCCTACCTGACACTCGTCCCAACCTTCCCTCTCCTATCCTGGCTGACTCTTGTCCTAAGCCTCTTTCTCTTGTCGTGCCTGAATATCGACCCAAGCCTGTCTCTTCTGTCTGGGCTAACTCTCGTCTCAACCCTCTCTCTCCTGTCCTATTTGATTCTCGTCCAATGCCTGTCCCTCGTATCCTATCTGACTCTCATCCAAAGCCTCTCTCTCCTGTCCTGCCTGACTCTCGTCCCAAGAATCTCTCTCCTCTCCTACCTGATTCTCGTCCCAAGCCTCTCTCTCCTGTCCAGCCTGACTCTCGTCCCAAGCCTCTCTCTCCTGTCCAGCCTGTCTCTCGTCAAGAGCCTCTCTCTTTTGTCCTGCCTGACTCTGGTCCCAAGCCTCTCTCTCCTGTCCGGCCTAACTCTCGTCCCAATCCTCTCTCAGCTGTCCTACCTGATTCTCCTCCCATGCCTGTCCCTCCTATCCTACCTGACTCTTATCCCAAGTCTCTCTCTCCTGTCCTGCATGACTCTCGTCCAAAGCCTCTGTCTCCTGTCCTGCCTGACTCTCGTCCCAAGCCTCTCTCTCCTCTCCTACCTGACTCTCGTCCAAAGCCTCTCTCTCTTTTCTAGCATTACTCTCGTCTCAAGCCTCTCTCTCCTGTCCAGGCTGACTCTCTTCCCAAGCCTCTCTTTACTGTCTAGCCTTACTCTCAATCCTCCCTCTCCTGTCTAGCCTTACTCTCAATCCTCCCTCTCCTGTCCTGCCTGACTCTCGTCCTAAACCTCTCTCTACTGTCCTGCTTGACTCTCGTCCCAAGCCTCTGTCTTCTGTCCTACATGACTCTCGACACAAGCCTCTCTCTTCTGTCCAGCCTAAGTCTCGTCCCAAGGCTCTCTCTCTTTTCTGGCCAGACTCTCGACCGTAACCTCTCTCTCTTGTGGGGCCTAACTCTAGCCCAAACCTCTCTCTCCGGTCCTACCTGATTCTCGTCCCATGCCTGTCCCTCCTATCCTACCTGACTCTTGTCCAAAGTCTCTCTCTCCTGTCCTGCCTGACTCTCGTCCAAAGCCTCTCTCTTCTGTCCTGCTGACTCTCGTCCCAAGCCTCTCTCTCCTTTCCTACCTGACTCTCGTCCAAAGCCTCTCTCTCTTGTATAGCTTGACTCTCGTCTCAAGCCCCTCTCTCCTGTCCAGGCTGACTCTCTTCCCAAGCCTCTCTTTACTGTCTAGTCTTACTCTCGTCCCAGTCCTACCTCTCCTGTCCTGCCTGACTCTCGTCCTTAACCTCTCTCTCCTGTCCTGCTTGACTCTCGTCCCAAGCCTCTGTCTTCTGTCCTGCCTGACTCTCGTCCTAAGCCTCTCTCTTCTGTCCAGCCTAACTCTCGTCCCAAGCCTCTCTGTCCTGTCCAGCATGACTTTCGTCCCAAGCCTCCCTCTCCTCTCCTACCTGACTCTCGTCCCAATCCTCCTTCTCCTTTCATCCTAACTCTTATCCTAAGCCTCTCTCTCTCCTGTTCTGCCTGAATATCTCTCCTCTCTGGGCTAACTCTCATCTAAACCATCTCCCTCCTGTTCTACTTGATTCTCGTCCAACTGCCTTTCCCTCGTAATCTATATGACTCTCGTCCAAAGCATCTCTCTCCTGTCCTGCCTGACTTTCGTAACAAGCTTCTCTCTCCTGTCCAGCCTGACTCTTTACTGTCTAGCCTTACTCTCGTCCCAATCCTCCCTTCCTGCCCAGCGTGAGTCTCATCCCAAGCCTCTCTCTCCTATCAAGCCTGACTGCCGTACCGAGACACTCTCTCTTGTCCTGGCTGACTCTCATCCCATGCCTTTCTCTCCTGTCCTGCCTGGCTCTCGTCCTAAGCCTCTCTCTCCTCTCCTACATGACTCTCGTCCCAAGCCTCTCTCTCCTGTCCAGCCTGACTCTCGTCCAAAGCCTTTCTCTTCTGTCCTGCTTGACTCTGGTCCCAAGCCTCTCTCTCCTGTCCGGCCTAACTCTCGTCCCAGCCAGCTCTCTCCAGTCCTACCTGATTCTCCTTCCTTGCCTGTCCCTCCTATCCTACCTGACTCTCGTCCTAAGACTCTCTCTCCTGCTCTGCCTGACTCTCTTCCTAGGCCCGTCTCTTCTGTACTGCTTGACTCTCGTCCCAAGCCTATCTCTCCTATCCAACCTAACTCTCGTCCCAAGCCTCTCTCTCCTGTCCAGCCTCACTTTCGTCCCAATCCTCTCTCTCCTGTCATGCCTGACTCTCGTCCCAAGCCTCTCTCTCCTGTCTTGCCTGATTCTCATCCCATGCCTCTCTCTCCTATCCAGTGTGACTTTCATCCCAAGCCTCTCTCTCCTCTCCTACTTGACTCTCGTCACAATCCTCTCTCTCCCGTCCAGCTTGACTCGCGTCCCACGCCTGTCTCTCTTGTACAGCCTGACTCTCGTCCCAAGCCTCTCTTTACTGTCCAGCCTTCCTCTCGTCCCAATCTTCCCTCTCCTGTCCTGTCTGACTCTCGTCCCAAGACTCTCTCTTATGTCCTGCCAGACTCTCGTCCCAAGCCTTTCTCTCCTTTCCTACCTAACTCTCGTCCCAAGCCTCTTTCTCCTGTCTAGCATCGCTTTCGTCAGAAGTGCCTCTCTCCTTTTCGGTCTGACTCTCGTCGTAAGCTTTTCTCTCCTTCCCAGCCTGACTCTCGTGCCAAACCTCTCTCTCCTCTCCTGCCTGACTATCGTCCGAAGCATCTTTCTCCTGTCCAACCTGACTCTCGTCCGGAGCCTCTCTTTCCTGTCCCGCCTCGCTCTCGTCCCAAGCCTCTCTATCCTATCATGCCTGACTCTCGTCCTAAGCCTCTCTCTCCTATCCAGCCTGACTCTCGTCACAAGCTTCTCTCTCTTGTCCTGCGTGACTCTCGTTGCAAGCCTCTCCCTCCTGTCAAGCCTGCCTCACGTCCAAAGCCTCTTATTCCTATCCTGCCTGACTTTCGTCAAAAGCTTCTCTCTTCTGTCTTGCCTGACTCGCGACCAATGCCTCTCTCTCCAGTCCTGCCTGACTCTCGTCCCAAATCTCTCTCTCCTCTCCTACCTGGCTCTCGTCCCAAGCCTCTCTCTCTTGTCATGCCTGACTCTCGTCGCAATTTCTCTCGCCTTTTCGGCTTGACTCTCGTCCCGAGCCTCTCTCTCCTGTCCAGCCTGATTGTCCTCCGAAGCCTCTCTGTCCTCTCTTACCTGACTCTCGCCTTAAGCCTCTTTTTCCAGTTCAGCCTGACTCTCGTCCCAAGCATCTCTTTCCCCCCAGCCTCACTCTCGTCATAAGCCTCTCTCTTCGCCTTTTCGCATTAACTCTCGTCCCAAGCATCTCTCTCCTGTTCAGCCTGACTCTCATCCCAAGCCTCTTTCTCCCATCCAGCCTGACTCTCGTCTCAAGCGTCTCTCTCCTCTCCTACCTGACTCTCGTCCCAAGCCTCTCTCTCCCGTCAAGCCTGATTCTCGTCCCAAGCCTCTCTCTGTTGTCCTGCCTGACTCTTGTCCCAAGCCTCTCTCTACTGTCTACCTTTACTCTCGTCCCTAAACCACCGTCTCCTGTCCTGCTTGACTCTCGTCCAACCCTCTGTCTTCTGTCCTACCTGACTCTCGACACAAGCCTCTCTCTTCTGTCCAGCCTAAGTCTCGTCCCAAGGCTCTCTCTCTTGTCTGGCCAGACTCTCGACCGTAACCTCTCTCTCCTGTCCGGCCTAACTCTAACCCAACCCTCTCTCTCCGGTCCTACCTGATTCTCGTCCCATGCCTGTCCCTCCTATCCTACCTGACTCTTGTCCAAAGTCTCTCTCTCCTGTCCTGACTCACTCTCGTCCAAAGCCTCTCTCTTCTGTCCTGCTGGACTCTCGTCCCAAGCCTCTCTCTACTTTCCTACCTGACTCTCGTCCAAAGCCTCTCTCTCTTGTATAGCTTGACTCTCGTCTCAAGCCCCTCTCTCCTGTCTAGGCTGACTCTCTTCCCAAGCCTCTCTTTACTGTCTAGCCTTACTCTCGTACCAGTCCTACCTCTCCTGTCCTGCCTGACTCTCGTCCTAAACCTCTCTCTCCTGTCCTGCTTGACTCTCGTCCCAAGCCTCTGTCTTCTGTCCTGCCTGACTCTCTCTTCTGACAAGTCTCTCTCTTCTGTCCAGCCTAACTCTCGTCCGAAGCCTCTCTGTCCTGTCAGCATGACTTTCGTCCCAAGCCTCTCTCTCCTCTCCTACCTGACTCTCGTCCCAATCCTCCTTCTCCTTTCATCCTAACTCTTGTCCTAAGCCTCTCTCTCTCTCCTGTTCTGCCTGAATATCTCTCATCTCTGGGCTAACTCTCATCTAAACCATCTCCCTCCTGTTCTACTTGATTCTCGTCCAATGCCTGTCCCTCGTAATCTATATGACTCTCGTCCAAAGCATCTCTCTCATGTCCTGCCTGACTTTCGTAACAAGCTTCTCTCTCCTGTCCAGCCTGACTCTTTACTGTCTATCCTTACTCTCGTCCCAATCCTCCCTTCCTGCCCAGCGTGAGTCTCATCCCAAGCCTCTCTCTCCTATCCAGCCTGACTGCCGTACCGAGACACTCTCTCTTGTCCTGGCTGACTCTCATCCCATGCCTTTCTCTCCTGTCCTGCCTGACTCTCGTCCCAAGCCTCTCTCTCCTCTCCTACATGACTCTCGTCCCAAGCCTCTCTCTCCTGTCCAGCCTGACTCTCGTCCAAAGCCTCTCTCCTCTGTCCTGCCTGACTCTGGTCCCAAGCCTCTCTCTCCTGTCCGGCCTAACTCTCGTCCCAACCCACTCTCTCCTGTCCTACCTGATTCTCCTCCCTTGCCTGTCCCTCCTATCCTACCTGACTCTCGTCCTAAGACTCTCTCTCCTGCTCTGCCTGACGCTCTTCCTAGGCCCGTCTCTTCTGTACTGCTTGACTCTCGTCCCAAGCCTATCTCTCCTATCCAACCTAACTCTCGTCCCAAGCCTCTCTCTCCTGTCCAGCCTCACTTTCGTCCCAATCTTCTCTCTCCTGTCATGCCTGACTCTCGTCCCAAGCCTCTCTCTCCTGTCCTGCCTGACTCTCATCCCAAGCCTCTCTCTCCTCTCCTACATGACTCTCGTCCCAATCCTCCCTTCCTGCCCAGCGTGAGTCTCATCCCAAGCCTCTCTCTCCTGTCCAGCCTGACTATCGTCCCAAGCCTCTCTCTCCTCTCCTACATGACTCTCGTCCCAAGCCTCTCTTTCCTGTCCCGCCTCGCTCTCGTCCCAAGCCTCTCTATCCTATCATGCCTGACTCTCGTCCTAAGCCTCTCTCTCCTATCCAGCCTGACTCTCGTCACAAGCTTCTCTCTCTTGTCCTGCGTGACTCTCGTTGCAAGCCTCTCCCTCCTGTCAAGCCTGCCTCATGTCCAAAGCCTCTTATTCCTATCCTTCCTGACTCTCGTCAAAAGCTTCTCTCTTCTGTCCTGCCTGACTCGCGTCCAATGCCTCTCTCTCCAGTCCTGCCTGACTCTCGTCCCAAATCGCTATCTCCTCTCCTACCTGGCTCTCGTCCCAAGCCTCTCTCTCTTGTCATGCCTGACTCTCGTCGCAATTCCTCTCGCCTTTTCGCATTGACTCTCGTCCCGAGCCTCTCTCTCCTGTCCAGCCTGATTATCCTCCCAAGCCTCTCTGTCCTCTCTTACCTAACTCTCGCCTTAAGCCTCTTCTTCCTGTCCAGCCTGACTCTCGTCCCAAGCATCTCTTTCCCCACAGCCTCACTCTCGTCATAAGCCTCTCTCTTCGCCTTTTCGCATTGACTCTGGTCCCAAGCATCTCTCTCCTGTTCAGCCTGACTCTCATCCCAAGCCTCTTTCTCCCATCCAGCCTGACTCTCGTCTCAAGCGTCTCTCTCCTCTCCTACCTGACTCTCGTCCCAAGCCTCTCTCTCCCGTCAAGCCTGATTCTCGTCCCAAGCCTCTCTCTGTTGTCCTGCCTGACTCTTGTCCCAAGCCTCTCTCTACTGTCTAACTTTACTCTCGTCCCAATCCACCGTCTCCTGTCCTGCCTGACTCTCGTCCCAAAACTCTCTCTCCTGTCCTGCCTCACTTTCGTCCCAAGCCTCTCTCTTCTGGCTGGCCTGACTCTCGTCCCAAGCATCTATCCCCTCACCTACTTAATCTCGTCCCAATCCTCTTTCTCCTGTTAAGCCGGAATTTCGTCCCAAGCCTCTCTCTCCGGTCCATCCTCACTTTCCTCCCAAGCTTCTCTCTCCTGCCATGCCTGACTCTCGTCCCAGGCCTCTCTCTCCTGTCCTGCCTGGGTCTCATCCCAAGCCTCTCTCTGCTATCAAGCCTGACTCTCGTCCCAAGCCACTCTTTACTGTCTATCCTTACTCTCGTCTTAATCCTCCCTCTCCTGTCCTGGCTGACTCTCGTCCTAAGCCTCTATCTCCTGTCCTGCCTGACTCTCGTCCCAAGCCTCTCTCTTCTGTCCTGCCTGACTCTCGTCCTAAGCCTCTCTCTACTGTCATGCCTATCGACTCAAGCCTCTCTCTCCTATCCAGTTTGACTCTCGTCACAAGCTTCTCTCTCTTTTCCTGTCTGACTCTCGATACAAGCCTATCTCTCCTGTCATGTCTGCCTCACGTACAAAGCCTCTTATTCCTCTTCGGCCTGATTCTCGTCCAAAGCTTCTCTCTTCTGTCCTGCCTAACTGTCGTCCCCAGCCTCTCTGTATTCTCCTACCTAACTCTCGTCCCACGCCTTACTCTCATGTCATGCCTGACTCTCGTCCCAGGCCTCTCTCTTCTGTACTGCCTGTCTCTCATCCCAAACGTTTCTCTCCTATACAGCCTGACTCTCGTCCCAAGCATCTCTTTCCCCTCCAGCCTCACTCTCGTCATACGCCTCTCTCTTCTGTCCAGCTGGACTCTCGTCGCAAGCACCTCTCTCCTGTTCAGCCTGACTCTCATCCCAAGCCTCTTTCTCCTATCCAGCCTGACTCTCGTCTCAAGCGTCTCTCTCCTCTCCTACCTGACTCTCGTCCTGACTCTCGTCTCAAGCGTCTCTCTCCTCTCCTACCTGACTCTCGTCCTGACTCTCGTCTCAAGCGTCTCTCTCCTCTCCTACCTGACTCTCGTCCCAAGCCTCTCTCTCCCGTCAAGCCTGATTCTCGTCCCAAGCCTCTCTCTCTTGTCATGACTGACTCTTGTCCCAAGCCTCTCTCTACTGTCTAACTTTACTCTCGTTCCAATCCACCGTCTCCTGTCCTGCATGACTCTCGTCCCAAGATTCTCCCTCCTGTACTGCATGACTCTCGTCCCAAGCCTCTCTCTCCGGTCCATCATCACTTTCGTCCCAAGCTTCTCTCTCCGCCCATGCCTGACTCTCGTCCCAAGCCTCTCTCTCCTGTCCTGCTTGGGTCTCATCCGAAGCCTCTCTCTGCTATCAGGCCTGACTCTCGTCCCAAGCCACTCTTTACTGTCTAGCCTTACTCTCGTCCCAATCCTCCCTCTCCTGTCCTGGCTGACTCTCGTCCTAAGCCTCTCTCTCCTGTCCTGCCTAACTCTCGTTCTAAGCCTCTCTGTTCTGTCCTGCGTGAATCTCGTCCTAAGCCTCTCTCTCCTGTCATGCTTGACTATCGTCTCAAGCCTCTCTCTCCTATCCAGCCTGACTCTCGTCAAAAGCTTCTCTCTCTTTTCCTGTCTGACTCTCGATGCAAGCCTATCTCTCCTGTCATGCCTGCCTCACGTCAAAAGCCTCTCATTCCTCTCCTGCCTGATTTTCGTACAAAGCGTCTCTCTTCTGTCCTGCCTAACTTTCGTCCCAAGCCTCTCTCTACTCTCCTACCTAACTCTCGTCTCAAGCCTTTCTCTCATGTCATGCCTGACTCTCGTCCCAGGCCTCTCTCTTCTGTACTGCCTGACTCTCGTCCAGACTCATTTTTGTCCCAAGCTTCCCTTTCCTGTCATGCCTGACTCTCGTCCCAAGCCTCCCTCTCTCCTGTCCTGCCCGACTCTCATTCCAAGTATCTCTCTCCTATCCAGCCTGACTCTCGTCTAAAGCCTCTCTCTCCTACCTAACTCTCTTCCCAATCCTCTTTCTCCTGTCCAGCCTGACTATCGTCCCAAGCCTGTCCCTCTTGTACAGCCTGACTCTCGTCCCAAGCCTCTCTTTACTGTCTAGCTTTACTCTCATCCCAATCCTCCCTCTACTCTCCTTCCTGACTCTCGTCCAAAGCCTCTGTCTTCTGTCCTGCCTGACACTCGTCCCAAGCCTCTCTCTCTCCTGTCAAGCCTGACTCTCGACCCAAGCCTCTCTCTCCTGTCCAGCCTGACTCTTGTCCAAGTCTCTCTTTACTGTCTAACCCTATTCTCGTCCCAATCATCCCTCTCCTGTCCTGCCTGACTCTCGTCCTAAGCCTGTCTCTGCTGTCCTGCCAGACTAGTGCAAAGCCTATCTCTTCTGTCTTGCCTAACTGTCGTCCCAAGCCTCTCTCTACTCTCCTACCTAACTCTCGTCCCAAGCCTCTCTCTCCTGTCCATTCTCGCTTTCGTCAGAATCACCTCTCTCCTTTTCGGTGTGACTCTCATCCCAAGCCTTTCTCCCTTGTCCAGCCTGAATCTCGTCCAAAGCCTCTTTCTCCTCTCCTACCTTACTCTCGTCCCAAGCCACTTTCTCCTGTCCAGTCTGACTCTCGTCCGAAGCCTTTCTTTCCTGTCCCGCTTCACTCTCGTCCCAAACCTCTTTCTCCTGTCATGCCTGACTCTCGTCCCAAGCCTCTCTCTCCTGTCCAGCCGGAGTCTCGTCACAAGCCTCTCTGTACTGTCTAGCCTTACTCTTGACCCAATCCTCCCTCTCCTGTCCTGCCTGACTGTCGTCAAAAGCCTCTCTGTCCTGTCCTCCCTGACTCTCGTCCCAAGCCTCTCTCTTCTGTCCTGCCTGAATCTAGTCTC
Organism: Panulirus ornatus; assembly: GCF_036320965.1. NCBI lineage: Eukaryota > Metazoa > Arthropoda > Malacostraca > Decapoda > Palinuridae > Panulirus > Panulirus ornatus. The sequence continues at coordinate 50,496,626 of NC_092228.1, forward strand.
AAGCCTCTATCTCCTCTCCTACTTAACTCTCGTCCCAAGCCTCTCTCTCCTGTCCAGCTGGAATCTCGTCCCAAGCCTCTATCTCCCGTCCAGCCTGACTCTCGTCCCAGGCTCTCTCTCTTGTCTGGCCTGTTTCTCGACCGTAGCCTCTCTCTCCTGTCCGGCGTAACTCTCGTCCCAACCCTCTCTCTCCTGTCCTATCATATTCGCGTTCCATGCCTGTCCCTCCTATCCTATCTGACTCTTGTCCCAAGTCTCTCTCTCCTGTCCTGCCTGACACTCGTCCAGAACCTCTCTCTCAGGTCCTGCCTGACTCTCGTCCCAAGCCTCTCTCTCCTCTCCAACCTGAATCTCGTCCACAGCCTCTCTCTCTTGTCTAGCTTGACTCTCCTCCCAAGCCTCTAACTCCTGTACAGTCTGATTCTCGTCCCAAGACTCTCTTTACTGTCTAGGCTTACTGTCGTCCCAATCCTCCCTCTCCTGTCCTGCCTGACACTCGTCCTAAACCTCTCTCTCCTGTCCTGCCTGACTCTCGTCCCAAGCCCCTCTCTTCTGTCCTGCCTGACTCTCGTCCCAAGCCTCTCTCTCCTCTCGTACTTGACTCTCCCCCCGAGCTTCTCTCTCCTGTCCACCCTGACTCTCCTCCCAAGGCTATCTCTCCTCTCGTACCTGACTCCCGTCCCAATCCTCCCTCTCCTGTCCTGCCTGACTCTTGTCCTAGGCCTCTCTCTCTTGTCCGGCCTGAATATCGCCCCAGCCTCTCTCTCCTGTCTGGGCTAACTCTCGTCCCAACCCTTTCTCTCCTGTCCTGCGTGAATCTCGTCCCAAGCCTCTCTCTCCTCTCCTACCTGACTCTCGTCCTTAGCCTTTCTCTCCCGTCAAGCCTGATTTTCGTCTCAAGCCTTTCTCTCCTGTCCAGCCTGACTCTTGTTACAAGCCTGTCTCTACTGTCTAACTTTACTTTCGTCCCAATCCACCATCACCTGTCCTGCATGACTCTAGTCCCAAGCCTCTCTCTCCTGTCCTGATTGACTCTCGTCCCAGCCTCTCTCTCCTCTCCTACCTAACTCTCGTCCCAATCCTCTCTCTTCTGTCCTGCCTCACTCTTGTCCCAGCCTCTCTCTCCTCTCCTACCTAACTCTCGTCTCAATCCTCTCTCTCCTGTCCAGCCTGATCCTCGTCCCAAGCCTCTCTCTCCTGTCCAGCCTGACTCTCGTCCCAAGCCATTCTCTCTTGTACAGCCTGGCTCTCGTGCCAAGCCTCTCTTTACTGTCTAGCCTTACTCTCGTCCTAATCCTCCCTCTCCTGTCCTACCTGACTCTCGTCCTAAGCTCTCTCTCCTCTCCTACCTGACTCTCGTTCCCAAGCTTCTTTCTCCTGCCAAGCCTGATGCTCGTCCCAAGCCTCTCTCTCCTGTCCAGCCTGACTCTTGTCCAAAGCCTCTCTCTAGTGTCTAACTCTCCTCTTCTCCCAATCCACCGTCTCCTGTCCTGCACGACTCTCGTCCCAAGCCTCGCGCTCCTGTCGTGATTGACTCTCGTCCCAAGCCTCTCTTTTCTGTCCTGCCTGACTCTCGTCCCAGCCTCTCTCTTCTCTCCTACCTAAGTCTCGTCCCAATCCTCTCTATCCTGTCCAGCCGGAATCTCGTCCCAAGCCTCTCTCTCCGGTCCATCCTCACTTTCGTCCCAAGCTTCTCTCTCCTGTCATGCCTGACTCTCGTCCCAAGCCTCTCTCTCCTGTCTTGCCAGAGTCTTATCCCATCTCTCTCTCCTATGCAGCATGACTCTCGTCCCAAGCCTGTCTTTACTGTCTAGCCTTACTCTCGTCCCAATCCTCCCTCGCCTGTCACGCCTGACTCTCGTCCTAAGCCTCTCTCCTCTGTCCTGCTTGACTCTCGTCCTAAGCCTCTATCTCCTGTCATGCATGACTATCGTCTCAAGCCTCTTATTCCTCTATTGCCTTATTCTCGTCCAAAGCTTCTCTCTTCTTTCCTGCCTAACTCGCGTCCAAAGCCTCTCTCTCCTTTCCTGCCTGACTCTCGTACCAAACCTCTCACTCCTCTCCTACCTGACTCTCGTCCCAAGCTTCGCTCTCCTTTCATGCCTGACTCTCATCCCAGGCCTCTCCCTTCTGTACTGCCTGACTCTCGTCCCAAGCCTATCTCTCCTCTCCTACCTAACTCTCGTCCCAAGCATCTCTCTCCTGTCCAGACTCACTTTCGTCCCAAGATTCTCTCTCCTGTCATGCCTGACTCTCGTCCCATGCGTCCCTCTATCCTGTCCTGCCCAACTCTCATCCCAAGCCTCTCCTTTCCAGCCTGACTCTCGTTCCAAGCCTCTCTCTCCTCTCCAACCTGACTCTCGTCCAAAGCCTCTCGTCCAAAGCCTCTCTCTCCTGTCAAACCTGACTTCCATCGGAAACCTTTCTCTCCTGTCCCGCCTGACTCTCCTCCAAGCCTCTCTTTACTGTCTAAACTTATTCTCGTCCTAATCCTACCTCTTCTGTTCTGCCTGACTCTCGTCCTAAGCCTGTCTCTGCTGTCCTGCCTGACTCTCGTCCCAAGCCTCTCTCTTCTATCCTGCCTGACTCTCGCCTCAAGCCTCTCTCTACTCTCCTACCTGACTCTCGTTCCAAGCCTCTTTCTCCTGTCCAGCCTGACTCTCGTCCCAAGCCGTTCTTACCTGTCCCGATTCACTCTCATCCCAAGCCTCTCTCTCCTATCATGCTTAACTCTCGAGCGTAGCCTCTCTCTCCTGTCCGGCCTAGCTCTCCTCCCAACCCTCTCTCTCCTGTCCTACCTGATTCTCGTCCCATGCCTGTCCCTCCTGTCCTACCTGACTCTTGTCCCAAGTCTCTCTCTCCTGTCCTGCCTGACTCTCGTTCCAAGCCTCTGTTTACTGTCTAGCCTTACTCTCGTCCCAATCCTCCCTCTCCTGTCCTGCCTGAAACTCTTCCTAAACCTCTCTTTCCTGTCCTGCCTGACTCTCGTCCCTAGCCTCTCTCTTCTGTCCTGCCAGACTCTCGTCCCAAGCCTCTCTCTCCTTTCGTACTTGACGCTTGTCCCAAGCATCTCTCTCCTGTCCAGCCTCTCTTTCCTCCCAAGCCTATCTCTCCTCTCCTTCCTGACTCGCGTCCCAATCCTCTCTCTCCTGTCCTGCCTGACTCTTGTCGTAAGCCTCTCTCTCTTGTCCTGCTTGACTCTCGTCCCAAGCCTCTCTCTCCTCTCCTACCTAACTATTGACCCAAGCCTCTCTCTACCGTCTGGGATAACTCTGGTCCTAAGCCTCTCTCTCCTTTCGTACTTGACGCTCGTCCCAAGCCTCTCTCCTGTCCAGCCTGACTCTTGTTCAAAGCCTGTCTCTACTGTCTAACTTTACTCTCGTCCCAATCCACCGTCTGCTGTCCTGCATGACTCTCGTCCCAAGCCTCTCTCTCCTGTCCTGATTGACTCTCGTCCCAAGCCTCTCTCTTCTGTGCTGCCTGACTCTCGTCCTAGCCTCTCTCTACTCTTCTACCTAACTCTCGTCCCAATCCTCTCTCTTCTGTACTGCCTGACTCGCGTCCCAGCCTCTCTCTCCTCTCCTACCTAACTCTTGTCCCAATCTTCTCTCTCCTGTCCAGCCTGATTCTCGTCCCAAGCCTCTCTCTCCTGTCCAGCGTGACTCTCGTCCCAAGCCTCTCTCTCTTGTACAGCCTGACTCTCGTGTCAAGCCTCTCTTTACTGTCTAGCCTTACTCTCGTCCCAATCCTTCCTCTCCTGTCCTGACTGACTCTCGTCCTAAGCCTCTCACTCCTCTCCCACCTGACTCTCGTCCGAAGCCTGTCTCTCCTGTCCAGCCTGACTCTTGTCCCAAGCCTCTCTCTTCTAACTTTTCTCTCGTCCCAATCCACCTTCTTCTATCCTGCATGACTCTCGTCCTAAGCCTCTCTCTCCTGTCCTGATTGATTATCGTCCCAAGCCTCTTTCTTCTGTCCTGCCTGACTCTCGTCCCAGCCTCTCTCTCCTCTCCTACCTAACTCTCGTCCCAATCCTCCCTCTCCTGTCCAGCCGGAATGTTGTCCCTAGCCTCTCCCTCCGGTCCATCCTCACTTTCGTCCCACGCCTCTCTCTCCTGTCTTCCCTGACTCTCGTCCCAAGCCTCTCTCTTCTGTCCTGCCTGACTCTCGTCCCAAGGCTCTCTCTGCTCTCCTACCTAACTCTCGTCCCAAGCCTCTCTCTCCTGTCCAGGTGGAATCTCGTCCCAAGCCTCTATTTCCTGTCCAGCCTCACTTTCGTCCCAAGCTTCTCTCTCCTGTCATGCTTGACTCACGTCCCAAGCCTCTCTCTCCTGTCCTGACTGACTCTCATCCCAAACTTCTCTCTCCTATGCAGCCTGAGTCTCGTCCAAAGCCTCTCTCTCCTCTCCTGCCTGACTCTCGTCCCAAGCCTCTCTCTCCTGTCCTACCTGACTATCATCCGAAGCATCTTTCTCCTGTCCACACTGACTCTCGTCCGAAGCCTCTCTTTCCTGTCCCGCTTCGCTCTCGTCCCAAGCCTCTCTCTCCTTTCATGCATGACTCTCGTCCTAAGCCTCTCTCTCCTATCCTGCCTGACTCTCATCCCAAGCCTCTCTCTCCTCTCGTACTTGACTCTCGTCCCAAGCCTCTCTCCTCTCCAACCTGACTCTCGTCTCAATCCTCCCTCTCCTGTTCTGCCTGATTCATGTCCCAAGTCTTTCTCTCCTGTCCTGCCTGACTCTCGTCCAAAGCCTCTCTCTCCGGTCCTGCCTGACTCTTGTCCTGTATGACTCTCGTCCCAAGCCTCTCTCTCGTCTCCTACCTGATTCTCGTACAAAGCCTCTCCCTCTTATCTAGCTTGACTCTCGTCCCAACCATCTCTCTCCTGTCCTATTTGATTCTCGTCCAATGCCTGACCCTCGTATCCTATCTGACTTTCGCCCAAAGCATCTCTCTTCTGTCCTACCTGACTCTCGTCCCTCGCCTCTCTCTCCTCTCCTACCTGACTCTCATCCCAAGGATCTCTCTCATCTCCAGCCTGACGCTCGTCCCAAGCCTCTCTCTCCTGTCCATCCTTACTCTCGTCTAAGCCTCTCTTTACTGTCTAGCCTTACTCTCGTCCCAATCCTCCCTTCCTGTCCAGCCTCAGTTTCGTCCCAAGCTTCTTCTGCCATTACTGACTCTCGTCCCAAGCCAATCTCCTCTATCCTGCCTGACTCTCATCCCAAGCCTTTCTGTCTTGTCCAGCATGATTTCGTTCCAAGCCTCTCTCTCCTTTCCTACATGACTCTCGTCCCAAGCCTCTCTCTCTTGTACAGCCTGACTCTCGCCCCAAGTCTCTCTTTACTGTCTAGCTTTACTCTCGTCCCAAGCCTCTCTCTTCTCTCCTGCCTAACTTTCATCCCAAGCCTCTTTCCCCTGTCCAGCATCGCTTTCGTAAGAAGCACCTCTCTCCTTTTCGGTCTGACTCTCGTCCTAAGCTTTTCTCTCCTCTCCAGCCTGACTCTCGTCCCAAGCCTCTCTCTCCTCTCCTACGTGACTATCATCCGAAGCATCTCTCTACTGTCCACACTGACTCTCTTCCGAAGCCTCTCTTTCCTGTCCCGCTTCGCTCTCGTCCCAAGCCTCTCTCTCCTTTCATGCATGACTCTCGTCCTAAGCCTCTCTCTCCTATCCAGCCTGACTCTCGTCATAAGCTTCTCTCTCTTGTCCTGCGTGACTCTCGTTGCAAGCCTCTCCCTACTGCCATGCCTGCCTAATGTCCAAAGTTTCTTATTCCTCTCCTACCTGACTCTCGTCCAAAGCTTCTCTCTTCTCTCCTGCCTGACTCGCCTCCAATGCCTCTCTCTCCTATCCTGCCTGACTCTCGTCCCAAACCTCTCACTCCTCTTCTACCTGACTCTCGTCCCAAGCCTCTCTCTCTTAGCATGCCTGACTCTCCTAATTCCTCTCTCCTTTTCGGCTTGACTCTAGTCCCGAGCCTCTCTTACTTGTCCAGCCTGATTATCCTCTCTAGCCTCTCTGTCCTATTTTACCTGACTCTCGTCCCAAGCCGCTTTCTTCTGTCCAACGTGATTCTCATCCAAAGCCTCTATCTTCTGAACCTGCCTGACTCTCGTCCTGCCTGAGTCTTATTCCAAGCCTCTCTCTACTGTCTGAATTTACTCTAGCCCCAATCCACCGTCTTCTGTCCCGCCTGACTCTCGTCCCAAGACTCTCTCTCCTGTCCTGCCTGACTCTCGTCACAAGCCTCTCTCTTTTGTCTTGCCTGACTCTCGTCCCAAGTCTCTCTCTCCTGTACTGCCTGGGTCTCATCCCAAGCCTCTCTCTCCTATCCAGCCTGACTCTCGTCCCAAGCCTCTCTTTACTGTCTAGCCTTACTCTCGTCCCAATCCTCCCTCTTCTGTCCTGCCTGACTCTCGTCCTAAGCGTCTCTCCTGTCCTGCTTGAGTCTCGTCCCAAGCCTCTGTCTTCTATGCAGCCTGACTCTCGTCACAAACTTCTCTCTCTTTTCCTGTCTGACTCTCGTTGCAAGCCTATCTCTCCAGTCATGCCTGCCTCGCGTCCAAAGACTCTTATTCCTCTCCTGCCTGATTCTCGTCCAAAGCTTCTTTCTTCTTTCCTGCCTGACTTGCGTTCAGAGCCTCTCTCTCCTTTCCTGCCTGACTCTCGTCCCAAACCTCTCACTCCTCTCCTGCCTGACTCTCGTCCCAAGCCTCTCTCTCCTGTCATGGCTGACTCTCGTCCCAGGCCTCTCTCTTCTTTACTGCCTGACTTCGTCCCAAGCCTACCTCTCCTCTCCTACCCAACTCTCGTCCCAAGCCTCTCTCTCCTGTCCAGAATCACTTTTGTCCTAAGCTTCTCTCTCCTGTCATGCCAGACTCTCGTCCCAAGCCTCCCGCTCTCCTTTCCTGCCCGACTCTTATTCCAAGCCTCTCTCTCTTATCCAGCCTGACTCTCGTCGTAACCCTGTCTCTACTGTCCTGCCAGACTCTCTTCCCAAACGTCTCTCTTTTGCCCTGCCTAACTGTCGTCCCAAGCCTCTCTCTACTCTACTACCTAACTCTCGTCCCAAGCCTCTCTCTCCTGTCCAGTCTCGCTTTCTTCAGAAGCACCTGTCTCCTTTTCGGTCTGACTCTCGTCCCACGCCTCTCTCTCCTATCCAGCCGGAATCTCGTCCCAAGCCTCTCTCTCGTGTCCAGCCTCACTTTCGTCCTAAGCTTCTCTTTCCTGTCCCACCTCATTCTCGTCCCAGGCCTCTCTCTCCTGTACAGCCTGAATCTCGTCCCAAGCCTCTCTCTCCTCTCATACCTAACTCTCGTCCTAAGCCTCTCTAGAGACTCCTGTCCAACTGGAATGTCGTCCCAAGCCTTTATCTCCTGTCCAGCCTCACTTTCGTCCCTAGCTTCTCTCCTGTCATGCCTGACTCTCGTCACAAGCCTTTCTCTCTTGTCCTGCCTGACTCTCATCCCAAACGTCTCTCTCCTATTCAGCCTGACTCTTGTCCAAAGCCTCTCTCTCCTGTCCTACCTGTCTCTCATCCCAAGAGTCTAACTACTGTCTATCCTGACTGTTGTTCCAGGCCTCTCTCTCCTATCCTGCCGGAATCTCGTCCCAGGCCTCTCTCTCTTGTCCAGCCTCACTTTCGTCCCAAGCCTCTCTCTCCTGTCCTCCCTGACTCTCGTCACAAGCCTCTCTCTTATGTCCTGCCTGACTCTCGTCCCAAGCCTCTATCTACTCACCTACCTAACTCTCGTCCCAAGCCTCTCTCTCCTTTCCAGCTGAAATCTCGTCCCAGGCCTTTATCTCATGTCCATCCTCACTTTCGTCCCAAGCTTCTCTCTCCTGTCATGACTGACTCTTGTCCCAAGCCTCTCTCTAATGTCCTGCCTGACTCTCATCCCAAACCTCTCTCTCCTAGTCAGCCTGACTCTCGTCCAAAGCCTCTCTCTCCTTTTCTACCTGACTTCGTCCCAACCTTCTCTCCTTCCTACCTGACTCTCGTCCCAAGCCTCTCTTCTTGTCATGCCTGATCTCGTCCCAAGTTCTCTTCCTTTTCGGCTTGACTCTCGTCCAAAGCCTCTCTCTCCTGTCCAGCCTGATTTCTCTCAAAGCCTCTTCACTCTCTCTACTGCTCTCGTCCCAAGCTCCTTCTCTCTGTCAGCCTGACTCTCGTCCCAGGGCCCCTTCTTTTACTGCCTACTTCGTCAAGCCTCTCTCCTGTCCTACCCAACTCTCGTCCCAAGCCTCTCTCTCCTGTCACGATATCATTTGTCCAAGCTTCTCTCCTGTCCCTGCCTAACTCTCGTCCAAGCTCTCTCCTGTCCTGCCTGACTCTCGTCCATGCCTCTCTCTCCTTCCAGCATGACTCTCGTCCCAGCCTCTCTCTCCTCTCCTACTGACCACTCCTCCAATCCTCTCCTCCTGTCCAGCTTGAATCTCGTCCAAGCCTCTCTCTCTGTTCATCCTGACTCTCGTCCCAAGCTCTCCTTTCTGTCTAGCCTTCTCCCTCTCCTGTCCGGCCTCACTTCGTCCCAAGCTCTCTCTCTTCCTGCCTGTCTCTCCCGAAGCCTCTCTCTCCCTATCCCTAACTCTTGTCTCCAAAGCCTCTTTCTACCGTCCAGCATCTGCTTTCTCAGAAGACCTCTCCTCTCTTTCGGTCTGACTCTGTCCTAAGCTTTTCTCTCCTGTCACAGCCTGACTCTCGTCCCAAGCTCTCTCTCTCTTCTACTACCTGAGCTATCGTCCGACGACCTCTTTCTCCTGTCCCTGACTCTCGTCGAAGCCTCTCTTTCCTGTTCCCGCTTCGCTCTCGTCACAAGCTCTCTCTCTGTCTGCCTGACTATCGTTCTAAGCCTCTCTCTCCTTACCAGCATGTCTCATGCGACTCTCTCCTCACCTGCCTGACTCTCGTCCCAATCCTCTCTCTCCCATCAGCCCTGATTCTTGTCCCAAGCCTCTCTCTCTTGTCTTGCATGAGTCTTGTTCTAAGCCTCTCCCTACTGTCTAACTTTACTCTCGTCCCAATACACCGCCTCCTGTCCTGCCTGACTCTTGTCCCAAGCCTTTCTCTTCTGTCCTGCCTGACTCTCGTCCCAAGCGTCTTTCTCTCCTTTCCTACCTATCTCTCCTCCCAAGCTTCTCTCCTGTCAAGCCGGAATCTCTTCCCAAGCCTCTCTCTCCGGTCCATCCTCACTTTCATCCCAAGCTTCTCTCTCCTGTCATGCCTGACTCTCGTCCCAAGGCTCCGTCTCTCCTGTCCTACGCGACTCTCATTCAAAGCATCTCTCTCCTATCCAGTATGACTCTCGTCCTAGCCCTGTCTCTGCTGTCCTGCCAGACTCTCGTCCCAAGCCTCACTCTTTTGACTTGCCTTACTCTTTTCCTAAGCTTCTCTCTCCTGTCTAACTGACTCTCGTCCCAAGCCTCTCTCTCCTGTCCAGCCTGACTCTTGTCCCAAGCCTCTTTCTGCTGTCATGCCTGACTCTCGTCCCAAGCCTCTCTCTCCTCTCTACATTTACTCTTGTCCCAATCCTTCCTCTCTTGTCCTGCCTGACTCTCGTTCCAAACCTCTCTCGCGTGTTTAGCCTGACTCTCGTCCTAAGCCTCTCTCTTCTGTCCACCTGACCTCGTCGAAGCCTCTCTCCTCCTGTCATGCCTGATCTTGCCCAAGCCTCTCTTTTTCCTGGCTAACATCGTCCCAACCCTCTCTCTCCTGTCAACCTGACTCTCGTTCAGTGCCTTCCTCGTATCCTATCTGTCCCTCTCCTAAGTCTCTATCTCCTGTCCTGCCTGACTCTCGTCCCAAGCATCTCTCTCCTCTCCATACCTGTATCTTTCCCAGCCTCTCTCTCTTCCAGCCTGACTCTTTCCAAGCTGCTCTCTCATGTCCAGCCTGATCTCGTCCAACCTCTCTTCTGTTAGCCTTACTCTCGTCCCAATCCTCCTCTTTTGTCCTGCCTGACTCTCGTCCAAGCCTCTCTCTGCCGTCCTGCCTGACTCTCGTACCAAGCCTCTCTCTTCTGTCCTGCCTGACTCTCGTCCCAGGCATCTCTCCTTTTCTCCCTAACTCTCGTCCCAAGCCTCTCTCTCCTATCAAGCCGGAATCTCGTCCCAAGCCTCTCTCTCCGGTCCATCCTCACTTTCGTCCTTAGCTTCTCTCTCCTGTCATGCCTGACTCTCGTCCCAAGCCTCTCTCTCCTGTCCTTCCTGGGTCTCATTCCAAGCCTCTCTCTCCTATCCAGCCTGACTCTCGCCCAAAGTCTCTCTTTACTGTCTAGCTTTACTCTCGTCCCAATCCTCCCTCTCCTATCCTGCCTGACTCTCGTCCCAAGCTCTCTCTTCTGTCATTCCTGACTCTCGTCCTAAGTCTCTCTCTCCTGTCATGGGTGACTATCGTCTCAAGCCTCTGTCTCCTATGCAGCCTCACTCTCGTCACAAGCTTCTCTCTCTTTTCCTGTCTGACTCTCTTCGAAGCCTATCTCTCCAGTCATACCTGCCTCGCGTCCAAAGCCTCTTATTCCTCTCCTTCCTGGTTCTAGTCCAAAGCTTCTATCTTCTTTCCTGCCTGACTCGCGTTCAAAGCTTCTCTCTCCTTTCCTGCCAGATTCGCGTCCCAAACCTCTCCCCCTATCCTACCTGACTCACGTCCCAAGCCTCTCTCTCCTGTCATGGCTGATTCTCGTCCCAGGCCTCTCTCTTCTTTACTGCTTGACTTTGTCCTAAGCGTACCTCTCCTCTCCTAACCAACTCTCGTCCCAAGCCTCTCTCTTCTTTCCAGAATCACTTTTGTCCCAAGCTTATCTCTCCTGTCATGCCTGACTCTCGTCCCAAGCCTCTCTCTTCTTTCCAGAATCACTTTTGTCCCAAGCTTATCTCTCCTGTCATGCCTGACTCTCGTCCCAAGCCTCCGTCTCTCCTGTCCTACGCGACTCTCATTCAAAGCATCTCTCTCCTATCCAGTATGACTCTCGTCCTAGCCCTGTCTCTGCTGTCCTGCCAGACTCTCGTCCCAAGCCTCACTCTTTTGACTTGCCTTACTCTTTTCCTAAGCTTCTCTCTCCTGTCCTAACTGACTCTCGTCCCAAGCCTCTCTCTCCTGTCCAGCCTGACTCTTGTCCCAAGCCTCTTTCTGCTGTCATGCCTGACTCTCGTCCCAAGCCTCTCTCTCCTCTCTACATTTACTCTTGTCCCAATCCTTCCTCTCTTGTCCTGCCTGACTCTCGTTCCAAACCTCTCTCGCGTGTTTAGCCTGACTCTCGTCCTAAGCCTCTCTCTTCTGTCCAACCTGACGCTCGTCCGAAGCCTCTCTCCCTCCTGTCTGGTCTGATTCTTGACCCAAGCCTCTCTTTTTTGTCTGGCCTAACTATCGTCCCAACCCTCTCTCTCCTGTCATACCTGATTCTCGTTCAGTGCCTGTCCCTCGTATCCTATCTGTCCCTCCTCCTAAGTCTCTATCTCCTGTCCTGATTGACTCTCATCCCAAGCATCTCTCTCCTCTCCTACCTGATTATCTTTCCCAGCCTCTCGCTACTGTCCAGCCTGACACTCATCCCAAGCCTGTCTCTCATGTCCAGCCTGATTCTCGTCCAAACCTCTCTTTACTGTGTAGCCTTACTCTCGTCCCAATCCTCCCTCTTTTGTCCTGCCTGACTCTCGTCCTAAGCCTCTCTCTGCCGTCCTGCCTGACTCTCGTCCCAAGCCTCTCTCTTCTGTCCTGCCTGACTCTCGTCCCAAGCGTCTCTGTCCTTTCCTACCTAATTTTCGTCCAACGCCTCTCTTTGCTGTCCAGCCTCATTTTCGTCAGAAGCACCTCTCTCCTTCTCGGTCTGACTCTCGTCACAAGCCTTTCTCTCTTGTCCAGCCTGACTCTCGTCCCAAGCGTCTCTCTCCTCTTCTACCTTACTTTCGTCCTAAGCCTCTTTCTCCTGTCCAGCCTGACTCTCGTCCCAAGCCTCTCTCTCCTGTCCCGCATCACTCTCGTCCCAAGCCTCTCCTGTCATGCCTGACTCTCGTCACAAGCTTCTGTCTCATTCAGCATGACTCTCGTCACAAGCTACTCTCCCTTTTCCTGTCTGACTCTCGTTGCAAGCATCTCTCTCATGTTATGCCTATCTCACGTCCAAAGACTCTTATTCCTCTCCTGCCTGATTCTCGTCCAAAGTTTCTCTCTTCATTCCTGCCTGACTCGCGTCCAAAGCCTCTCTTTCCTGTCCAGCCTGACTCTCGTCCCAAACCTCTCACTCCTCTCCAACCTGACTCTCCTCCCAAGACTCTCTCTCCTGTCCTGGCTGACTCTCGTCCCAACCCCTCTCTCCTTTTCGGCCTGGCTCTCGTCCCGAGCCTCTCTCTCCTGTCCAGCCTGACTATCCTTCCAAGCATTTCTATCCTCTCCTATCTAACTCTCGTCCCAAGACTCTTTCTCCTGTCCATCCTGACTCTGGTCCCAGGCATATCTTTCTTGTCCAGCCTCACTCTCGTCATAAGTCTCTCTCTTCTGTTCAGCCTGACTCTCGTCAAAAACATCTATCCAATTCAGCCTGCTCTCATCCAAAGCGCCTCCCTTCTATCTAGCCTTACTCTCGTTTGATGCGTTTCTCTCCTCTCCTTTCTGACTATCCTCCCAAGCCTCTTTCTCCCGTCAAGCCTGATTCTCGTCCCAAGCCTCTCTCTCCTGTCCAGCCTGACTCTTGTCCCAAGCCTCTCTCTACTGTCTATGCTTACTCTCGTCCCAATCCTCCGTCTCCTGTCCTGACTGACCCTCGTTCCAAGCCTCTCTCTACTTTCCTCCCTGACTCTCGTCCCAAGACTCTCTTTTGTCCTGCCTGACTCTCGTCCCAGGCCTCTTTCTCTCCTGTTCATCTTTACTTTCGTCTCAAGCTTCTCTCTCCTGTCATGCCTGACTCTCGCCCCAAGCCTCTCTCTCCTGTCCAACATGACTCATGTCCCAAGCCTCTCTTTACTGTCTTGCCTTACTGTCGTCCCAATGCTCTCTCTCCTGTCCTGCCTGACTCTCGTCCCACGACGCTCTCTCCTGTCCTGCCTGACTCTCGTCCCAAGCCTATCTCTTCTGTCCTGCCCGACTCTCGTCCCAAGCCTCTCTCTACTCTCCTACCTGACTCTCGTCCCAAGCCACTCTCTCCTCTCCAGCTTGACTCTCTTCCCAAGCCTCTCTCTCCTGTCCTCCCTGACTTTCGTCCTAAGCATCGCTCTCCTGTGTAGCTTTACTCTCGTCCAAGTCCTCCCTCTCCTGTAATGCCTGAGTCTTGTTCCAAGACTCTCTCTCCGGTTTAGCCTGACTCTCGTCGAAGCCTCTCTCTTCTATCCTGCCTGACTCTCGTCTCAAGTCTCCCTCTCTTGTCTGGCCTGACTCTCGACCGTAGCCTCTCCCTTCTGTCCGGCCTACCTCTCGTCCCAACCCTCTCTCTCCTGTCCTCCCTGATTCTCGTCCCATGCCAGTCCCTCCTATGCTACCTGACTCCCGTCCAAAACCTCTCTCTCCTGTCTTGCCTGACTCTCGTCCCAAGCCTCTCTCTTCTGTCCTGCCTGATTATCCTCCCAAGCCTCTCTGTCCTCTCTTACCTGACTCTCGTCCCAAGCCTCTTTCTCCTGTCCAGCCTGACTCTCGACACAAGCCTCTCTTTCCCGTCCAGCCTCACTCTCGTCAGAAGCCTCTCTCTTCTGTCCAGCCTGACTCTCGTCCCAAGCCTCTCTCTCCTGTCCAGCCTGATTATCCTCCCAAGCCTCTCTGTCCTCTCTTACCTGACTCTCGTCCCAAGCCTCTTTCTCCTGTCCAACCTGACTCTCGACACAACCCTCTCTTTCCCGCCCAGCCTCACTCTCGTCAGAACCCTCTCTCTTCTATCCAGCCTGACTCTCGTCCCAAGCATCTCTCTCCTGTTCAGCCTGACTCTCATCCCAAGCCTCTCTCTCCTATCCAGCCTGACTCTCGTCTCACGCGTCTCTCTCCTCTCCTCCCTGACTCTCGTCCCCATCCTCTCTCTCCCGTCAGTCCTGATTCTCGTCCCAAGCCTCTCTCTTTTGTCCAGCCTGAATCTTGTTCCAAGACTCTCTTTACTGTCTAACTTTACTCTAGTCCCAATCCACCGTCTCCTGTCCTGCCTGACTCTCGTCCCATGACTCTCCCTCCTGTCCTGCCTGACTCTCGTACCAAGCCTCTCTCTTCTGTCCTGCCTGACTTTCGTCCCAAGCCTCTCTTCTTTCCTCACTAACTCTCGTCCCAAGCCTCTCTCTCCTGTCAAGCCGGATTCTCGTCCCAAGCCTCTCTCTCGGGTCCATCCTCACTTTCGTTCCAAGCTTATCTCTCCTGTCATGCCTGACTCTCGTCCCAAGCCTCTCTATCCTGTCCTGCCTGGGTCTCATTCCAAGCCTCTCTCTCCTATCCACCCTGACTCTCGTCCAAAGCCTCTCTTTACTGTCTAGCCTTACTCTCGTCCCAATCTTCCCTCTCCTGTCCTGCCTGACTCTTGGCCTAAGCCTCTCTCTCCTGTCCTGCCTGACTCTCGTCCCAAGCCTCTCTCTTCTGTCCTGCCTGACTCTCGTCCTAAGTTTCTCTCTCCTGTCATTGCTGACTATCGTCTCAAGCCTCTGTCTCCTATGCAGCCTGACTCTCGTCACAAGCTTCTCTCTCTTTTCCTGTCTGACTCTTGTTGCAAGCCTATCTCTCCAGTCATGCCTGCCTCGCGTCCAAAGACTCTTATTCCTCCCATTCCTGGTTCGCGTCCAAAGCTTCTCTCTTCTTTCCTGCCTGACTCGGGTTCAAAGCCTCTCTCTCCTTTCCTGCCGGACTCTCGTCCCAAACCTCTCACTCTTCTCCTACCTGACTCTAGTCCCAAGCTTCTCTATCCGGTCATGTCTGACTCTCGTCCCAGGCCTCACTATTCTTTACTGCCTGACTTCGTCCTAAGCATACCTCTCCTCTCCTAAGAAACTCTCCTCCCAAGCCTCTCCCTTCTTTCCAGAATCAATTTGGTCCCAAGCTTATCTCTCCTGTCATGCCTGACTCTCGTCCCAAGCCTCCGTCTCTCCTGTCCTGCGCGACTCTCATTCCAAGCGTCTCTCTCCTATCCAGCATGACTCTCGTCCTAACCCTGTCTCTGCTGTCCTGCCAGACTCTCGTCCCAAGCCTCACTCTTTTAACTTGCCGTACTCTTCTCCTAAGCTTCTCTCTCCTGTCGTAATTGACTCTCGTCCCAAGCCTCTCTCTCCTGTCCAGCCTACTCTTGTCCCAAGCCTCTTTCTGCTGTCATGCCTGACTCTCGTCCCAAGCCTCTCTCTCCTGTCTACTTTTACTCTTGTCCCAATCCTCCTTCTCCTGTCCTGCCTGACTCTCCTTCCAAGCTTCTCTCGCGTGTTTAGCCTGACTCTCGTCCCAAGCCTCTCTCTTCTGTCCAGCCTGACTCTCGTCCCAAGCCTCTCTCCCTCATATCAGGCCTGATTCTTGACCCAAGCCTCTCTTTTCTGTCTGGCCTAACTATCGTCCCAGCCCTCTCTCTCCGGTCCTACCTTGATTCTCGTTCAGTGCCTGTCCCTCGTATCCTATCTGTCCCTCCTCCTAAGTCTCTCTCTCCTGTCCTGCTTGACTCTCATCCTAAGAATCTCTCTCCTCTCCTACCTGATTCTCTTCCCCAGCCACTCGCTGCTATCCAGCCTGACACTCGTCCCAAGCCTGTCTCTCATGTCCAGCCTGACTCTCGTCTAAACCTCTCTTTACTGTCTATCCTTACTCTCGTCCCAATCCTCCCTCTTTTGTCCTGCCTGACTCTCGTCCTAAGCCTCTCTCTGTTGTCCTGCCTGACTCTCGTCCCAAGCCTCTCTTCTGTACTGCCTGACTCTCGTCCCAAGCGTCTCTGTCATTTCCTACCTAATTTTCGTCCGAAGCCTCTCTTTGCTGTCCAGCCTAACTTTCGCCAGAAGCACCTCTCTCCTTTTCGGTCTGACTGTCGTCCCAAGCCTTTCTCTCTTGTCCAGCCTGACTCTCATCCCAAGCCTCTCTCTCTTCTTCTAACTTACTTTCGTCCCAAACCTTTTTTCCTGTCCTGCCTGACTTTCGTCCTAAGCCTCTCTGTCCTGTTCCGCCTCACTCTCGTACCAAGCCTCTCTCTCCTGTCATGCCTGACTCTCGTCCCAAACCTCTGTCTCATATTCAGCCTGACTCTCGTCAAAAGCTTCTCTCTCTTTTCCTGTCTGACTCTCGTTGGAAGCATCTCTCTCATGTCATGCCTATCTCACGCCCAAAGCCTCTTATTCCTCTCCTGCCTAATTCTCGTCCAAAGTTTCTCTCTTCTTTCCTGCCTGAATCGCCTCCAAAGCCTCTCTTTCCTATCCAGCCTGACTCTCGTCCCAAACCTCTCACTCCTCTCCAACCTGACTCTCCTCCCAAGCCTCTCTCTCCTGTCATGGCTGACTCTCGTACCAACCCCTCTCTCCTTTTCGGCCTGGCTCTCGTCCCGAGCCTCTCTCTCCTGTCCAGCCTGATTATCCTTCCAAGCATTTCTCTCCTCTCCTACCTGACTCTCGTCCCAAGCCTCTTTCTCCTGTCCATCCTGACTCTCGTCCCAGGCCTATCTTTCTTGTCCAGCCTCACTCTCGTCATAAGTCTCTCTCTTCTGTTCAGCCTGACTCTCGTCAAAAGCATCTCTTTTCAGTTCAGCCTGCTCTCATCCAAAGCCTCTCTTTACTGTCTAGCCTTACTCTGTCCCGTCCTCCCTCTCCGGTCCTGCCTGGACTCTGTCCTAAGCCTTCTCTTCTGTCCTGCATGACTCTCGTCCTAAGTCTCTCTCTCTGTTCATTGCTGACTAATTCGTTCAAGCTCTGTCTTCTATGCAGCTTGCCTGACTTCGTCACAAGGCGTCTCTGTCTTTTCCTGTCGGGACTTTCGTTGCAGCCTATCTCTCCAATCATTGCTGCCTCGCGTCCAAAAGCTCTTTTTTGCTCCTTCCTGGTTTCGTCAAAGCATCTCTCTTCTTTCCTGTCTGATTCGCGTTCAAAGCCTCTATCTCCTTTCCTGCTGGACTCTCGTCTCGTCTTGCCTTACTCTTGTGCTAAGCTTCTCTCTCCTGTCCTAACTGACTCTCGTCCCAAGCCTCTCTCTCTGTTCTTGCCTGTCTCGTCCAAGCGTCGCGTCCTTTCCTACTAATTTCGTCCAAGCCTCTCTTTGCTATTCAGGCTCACTTTCGTCAGAAGCACCTCTCTCCTTTTCGGTCTGACTCTCGTCCCAAGCCTTTCTCTCTTATCCTGCCTGACTGTCGTCCCAAGCCTCTCTCTCCTCTTCCACCTTACTTTCGTCCCAAGCCTCTCTATCCTGTCATGCCTGACTCTCGTCCCAAGCCTCTGTCTCATATTCAGCTTGACTTTCGTCACAAGCTTCACTCTTTTTTCCTGTCTGACTCTCGTTGCAAGCCTCTCTCTCATGTCATGCCTATCTCACGTCCAAAGCCTCTTATTCCTCTCCTGCCTGATTCTCGTCCAAAGTTTCTCTTCTTTCCTGCCTGACTCGTGTCCAAAGCCTCTCTTTCCTGTCCAGCCCGACTCTCGTCCCAAACCTCTCACTCCTCTCCAACCTGACTCTCCTCCCAAGCCTCTCTCTCCTGTCATGGCTGACTCTCGTCCCAACCCCTCTCTCCTTTTCGGCCTAGCTCTCGTCCCGAGCCTCTCTCTCCTGTCCAGCCTGACTATCCTTCGAAGCATTTCTCTCCTCTCCTACCTGACTCTCGTCCCAAGCCTCTTTCTCCTGTCCATCCTGACTCTCGTCCCAGGCCTATCTTTCTTGTCCAGCCTCACTCTCGTCATAAGTCTCTCTCTTCTGTTCAGCCTGACTCTCGTCAAAAGCATCTCTCTCCAGTTCAGCCTGCTCTCATCCAAAGCGTCTCTCTTATATCCAGCCTTACTCTCGTCTGAAACGTTTCTCTCCTCTCCCTCCTGACTCTCGTCCCAAGCCTCTTTCTCCCGTTAAGCCTGATTCTCGTCCTAAGCCTCTCTCTCCTGTCCAGCCTGACTCTTGTCCCAAGCCTCTCTCTACTGTCTATGCTTACTCTCGTCCCAATACTCCGTCTCCTGTCATGACTGACGCTCGTTCAAAGCCTCTCTCTACTGTCCTCCCTGACTCTCGTCCCAAGCCTCTCTCTTTTGTCCTGCCTGACTCTCGTCCCAAGCCTCTCTCTCCTGTTCATCCGTACTTTCGTCTCAAGCTTCTCTCTCCTGTCATGCCTGACTCTCGTCCCAAGCCTCTCTCTCTTGTCCTGCCTGAGTCTCATCCCAACCCTCTCTCCCCTATACAGCCTGACTTTCGTCCTAGGCACCTCTCTCCTCTCCTACCTGACTCTTGTCCCAAGCCTCTCTCTCCTGTCTAGCCAGACTCTCTTCACAAGCCTCTCTTTACTGTCTTGCCTTACTCTCGTCCCAGTGCTCCCTCTCCTGTCCTGCCTGACTCTCGTCCCAAGCCTCTCTTTCTGTCCTGCCCGACTCTCGTCCCAAGCCTCTCTCTACTCTCCTACCTAACTCTCGTCCCAAGCCACTCTCTCCTCTCCAGCTTGACTTTCCTCCCAAGCCTCTCTCTCCTGTCCTCCCTGACTTTCGTCCCAAGCATCTCTCTCCTGTGTAGCTTTACTCTCGTCCAAGTCCTCCCTCTCCTGTACTGCCTGATTCTCGTTCCAAGACTCTCTCCCAAGCCTCTCTCTACTGTCTATGCTTACTCTCGTCCCAATACTCCGTCTCCTGTCATAACTGACGCTCGTTCAAAGCCTCTCTCTACTGTCCTCCCTGACTCTCGTCCCAAGCCTCTCTCTTCTGTCCTGCCTGACTCTCGTCTCAAGCCTCCCTCTTTTGTTTGTCCTGACTCTCGACCGTAGCCTCTCCCTTCTGTCCAGCCTACCTCTCGTCCCAACACTCTCTCTCCTGTCCTCCCTGATTCTCGTCCCATGCCAGTCCCTCCTATGCTACCTGACTCCCGTCCTAAATCTCTCTCTCCTGTCCTGCCTGACTTTCGTCCCAAGCCTTTCTCTTCTGTCCTGCCTGATTATCCTCCCAAGCCTCGCTGTCATCTCTTACCTGACTCTCGTCCCAAGCCTCTTTCTCCTGTCCAGCCTGACTCTCGACACAAGCCTCTCTTTCCCGTCCAGTCTCACTCTCGTCAGAAGCCTCTCTCTTCTGTCCAGCCTGACTCTCGTCCCAAGCCTCTCTCTCCTGTCCAGCCTGATTATCCTCCACAGCCTCTGGGTCCTCTCTTACCTGACTCTCTTCCCAAGCCTCTTTTTCCTGTCAAGCCTGACTCTCGACACAAGCCTCTCTTTCCCGTCCAGTCTCACTCTCGTCAGAAGCCTCTCTCTTCTGACCAGCCTGACTCTCGTCCCAAGCCTCTCTCTCCTATCCAGCCTGACTCTCGTCTCACGCGTCTCTCTCCTCTCCTCCCTGACTCTCGTCCCCATCCTCTCTCTCCCGTCAGTCCTGATTTTCGTCCCAAGCCTCTCTCTTTTGTCCAGCCTGAATCTTTTTTCAAGCCTCTCCCGTCAGTCCTGATTTTCGTCCCAAGCCTCTCTCTTTTGTCCAGCCTGAATCTTTTTTCAAGCCTCTCTCTACTATCTAACTTTACTCTAGTCCCAATCCACCTTCTCCTGTCCTGCCTGACTCTCGTCCCAAGACTCTCCCTCCTGTCCTTCCTGACTCTCGTACCAAGCCTCTCTCCTTTCCTACCTACCTCTCGTCCCAAGCCTCTCTCTCCTGTCAAGCCGGAATCTCGTCCCAAGCCTCTGTCTCTGATCCATCCTCACTTTCGTCCCTAGCTTCTCTCTCTTGTCATGCCTGACTCTCGTCCCAAGTCTCTCTCTCCTGTCCTTCCTGGGTCTCATTCCAAGCCTCTCTCTCCTATCCATCCTGACTCTCGTCCAAAGCCTCTCTTTACTGTCTAGCCTTACTCTCGTCCCAATCCTCCCTCTCCTGTCCTGCCTGACTCTCGTCCCAAGCCTCTCTCCTCTGTCCTGCCTGATTCTCGCGCTAAGTCTCTCTCTCCGGTCATGGCTGACTATCGTCTCAAGCCTCTGTCTCCTATACAGCCTGACTCTCGTCACAAGCTTCTCCCTCTTTTCCTGTCTGACTCTCGTTGCAAGCCTATCTCTCCAGTCATGCCTGCCTCGCGTCCAAAGCCTCTTATTCCTCTCCTTACTGGTTCTCGTCCAAAGCTTCTCTCTTTTTTCCTGCCTGACTCGCGTTCAAAGCTTCTCTCTCCTTTCCTGCCTGACTCTCGTCCCAAACCTCTCACTCTTCTCCTACCTGACTCTCGTCCCAAGCTCCTCTCTCCTGTCATGCCTGACTCTCGTCCCAGGCCTCTCTCTTCTTTACTGCCTGACTTCGTCCTAAGCCTACCTCACCTCTCCTAAGCAACTCTCCTCTCAAGCCTCTCACTTCTTTCCAGAATCACTTTTTTCCCAAGCTTATCTCTCCTGTCATGCCTGACTCTCGTCCCAAGCTCCCGTCTCTCCTGTCCTGCCCGACTCTCATTCCAAGCATCTCTCTCCTTTCCAGCATGACTCTCGTCCTAATCCTGTCTCTGCTGTCCTGCCAGACTCTCGTCCCAAGCCTCACTCTTTTGACTTGCCTTACTCTTGTCCTAAGCTTCTCTCTCCTGTCCTAACTGACTCTCGTCCCAAGCCTCTCTCTCCTGTCCAACCTGACTCATGTCCCAAGCCTCTTTCTGCTGTCATGCCTGACTCTCGTCCCAATCCTCTCTCTCCTGTCTACTTTTACTCTCGTCCCAATCCTCCCTATCCCGTCCTGCCTGACTTTCGTTCCAAGCCTCTCTCGCGTGTTTAGCCTGACTCTCGTCCCAAGCCTCTCTCTTCTGTCCAGCCTGACTCTCGTCCCAAGCCTCTCTCCCTCCTGTCTGGCCTGATTCTCGATCCAAGCTTCACTCTCCTGTCTGGCCTAACTATCGTCCCAACCCTCTCTCTCCTGTCCTACCTGATTCTCGTTCAGTGCCTGTCCCTCGTATCCTATCTGTCCCTCCTCCTAAGTCTCTCTCTCCTGTCCTGCCTGACTCATCCCAAGCATCTCTCTCCTCTCCTACCTGATTCTCTTCCCCAGCCTTTCGCTACTGTCCAGCCTGACACTCGTCCCAAGCCTGTCTCTCATGTCCAGCCTGACTTCTCGTTCAAACCTCTCTTTACTGTCTATCCTTACTCTCGTCCCAATCCTCCCTCTTTTGTTCTGCCTGACTCTCGTCCTAAGCCTCTCTCTGCTGTCCTGCCTGACTCTCGTCCCAAGCCTCTCTCTTCTGTCCTGCCTGACTCTCGTCCCAAGCGTCTCTGTCCTTTCCTACCTAATTTTCGTCCCAAGCCTCTCTTTGCTATTCAGGCTCACTTTCGTCAGAAGCACCTCTCTCCTTTTCGGTCTGACTCTCGTCCCAAGCCTTTCTCTCTTGTCCAGCCTGACTCTCGTCCCAAGCGTCTCTCTCCTCTTCTACCTTACTTTCGTCCCAAGCCTCTTTCTCCTGTCCTGCCTGACTCTCGTCCCAAGCCTCTCTCTCCTGTCCCGCCTAACTCTCGTCCCAAGCCTCTCTCTCCTGTCATGCCTGACTCTCGTCCAAAGGCTCTGTCTCATATTCAGCCTGACTCTCGTCACAAGCTTCTGTCTCTTTTCCTGTCTGACTCTCGTTGCAAGCCTCTCTCTCATGTCATGCCTATCGTACGTCCAAGGCCTCTTATTCCTCTCCTGCCTGATTCTCGTCCAAAGTTTCTCTCTTCTTTCCTGCCTGACTCGCGTCCAAAGCCTCTCTTTCCTGTCCAGCCTGACTCTCGTCCCAAACCTCTCACTCCTCTCCAACCTGACTCTCCTCCCAAAACTCTCTCTCCTGTCCTGGCTGACTCTCGTCCCAACCCCTCTCTCCTTTTCGGCCTGGCTCTCGTCCCGAGCCTCTCTCTCCTGTCCAGCCTGACTATCCTTCGAAGCATTTCTCTCCTCTCCTACCTGACTCTCGTCCCAAGCCTCTTTCTCCTGTCCATCCTGACTCTCGTCCCAGGCCTATCTTTCTTGTCCAGCCTCACTCTCGTCATAAGTCTCTCTTCTTCTGTTAAGCCTGACTCTCGTCAAAAACATCTCTCTCCAGTTCAGCCTGCTCTCATCCAAAGCGTCTCTCTTCTATCCAGCCTTACTCTCGTCTGAAGCGTTTCTCTCCTCTCCTTCCTGACTCTCGTCCCAAGCCTCTTTCTCCCGTCAAGGCTGATTCTCGTCTCAAGCCTCTCTCTCCTGTTCAGCCTGACTCTTGTCCCAAGCCTCTCTCTACTGTCTATGCTTACTCTCCTCCCAATTATACGTCTCCTGTCCTGACTGACGCTCATTCCAAGCTTCTCTCTCCTGTCCTGGCTGACTCTCGTCCCAAGCCTTTCTCTTCTGTCCTGCCTGACTCTCGTCCCAAGCCTCTCTCTTTTGTCCAGCCTGATTCTCGTCCCAAGCCTCTCTACCCTCTCCTACCTGACTCTCGTCCCAATCCTCCCTATCTTGTCCTGCCTGACTATTGTCCTAAGCCTCTCTCTCTTGTCCTGCCTAAATATCGACACAAGCCTCTCACTACTGTCTGGGCTAACTCTCGTCCCAACCCTCTCTCTCCTGTCCTACTTGATTCTCGTCCAATACCTGTCCCTCGTATCCTATCTGACTCTCGTCCCAAGCCTCTCTCTCCTTTCCTACCTGAATCTCGTCCCCAGCCTCTCTCTTTTGTCAAGCCTGACTCTCGTCCCAAGCCTCTCTCTCCTGTCCAGCCTGACTCTCGTCTAAGCCTCTCTTTACATCCTAGTCTTACTCTCGTCCCAATCCTCCCTTCCTTTCCGGCCTCACTTTAATCCCAAGCTTCTCTCTCCTGTCCTGCCTGACTCTCGTCCCAAACCTCTCACTTCTCTCCTACCTGACTCTCGTCCCAAGCCTCTGTCTCCTCTCCTACCTAGCTCTCGTCCCGAAGCTCTCTCTCCTGTCCAAGCTCGCTTTCGTCAGAAGAACATCTCCCCTTTTCGGTCTGACTCTCGTCCTAAGCTTTTCTCTCTTATCCAGCCTGACTCTCGTCCCAAGCCTCTATCTCCTCTCCAACCTGACTCTCGTCCGAAGCCTCTCTCTCCTGTCATGCCTGACTCCAGTCCCAAGCCTCTCTCTCCTATCCAGCCTGACTCTCGTCCTAAGCTTTTCTCTCCTGTACAGCCTCACTCTCGTCCCAAGCCTCTCTGTCCTCTCCTACCTGACTATCGTCCGAAACATCTTTCTCCTGTCCACCCTAACTCGTCCGAAGCCTTTCTTTCGTGTCCCGCCTCGCTCTCGTCCCAAGCCTCTCTCTCCCATCCAGCCTGACTCTCGACACAAGCTTCTCTCTCTTGTCCTGCGTGACTTTCGTTGCAAGCCTCTCCCTACTGTCATGCCTGCCTAATGTCCAAAGCCTCTTACTCCTCTCCTACCTGACCTCTCGTCCAAAGCTTCTCTCTTCTGTCCTGCCTAACCCGCGTCCAATGCCTCTCTCTCCTATCCTGCCTGACTCTCGTCCCAAACCTCTCATTCCACTCCTACCTGACTCTCGTCCCAAGCCTCTCTCTCTTGTCATGCCTGACTCTCGTCTCAATTCCTCTCTCCTTTTCGGCTTGACTCTCGTCCCGAGCCTCTCTCTCCTGTCCAGCCTGATTATCCTCCCAATCCTCTCTGTCCTCTCTTACCTGACTCTCGTCCAAGCCTCTTTCTCCTGTCCAGCCTGACTCTCGTCCCAAGCCTCTCTTTCCAGTCCAGCCTCACTCTTGTCATAAGCCTCTCTCTTCTGTCCAGCCCGACTCTCGTCCCAAGTGTCTCTCTCCTGTTCAGCCTGACTCTCATCCCAAACCTCTCTCTCCTATCCAGCCTGACTCTCGTCCCACACGTCTCTCTTCTCTCCTACCTGACTCTCGTCCCAATCCTCTCTCTCCCGTTAGTCCTGATTCTCGTCCCAAGCCTCTCTCTCTTGTCCTGCCTGAGTCTTGTTCCAAGCCTCTCTCTCCTGTCCTGCCTGACTCTCGTCCTAAGCCTCTCTCTCTCCTGTCAAGCCGGAATCTCGTCCCAAGCCTCTCTCTCCTGTCCTGCCTGACTCTCGTCCCAAGCCTCTCTCTCCTTTCCTACCTAATTCTCGCCCCAAGCCTCTCTCTCATGTCAAGCTGGAATCTCGTCCCAAGCCTCTCTCTCCTTTCCTACCTAACTCTCGTCCCAAGCCTCTCTCTCCTGTCCAGCTGGAATCTCGTCCCAGGCCTTTATCTCATGTCCATCCTCACTTTCGTCCCAAGCTTCTCTCTCCTGTCATGCCTGACTCTCGTCCCAATCCTCCCTCTCTTCTGTCCTGCCCAAATCTAATTCCAAGCCTCTCTGTCCTATCCAGCCTGACTTTCGTCCTAACCCTGTCTCTTCTGTCCTGCATGACTCTCGTCCCAAGGCTATCTCTCTTATCCTACCTATCTCTCGTCCCAAGCCTCTCTCTCCTGTCCAGCTGGAATCTCGTTCCTAGACTTTATCTCATGTCCAGCCTCACTTTCGTCCCAAGCTTCTCTCTCCTGTCATGCCTGACTCTCGTCGGAAGCCTCTCTCTCCTGTTCTGCCTGACTTTCATCCCAAACCTCTCTCTCCTATCCAGCCTGACGGTCGTCCAAAGCCTCTCTCTCCTCTCCTACCTGACTCTCGTCCCAAGCTTCTTTCTCCTAGAAAGGATTGTTGTCCCAAGCCTCTCTCTACTGTCCAGCCTGACTCTCCTCCCGAACGTCTCTCTCCTGTCCAGCCTGACAATTCTCACAAGACTCTCTCTCCTCTCCTATCTGCCTCTCGGTCCAAGACTCTTTCTCCTGTCCAGCATAACTCTCGTCCCAAGCCTCTCTCTCCTGTCCAGCCTCACTCTCGTCATAAGCCTCTCTCTTTTGTCCAACCTGACTCTCGTCCCAAGCATCTCTCACCAGTTCAGCCTGACTCTCGTCCCAAGCCTCTCTCTCCTCTCCTACCTAACTCTCGTCCCAAGCCTCTCTCTCCTCTCCTACCTAACTCTCGTCCCAAGCCTCTCTCTCCTGTCCAGCTGGAGTCTCGTCCCAAGCCTCTATCTCCTGTCCAGCTTCACTTTCGTCTCTAGCTTCCCTCTCTCCTGTCATGCCTGACTCTCTTCCCAAGCCTCTCTTTCTTGTGATGCCTGACTCTCATCCCAAACGTCTCTCTCCTATCCAGCCTGACTCTTGTCCAAAACCTCTCTCTCCTCTCCTACTTGACTCTCGCCCCAAGCCCCTCTCTCTTGTGTAGCCTGACTGTTGTCCCAAGCCTCTCTCTCTTGTCCAACCGGAATCTCGTCCCAAGCCTCTCTCTTATGTCGAGCCTAACTTTTGTCCCAAGCCTCTCTCTCCTGTCCTCTCTGACTTTCGTCCCAAGCCTCTCTCTTCTGTCCTGCATGACTCTCGTCCCAAGGCTCTCTCTCCTATCCTACCTATCTCTCGTCCCAAGCCTCTCTCTTTCTCCTGTCAGGCCTGACTCTCGTCTCAGGCCTCTATCTTTTCTACTGCCTTACTCTCGTCCCAAGCCGGTCTCTCCTCTCTTACCTAACTCTCGTCCCAAGCCTCTCTCTAATATCCAATCTTACTTTCGACCCAAGCTTCTCCCTCCTGTCATGCCTGACTCTCGTCCCAAGCCTCACTCTCTTGTGCTACCTGACTCTCATCCCAAACCTCTCTCTCCTATCTAGCCTGACTCTTGACCAAAACCTCTCTCTCCTACCTACCTGACTCTCGTCACAAGCCCCTCTCTCCTGTGTAGCCTGACTGTTGTCCCAAGCCTCTCACTCCAGTCCAGCCGGAATCTCGTCTCAAGCCTCTCTCTCATGTCCAGCCTAAATTTTGTCCCAAGCCTCTATCTCCTGTCCTCCCTGACTCTCGTCCCAAGCCTCTCTCTTCTGTCCTGCATGACTCTCGTCCCAAGGCTCTCTCTCCTATCCTACCTATCTCTCGTCCCAAGCCTCTCTCTCTCTTGTCCAGCTGGAATCTCGTCCCAAGCCTTTATCTCATGTCCAGCCTCACTTTCGACCCAAGCTTCTATCTCCTGTCATGCCTGACTCTCGTCGGAAGCCTCTCTCTTCTGTCCTGCCTGACTCTCATTCCAAACCTCTCTCTCCTATGCAGCCTGACTCTCGTTCAAAGCCTCTCTCTCCTCCCCTTCCTGACTCTCGTCCCAAGCCTCTCTCTCCTTTCTAGCCTGATTGTTGTCCCAAGCCTCTCTCTACTGTCCAGCCTGACTCTCGTCCCCAACGTCTCTCTCCTGTCCTGCCTGACTATCCTCACAAGCCTCTCTCTCCTCTCCTATCTGCCTCTCGTCCCAAGACTCTTTCTCATGTCCAGCCTAAATCTCGTCCCAAGCCTCTCTTTCTTGTCCAGCCTCACACTCGTCATAAGCTTCTCTCTTATGTCCAGCCTGACTCCCCTCCTAAGTATCTCTCTCCAGTTCAGCCTGACTCATATCCCAAGCCTCTCTCTCTTATCCAGCCTGATTCTTGTCTCAAGTGTCTCTCTCGTTTCCTATCTGACTCTTGTCCTAAGCTTCTCTCTCCCATCAAGCCTGATTATCGTCCCAAACCTCTCTCTCCTGTACAGCCTGACTCTTGTCCCAAGCCTCTCTCTACTGTCTATGCTTACTCTCTTCCCAATCCTCCGTCTCCTGTCCTGCCTGAGTCTTGTCCCTAGCCTGTCTCTCCTCTCCTACCTGACTCTCGTC
Source organism: Panulirus ornatus (assembly GCF_036320965.1). NCBI lineage: Eukaryota > Metazoa > Arthropoda > Malacostraca > Decapoda > Palinuridae > Panulirus > Panulirus ornatus. The sequence continues at coordinate 50,523,368 of NC_092228.1, forward strand.
CCAAGAGTCTCTCTTCTGCCCTGCCTGACTCTCGTCCCAATCCTCTTTCTCCTCTCCTGCCTAACTCTCGTCCCAAGCCGCATTCTCCTGTCCAGCATCGCTTTCGTTAGAAGCACCTCTCTCGTTTTCGGTCTGACTCTCGGCCTAAGCTTTTCTCTCCTGTCCAGCCTGACTCTCGTTCCAAGCCTCTCTCTCCTGTCCAACAGGAATCTCGTCCCAAGCCTCTATCTCCAGTCCATCCTCGTTTTTGTCCCAAGCTTTCCTCTCTTGTCATGCCTGACTCTCGTCCCAAGCCTCTCTCTCCTCTCCTTCCTGGGTTTCATCCCAAGCCTCTATCTCCTATCCACCCTGACTCTCGTCCCAAGCCTCTCTTTACTGTCTAGCCTTACTCTCGTCCCAATCCTCCCTCTCCTGTCCTGCTTGACTCTCGTCCTAAGCCTCTCTCTCCTGCCCTGCCTGACTTTCGTCCCAAGCCTCTCTCTTCTCTCCTGCCTAACTCTCGTCCCAAGGCTCTCTCTCCTATCGAGCCGGAATCTCGTCCCAAGCCTCTCTCTCCGGTCAATCCTCACTTTCGTACTAGCTTCTTCTCTCCTGTCATGCCTGACTCTCATCCCAAGCCTCTTTCCCCTGTAATGCCTGGGTCTCATCCCAAGCCTCTCTCTCCTATCCACCCTGACTCTCGTCCCAAGCCTCTCTTTACTGTCTAGCATTACTATCGTCCAAATTCTCCCTCTCCTGTCCTGCCTGACTCTCGTCCGAAGCCTCTCTCTCCTGTCCTGCCTGACTCTCGTCCCAAGCCTCTCTCTTCTGTCCTGCCTGACTCTCGTCCTAAGTCTCTATCTCCTGTCATGGTTGACTATCGTCTCAAGCCTCTGCCTCCTATGCAGCCTGACTCTCGTCACAAGTTCTCTCTCTTATCCCGTCTGACTCTCGTTGCAAGCCTATCTCTCCAGTTTTGCCTGCCTCGCGTCTAAAGCCTCTTATTCCTCTCCTGCCTGATTTTTGTCCAAAGGTTCTCTCTTCTTTCCTGCCTGACTCACGTCGGAAGCCTCTCTCTCCTATCCAGCCTGATTGTTGTCCCAAGCCTCTCTCTACTGTCCAATCTGACTCTCGTCCCGAACGTCTCTCTTCTGTCCAGCCGGACTATTCTCACAAGATTCTCTCTCCTCTCCTATCTGCCTCTCGTCCAAAGACTCTTTCTCCTGTCCAGCCTAACTCTCGTCCAGCCTAACTCTCTTTCCTGTCCAACCTCACTCTCGTCATAAGCCTCTCTCTTCTGTCCAGCCTGACTCTCGTCCCAAGCATCTCTCTCCAGTTCAGCCTGACTCACATCCCAAGCCTCTCTATCCTATCCAGCCTGAATCTTGTTTCAAGCGTCTCTCTCCTCTCCTATCTGACTCTCGTCCTAAGCCTCTCTCATCGAGCCTGATTCTCGTCCCAAGCCTCTCTCTCCTGTACAGCCTGACGCTTGTCCCAAGCCTCTCTCTACTGTCTATGCTTACTCTCGTCCCAATCCTCCGTCTCCTCTCTTGCCTGACTCTAGTCCCAAGCCTTTCTCTCCTGTCCTGCCTGACTCTGGTCTAAAGAGTCTCTCCTCTGCCCTGCCTGACTCTCGTCCCAATCCTCTCTCTCCTCTCCTGCCTAACTCTCGTCCCAAGCCTCTTTCTTCTGTCCAGCATCACTTTCGTCAGAGGCACCCTCTCTCCTTTTCGGTCTGACTCTCGTCCTAAGATTTTCTCTCCTCTCCAGCCTGACTCTCGCCCTAAGCCTCTCTCTCCTCTCGTACCTGACTATCGTCCGAAGCATCTTTCTCCTGTCCACCCTGACTCTCGTCCGAAGCTTTCTTTCCTGTCCCGCCTAGCTCTCGTCCCAAGCCTCCCTCTACTGTTATGCCTGACTCTCTTCCCATGCCTCTCTCTCCTATCCAGCCTGACTCTCGTCACAAGATTCTCTCTCTTGTCCTGCGTGACTTTCGTTGCAAGCCTCTCCCTACTGTTATGCCTGCCTAATGTCCAAAGTCTCTTATTCCTCTCCTACCTGACTCTCGTCCAAAGCTTCTTTCTTCTGTCATGCCTAACTCGCGTCCAATGACTATCTTCCCTGCTTTCCTGCCTGACTCTCGTCGCAAGCCCATCTCTCACTCCTCTCCTACCTGACTCTCGTCCCAAGCCTCTCTCTCCTGTCATGCCTGACTCTCGTCCCAGGCCTCTCTCTTCTTTACTGCCTGACTTCTTTCTAAGCCTACCTCTCCTCTCTTACCCAACTCTCGTCCCAAGCCTCTCTTTCCTGTCCAGAATCACTTTTGTCCCAAGCTTTTCTCTCCTGTTATGCCTGACTCTCGTCCCAAGCCTCACTCTCTACTGTCCTGCCCGACTCTCATTCCAAGCCTCTCTCTCCTATCCAGCCTGACTCTCGTCCTAACTCTGTCTCTGCTGTCCTGCCAGACTCTCGTACCAAACCTCTCTCTTCTGTCCTGCCTAACTGTCGTCCGAAGCCTCTCTCTACTCTCCTACCTAACTCTTGTCCCAAGCCTCTCTCTCCTGTCCAGTCTCGCTTTCGTCAGAATCACCTCTCTCCTTTTCGGTCTGATTCTCTTCCCAAGCCTTTCTCTCTTGTCCAGCCTGAATCTCGTCCCAAGTCTCTCTTTCCCCTCCTACCTTACTCTCGTCCCAAGCCTCTTTCTCCTGTCCAGCCTGACTCTCTTCCCAAGCCTTTCTTTCCTGTCCCGCTTCACTCTCGTCCAAAGCCTCTCTCTCTCCTGTCATGCCTGACTCTCGTCGCAAGCCTCTCTCTCTTGTCCAGCGGGAATCTCGTCCCAAGCCTCTCTCTCGTGTCCAGCCTCACTTACGTCCCAAGCTTCTCTTTCCTGTCCCGCCTCACTCTCGTCCCAATCCTCTCTCTCGTGTCCAGCCTGACTCTCGTCCCAAGCCACTCTGTACTGTCTAGCCTTACTCTTGACCCAATCCTCCCTCTCCTGTCCTGCCTGACTGTCGTCATAAGCCTCTCTCACCTGTCCTCCCTGACTCTCGTCACAATCCTCTCTCTTCTCTCTTGCCTGACTCTCGTCCCAAGCCTCTCTCTACTCTCCTACCGAACTCTCGTCCCAAGCCTCTCTCTCCTGTCCAGCTGGAATCTCGTCCCAAGCCTCTATCCCCTGTCCATCCTCACTTTCGTCCCTAGCTTCTCTCTCCTGTCATGCCTGAATCTCGTCCCAAGCCTCTCTCCCTTGTCCTGCCTGACTCTCATCCCAAACGTCTCTCTCCAATCCAGTCTGACTCTTGTCCAAAGTCCCTCTCTCCTCTCCTATCTGACTCTCTTCCCAAGCGTCTCTCTCGTGTCTATCCTGACTGATGTTCCAAGCCTCTTTCTCCTGTCCTGCCGGAACCTCCTCCCAAGCCTCTCTCTCTTGCCCAGCCTCACTTTCGTCCCAACCCTCTCTCTCATATCCTCCCTGACATTCGTCCCAAGCCTCTCTCTTCTGTCTTGCCTGACTCTCGTCCTAAGGCTCTCTCTCCTCTCCTACCTAACTCTCGTCCCAAGCCGCTCTCTCCTGTCCAGCTGAAATCTCGTCCCAGGCCTATATTTCATGTCCATCCTCACTTTCGCCCCCAAGCTTCTCTCTCCTGTCATGGCTGACTCTCTTCCGAAGCCTCTCTTTCCTGTCCTGCCTGACTCTCATCCCAAACCTCTCTCTCCTATCCATCCTGACTGTCGTCCAAAGCCTCTCTCTCCACTCCTACCTGACTCTCGTCCGAAGCCTCTCTCTCCTGTCATGCCTGACTCTTGTCCCAGGACTCTATCTTCTGTACTGCCTGACTCTCGTCTCAAGCCTGTCTCTCCTCTCCTACCTAACTCTCGTCGCAAGCCTCTCTCTCCTGTCCAGACTCACTTTCGACCCAAGCTTCTCTCTCCTGTCATTCCTGACTCTCGTCCCAAGCCTCCCTCTCTCCTGTCCTGCACGACTCTCATTCCAAGCCTCTCTCTCCTATCCATCCTGACTCTCGTCCCAAACCTATCTCTCCTCTCCTACCTGACTCGTCCCAATCCTCTTTCTCCTGTCCCGCCTGACTCTCGTCGAAAGCCTCTCTCGTCTGTCCTGCTTTACTCTCGTTCCAAGCCTCTCTTTCCTGTCAAGCCTGACTCTCGTCTCAAGCATCTCTCTCTTGTCAAGCCTCAGTCTCGTCCAAGCCTCTCTTTACTGTCTAAACTTCTCGTCCCAATCCTCCCTCTCCTGTTCTGCCTGACTCTCGTCCTAAGCCTGTCTCTGCTGTCCTGCCAGACTCTCCTCTCATGCCTTTCTCTACTGTCCTGCCTAACTGTCGTCCCAAGCCTCTCTCTCCTCTCCTACCTAACTCTCGTCCCAATCCTCTCTCTCCTGTCCAGTCTCGCTTTCGTCAGAAGCACCCCTCTCCTTTTTCGGTCTGACGCTCGTCCCAAGCCTATCTCTCTTGTCCAGCCTGAATCTTGTTCCAAGCTTCTCTCTCCTCTCCTACCTTACCCTCGTCCCAAGCCTCTTTCTCCTATCCGGCGTCAATATCCTTTCAAGCCTTTCTTTCCTGTCCCGCTTCACTCTCCTTCCAAGCCTCTCTATCCTGTCATGCTTGACTCTTGTCCCAGCCTCTCTATACTGTCCATCCGGAATTTCGTGCCAAGCCTTTCTCTCGTGTCCAGCCTCACTTTCGTCCCAAGCTTCTCTTTCCTTCTCCGCCTCACTCTCGTCCCAAGCCTCTCTCTCCTGTACAGCCTGACTCTCGCCCCATGCTTCTCTTTATTGACTAGCCTTAATCTTGACACAAACCTATCTCTCCTGTCGTGCCTGACTGTCGTCCTAAGCCTCTCTCTCCTTTCCTCCCTTACTCTCGTCACAAGCCTCTCTCTTCTGTCCTGCCTGACTCTCGTCGCAAGCCTCTCTCTCCTCTCCTACCTAACTCTCGTCCCAAGCCTCTCTCTCCAGTCCAGCTGGAGTCTCGTCCTAAGCCTCTATCTCCTGTCCAGCTTCACTTTCGTCCCTAGCTTCTCTCTCTCCTGTCATGCCTGACTCTCTTCCCAAGCCTCTCTCTCTTGTGATGCCTGACTCTCATCACAAACGTCTCTCTCCTATCCAGCCTGACTCTTGTCCAAAACCTCTCTCTCCTCTCCTACCTGACTCTCGTCCCAAGCCTCTCTCTCCTGTGTAGCCTGACTGTTGTCCCAAGCCTCTCACTCCTGTCCAGCCGGAATCTCGTCCCAAGCCTCTCTCTCATGCCCAGCCTAAATTTTGTCCCAAGCCTCTCTCTCCTGTCCTCCCTGAGTCTCGCCCCAAGCCTCTCTCTTCTGTCCTGCATGACTCTCGTCCGAAGGCTCTCTCTCCTATCCTACCTATCTCTCGTCCCAAGCTTCTCTCTCCTGTCCAGCTGGAATCTCGTCCCAAGCCTTTATCTCATATTCAGCCTCACTTTCGTCCCAAGCTTCTCTCTCCTGTCATGACTGACTCTCGTCGGAAGCCTCTCTCTCTCCCGTCCTGCCTGACTCTCATCCCAAACTTCTCTCTCCTATCCAGCATGACTCTCATCCAAAGCCTCTCACTCCTCTCCTTCCTGACTCTCGTCCCAAGTCTCTCTCCCGTTTCTAGCCTGATTGTTTTCCCAAACCTCTCTCTACTGTCCAGCCTGACTCTCGTCCCCAACGTCTCTCTCCTGTCCAACATGACTATCCTCACAAGCCTCTCTCTCCTCTCCTATCTACCTCTCGTCCCAAGACTCTTTCTCCTGTCCAACCTAACTCTCATCCCAAGCCTCTCTTTCCTGTCCAGCCTCACTCTCGTCATAAGCCTCTCTCTTCTTTCCAGCCTGACTCTCGTCCAAAGCATCTCTCTCCAGTTCAGCCTGACTCACATCGAAAGACTCTCTCTCTTATCCAGCCTGACTCTTGTCTCAAGTGTCTCTCTCCTCTCCTATCTGACTCTCGTCCTAAGCCTCTCTCTCCCATCAAGCCTGATTCTCGTCCCAAGCCTCTCTCTCCTGTACAGCCCGACTCTTGTCCCAAGCCTCTCTCTACTGTCTATGCTTAATCTAGTCCCAATCCTCCGTCTCCTGTCCTGCCTGACTCTCGTCCCAAGCCTTTCTCTTCTGTCCTGCCTGACTCTCGTCCCAAGAGTCTCTCTTCTGCCCTGCCTGACTCTCTTCCCAATCCTCTCTCTCCTCTCCTGCCTAACTCTCGTCCCAAGCCTCTTTGTCCTGTCCAGCATCGCTTTCGTCAGAATTACCTCTCTCCTTTTCGGGCTGACTCTTGGCCTAAACTTTTCTCTCCTGTCCAGCCTGACTCTCGTTCCAAGCCTCTCTCTCCTCTCCTACCTGACTATCGTACGAAGCATCATTCTCCTGTCCACCCTGACTCTCGTCCGAAGCCTCTCTTTCCTGTCCCGCCTCGCTCTCGTCCCAAGCCTCTCTCCCCTGTTATGCCTGACTCTTGACCAAAGCCTCTCTCCTATCCAGCCTGACTCTCGTCACAAGCTTCTCTCTCTTGTCTTGCGTGACTATCGTTGCAAGGCTCTCCCTACTGTCATTCCTGCCTAATGTCTAAAGCTTCTTGTTCCTAAGCCTCTTGTTCCTAACCTGTTGAACCTAACCTAACCTACCTGACTCGTCCAAAGCTTCTCTCTTCTGTCCTGCCTAACTCGCGTCCAATGCCTCTCTCTCCTGTCCTGCTTGAATATCGTCCCAAACCTCTCATTCCTCTCCTACCTGACTCTCGTCCCAAGCCTCTCTCTCTTTTCATGCCTGACTCTCGTCCCAATTCCTCTCTCCTTTTTGGCTTGATTCTCGTCCCGAGCCTCTCTCTCCTGTCCAGCCTGATTATCCTCCCAAGCCTCTCTGTCCTCTCTTATCTAACTCTCGTCCCAAGCCTATTTCTCCTGTCCAGCCTGACTCTCGTCCCAAGCCTCTCTTTCCCGTCCACCATCACTCTCGTCATAAGCCTCTCTCTTCTGTCCAGCCTGACTGTCGTCCTAAGCATCTCTCTCCTGTTCAACCTGACTCTCATCCCGAGCCTCTCTCATGTCCTGCCTGAGTCTTGTTCCGAGCCTCTCTATACTGTCTAACTTAACTCTCGTCCCAATCCACCGTCTCCTGTCCTGCCTGACTCTCGTCCTAAGACTCTCTCTCCTGTCCTGCCTGACTCTCGTCCCAAGCCTCTCTCTTCTTTACTGCCTGACTCTCGTCCCTAGTCTCTATCTCCTTTCCTACCTAACTCTCGTCCCAAGCCTCTCTCTCCTCTCCTACCTGACTCTCGTTACAAGCCTCTCTATCCCGTCTATCCGGAATCTCGTCCCAAGCCTCTCTTTCCGGTCCATCCTCACTTTCGTCCCAAGCTTCCCTCTCTTGTCATGATTGACTCTCGTCCCAAGCCTCTCTCTCCTGTCCTTCCTGGGTCTCAACCCAAGCCTCTCTCTCCTATCTACCCTGACTCTTCTCCAAAGCCTCTCTTTACTGTCTAGCCTTACTCTCGTCCCAATCCTCCCTCTCCTGCCCTGCTTGACTCTAGTCCTATGCCTCTCTCTCCTGCCCTGCCTGAGTCTCGTCCCAAGCCTCTCTCTCCTGTCAAGACGGAATCTCGTCCCAAGCCTCTCTCTCCTGTCAAGACGGAATCTCGTCCGAAGCCTCTCTCTCCGGTCAATCCTCACTTTCGTCCCTAGCTTCTTCTCTCCTGTCCTGCCTGACTCTCGTCCTAAGTCTCTCTCTCCTGTCATGGCTGACTATCGTCTCAAGTCTCTGCCTCCTATCCAACCTGACTCTCGCCACAAGTTCTCTCTCTTTTCCCGTCTGACTCTCGTTGCAAGCCTATCTCTCTAGTCTTTCCTGCCTCGCGTCCAAAGCATCTTATTCCTTTCCTACCTGATTTTTGTCGAAAGCTTCTCTCTTCTTTCCTGTATGACTCGCGTTCAAAGCCTCTCTCTCCTTTCCTGCCTGACTCTCGTCCCAAACCTCTCACTCCTCTCCTACCTGACTCTCAGTCACAAGCCTCTCTATCCCGTCCATCCGGAATTTTGTGCCAAGCCTCTCTCTCGTGTCCAGCCTCACTTTCGTCCTAAGCTTCTCTTTCTTGTCCCGCCTCACTCTCGTCCCAAGCCTCTTTCTCCTGTCCAGCCTAACTCTCGTCCCATGCCTCTCTTTATTGTCTAGCCGTACTCTTGACCCAATCCTCTCTCTCCTGTCGTGCCTGACTGTCGTCCTAAGCCTCTCTCTCCTGTCCTCCCTGACTCTCGTCACAATCCTCTTTCTTCTGTCTTGCCGGACTCTCGTCCCAAGACTCTCTATCCTCTCCTACCTAACTCTCGTCCCAAGCCTCTCTCTCCTGTACAGCTGGAATCTTGTCCCAAGCCTCTATATCCTGTCCAGAATCACTTTCCTCCCTAGCTTTTCTCTCCTGTCATTCCTGACTCTCGTCCTAAGCTTCTCTCTTTTGTGATGCCTGACTCTCATCCTAAACTTCTCTCTCTCATCTAGCCTGACTCTTGTCCAAAATCTCTCTCTCCTCTCCTACCTGACTCTCGTCCCAAGCCCCTCTCTCCTGTGTAGCCTGACTGTTGTCACAAGCCTCTCTCTCTGGTCCAACCGGAATCTCGTCCCAAGCCTCTCTCTTATGTCGAGCCTAAATTTTGTCCCAAGCCTCTCTCTGCTGTCCTACCTGACTCTCGTCCCAAGCCTCTCTCTTCTGTCCTGCATGACTCTCGTCCCAAGGCTCTCTCTCCTATCCTACCTATCTCTCGTCCAATGCCTCTCTCTCCTGTCTAGCTGGAATCTCGTCCCAAGACTTTATCTCATGTCCAGCCTCATCTTCGTCCCAAGCTTCTCTCTCGTGTCATACCTGACTCTCGTCGGAAGCCTCTCTCTCCTGTCCTGCCTGACTCTCATCCCAAACCTCTCTCTCTTATCCAGCCGGACTGTCGTCCAAAGTCTCTCTGTCCTCTCCTAGCTAACTCTCGTCCCAAGCCTATCTCTCCTATCAGGCATGACTCTCGTCCCAGGACTCTATCTTTTATACTGCCTGAATCTCTCCCAAGCCTGTCTCTCCTCTCCTACCTAACTCTCGTCCCAAGCCTCTCTCTAATATCCAGACTTTCTTTCGACCCAAGCTTCTCTCTCCTGTCATGCCTGACTCTCGTCCAAAGCCTCCCTCTCTTGTGATGCCTGACTCTCATCCCAAACCTCTCTCTCCTATCTAGCCTGACTCTTGTCCAAAACCTCTCTCTCCTCTCCTACCTGACTTTCGTCACAAGCCTCTCTCTCCTGTGTAGCCTGACTGTTGTCCCAAGCCTCTCACTCCTGTCCAGCCGGAATCTCGTCCCAAGCCTCTCTCTCATGTCCAGCCTAAATTTTGTCCCAAGCCTCTCTCTCCTCTCCTACCTGACTCTCGTCCCAAGCCTCTCTCTTCTGTCCTGCATGACTCTCGTCCCAAGGCTCTCTCTCCTATCCTACCTATCTCTAGTCCCAAGCCTCTCAATCCTGTCAAGCTGGAATCTCGTCCCTAGCCTTTCTCTCATGTCCAGCCTCACTTTCGTCCCAAGCTTCTCTCTCCTGTCATGCCTGACTCTCGTCGGAAGCCTCTCTCTCCTGTCCTGCGTGACTCTCATCCCAAACCTCTCTCTCCTATGCAGCCTGACTCTCGTCCAAAGCCTCTCTCTCCTCTCCTTCCTGACTCTCGTCCCAAGCCTCTCTCTCCTTTCTAGCCTGATTGTTGTCCCAAGCCTCTCTCTACTGTCCAGCCTGACTCTCGTCCCGAACGTTCTCTCTCCTGTCCAGCCTGACTATCCTCACAAGGCTCTCTCTCCTCTCCTATCTGCCTCTCGTCCCAAGACTCTTTCTCCTGTTCAGCCTAACTCTCGTCCCAAGCCTCTCTTTCCTGTCCAGCCTCACTCTCGTCATAAGCTTCTCTCTTCTGTCCAGCCTGAATCCCCTCCCAAGTATCTCTCTCCAGTTCAGCCTGACTCACATCCCAAGACTCTCTCTCTTATCCAGCCTGACTCTTGTCTCAAGGGTCTCTCTCGTCTCCCATCTGACTCTTGTCCTAAGCATCTCTCTCCCATCAAGCCTGATTATCGTCCCAAGACTCTCTCTCCTGTACAGCCTGACTCTTGTCCCAAGACTCTCTCTACTGTCTATGCTTACTGTCGTCCCAATCCTCCGTCTCCTGTCCTGCCTGACTCTCGTCCCAAGCCTTTCTCTCTTCTGTCTGACTCTCGTCCCAATTGTCTCTCCTCTGCCCTGCCTGACTTTCGTCCCAATCCTCTTTCTCCTCTCCTGCCTAACTCTCGTCCCAAGCCTCTTCTCCTGTCCAGCATCGCTTTCGTCAGAAGCACCTCTCTCCTTTTCGGGCTGACTCTCGGCCTAAGCTTTTCTCTCCTGTCCATCCTGACTCTCGTTCCAAGCCTCTCTCTCCTCTACGACCTGACTATCGTCCGAAGCATCTTTCTCCTGTCCACCCTGACTCTCGTCTGAAGCCTCTCTTTCCTGTCACGCCTCGCTCTCGTCCCAAGCCTCTCTCCCCTGTTACGCCTGACTCTCGTCCTAAGCCTCTCTCCTATCCAGCCTGACTCTCGTCACAAGCTTCTCTCTCTTGTCCTGCGTGAATCTCGTTGCAAGCCTCTCCCTACTGTCATTCCTGCCTAATGTACAAAGCCTCTTGTTCCTCTCCTACCTGACTCTCGTTCAAAGCTTCTTTCTTCTGTCCTGCCTAAATCGCGTACAATGCCTCTCTCTCCCGTCATGCCTGACTCTTGTCCCAAACCTCTCACTCCTCTCCTACCTTACTCTCGTCCCAAGCCTCTCTCTCTTTTCATGCCTGACTCTCGTCCCAATTCCTCTCTCCTTTTCGGCTTGACTCTCGTCCCGAGCCTCTCTCTCCTGTCCAGCCTGATTATCCTGCCAAACCTCTCTGTCCTCTCGTATCTGACTCTCGGCCCAAGCCTCTTTCTCCTGTCCAGCCTGACTCTCGTCCCAAGTCTCTCTTTCCCGTCCAGCCTCACTCGCGTCATAAGCCTCTCTCTTCTGTCCAGCCTGACTCTCGTCCTAAGTATCTCTCTCCTGTTCAGCCTGACTCTCATCGTAAGCCTCTCTCTCCTATCCAGCCTAACTCTCGTCTCACGCGTCTCTCTCCTCTCCTACCTGACACTCGTCCCAATCCTCTCCCTCCCGTCAGTACTGATTCTCGTCCCAAGACTGTCTCTCTTGTACTACCTGAGTCTTGTTCCAAACCTCTTTCTATTGTGTAACTTAACTCTGGTCCGAATCCACCGTCTCCTGTCCTGCCTGACTCTCGTCCTAAGACTCTCCTGTCCTGCCTGACTCTCGTCCCAAGCCTCTCTCTCTGTACTGCCTGACTCACGTCCCAAGCCTCTCTCTCCTTTCCTACCTAACTGTCGTCCCAAGCCTCTCTCTCCTGTCAAGCCGGAATCTCGTCCCAAGCCTCTCTCTCCGGTCCATCCTCACTTTTGTCCCAAGCTTTCCTCTCTTGTCATGCCTGACTCTCGTCCCAAGCCTCTCTCTCCTCTCCTTCCTGGGTTTCATCCCAAGCCTCTCTCTCCTATCCACCCTGACTCTCGTCCCAAGCCTCTCTTTACTGTCTAGCCTTACTCTCGTCCCAATCCTCCCTCTCCTGTCGTGCTTGACTTTCGTCCTAAGCCTCTCTCTTCTGTCCTGCCTGACTCTCGTCCCAAGCCTCTCTCTCCTGTCAAGCCGGAATCTCGTCCCAAGCCTCTCTGTGTGGTCAATCCTCACTTTCGTTCCTAGCTTCTTCTCTTCTGTCATTCCTGCCTCTCGTCCCAAGTCTCTCTCCCCTGTCCGTCCTGGGTCTCATCCCAAGCCTCTCTCTCCTCTCCACCCTGACTCTCGTCCCAAGCCTCTCTTTACTGTCTAGACTTACTCTCGTCCAAATCCTCACTATCCTGTCCTGCCTGACTCTCGTCCAAGCCTCTCTCTCCTGTCCTGCCTGACTCTCGTCCCAAGCCTCTCACTTCTGTCCTGCCTGACTCTCGTCGTAAGACTGTCTCTCCTGTCATGGCTGACTATCGTCTCAAGCCTCTGCCTCCTATCCAATCTGACTCTCGTCACAAGTTCTCTCTCTTTTCCCGTCTGACTCTCGTTGCAAGCCTATCTCTACAGTCTTGCCTGCCTAGCGTCGAAATCCTCTTATTCCTCTCCTGCCTGATTTTTGTCAAAGCTTCTCTCTTCTTTCCTGCCTGACTCACGTTCAAAGCCTCTCTCTCCTTTCCTGCCTGACTCTCGTCCCAAACCTCTCACTCCTCTCCTACCTGACTCTCGTCACAAGCCTCTCTATCCCGTCCATCCGGAATTTTCTGCCAAGCCTCTCTCTCGTGTCCAGCCTCACTTTCGTCACAAGCTTCTCTTTCCTGTCCCGCCTCGCTCTCGTCCCAAGCCTCTCTCTCCTGTCCAGCCTAACTCTCATCCCATGCCTCTCTTTATTGTCTAGCCTTACTCTTGACCTAATCCTCTCTCTCCTGTCGTGCCTGAATGTCGTCCTAAGCCTCTCTCTCCTGTCCTCCCTGACTCTCGTCACAATCCTCTTTCTTCTGTCTTGCCGGACTCTCGTCCCAAGCCTCTCTCTCCTCTCCTACCTAACTCTCGTCCTAAGCCGCTCTCTCCTGTCCAGCTGGAATATCGTCCCAAGCCTCTATCTCCTGTCCAGCCTCACATTCCTACCTAGCTTTTCTCTCCTGTCATGCCTGACTCTCGTCCTAAGCCTCTCTCTCTTGTGATGCCTGACTCTCATCCCAAACCTCTCTCTCCTATCTAGCCTGACTCTTGTCCAAAACCTCTCTCTCCTCTCCTACCTGAATCTCGTCCCAAACCCCTCTCTCCTGTGTAGCCTGACTGTTGTCCCAAGCCTCTCTCTCCTGGCCAACCGGATTCTCGTCCCAAGCCTCTCTCTCCGGTCCATCCTCACTTTTGTCCCAAGCTTTCCTCTCTTGTCATGCCTGACTCTCTTCCCAAGCCTCTCTATCCCCTCCTTCCTGGGTTTCATCCCGAGCCTCTCTCTCCTATCCACCCTGACTCTCGTCCCAAGCCTCTATTTACTGTCTAGCCTTACTCTCGTCCCAATCCTCCCTCTCCTGTCCTGCTTGACTTTCGTCCTAAGCCTCTCTCTAATGCCCTGCCTGATTTCGTCCCAAGCCTCTCTCTTCTCTCCTGCCTGACTCACGTCCCAAGCCTCTCTCTCCTGTCAAGCCGGAATCTCGTCCCAAGCCTCTCTCTCTGGTCAGTCCTCACTTTCGTCCTAGCTTCTTCTCTCCTGTCATGCCTGACTCTCGTCCCAAGCCTCTCTCCCCATTCCTGCCTGGGTCTTATCCCAAGCCTCTCTCTTCTATCCACCCTGACTCTCGTCCCAAGCCTCTCTTTACTGTCTAGCCTTACTCTCGTCCAAATCCTCCCTCTCCTGTAATGCATGACTCTCGTCCTAAGCCTCTCTCTCCTGTCCTGTCTGACTCTCGTCCCAAGCCTCTCTCTTCTGTCCTGCCTGACTCTCGTCCTAAGTCTCTTTCTCCTGTCATGGCTGATTATCGTCTCAAGCCTCTGTCTCCTATGCAGCCTGACTCTCGTCACAAGTTCTCTCTCTTTTCCCGTCTGACTCTCGTTGCAAGCCTATCTCTCCAGACTTGCCTGCCTCGCGTCCAAAGCCTCTTATTACCCTCCTGCCTGGTTTTTGTCCAAAGCTTCTCTCTTCTTTCCCGCCTGACTCGCGTTCAAAGCCTATCTCTCCCCTCATGCCTGACTCTCGTCCGAAACCTCTCACTCCTCTCCTACCTGACTCTCGTCACAAGCCTCTCTATCCCGTCCAGCCGGAATTTTGTGCCAAGCATCTCTCTCGTGTACAGCCTCACTTTCGTCCCAAACTTCTCTTTCCTATCCCGCCTCACTCTCGTCCCAACACTCTCTCTCCTGTCCAGCGTAACTCTCGTCCCAAGCCTCTCTTTATTGTCTAGCCTTACTCTTGAACCAATCCTCCCACTCCTGTCGTGTCTGACTGTCGTCCTAAGCCTCTCTCTCCTGTCCTCCCTGACTCTCGTCACAATCCTCTCTCTTCTGTCTTGCCGGACTCGCGTCCCAATCCTCTCTCTTCTCTCCTACCTAACTCTCGTCCAAAGCCTCTCTCTCCTGTCCAGCTGGAATCTCGTCCCAAGCCTCTATCTCCTGTCCAGCCTCACATTCGTCCCTAGCTTTTCTCTCCTGTCATGCCTGACTCTCGTCCTAAGCCTCTCTCTCTTGTGATGCCTGACTCTCATCCCAAACCTCTCTCACCTATCTAGCCTAACTCTTGTCCAAAACCTCTCTCTCCTCTCCTACCCGACTCTCGTCCCAAGCCCCTCTCTCCTGTGTAGCCTGACTGTTGTCCCAAGCCTCTCTCTCCTGTCCAACCGGAATCTCGTCCCAAGCTTCTCTCTTATGTGGAACCTAACTTTTGTCCCAAGTCTCTCTCTCCTGTCCTCCCTGACTCTAGTCCCAAGCCTCTATCTTCTGTCCTGCATGACTCTCGTCCTAAGGCTCTCTCTCCTATACTATCTATCTCTCGTTCCAAGCCTCTCTCTCCTGTCCAGCTGGAATCTCGTCACAAGACTTTATATCATGTCCAGCCTCACTTTCGTCCCAAGCTTCTATCTCCTGTCATGCCTGACTCTCGTCGGAAGCCTCTCTCTCCTGTCCTGCCTGACTCTCATCACAAACCTCTCTCTCCTATCCAGCCTGACTCTCGTCCAAAGCGTCTCTCTCCTCTACTACCTGACTCACGTCCCAAGCCTCTCTCTCCTTTCTAGCCTGATTGTTGTCCCAAGCCTCTCTCTACTGTCCAGCCTGACTCTCGTCCCGAACGTCTCTCTCCTGTCCTTCCTGACTATTCTCACAAGATTCTCTGTCCATTACTATCTGCCTCTCGTCCCAAGACTCTTTCTCCTGTCCAGCCTAACTCTCGTCACAAGACTCTCTTTCCTGTCCAGCCTCACTCTCGTCATAAGCCTCTCCCTTCTGTCCAGCCTGACTCTCGTACCAAGCATCTCTCTCCAGTTCAGCCTGACTCACATCCCAAGCCTCTCTCTCCTATCCAGCCTGAATCTTGTTTCAAGCGTCTCTCTCCTCTCCTATCTGACTCTCGTCCTAAGCCTCTCCTATCAAGCCTGATTCTCGTCCCAAGCCTCTCTCTCCTGTATAGCCTGACTCACCTCCCAAGCCTCTCTCTACTGTCTATGCTTACTCTCGTCCCAATCCTCCGTCTCCTCTCTTGCCTGACTCTAGTCCCAAGCCTTTCTCTTATGTCCTGCCTGACTCTGGTCTAAAGAGTCTCTCTTCTGCCCTGCCTGACTCTCGTCCCAATCCTCTCTCTCCTCTCCTGCCTAACTCTCGTCCCAAGCCTCTTTCTTCTGTCCAGCATCACTTTCGTCAGAGGCACCTCTCTCCTTATCGGTCTGACTCTCGTCCTAAGCTTTTATCTCCTCTCCAGCCTGACTCTCGTCCTAAGCCTCTCTCTCCTCTCCTACCTGACTATCGTCCGAAACATCTTTCTCCTGTCCACCCTGACTCTCGTCCGAAGCTTTCTTTCCTGTCCCGCCTCGCTCTCGTCCCAAGCCTCTCTCTCCTGTCATGCCTGACTCTCTTCCCAAGCCTCTCTCTCCTATCCAGCCTGACTCTCGTTACAAGCTTCTCTCTCTTGTCCTGCGTGACTTTCGTTGCAAGCCTCTCCCTACTGTTATGCCTGCCTAATGTCCAAAGTCTCTTATTCCTCTCCTACCAGACTCTCGTCCAAAGCTTCTCTCTTCTGTCATGCCTAACTCGCGTCCAATGCCTCTCTTCCTTGTCCTGCCTGACTCTCATCCCAAACCTCTCATTCTTCTCGTACCTGACTCTCGTCCCAAGCCTCTCTCTCTCGTCATGCCTGACTCTCGACTCAGTTCCTCTCTCCTTTTCGGCTTGATTCTCGTTCCAAGCCTCTTTCTCCTGTCCAGCCTGACTCTCGTCCCAAGCCTCTCTTTCCCGTCCAGCCTCACTCTTGTCATAAGCCTCTTTCTTCTGTCCAGCCTGACTGTCGTCCCAAGTATCTCTCTCATATTCAGCCTGACTCTCATCCCAAACCTCTCTCTCCTATCAAGCCTGACTCTCGTCTCACGCGTCTCTCTCCTCTCCTACCTGACTCTCTTCCCAATCCTCTCTCTCCCGTTAGTCCTGATTCTCGTCCCAAGCCCCTCTCTCTTGTCCTGCCTGAGTCTTGTTCCAAGCCTCTCTCTACTTTCTAACTTCGCTTTCGTCAGAATCACCTCTCTCCTTTTCGGTTTGACTCTCTTCCCAAGCCTTTCTCTTTTGTCCAGCCTGAATCTCGTCCCAAGCCTCTCTTTCCTCTCCTACCTTACTCTCGTCCCAAGCCTCTCTGCTACTGTCTAGCCTTACTCTTGACCCAATCCTCCCTCTCCTGTCCTGCTGACTGTCGTCATAAGCCTCTCTCTCCTGTCCTCCCTGCCTCTCGTCACAATCCTCTCTCTTCTGTCTTGCCTAACTCTCGTCCCAAGCCTCTCTCTACTCTCCTACCGAACTCTCGTCCCAAGCCTCTCTCTCCTGTCCAGCTGGAATCTCGTCCCAATCCTCTATCTCCTGTCCAGCCTCACTTTCGTCCCTAGCTTCTCTCTCCTGCCATGCCTGACTCTCGTCCCAAGCCTCTCTCTCTTGTCCTGCCTGACTCTCATCCCAAACGCCTCTCTCCTATCCAGCCTGACTCTTGTCCAAAGTCTCTCTCTCCTCTCCTACCTGACTCTCGTCCCAAGCGTCTCTCTCCTGTCTATCCTGACTGATGTTCCAAGCCTCTCTCTCCTGTCCTGCCGGAATCTCCTCCCAAGCTTCTCTCTCTTGCCCAGCCTCACTTTCGTCCCAACCCTCTTTCTCATATCCTCCCTGACACTCGTCCCAAGCTTCTCTCTTCTGTCTTGCCTGACTCTCGTCCCAAGGCTCTCTCTCCTCACCTACCTAACTCTCGTCCCAAGACTCTCTCTCCTGTACAGCTGAAATCTCGTCCCAGGCCTTTATCTCATGTCCATCCTCACTTTCGTCCCAAGCTTCTCTCCCCTGTCCTGCCTGACTCTCATCCCAACCCTCTCTCTCCTGTCTAGCCTGACTGTTGTCCCAAAAGTCTTTCTACTGTCCAGCCTGACTCTCGTCCCAAGCCTGTCTTTGCTGTACAGCCTTACTCTCGTCCCAATCCTCTCTCTACTGTCCTGCCTGACTCTCGTCCTAAGCTCTCTCTCCTGTCATAGCTGACTATCGTCTCAAGCCTCTGTCTCCTATGTAGGCTGACTCTCGTCACAAGCTTCTCTCTCTTTTCCTGTCTGACTCTCGTTGCAAGACTATCTCTCCAGTCACGCTTGCCTCGCGTCCAAAGACTCTTATTCCTCTCCTGCCTGATTCTCGTCCAAAGCTTCTCTCTTCTTTCCTGCCTGACTCGCGCTCAAAGCCTCTCTCTCCATTCCTGCCTGACTCTCGTCGCAAACCCACCTCTCACTCCTCTCCTACCTAACTCTCGTCCCAAGCTTCTCTCTCCTATCATGCCTGACTCTCGTCCAAGGCCTCTCTCTTCTTTACTGCCTGACATCGTTCTAAGCCTACCTCTCCTCTCTTACCCAACTCTCGTCCCAAGCCTCTCTCTCCTGTCCAGAATCACTTTTGTCCCAAGCTTCTCTCTCATGTCATGCCTGACTCTCGTCCCAAGCCTCACTCTCTACTGTCCTGCCCGACTCTCATTCCAAGCCTCTCTCTCCTATCCAGCCTGACTCTCGTCCTAACTCTGTCTCTGCTGTCCTGCCAGACTCGCGTACCAAATCTCTCTCTTCTGTCCTGCGTAACTGTCGTCCAAAGCCTCTCTCTACTCTCCTACCCAACTCTTGTCGATGCCTCTCTCTCCTGTCCAGTCTCGCTTTCGTCAGAATCACCTCTCTCCTTTTCGGTCTGACTCTCTTCCCAAGCCTTTCTCTCTTGTCTAGCCTGAATCTGGTCCCAAGGCTCTCTTTCCTCTCATACCTTACTCTCGTCCCAAGCCTCTTTCTCTGTCCAGCCTGACTCTCGTCACAAGCCTTTCTTTCCTGTCCCGCTTCACTCTCGTCCCAAGGCCTCTCTCCTGTCATGCCTGACTCTCGTCGCAAGCCTCTCTCTCTTGTCCAGCGGGAATCTCGTCCCAAGCCTCTCTCTCGTGTCCAGCCACACTTTCGTCCCAAGCTTCTCTTTCCTGTCCAGCCTCACTCTCGTCCCAATCCTCTCTCTCGTGTCCAGCCTGACTCTCGTCCCAAGCCTCTCTGTACTGTCTAGCCTTACTCTTGATCCAATCCTCCCTCTCCTGTCCTGCCTGACTGTCGTGATAAGCCTCTCTCTCCTGTCCTCCCTGCCTCTCGTCACAATCCTCTCTCTTCTGTCTTGCCTAACTCTCGTCCCAAGCCTCTCTCTACTCTCCTACCGAACTCTCGTTCCAATCCTCTCTCTCCTGTCCAGCTGGAATCTCGTCCCAAACCTCTATCTCCTGTCCAGCCTCACTTTCGTCCCTAGCTTCTCTCTCCTGTCATGCCTGACTCTCGTCCCAAGCCTCTCTCTCTTGTCTTGCCTGACTCTCATCCCAAACGCCTCTCTCCTATCCAGCCTGACTCTTGTCCAAAGTCTCTCTCTCCTCTCCTACCTGACTCTCGTCCCAAGCGTCTCTCTCCTGTCTATCCTGACTGATGTTCCAAGCCTCTCTCTCCTGTCCTGTCGGAATCTCCTCCCAAGCCTCTCTCTCTTGCCCAGCCTCACTTTCGTCCAAACCCTCTCTCGTATCCTCCCTGACACTCGTCCCAAACCTCTTTCTTGTGTCTTGCCTGACTCTCGTCCCAAGGCTCTCTCCCCTCTCCTACCTAACTCTCGTCCCAAGCCTCTCTCTCTTGCCCAGCTGAAATCTCGTCCCAGGCCTTTATCTCATGTCCATCCTCACTTTCGTCCCAAGCTTCTTTCTCCTGTCCTGCCTGACTCTCATCCCAAAGCTCTCCCTCCTATCCAGCCTGACTGTCGTCCAAAGCCGCTCTCTCCTCTCCTACCTGACTCTCGTCCCAAGCCTCTCTCTCCTGTCTAGCCTGACTGTTGTCCCAAAACTCTTTCTACTGTCCAGCCTGACTCTCGTCCCAAGCCTGTCTTTACTGTCCAGCCTTACTCTCTTCCCAATCCTCACTCTTTTGACCTGCCTGACTCTCGTCCTAAGCTTCTCTCTCCTGTCCTAACTGACTCTCGTCCCAAGCCTCTCTCTCCTGTCCAACCTGACTCTCGTCACAAGATTATCTCTCTTTTCCTGTCTGACTCTCGTTGCAAGCCTATCTCTCCTGTTATGCCTGCCTCACGTCCAAAGCCTCTTATTCCTCTCCTGCCTGATTCTCGTTCAAAGCTTCTCTCTTCTTTCCTGCCTGACTCGCGTTCAAAGCCTCTCTCTCCTTTCCTGCCTGACTCTCGTCCCAAACCTCTCACTCATCTCCTACCTGACTCTCATCCCAAGCCTCTCTCTCCTGTCATGCCTGACTCTTGTCCCAGGCCTCTATCATCTGTACTGCCTGACTCTCGTCCCAAGCCTGTCTCTCCTCTCCTACCTAACTCTCGTCGCAAGCCTCTCTCTCCTGTCCAGACTCACTTTCGACCCAAGCTTCTCTCTCCTGTCATGCCTGACTCTCGTCACAAGCCTCCCTCTCTCCTGTCCTGCCTGACTCTCATTCCATGCCTCTCTCTCCTATCCATCCTGAATCTCGTCCCAAGCCTATCTCTCCTCTCCTATCTGACTCTCGTCCCAATCCTCTTTCTCCTGTCCCGCCTGAATCTCGTCGAAAGCCTCTCTCGTCTGTCCTGCAAGACTCTCGTTCCAAGCCTCTCTTTCATGTCAAGCCTGACTCTCGTCCCAAGCCTCTCTCTTGTCAAGCCTCAGTCTCGTCCAAGCCTCTCTTTACTGTCTAACCTTATTCTCGTCCCAATCCTCCCTCTCCTGTTCTGCCTGACTCTCGTCCTAAGCCTGTCTCTGCTGTCCTGCCAGACTCTCCTCTCATGCCTTTCTCTTCTGTCCTGCCTAACTGTCGTCCCAAGTGTCTCTCTCCTCTCCTACCTAACTCTCGTCCCAAGCCTCTCTCCCCTGTCCAGTCTCGCTTTCGTCAGAAGCACCTCTCTCCTTTTCGGTCTGACTCTCGTCCCAAGCCTATCTCTCTTGTCCTGCCTGAATCTGGTCCCAAGATTCTCTTTCATCACCTACCTTACTCTCGTCCCAAGCCTCTTTCTCCTGTCCAGCCTCAATCTCCTTTCAAGCCTGTCTTTCCTTTCCCGCTTCACTCTTCTTCGAAGCCTCTCTATCCTGGCATGCTTGACTCTAGCCCCATGCTTCTCTTTATTGTCTAACCTTACTCTTGACACAATCCTATCTCTCCTGTCGTGCCTGACTGTCGTCCTAAGACTCTCCTGTCATCCCTGACTCTCGTCACAAGCCTCTCTTTTCTGTCCTGCCTGACTCTCGTCCCAAACCTCTCTCACCTCTCCTACCTAACTCTAGTACCAAGCCTCTCTCTCCTGTCCAGCTGGAATCTCGTCCCAAGCCACTATCTCCTGTCCAGCTTCACTTTCTTCCCCAGCTTCTCTCTCTCCTGTCATGCCTGACTCTCTTCCAAAGCCTCTCTCTCTTGTACTGCCTGACTCTCATCCCAAACGTCTGTCTCCTATCCAGCCTGACTCTTGTCCAAAGTCTCTCTCTCCTCTCCTACCTTACTCTCGTCCCAAGCGTCTCTCTCCTATCTATCCTGACTGATGTTCCAAGCCTCTCTCTCCTGTCCTGCCGTAATCTCCTCCCAAGCTTCTCTCTCTTGCCCAGCCTCACTTTCGTCCCAACCATCTCTCTCATATCCTCCCTGACACTCGTCCCAAGCCTCTCTCTTCTGTCTTGCCTGACTCTGGCCCAAGGCTCTCTCTCCTCTCCTACCTAACTCTCGTCCCAAGCGTCTCTCTCCTGTCCAGCTGAAATCTCGTCCCAGGCCTTTATCTCATGTCCATCCTCACTTTCGTCCCAAGCTTCTCTCTCCTGTCATGGCTGACTCTCGTCCCAAGCCTCTCTCTCCTGTCATGCCTGACTCTCTTCCCAAACCTCTCTCTCCTATCCAGCCTGACTGTCGTCCAAACCCGCTCTCTCCTCTCCTACCTGACTCTCGTCCCAAGCCTCTCTCTCCTGTCTAGCCTGACTGTTGTCCCAAAGCTTTTTCACTGTCCAACCTGACTCTCTCGTCCCAAGCCTGTCTTTACTGTCCAGCCTTACTCTCGTCCCAATCCTCACTCTTTTGACCTGCCTGACTCTCGTCCTAAGCTTCTCTCTCCTGTCCTAACTGACTCTCGTCCCAAGCCTCTCTCTCCTGTCTAGCCTGACTCTCGTCACAAGATTATCTCTCTTTTCGTGTTTGACTCTCGTTGCAAGCCTATCTCTCCTGTTATGTCTGCCTCACGTCCAAAGCCTCTTATTCCTCTCCTCTCTGATTCTCGTTCAAAGCTTCTCTCTTCTTTCCTGCCTGACTCGCGTTCAAAGCCTCTCTCTCCTTTCCTGCCTGACTCTCGTCCCCAAACCTCTCACTCATCTCCTACCTGACTCTCATCCCAAGCCTCTCTCTCCTGTCATGCCTGACTCTTGTCCCAGGCCTCTATCATCTGTACTGCCTGACTCTCGTCCCAAGCCTGTCTCTCCTCTCCTACCTAACTCTCGTCGCAAGCCTCTCTCTCCTGTCCAGACTCACTTTCGACCCAAGCTTCTCTCTCCTGTCATGCCTGACTCTCGTCACAAGCCTCCCTCTCTCCTGTCCTGCCTGACTCTCATTCCATGCCTCTCTCTCCTATCCATCCTGAATCTCGTCCCAAGCCTATCTCTCCTCTCCTATCTGACTCTCGTCCCAATCCTCTTTCTCCTGTCCCGCCTGAATCTCGTCGAAAGCCTCTCTCGTCTGTCCTGCAAGACTCTCGTTCCAAGCCTCTCTTTCATGTCAAGCCTGACTCTCGTCCCAAGCCTCTCTCTTGTCAAGCCTCAGTCTCGTCCAAGCCTCTCTTTACTGTCTAACCTTATTCTCGTCCCAATCCTCCCTCTCCTGTTCTGCCTGACTCTCGTCCTAAGCCTGTCTCTGCTGTCCTGCCAGACTCTCCTCTCATGCCTTTCTCTTCTGTCCTGCCTAACTGTCGTCCCAAGTGTCTCTCTCCTCTCCTACCTAACTCTCGTCCCAAGCCTCTCTCCCCTGTCCAGTCTCGCTTTCGTCAGAAGCACCTCTCTCCTTTTCGGTCTGACTCTCGTCCCAAGCCTATCTCTCTTGTCCTGCCTGAATCTGGTCCCAAGATTCTCTTTCATCACCTACCTTACTCTCGTCCCAAGCCTCTTTCTCCTGTCCAGCCTCAATCTCCTTTCAAGCCTTTCTTTCCTTTCCCGCTTCACTCTTCTTCGAAGCCTCTTTATCCTGGCATGCTTGACTCTAGCCCCATGCTTCTCTTTATTGTCTAACCTTACTCTTGACACAATCCTATCTCTCCTGTCGTGCCTGACTGTCGTCCTAAGACTCTCCTGTCATCCCTGACTCTCGTCACAAGCCTCTCTTTTCTGTCCTGCCTGACTCTCGTCCCAAACCTCTCTCACCTCTCCTACCTAACTCTAGTACCAAGCCTCTCTCTCCTGTCCAGCTGGAATCTCGTCCCAAGCCACTATCTCCTGTCCAGCTTCACTTTCTTCCCCAGCTTCTCTCTCTCCTGTCATGCCTGACTCTCTTCCCAAGCCTCTCTCTCTTGTGATGCCTGACTCTCATCCCAAACGTCTCTCTCCTATCCAGCCTGACTCTTGTCCAAAACCTCTCTCCTCTCCTACCTGACTCTGGTCCCAAGCCTCTCTCTCCTGTGTAGCCTGACTGTTGTCCCAAGCCTCTCACTCCTGTCCAGCCGGAATCTCTTCCTAAGCCCCTCTCTCATCCTGCCTAAATTTTGTCCCAAGCCTCTCTCTCCTGTCCTCCCTGACTCTCGTCCCAAGCCTCTCTCTTCTGTCCTGCATGACTCTCGTCCGAAGGCTCTCTCTCCTATCCTACCTATCTCTAGTCCCAAGACTCTCTCTCCTGTCCAGCTGGAATCTCGCCCCAAGACTTTATCTCATGTCCAGCCTCACTTTCGTCACAAGCTTCTCTCTCCTGTCATGCCTGACTCTCGTCGGAAGCCTCTCTCTCCTGTCCTGCCTGACTCTCATCCCAAACCTCTCTCTCCTATCCTTCCTGACTCTCGTCCCAAGTCTCTCTCTCCTTTCTAGCCTGATTGTTGTCCCAAGCCTCTCTCTACTGTCCATCCTGACTCTCGTCCCCAACGTCTCTCTCCTGTTCAGCCTGATTATCCTCACAAGCCTCTCTCTCCTCTCCTATCTGCCTCTCGTCCCAAGACTCTTTCTCCTGTCCAGTCTAACTCTCGTCCCAAGCCTCTCTTTCCTGTCCAGCCTTACTCTCGTCATAAGCCTCTCTCTTCTGTCGAGCCTGATTCTTGTCTGGAGTGTCTCTCTCCTCTCCTATCTGACTCTCGTCCTAAGCCTCTCTCTCCCATCAAGCCTGATTCTCGTCCCAAGCCTCTCTCTCCTGTACAGCCTGACTCTTGTCCCAAGCCTCTCTCTACTGCCTATGCTTACTCTCGTCCCAATCCTCCGTCTCCTGTCCTGCTTGACTCTCGTCCCAAGCCTTTCTGTCCTGTCCTGCCTGACTCTCGTCCCAAAGGTCTCTCTTCTGCCCTGCCTGACTCTTGTCCCAATCCTCTCTCTCCTCTCCTGCCTAACTTTCGTCCCAAGCCTCTTTCTCCTGTCCAGTATCGCTTTCGTGAGAAGCACCTCTCTCCTTTTCGGGCTGACTCTCGGCCTAAGCTTTTCTCTCCTGTCCATCCTGACTCTCGTTCCAAGACTCTCTCTCCTTTCTCCTACCTGACTATCGTCCGAAGCATCTTTCTCCTGTCCACCCTGACTCTCGTCCGAAGCCTCTCTTTCCTGTCCCGCCTCGTTCTCGTCCCAAGCCTCTCTCTCCTGTTATGCCTGACTCTCGACCTAAGGCTCTCTCTCCTATCCAGCCTGACTCTCGTCACAAGCTTCTCTCTCTTGTCTTGCGTGAATCTCGTTGCAAGCCTCTCCCTACTGTCATTCCTGCCTAATGTCTAAAGCTTCTTGTTCCTAAGCCTCTTTTTCCTAACCTGTTGAACCTAACCTAACCTACCTGACTCTCGTCCAAAGCTTCTCTCTTCTCTCCTGCCTAACTCGCGTCTAATGCCTCTCTCTCCTGTCCTGACTGAATCTCGTCCCAAACTTCTAACTCTTATCCTACCTGACTCTCGTCCCAAGCCTCTCTCTTTGGTCATGCCTGACTCTCGTCCCAATTCCTCTCTCCTTTTCGGCTTGACTATCGTCCCGAGCCTCTCTTTCCTGTCCAGCCTGATTATTCTCCCAAGCCTCTCTGCCCTCTCTTATTTGACTCTCGTCCCAAGCCTATTTCTCCTGTCCAGCCTGACTCTCGTCCCAAGCCTCTCTTTCCCGTCCAGCCTCACTCTCGTCATAAGCCTCTCTCTTCTGTCCAGCCTGACTCTCGTCCCAAGCATCTCTCTCCTGTTCAACCTGACTCCCATACCGAGCCTCTCTCTCCTATCCAGCCTGACTCTCGTCTCACGCGTCTCTCTTATTGTCTAGCCTTACTCTTGACCCAATCCTCTCTCTCCTGTCGTGCCTGACTGTCGTCTTAAGCCTCTCTCTCCTGTCCTCCCTGACTCTCGTCACAATCCTCTCTCTTCTGTCTTGCCGGACTCTCGTCCCAAGCCTCTCTCACCTGTCTAGCTGGAATCTCGTCCCAAGCCTCTATCTCCTGTCTAGCCTCACATTCCTCCCTAGCTTTTCTCTCCTGTCATGCCTGACTCTTGTCCAAAGCCTCTCTCTCTTGTGATGCCTGACTCCCATCACAAACCTCTCTCTCATATCTAGCCTGACTCTTGTCCAAAACCTCTCTCTCCTCTCCTACCTTACTCTCGTCCCAAGCCCCTTTCTCCTTTGTAGCCTGACTTTTGTCCCAAGCCTCTATCTCCTGTCCAACCGGAATCTCGTCCCAAGAGTCTCTCTTATGTCGAACCTAACTTTTGTCCCAAGCCTTTCTCTCCTGTCCTCCCTGACTCTCGTCCCAACACTCTCTCTTCTGTCCTGCATGACTCTCGTCATAAGGCTCTCTCTCCTATCCTACCTATCTCTCGTCCCAAGCCTCTCTCTCCTGTCCAGCTGGAATCTCGTCCCAAGCCTCTCTCTCCTGTCCACCTGGAATCTCGTCCCAAGACTTTATCTCATGTCCAGTCTCACTTTCGTCCCAAGCTTCTCTCTCCTGTCATGCCTGACTCTCGTCGGAAGCCTCTCTCTCCTGTCCTGCCTGACTCTCATCACAAACCTCTCTCTCCTATCCAGCCTGACTCTCGTCCAAAGCGTCTCTCTCCTCTCCTACCTGACTCTCGTCCCAAGCCTCTCTCTCCTTTCTAGCCTGATTGTTGTCCCAAGCCTCTCTCTACTGTCCAGCCTGTCTCTCGTCCCGAACGTCTCTCTCCTGTCCAGCCTGACTATTCTCACAAGATTCTCTCTCCTCTCCTATCTGCCTCTCGTCCAAAGACTCTTTCTCCTGTCCAGCCTAACTCTCGTCCCAAGCCTCTCTTTCCTCTCCAGCCTCACTCTCGTCATAAGCCTCTCTCTTCTGTCCAGTCTGACTCTCGTCCCAAGCATCTCTCTCCAGTTCAGCCTGACTCACATCCTAAGCCTCTCTCTCCTATCCAGCCTGAATCTTGTTTCAAGCGTCTCTCTCCTCTCCTATCTAACTTTCGTCCTAAGCCTCTCTCTCCCATCAAGCCTGACGCTCGTCCCAAGCCTCTCTCTCCCATCCAGCCTGACTCTCGTCACAAGCTTCTCTCTCTTGTCCTGCGTGACTTTCGTTGCAAGCCTCTCCCTACTGTCATGCCTGCCTAATGTCCAAAGGCTATTATTCCTCTCCTACCTGACTCTCGTCCAAAGCTTCTTTCTTCTGTCCTGCCTAACTCGCGTCCAATGCCTCTCTTTCCTGTTCCGCCTGACTTTAGTCCTAAACCTCTCACTCCTCTCCTACCTGACTCTTGTCCCAAACCTCTCTCTCTTGACATGCCTAACTCTCCTCTCAATTCCTCTCTCCTTTTCGGCTTGACTCTCGTCCCGAGCCTCTCTCTCCTGTCCAGCCTGATTATCCTCCAATCCTCTCTGTCCTCTCTTACCTGACTCTCGTCCCAAGCCTCTTTCTCCTGTCCAGCCTGACTCTCGTGCCAAGCCTCTCTTTCCCGTCCAGCCTCTCTCTTCTGTCCAGGATGACTCTCGTCCCAAGTATCTCTCTCCTGTTCAGCCTGACTCTCATCCCAAACCTCTCTCTCCTATCCAGCCTGACTCTCGTCTCACGCGTCTCTCTCCTCTCCTACCTGACTCTCGTCCAAATCCTCTCTCTCCCGTCAATCCTGATTCTCGTCTCAAGCCTCTCTCTCTTGTCATGCCTGAGTCTTGTTCCAAGCCTCTCTCTACTGTCTAACTTTACTCTCGTCCCAATCCACCGTCTCCTGTCCTGCCTGACTCGTGTCCCACGACTCTCTCTCCTGTCCTGCCTGACTCTCGTCCCAAGCCTCTCTGTCCTCTCCTACCTAACTCTCGTCCCAAGACTCTCTCTCCTGTCAAGCCGGAATCTCGTCCCAAGCCTCTCTCGCCGGTCCATCCTCACTTTCGTCCCAAGCTTCTCTCTCCTGTTATGCCTGACTCTCGTCCCAAGCCTCTCTCTCCTGTCCTGCCTAGGTCTCATCCCAAGCCTCTCTCTCCTATCCACCCTGACTCTCGTCCCAAGACTCTCTTTTCTGTCTATCCTTATTCTCGTCCCAATCCTCCCTGTCCTGTCCTGCCTGACTCTCGTCCCAAGCCTCTCTCTTCTGTCCTGCTTGACTCTCGTCCTAAGGCTCTCTCTCCTGTCATACCTGACTAACGTCTTAAGCCTCTGTCTCCTATGCAGCCTGACTCTCGTCACATGCTTCTCTCTTTTTTCATGTCTGACTCTCGTTGCAAGACTATCTCTCCAGTCACGCTTGCCTCGCGTCCAAAGACTCTTATTCCTCTCCTGCCTGATTCTCGTTCAAAGCTTCTCTCTTCTTTCCTGCCTGACACGCGTTCAAAGCCTCTCTCTCCTTTCCTGCCTGACTCTCGTCGGAAACCCACCTCTCACTCCTCTCCTACCTGACTCTCATCACAAGCCTCTCTCTCCTGTCATGCCTGACTCTCGTCCCAGGCCTCTCTCTTCTTTACTGATTGACTTCGTCCCAAGACTACGTCTCCTCTCCTACCCAACTCTCGTCCCAAGCCTCTCTCTCCTGTCCAGAATCACTTTTGTCCCAAGCCTCTCTCTACTCTCCTACCTAACTCTCGTCCCAAGCCTCTCTCTCCTGTCCAGTCTCGCTTTCGTCAGAATCACCTCTCTTCTTTTCGGTCTGACTCTCTTCCCAAGCTTTTCTCTCTTGTCCAGCCTGAATCTCGTCCCAAGCCTCTCTTTCCTCTCCTATCTTACTCTCGTCCCAAGCCTCTTTCTCCTGTCCAGCCTGACTCTCGTCCGAAGCCTTTCTTTCCTGTCCCGCTTCACTCTCGTCCCAAACCTCTCTCTCCTGTCATGCCTGACTTTCGTCGCAAGCCTCTCTCTCCTGTCCAGCGGGAATCTTGTCCCAGGCCTCTCTCACGTGTCCAGCCTCACTTTCGTCCCAAGCTTCTCTTTCCTGTCCCGCCTCACTCTCGTCCCAATCCTCTCTCTCCCGTCCAGCCTGACTCTCGTCCCAAGCCTCTCTGTACTGTCTAGCCTTACTCTTGACCCAATCCTCCCTCTCCTGTCCTGCCTGACTGTCGTCATAAGCCTCTCTCTCCTGTCCTCCCTGACTCTCGTCCAACGCTTCTCTCTTCTGTCTTGCATGACTCTCGTCCCAAGGCTCTCTCTCCTCTCCTACCTAACTCTCGTCCCAAGCCTCTCTCTCCTGTCCAGCTGGAATCTTGTCCCAGGCCTTTATCTCATGTCCATCCTCACTTTCGTCCCAGGCTTTACTCTCCTGTCATGGCTGACTCTCGTCCCAAGCCTCTCTCTCCTGTCCTGCCTGACTCTCATCCCAAACCTCTCTCTCTCCTATCCAGCCTGACTGTCGTCCAAAGCCTCTCTCTCCTCTCCTACCTGACTTTCGTCCCAAGCCTCTCTCTCCTGTCTAGCCTGACTGTTGTCCCAAACCTCTTTCTACTGTCCAACCTGACTCTCGTCCAAAGCCTGTCTTTACTGTCCAGCCTTATGCTCGTCCCAATTATCACTCTTTTGACCTGCCTGACTCTCGTCCTAAGCTTCTCTCTCCTGTCCTAACTGACTCTCGTCCCTAGCCTCTCTCTCCTGTCCAGCCTCACTCTCGTCACAATATTATCTCTCTTTTCCTGTCTGACTCTCGTTGCAAGCCTATCTCTTCTGTTATGCCTGCCTCACGTCCAAAGCTTCTTATTCCTCTCCTGCCTGATTCTCGTCCAAAGCTTTTCTCTTCTTTCCTGCCTGACTCGCGTTCAAAGCCTCTCTCCCCTTTCCTGCCTGACTCTCGTCTCAAACTTCTCACTCCTCTCCTACCTGACTCTCATCCCAAGCCTCTCTCTCATGTCATGCCTAACTCTCGTCCCAGGCCTCTATATTTTGTACTCCCTGACTCTCGTCCGAAGCCTGTCTCTCCTCTCCTACCTAACTCTCGTCCCAAGCCTCTCTCTCCTGTCCAGACATATTTTCGACACAAGCTTCTCTCTCCTGTCATGCCTGACTCTCGTCCCAAGCCTCCCTCTCTCCTGTCCTGCCCGACTCTCATTCCAAGCCTCTCTCTCCTATCCATCCTGACTCTCGCCCGAAGCCTCTTTCTCCTCTCCTACCTGACTCTCGTCCCAATCCTCTTTCTCCTGTCCCGCCTGACTCTCGTCGAAAGCCTCTCTCTTCTGTCCTGCTTGACTTTCGTTCCAAGCCTCTCTTTCATGTCAAACCTGACTCTCTTCCCAAGCCTCTCTCTCTTTTCCAGCCTCAGTCTCCTCCAAGCCTCTCTTTACTGTCTAAACTTATTCTCGTCCCAATTCTCACTCTCCTGTTCTGCCTGACTCTCGTCCTAAGCCTGTCTCTGCTATCCTGCCAGACTCTCCTCTCATGCCTTTCTCTCCTCTCCTACCTAACTCTCGTCCCAAGCCTCTCTCTCCTGTCCAGTCTCGCTTTCGTCAGAAGCACCCCTCTCCTTATCGGTCTGACTCTCGTCCCAAGCCTATCTCTCTTGTCCAGCCTGAATCTTGTCCCAAGCTTCTCTCTCCTCTCCTACCTTACTCTCGTCTCAAGCCTCTTTCTCCTCTCCAGCCTCACTCTCCTCTCAAGCCTTTCTCTCATGTCCCGCTTAACTCTCCTTCCAAGCCTCTCTATCCTGTCATGCTTTACTCTTGTCGCAAGCCTCTCTGTACTGTCCAGCCGAAATTTCGTGCCAAGCCTCTCTCTCGTGTCGAGCCTCACTTTCGTCCGAAGTTCTCTTTCCTCTTCCGCCTCACTCTCGTCCCAAGCCTTTCTCTCCTGTCCAGCCTGACTCTCGCCCCATGCCTCTCTTTATCGTCAAGCTTTACTTTTGACACAATCCTCTCTCTCCTGTCGTGCCTGACTGTCGTCCTAATCCTCTCTCTCCTGTCCTCCATGACTCTTGTCACAAGCCTTTCTCCTCTGTACTGCCTGACTCTCGTCCCAAGCCTGTCTCTCCTCTCCTACCTAACTCTCGTCCCAAGCCTCTCTCTCCTGTCCAGCTGGAATCTCGTCCCAAGCATGTATCTCCTGCCCAGCTTCACTTTCGTCATTGCTTCTCTCTCTCCTGTCATGCCTGACTCTCTTCACAAGCCTCTCTCTTGTGATGCCTGACTCTCAACCCAAACGTCTCTCTCCTATCCAGCCTGACTCTTGTCCAAAACCTCTCTCTCCTCTCCTACCTGACTCTCGTCCCAAGCCTCTCTCTCCTGTCCTGCCGGAATATCGTCCTAAGCCTCTCTCTCATGTCCAGCTTAAATTTCGTTCCAAGCCTCTCTCTCCTGTCCTCCCTGACTCTCGTCCCAAGCCTCTCTCTTCTGTCATGCATGACTCTTATCCCAAGGCTCTCTCTCCTATCCTACCTATCTCTCCTCCCAAGCCTCTCTCTCCTGTCCAGCTGGAATCTCGTCCCAAGCCTTTATCTCATGTCTAGCCTCACTTTCGTCCCAAGCCTCTCTCTCCTGTCATGCCTGACTCTCGTCGGAACTCTCTCTCTCCTGTCCTGCCTGATTCTCATCCCAAATCTCTCTCTCCTATGCAGCCTGACTCTCGTCCAAAGCCTCACTCTCCTCTCTGTCCTGACTATCGTCCCAAGCCTCTCTCTCCTTTCTAGCATGATTGTTGTCCCAAGCCTCTCTCTACTGTCCAGCCTGACTCTCGTCCCGAACGTCTCTCTCCTGTCCAGCATGACTATTCTCACAAGCATCTCTCTCATCTCCTATCTGCCTCTCGTCACAAGACTTTCTCCTGTCCAGCCTAACTCTCGTCCAGAGCCTCTCTTTCCTGTCCAGCGTCACTCTCGTCATAAGCTTCTCTCTTCTGTCCAGTCTGACTCTCGTCCTAAGCATCTCTCTCCAGTTCAGCCTGACTCACATCACAAGCCTCTCTCTCTTATCCAGCCTGACTCTTGTCTCAAGTGTCTCTCTCCTCTTCCATCTGACTCTTGTCCTAAGCCTCTCTCTCCCATCAAGCCTGATTCTCGTCCCAAGACTCTCTCTCCTGTACAGCCTGACTCTTGTCCCATCCCTCTCTCTACTGTCTATGCTTACTCTCGTCCCAATCCTCCATCTCCTGTCCTGCCTGACTCTCGTCCCAAGCCTTTCTCTCCTATCGCGCCTGACTCTCGTCCCAAGAGTCTCTCTTCTGCCCTGCCTGACTCTCGTTCCAATCCTCTATTTCCTCTCCTACCTAACTCTCGTCCCAAGCCTCTTTCTCCTGTCTAGCATCGCTTTTGTCAGAAACACCTCTCTCCTTTTCGGTCTGACTCTTGGCCTAAGCTTTTTTCTCCTGTCCAGCCTGACTCTCGTTCCAAGCCTCTCTCTCCTCTCCTACCTGACTATCGTCCGAAGCATCTTTCTCCTGTCCTCCCTGACTCTCGTCCGAAGCCTCTCTTTCCTGCCCCGCCTCGCTCTAGTCCCAAGCCTCTCTCTCCTGTTATGCCTGACTCTTGTCCTAAGCCTCTCTCTCCTATCCAGCCTGACTCTCGTCACAAGCTTCTCTTTCTTGTCCTGCGTGACTCTCGTTGCAAGCCTCTCCCTATTGTCATTCCTGCCTAATGTCCAAAGCCTCTTGTTCCTCTCCTACCTGACTCTCGTCCAAGCTTCTCTCTTCTGTCCTGCCTAACTCGCGTCCAATGCCTTTCTCTCCTGTCCTGCCTGACTCTTGTCCCAAACCTCTCACTCCTCTCCTACCTGACTCTCGTCCCAAGCCTCTCTCTCTTGTCATGCCTGACTCTCGTCCGAATTCCTCTCTCCTTTTCGGCTTGACTCGTCCCGAGCCTCTCTCTCCTGTCCAGCCTGATTATCCTCCCAAGCCTCTCTGTCCTCTCTTATCTGACTCTCGTCCCAAGCCTCTCTTTCCCGTCAAGGTTCACTCTCGTCATAAGCCTCTCTCTTCTATCCAACCTGACTCTCGTCCCAAGCATATCTCTCCTGTTCAGCCTGACTCTCATCCCAAGCCTCTCTCTCCTATCCAGCCAAACTCTCGTCTCACGCGTCTCTCTCCTCTCCTACCTGACTCTCCTCCCAATCCTCTCTCTCCCGTCAGTCCTGATTCTCGTCCCAAGCCTCTCTCTCTTGTCCTGCCTGAGTCTTGTTCCAAGCCTCTCTCTACTGTCTAACCTAACTTTCGACCCAATCCACCGTCTCCTGTCCTGCCTGACTCTCGTCCTAAGACTCTCTCTTCTGTACTGCTTGACTCTCGTCCCAAGCCTCTCTCTCCGTTTCCTACCTAACTCTCGTCCCAAGCCTCTCTCTCCTGTCAAGCCGGAATCTCGTCCCAAGCCTCTCTCTCTGGTCCATCCTCACTTTTGTCCCAAGCTTTCCTCTCTTGTCATGCCTGACTCTCGTCCCAAGCCTCTCTCTCCTGTCCTTCCTGGGTCTCATCGCAAGCCTCTCTCTCCAATCCACACTGACTCTCGTTCCAAGCTGCTCTTTACTGTTTAGCCTTACTCTCGTCCCAGTCCTTCCTCTCCTGTCCTGCTTGACTCTCGTCCTATGCCTCTCTCTCCTGCCCTGCCTGACTCTCGTCCCAAGCCTCTCTCTTCTGTCCGCCTGACTTTCGTCCCAAGCCTCTCTCTCCTGTGAAGCCGGAATCTCGTCCCAAGCCTCTCTCTCCGGTCAATCCTCACTTTCGTCCTAGCTTCTTCTCTCCTGTCATGCCTGACTCTCGTCCCAAGCCTCTCTCCCCATTCCTGCCTGGGTCTCATCCCAAGCCTCTCTCTCCTATCCACCCTGACTCTCGTCCCAAGCCTCTCTTTATTGTCTAGCCTTACTCTCGTCCAAATCCTCCCACTCTTGTAATACCTGACTCTCGTCCTAAGCCTCTCTCTCCTGTCATGGCTGACTCTCGTCCCAAGCCTCTCTCTTCTGTCCTGCCTGACTCTCGTCCTAAGTCTCTCTCTCATGTCATGGCTGACTATCGTCTCAAGCCTCTGTCTCCTATGCAGCCTGAATCTCGTCACAAGTTCTCTCTCTTTTCCCGTCTGACTCTCGTTGCAAGCCTATCTCTCCAGTCATGCCTGCCTCGCGTCCAAAGCCTCTTATTACTCTCCTGCCTGATTTTTGTCCAAAGCTTCTCTCTTCTTTCCTGCCTGACTCGCGTTCAAAGCCTCTCTCTCCTTTCCTGCCTGACTCTCGTCCCAAACCTCTCACTCCTCTCCTTCCTGACCCTTGTCACAAGCCTCTCTATCCCGTCCAGCCGGAATTTTGTGCCAAGCCTCTCTCTCGTGTCCAGCCTCACTTTCGTCCCAAGCTTCTCTTTCCTGTCCCGCCTCACTCTCGTCCCAAGCCTCTCTATCCTGTCCAGCCTAACTCTCGTCCCATGCCTCTCTTCATTGTCTAGCCTTACTCTTGACCCAATCCTCTCTCTCCTGTCGTGCCTGACTGTCGTCCTAAGCCTCTCTCTCGTGTCCTCCCTGACTCTCGTCACAATCCTCTCTCTTCTGTCTTGCCGGACTCTCGTCACAAGCCTCTCTCTCCTCTCCTACCTAACTCTCGTCCAAAGCCTCTCTCTCCTGTCCAGCTGGAATCTCGTCCCAAGCCTCTATCTCCTGTCCAGCCTCACTTTCGTCCCTAGCTTTTCTCTCCTGTCATGCCTGACTTTCGTCCTAAGCCTCTCTCTCTTCTGATGCCTGACTCTCATCCTAAACGTCTCTCTCCTATCTAGCCTGACTCTTGTCCAAAACCTCTCTCTCCTCTCCTACCTGACTCTCGTCCCAAACCCCTCTCTCGTGTGTAGCGTGACTGTTGTCCCAAGCCTCTCTCTATTGTCCAACCGGAATCTCGTCCCAAGCCTCTGTCTTATGTCGAGCCTATCTTTTGTCACAAGCCTCTCTCTCCTATCCTATCTATCTCTCCTCCCAAGCCTCTCTCTCCTATCCACCTGAAATCTCGTCCCAAGACTTTATCTCATGTCCAGCCTCACTTTCGTCCCAAGCTTCTCTCTCCTGTCATGCCTTGTTCTCGTCGGAAGCCATTCTTTCCTGTCCTGCCTGACTCTCATCCCAAACCTCTCTCTCCTATCCAGCCTGACTCTCGTCCCAAGCCTCTCTCTTCTGTCCTGCATGACTCTTATCACAAGGCTCTCTCTCTTATCCTACCTATCTCTCGTCCCAAGCCTCTCTCTCCTGTCCACCTGGAAGCTCGTCCCAAGCCTTTATCTCATGTCCAGCCTCACTTTCGTTCCAAGCTTCTCTCTCCTGTCATGCCTGACTCTCGTCGGAAGACTCTCTCTCCTGTCCTGCCTGAATCTCATCCCAAATCTCTCTCTCCTATGCAGCCTGACTCTCGTCCAAAGCCTCTCTCTCCTCTCTGTCCTGACTATCGTCCCAAGCCTCTCTCTCCTTTCTAGCCTGATTATTGTCCCAAGCCTCTCTCTACTGTCCAGCCTGACTCTCGTCCCGAAAGTCTCTCTCCTGTCCAGCATGACTATTCTCACAAGCATCTCTCTCATCTCCTATCTGCCTCTCGTCACGAGACTTTCTCCTGTCCAGCCTAACTCTCGTCCAGAGCCTCTCTTTCCTGTCCAGCGTCACTCTCGTCATAAGCTTCTCTCTTCTGTCCAGTCTGACTCTCGTCCTAAGCATCTCTCTCCAGTTCAGCCTGATTCACATCACAAGCCTCTCTCTCTTATCCAGCCTGACTCTTGTCTCAAGTGTCTCTCTCCTCTTCCATCTGACTCTTGTCCTAAGCCTCTCTCTCCCATCAAGCCTGATTCTCGTCCCAAGACTCTCTCTCCTGTACAGCCTGACTCTTGTCCCAACCCTCTCTCTACTGTCTATGCTTACTCTCGTCCCAATCCTCCATCCCCTGTCCTGCCTGACTCTCGTCCCAAGCCTTTCTCTCCTATCGCGCCTGACTCTCGTCCCAAGAGTCTCTCTTCTGCCCTTCCTGACTCTCGTTCCAATCCTCTATTTCCTCTCCTGCCTAACTCTCGTCCCAAGCCTCTTTCTCCTGTCTAGCATCGCTTTTGTCAGAAGCACCTCTCTCCTTTTCGGTCTGACTCTTGGCCTAAGCTCTTTTCTCCTGTCCAGCCTGACTCTCGTTCCAAGCCTCTCTCTCCTCTCCTACCTGACTATCGTCCGAAGCATCTTTCTCCTGTCCTCCCTGACTCTCGTCCGAAGCCTCTCTTTCCTGTCCCGCCTCGCTCTAGTCCCAAGCCTCTCTCTCCTGTTATGCCTGACTCTCGTCCTAAGCCTCTTTCTCCTATCCAGCCTGACTCTCGTCCCAAGCCTCTCTCTCTTGTTATGCCTGACTCTCGTCCGAATTCCTCTCTCCTTTTCGGCTTGACTCTCGTCCCGAGCCTCTCTCTCCTGTACAGCCTGATTATCCTCCTAAGCCTCTCTGTCCTATCTTATCTGACTCTCGTCCCAAGCCTCTTTCTCCTGTCCAGCCTGACTCTCGTCCCAAGCCTTTCTTTCCCGTCAAGGTTCACTCTCGTCATAAGCCTCTCTCTTCTGTCCAACCTGACTCTCGTCCCAAGCATATCTCTCCTGTTCAGCCTGACTCTCATCCCAAGCCTCTCTCTCCTATCCAGCCTAACTCTCGTCTCACGCGTCTCTCTCCTCTCCTACCTGACTCTCCTCCCAATCCTCTCTCTCCCGTCAGTCCTGATTCTCGTCCCAAGCCTCTCTCTCTTGTCCTGCCTGAGTCTTGTTCCAAGCCTCTCTCTACTGTTAACCTAACTTTCGTCCCAATCCACCGTCTCCTGTCCTGCCTGACTCTCGTCCTAAGACTCTCTCTTCTGTACTGCTTGACTCTCGTCCCAAGCCTCTCTCTCCTTTCCTACCTAACTCTCGTCCCAAGCCTCTCTCTCCTGTGAAGCCGGAATCTCGTCCCAAGCCTCTCTCTCCGGTCAATCCT
This sequence comes from Panulirus ornatus, assembly GCF_036320965.1. Lineage (NCBI taxonomy): Eukaryota > Metazoa > Arthropoda > Malacostraca > Decapoda > Palinuridae > Panulirus > Panulirus ornatus. Next base: position 50,559,119 of record NC_092228.1, read on the forward strand.
CACTTTCGTCCTAGCTTCTTCTCTCCTGTCATGCCTGACTCTCGTCTCAAGCCTCTTTCCCCATTCCTTCCTGGGTCTCATCCCAAGCCTCTCTCTCCTATCCACCCTGACTCTCGTCCCAAGCCTCTCTTTATTGTCTAGCCTTACTCTCGTCCAAATCCTCCCACTCTTGTAACACCTGACTCTCGTCCTAAGCCTCTCTCTCCTGTCCTGGCTGACTCTCGTCCCAAGCCTCTCTATTCTGTCCAGCCTGACTCTCGTCCTAACTCTCTCTCTCCTGTCATGGCTGACTATCGTCTCAAGCCTCTGTCTCCTATGCAGCCTGACTCTCGTCACAAGTTCTCTCTCTTTTCCCGTCTGACTCTCGTTGCAAGCCTATCTCTCCAGTCATGCCTGCCTCGCGTCCAAAGCCTCTTATTACTCTCCTGCCTGATTTTTGTCCAAAGCTTCTCTCTTCTTTCCTGCCTGACTCGCGTTCAAAGCATCTCTCTCCTTTCCTGCCTGCCTCTCGTCCCAAACCTCTCACTCCTCTCCTTCCTGACCCTTGTCACAAGCCTCTCTATCCCTTCCAGCCGGAATTTTGTGCCAAGCCTCTCTCTCGTGTCCAGCCTCACTTTCGTCACAAGCTTCTCTTTCCTGTCCCGCCTCACTCTCGTCCCAAGCCTCTCTCTCCTGTCCAGCCTAACTCTCGTCCCATGCCTCTCTTTATTGTCTAGCCTTACTCTTGACCCAATCCTCTCTCTCCTGTCGTGACTGACTGTCGTCCTAAGCCTCTCTCTCCTGTCCTCCCTGACTCTCGTCACAATCCTCTCTCTTCTGTCTTGCCGGACTCTCGTCACAAGCCTCTCTCTCCTCTCCTACCTAACTCTCGTCCAAAGCCTCTCTCTCCTGTCCAGCTGGAATCTCGTCCCAAGCCTCTATCTCCTGTCCAGCCTCACTTTCGTCCCTAGCTTTTCTCTCCTGTCATGCCTGACTTTCGTCCAAACCCTCTCTCTCTTCTGATGCCTGACTCTCATCCTAAACGTCTCTCTCCTATCTAGCCTGACTCTTGTCCAAAACCTCTCTCTCCTCTCCTACCTGATTCTCGTCCCAAACCCCTCTCTCGTGTGTAGCGTGACTGTTGTCCCAAGCCTCTCTTGTCCAACCGGAATCTCGTCCCATGCCTCTGTCTTATGTCGAGCCTAACTTTTGTCACAAGCCTCTCTCTCCTATCCTATCTATCTCTCCTCCCAAGCCTCTCTCTCCTGTCCACCTGGAATCTCGTCCCAAGACTTTATCTCATGTCCAGCCTCACTTTCGTCCCAAGCTTCTCTCTCCTGTCATGCCTTGTTCTCGTCGGAAGCCATTCTTTCCTGTCCTGCCTGACTCTCATTCCAAACCTCTCTCTCCTATCCAGCCTGACTCTCGTCCCAAGCCTCTCTCTTCTGTCCTGCATGACTCTTATCCCAAGGCTCTCTCTCCTATCCTACCTATCTCTCGTCCCAAGCTTCTCTCTCTTGTCATGCCTGACTCTCGTCGGAAGACTCTCTCTCCTGTCCTGCCTGACTCTCATCCCAAATCTCTCTCTCCTATGCAGCCTGACTCTCGTCCAAAGCCTCTCTCTCCTCTCTGTCCTGACTATCGTCACAAGCCTCTCTCTCCTTTCTAGCCTGATTGTTGTACCAAGCCTCTCTCTACTGTCCAGCCTGACTCTCGTCCCGAAAGTCTCTCTCCTGTCCAGCATGACTATTCTCACAAGCATCTCTCTCATCTCCTATCTGCCTCTCGTCACAAGACTTTCTCCTGTCCAGCCTAACTCTCGTCCAGAGCCTCTCTTTCCTGTCCAGCGTCACTCTCGTCATAAGCTTCTCTCTTCTGTCCAGTCTGACTCTCGTCCTAAGCATCTCTCTCCAGTTCAGCCTGACTCACATCACAAGCCTCTCTCTCTTATCCAGCCTGACTCTTGTCTCAAGTGTCTCTCTCCTCTTCCATCTGACTCTTGTCCTAAGCCTCTCTCTCCCATCAAGCCTGATTCTTGTCCCAAGACTCTCTCTCCTGTACAGCCTGACTCTTGTCCCAACCCTCTCTCTACTGTCTATGCTTACTCTCGTCCCAATCCTCAATCTCCTGTCCTGCCTGACTCTCGTCCCAAACCTTTCTCTCCTATCGCGCCTGACTCTCGTCCCAAGAGTCTCTCTTCTGCCCTGCCTGACTCTCGTTCCAATCCTCTATTTCCTCTCCTGCCTAACTCTCGTCCCAAGCCTCTTTCTCCTGTCTAGCATCGCTTTTGTCAGAAGCACCTCTCTCCTTTTCGGTCTGACTCTTGGCCTAAGCTTTTTTCTCCTGTCCAGCCTGACTCTCGTTCCAAGCCTCTCTCTCCTCTCCTACCTGACTATCGTCCGAAGCATCTTTCTCCTGTCCTCCCTGACTCTCATCCGAAGCCTCTCTTTCCTGTCCCGCCTCGCTCTAGTCCCAAGCCTCTCTCTCCTGTTATGCCTGACTCTCGTCCTAAGCCTGTCTCTCCTATCCAGCCTGACTCTCGTCACAAGCTTCTCTTTCTTGTCCTGCGTGACTCTCGTTGCAAGCCTCTCCCTATTGTCATTCCTGCCTAATGTCCAAAGCCTCTTGTTGCTCTCCTACCTGACTCTCGTCCAAAGCTTCTCTCTTCTGTCCTGCCTAACTCGCGTCCAATGCCTCTCTCTCCTGTCCTGCTGACTCTTGTCCCAAACCTCTCACTCCTCTCCTACCTGACTCTCGTCCCAAGCCTCTCTCTCTTGCCATGCCTGACTCTCGTCCCAATTCCTCTCTCCTTTTCGGCTTGACTCTCGTCCCGAGCCTCTCTCTCCTGTCCAGCCTGATTATCCTCCCAAGCCTCACTGTCCTCTCTTATCTGACTCTAGTCCCAAGCCTCTTTCTCCTGTCCAGCCTGACTCTCGTCCCAAGCCTCTCTTTCCCGTCAAGGTTCACTCTCGTCATAAGCCTCTCTCTTCTGTCCAACCTGACTCTCGTCCCAAGCATATCTCTCCTGTTCAGCCTGACTCTCATCCCAAGCCTCTCTCTCCTATCCAGCCTAACTCTCGTCTCACGCGTCTCTCTCCTCTCCTACCTGACTCTCCTCCCAATCATCTCTCTCCCGTCAGTCCTGATTCTCGTCCCAAGCCTCTCTCTCTTGTCCTGCCTGAGTCTTGTTCCAAGCCTCTATCTACTGTCTAACCTAACTTTCGTCCCAATCCACCGTCTCCTGTCCTGCCTGACTCTCGTCCTAAGACTCTCTCTTCTGTACTGCTTGACTCTCGTCCCAAGCCTCTCTCTCCTTTCCTACCTAACTCTCGTCCAGAGCCTCTCTCTCCTGTCAAGCCGGAATCTCGTCCGAAGCCTCTCTCTCTGGTCCATCCTCACTTTTGTCCCAAGCTTTCCTCTCTTTTCATGCCTGACTCTCGTCCCAAGCCTCTCTCTCCTGTCCTTCCTGGGTCTCATCGCAAGCCTCTCTCTCCAATCCACCCTGACTCTCGTCCCAAGCTTCTCTTTACTGTTTAGCCTTACTCTCGTCCCAATCCTCCCTCTCCTGTCCTGCTTGACTCTAGTTCTATGCCTCTCTCTCCTTTCCTACCTAACTCTCGTCCCAAGCCTCTCTCTCCTGTGAAGCCGGAATCTCGTCCCAAGCCTCTCTCTCCGGTCAATCCTCACTTTCGTCCTAGCTTCTTCTCTCCTGTCATGCCTGACTCTCGTCCCAAGCCTCTCTCCCCATTCCTTCCTGGGTCTCATCCCAAGCCTCTCTCTCCTATCCACCCTGACTCTCGTCCCAAGCCTCTCTTTATTGTCTAGCCTTACTCTCGTCCAAATCCTCCCACTCTTGTAATACCTGACTCTCGTCCTAAGCCTCTCTCTCCTGTCCTGGCTGACTCTCGTCCCAAGCCTCTCTCTTCTGTCCTGCCTGACTCTCGTCCTAAGTCTCTCTCTCCTGTCATGGCTGACTATCGTCTCAAGCCTCTGTCTCCTATGCAGCCTGACTCTCGTCACAAGTTCTCTCTCTTTTCCCGTCTGACTCTCGTTGCAAGCCTATCTCTCCAGTCATACCTGCCTCGCGTCCAAAGCCTCTTATTACTCTCCTGCCTGATTTTTGTCCAAAGCTTCTCTCTTCTTTCCTGCCTGACTCTCGTCCCAAACCTCTCACTCCTCTCCTACCTGACCCTTGTCACAAGCCTCTCTCTCCTGTCCAGCCTAACTCTCGTCCCATGCCTCTCTTTATTGTCTAGCCTTACTCTTGACCCAATCCTCTCTCTTCTGTCTTGCCGGACTCTCGTCACAAGCCTCTCTCTCCTCTCCTACCTAACTCTCGTCCAAAGCCTCTCTCTCCTGTCCAGCTGGAATCTCGTCCCAAACCTCTATCTCCTGTCCAGCCTGACTTTCGTCCCTAGCTTTTTCTCCTGTCATCCCTGACTTTCGTCCTAAGACTCTCTCTCTTCTGATGCCTGACTCTCATCCTAAACGTCTCTCTCCTATCTAGCCTGACTCTTGTCCAAAACCTCTCTCTCCTCTCCTGCCTGACTCTCGTCCCAAACCCCTCTCTCGTGTGTAGCGTGACTGTTGTCCCAAGCCTCTCTTGTCCAACCGGAATCTCGTCCCAAGCCTCTGTCTTATGTCGAGCCTAACTTTTGTCACAAGCCTCTCTCTCCTATCCTATCTATCTATCGTCCCAAGCCTCTCTCTCCTGTCCACCTGAAATCTCGTCCCAAGACTTTATCTCATGTCCAGCCTCACTTTCGTCCCAAGCTTCTCTCTCCTGTCATGCCTTGTTCTCGTCGGAAGCCATTCTTTCCTGTCCTGCCTGACTCTCATCCCAAAACTCTCGCTCCTATCGAGCCTGACTCTCGTCCCAAGCCTCTCTCTTCTGTCCTGCATGACTCTTATCCCAAGGCTCTCTCTCCTATCCTACCTATCTCTCGTCCCAAGCTTCTCTCTCCTGTCATGCCTGACTCTCGTCGGAAGACTCTCTCTCCTGTCCTGCCTGACTCTCATCCCAAATCTCTCTCTCATATGCAGCCTGACTCTCGTCCAAAGCCTCTCTCTCCTCTCTGTCCTGACTATCGTCCCAAGCCTCTCCCTCCTGTCAAGTCGGATTCTCGCTCCAAGCCTCTCTCTCTGGTCCATCCTCACTTTTGTCCCAAGCTTTCCTCTCTTGTCCTGCCTGACTCTCGTCCCAAGCCTTTCTCTCCTATCGCGCCTGACTCTCGTCCCAAGAGTCTCTCTTCTGCCCTGCCTGACTCTCGTTCCAATCCTCTATTTCCTCTCCTGCCTAACTCTCGTCCCAAGCCTCTTTCTCCTGTCTAGCATCGCTTTTGTCAGAAGCACCTCTCTCCTTTTCGGTCTGACTCTTGGCCTAAGCTCTTTTCTCCTGTCCAGCCTGACTCTCGTTCCAAGCCTCTCTCTCCTCTCCTACCTGACTATCGTCCGAAGCATCTTTCCCCTGTCCTCCCTGACTCTCGTCCGAAGCCTCTCTTTCCTGTCCCGCCTCGCTCTAGTCCCAAGCCTCTCTCTCCTGTTATGCCTGACTCTCGTCCTAAGCCTCTCTCTCCTATCCAGCCTGACTCTCGTCCCAAGCCTCTCTCTCTTGTCATGCCTGACTCTCGTCCGAATTCCTCTCTCCTTTTCGGCTTGACTCTCGTCCCGAGCCTCTCTCTCCTGTCCAGCCTGATTATCCTCCTAAGCCTCTCTGTCCTCTCTTATCTGACTTTCGTCCCAAGCCTCTTTCTCCTGTCCAGCCTGACTCTCGTCCCAAGCCTTTCTTTCCCGTCAAGGTTCACTCTCGTCATAAGCCTCTCTCTTCTGTCCAACCTGACTCTCGTCCCAAGCATATCTCTCCTGTTCAGCCTGACTCTCATCCCAAGCCTCTCTCTCCTATCCAGCCTAACTCTCGTCTCACGCGTCTCTCTCCTCTCCTACCTGACTCTCCTCCCAATCCTCTCTCCCGTCAGTCCTGATTCTCATCCCAAGCCTCTCTCTCTTGTCCTGCCTGAGTCTTGTTCTAAGCCTCTCTCTACTGTCTAACCTAACTTTCGTCCCAATCCACCGTCTCCTGTCCTGCCTGACTCTCGTCTTAAGACTCTCTCTTCTGTACTGCTTGACTCTCGTCCCAAGCCTCTCTCTCCTTTCCTACCTAACTCTCGTCCCAAGCCTCTCTCTCCTTTCCTACCTAACTCTCGTCCCAAGCCTCTCTCTCTGGTCCATCCTCACTTTTGTCCCAAGCTTTCCTCTCTTGTCATGCCTGACTCTCGTCCCAAAACTCTCTCTCCTGTCCTTCCTGGGTCTCATCGCAAGCCTCTCTCCCCAATCCACCCTGACTCTCGTCCCAAGCTTCTCTTTACTGTTTAGCCTTACTCTCGTCACAATCCTCCCTCTCCTGTCCTGCTTGACTCTCGTCCTATGCCTCTCTCTCCTGCCCTGCCTGACTCTCGTCCCAAGACTCTCTCCTCTGTCCTGTCTGACTTTCGTCCCAAGCCTCTCTCTCCTGTGAAGCCGGAATCTCGGCCCAAGCCTCTCTCTCCGGTCAATCCTCACTTTCGTCCTAGCTTCTTCTTTCCTGTCATGCCTGACTCTCGTCCCAAGCCTCTCTCCCCATTCCTGCCTGGGTCTCATCCTAAGCCTCTCTCTCCTATCCACCCTGACTCTCGTCCCAAGCCTCTCTTTATTGTCTAGCCTTACTCTCGTCCAATTCCTCCCACTCTTGTAACACCTGACTCTCGTCCTAAGCCTCTCTCTCCTGTCCTGGCTGACTCTCGTCCCAAGCCTCTCTATTCTGTCCAGCCTGACTCTCGTCCTAAGTCTCTCTCTCCTGTCATGGCTGACTATCGTCTCAAGCCTCTGTCTCCTATGCAGCCTGACTCTCGTCACAAGTTCTCTCTCTTTTCCCGTCTGACTCTCGTTGCAAGCCTATCTCTCCAGTCATGCCTGCCTCGCGTCCAAAGCCTCTTATTACTCTCCTGCCTGATTTTTGTCCAAAGCTTCTCTCTTCTTTCCTGCCTGACTCGCGTTCAAAGCCTCTCTCTCCTTTCCTGCCTGACTCTCGTCCCAAAGCTCTCACTCCTCTCCTTCCTGACCCTTGTCACAAGCCTCTCTATCCCTTCCAGCCGGAATTTTGTGCCAAGCCTCTCTCTCGTGTCCACCCTCACTTTCGTCCCAAGCTTCTCTTTCCTGTCCCGCCTCACTCTCGTCCCAAGCCTCTCTCTCCTGTCCAGCCTAACTCTCGTCCCATGCCTCTCTTTATTGTCTAGCCTTACTCTTGACCCAATCCTCTCTCTCCTGTCGTGCCTGACTGTGGTCCTAAGCCTCTCTCTCCTGTCCTCCCTGACTCTCGTCACAATCCTCTCTCTTCTGTCTTGCCGGACTCTCGTCACAAGCCTCTTTCTCCTCTCCTACCTAACTCTCGTCCAAAGCCTCTCTCTCCTGTCCAGCTGGAATCTCGTCCCAAGCCTCTATCTCCTGTCCAGCCTCACTTTCGTCCCTAGTTTTTCTCTCCTGTCATGCCTGACTTTCGTCCAAAGCCTCTCTCTCTTCTGATGCCTGACTCTCATCCTAAACGTCTCTCTCCTATCTAGCCTGACTCTTGTCCAAAACCTCTCTCTCCTCTCCTACCTGAATCTCGTCCCAAACCCCTCTCTCCTGTGTTAGCCTGACTGTTGTCCCAAGCCTCTCTCTCCTGGGCCAAAACCGGATTCTCGTCCCAAGCCTCTCTCTCCGGTCCATCCTCACTTTGTCCAAGCTTTCCTCTCTTGTCATGCCTGACCTCTCTTCCCAAGCCTCTATATCCCCTCCTTCCTGGGTTTTCATCCCGAGCCTCCTCTCTCCTATCCACCCTGACTCTCGTCCCAAGCCTCTATTTACTGTCTAGCCTTACTCTCGTCCCAATCCTCCCCTCCTGTCCTGCTTGACTTTCGTCCTAAGCCTCTCTCTAATGCCTGCCTGATTTCGTCCCAAGCCTCTCTCTTCTCTCCTGCCTGACTCTCGTCCCAAGCCTCTCTCTCCTGTCAAGCCGGAATCTCGTCCCAAGCCTCTCTCTCTGGTCAATCCTCACTTTCGTCCTAGCTTCTTCTCTCCTGTCATGCCTGACTCTCGTCCCAAGCCTCTCTCCCCATTCCTGCCTGGGTCTCATCCCAAGCCTCTCTCTCCTATCCACCCTGACTCTCGTCCCAAGCATCTCTTTATTGTCTAGCCTTACTCTCGTCCAAATCCTCCCACTCCTGTAATACCTGACTCTCGTCCAAAGCCTCTCTCTCCTGTCCTGGCTGACTCTCGTCCCAAGACTCTCTCTTCTGTCCTGCCTGACTCTCGTCCTAAGTCTCTCTCTCCTGTCATGGCTGACTATCGTCTCAAGCCTCTGTCTCCTATGCAGCCTGACTCTCGTCACAAGTTCTCTCTCTTATCCCGTCTGACTCTCGTTGCAAGCCTATCTCTCCAGTCATGCCTGCCTCGCGTCCAAAGCCTCTTATTACTCTCCTGCCTGATTTTTGTCCAAAGCTTCTCTCTTCTGTCCTTCCTAACTCGCGTCCAATGCCTCTCTCTCCTGTCCTGCCTGACTCTTGTCCCAAACCTCTCACTCCTCTCCTACCTGACTCTCGTCCCAAGCCTCTCTCTCTTGCCATGCCTGACTCTCGTCCCAATTCCTCTCTCCTTTTCGGCTTGACTCTCGTCCCGAGCCTCTCTCTCCTGTCCAGCCTGATTATCCTCCCAAGCCTCTCTGTCCTCTCTTATCTGACTCTCGTCCCAAGCCTCTTTCTCCTGTCCACCCTGACTCTCGTCCCAAGCCTCTCTTTCCCGTCAAGGTTCACTCTCGTCATAAGCCTCTCTCTTCTGTCCAACCTGACTCTTTTCCCAAGCATATCTCTCCTGTTCAACCTGACTCTCATCCCAAGCCTCTCTCTCCTATCCAGCCTAACTCTCGTCTCACGCGTCTCTCTCCTCTCCTACCTGACTCTCCTCCCAATCCTCTCTCTCCCGTCAGTCCTGATTCTCGTCCCAAGCCTCTCTCTCTTGTCCTGCCTGAGTCTTGTTCCAAGCCTCTCTCTACTGTCTAACCTAACTTTCGTCCCAATCCACCGTCTCCTGTCCTGCCTGACTCTCGTCCAAAACTATCTCTTCTGTACTGCTTGACTCTCGTCCCAAGCCTCTCTCTCCTTTCCTACCTAACTCTCGTCCCAAGCCTCTCTCTCCTGTCAAGCCGGAATCTCGTCCCAAGCCTCTCTCTCTGGTCCATCCTCACTTTTGTCCCAAGCTTTCCTCTCTTGTCATGCCTGACTCTCGTCCCAAGCCTCTCTCTCCTGTCCTTCCTGGGTCTCATCGCAAGCCTCTCTCTCCAATCCACCCTGACTCTCGTCCTAAGCTTCTCTTTACTGTTTAGCCTTACTCTCGTCCCAATCCTCCCTCTCCTGTCCTGCTTGACTCTCGTCCTATGCCTCTCTCTCCTGCCCTGCCTGACTCTCGTCCCAAGCCTCTCTCTTCTGTCCTGCCTGACTTTCGTCCCAAGCCACTCTCTCCTGTGAAGCCGGAATCTCGTCCCAAGCCTCTCTCTCCGGTCAATCCTCACTTTCGTCCTAGCTTCTTCTCTCCTGTCATGCCTGACTCTCGTCCCAAGCCTCTCTCCCCATTCCTGCCTGGGTCTCATCCCAAGCCTCTCTCCTATCCACCCTGACTCTCGTCCCGAGCCTCTTTATATTGTCTAGCCTTACTCTCGTCCAAATCCTCCCACTCTTCTAATACCTGACTCTCGTCCTAAGCCTCTCTCTCCTGTCCTGGCTGACTCTCGTCCCAAGCCTCTCTCTTCTGTCCTGCCTGACTCTCGTCCTAAGTCTCTCTCTCCTGTCATGGCTGACTATCGTCTCAAGCCTCTGTCTCCTATGCAGCCTGACTCTCGTCATAAGTTCTCTCTCTTTTCCCGTCTGACTCTCGTTGCAAGCCTATCTCTCCAGTCATGCCTGCCTCGCGTCCAAAGCCTCTTATTACTCTCCTGCCTGATTTGTGTCCAAAGCTTCTCTCTTCTTTCCTGCCTGACTCGCGTTCAAAGCCTCTCTCTCCTTTCCTGCCTGACTCTCGTCCCAAACCTCTCACTCCTCTCCTACCTGACCCTTGTCACAAGCCTCTCTATCCCGTCCAGCCGGAATTTTGTGCCAAGCCTCTCTCTCGTGTCCAGCCTCACTTTCGTCCCAAGCTTCTCTTTCCTGTCCCGCCTCACTCTCGTCCCAAGCCTCTCTCTCCTGTCCAGCCTAACTCTCGTCCAAAGCCTCTCTTTATTGTCTAGCCTTACTCTTGACCCAATCCTCTCTCTCCTGTCGTGCCTGACTGTCGTCCTAAGCCTCTCTCTCCTGTCCTCCCTGACTCTCGTCACAATCCTCTCTCTTCTGTCTTGCCGGACTCTCGTCACAAGCCTCTCTCTCCTCTCCTACCTAACTCTCGTCCAAAGCCTCTCTCTCCTGTCCAGCTGGAATCTCGTCCCAAGCCTCTATCTCCTGTCCAGCCTCACTTTCGCCCCTAGCTTTTCTCTCCTGTCATCCCTGACTTTCGTCCTAAGCCTCTCTCTCTTCTGATGCCTGACTCTCATCCTAAACGTCTCTCTCCTATCTAGCTTGACTCTTGTCCAAAACCTCTCTCTCCTCTCCTACCTGACTCTCGTCCCAAACCCCTCTCTCGTGTGTAGCGTGACTGTTGTCCCAAGCCGCTCTCTCCTTCCCTGCCTGACTCTTGTCCCAAGCCTCTTTCTCCTATCCTACCTGACTCTCGTCCCAAGCCTGTCTCTCCTGTTGTGGTTATTCTGGTCCCAATCCTCTCTCTCCTGTCCTGCATGACTCTCGTCGAAAGCCTCTCTTTCCTGTTTAGCCTGACTCTCCTCCCAAGCATCTCTCTCATATCCAGCCTGACTCTCGTCCCAAGCCTCTCTATCCTCTCCTACCTGACTCTCGTCCCAAGCCTCTCTCTTCTGGCAAGACTGATTCTCATCCCAAGCCTCTCATTCCTGTTCAGCGTGACTCTTGTCCCAAGCCTCTCACTCCTATCTAGCCTTACTCTCGTCTCAAGCCTCCCTTTCCTGTCCTGCTTGACTCTCGTTCCAAGCCTCTCTCTCTTGTCTAGCCTGACTCCCCTTTCATGTCCATCATGACACTCGTCCCAAGCCTCTCTCTCCTTTGTTACCTGACTCTCGTCCCAAGCCTCTCTCTCCTCTCTTACCTGACTCTCGTCCCAAGCCTCTTTCTCCTGTCGAGACTGACTCTCGTCCCAAGCCTCTCTCTCCTTTCTAGCTTTACTCTCGTCCCAAGCCTCCCTCTCCTGTCTTGGCTGACTCTCGTTCCAAGCCTCTCGCTTCTGTCTAGCTTAACTCTCGTCCCAAGCGTCACTCTCCTATCCACCCTGACTCTCGTCCCAAGTGTCTCTCTCCTCTCCTAACTGACTCTCGTCCGAAGCCCTTCTCTCCTTTCCAGCCTAACTCTCGTCTCAAGCCTCTCTCTCCTCTCCTACTTGACTCCCGACCCAAGCTTCTCTCTCTTGTCCAGCCTCACTCTTGTCCCAAGCCACTCTCTCCTGTCATGCCTGAATCTTGTCCCAAGCCTCTCTCTAATGTCCTGCCTGAATCTCATCCCAAGCCTCTCTCTCCTATCCAACCTGACTCTCGTCCAAAGCCTCTCACTCCTCTCAAACCTCACTTTCGTCCCAAGGCTCTCTCTACTGTCCAGCCTGACTCGTCCTAAGCCTCTTTGTCCTGTCTTGCGTTACTCGCGTCTCCAGCCTCCCTCTCCTGTCCTGACTGACTCTCGTCCCAAACCTCTCTCCTGTTAAGCCTGACTATCTTCCCAAGCCTCTCTCTCCTCTCTTACCTGACTCTCGTCCCAAGCCTCTCTCTCCTCTCCTACCCGATTCTCCTCCCATGCCTCTCCCTCCTATACTACCTGAATCTCGTCCCAAGCCTCTTTTTCCTCTCCTGCATGACTCTCGTCCTAAGCCTCTCCTGTCCAGCCTGACTCTTGTCCCAAGCCTCTATCTCCTCTCCTACCTGACTCATGTCCAAAGCCTCTCTCTCCTGTCCAGCTTGACTCTCGTCCCAAGCATCTCTCTCCTGTCCTACCTGAACCTCGTCCGAAGCCCTTCTCTCCTGTCCAGCGTAACTCTCGTCTCAAGCCTCTCTCTCCTGTACAGCCTAACTCTCGTCTCAAGCCTCTCTCTCCTCTAATACCTCACTCTCGACTCAAGCCTCTCTCTCCTCTAATACCTGACTCTCGACTCAAGCTTCTCTCTCTTGTCCAGCCTCACTCTTGTCCCAAGCCACTCTCTCCTGTCATGCCTGACTCTTTTCCCAAGTCTCTCTCTACTGTCCTGCCTGAATCTCATCCCAAGTCTCTCTCTCCTATCCAACCTGACTCTCGTCCAAAGCCTGTCACTCCTCTCAAACCTCACTTTCGTCCATAGGCTCTCTTTACTGTCCATCCTGACTCCTCCTAAGCCTCTCTGTCCTTCCTTGCGTTACTCGCGTCTCAAGCCTCCCTCTCCTGTCCTGCCTGACTCTCGTTCCAAACCTCTCTCCTGTTAAGCCTGACTATCTTCTCAAGCCTCTCTCTCCTCTCTTACCTGACTCTCGTCCTAAGCCTCTCTCTCCTGTCACGCCTGATTCTCTTCCAAAGCCTCTCTCTCTTGTCCGGCATAACTCTCGTCCCAAGCCTCTCTCTCCTGTCGTGCCTGACTCTCATCCCAAGCCTCTCTCTCCTGTCAAGCCTGACTCTCATCCCAAGCCTCTCTCTCCTGTCCTGGTTGACTCTCGTCGCAATCCTCTCTTTCCTCTTCTTCCTGACTCTCGTCCCAAACCTTTCTCTTATGTCCTACCTGACTCTCGTTCCAAGACTCTCTCTCCTTTCTGGCCTGACTCTCGACACAAGACTCTCTCCTAACCAGCCTTACTCTCGTCCCAAACTTCTCTCTACTTTCCAATCTGACTGTCGTCCAAAGCCTCTCTCTCATGTCTGGCTTAACTCTCGTCCCAAGCCTCTCTGTCCTGTCTACCTGATTCTCGTCCCATGCCTCTCCCTCCTATCCTACCTGACTCTCGTCCCAAGCCTCTCTCTCCTCTCCTGCCTGACTCTCGTCCCAACCCCCTCCTGTCCAGCGTGACTCTCGTCCCAAGATTCTATCTCCTCTCCAGCCTGACTCTCGTCCCAAGCCTCTCCTGTCTAGCCTAACTCTCGTCCAAAGTCCCTTTTACCTGCCTAGCCTGACTCTTGTCCCAAGCTCTCTCTCCTGTCATGCCTGACTCTCGTCCCAAGCCTGTCTCTCCTGTCCAGCCTTAATCTAGTCTGAAGCCTCTGTCTCTCCTCTCCTACCATACTCTAGTCCCAAGCCTCTCCTCTGTCCAGCCTCCATCTCGTCCCAAGCCTCTCTCTCCTGTCATACCTGATTCTCCTCACAAGCCTGTCTCTCCTGCTCAGCCGGAGTTTCGTCCAAAGCCTTTCTCTCCTCTCTTACCTGACTCTCGCCCCAAGCCTCTCTCTCCTGGCCTGCCTGATTATCGTCAAAATCCTTTCTCTCCAGTCCAGCGTGACTCTTGTCCAGAGCCTCTCTCTCCTGTCCATCCTGACTCTCGTCCCATGCTTCTCTCTCCTCTCTTAGCTGACTCTCTCTCCTGTCATGCCTGATTCTCCTGAAAAGCCTCTCTCTCTTGTCCGGCATAACTCCCGTCCCAAGCTTGTCTCTCCTGTCCAGCCTGACTCTTGTCCCAAGCTTCTCTCTCCTGTCCAGCCTGACTCTCGTCCCAAGCCTCTCTCTTGTGTCCTACCTGACTCTCGTCCCAAGCCTCTCTCTCCTTTCTGGCCTGACTCTCGATCCAAGCCTCTTTCTGCTGTCCAGCCTGACTCTCGTCCCAAACTTCTCTCTCCTGTCCAATCTGAACCTCGTCCCAAGCCTCTCTCTCCTGTCCAGCCTGACTCTCGTCCCAAGCCTCTTTTTCCTCTCTTGCATGACTCTCGTCCCAAGCCTGTATCTACTCTCCAGCCTGATTCTCGTTCCAAGCCTCTCTCTCCTCTCCAGCGTAACTATCGTCACAAGCCTCTCTCTCCTGTGCAGCCTCACTCTCGTCCCAAGCGTGTCTCTCCTGTCATGACTGACTCTCGTCCCTAGCCTGTCATTCCTGTTTAGCGTGAATCTCTTCCCAAGCATCTCTCTCCTATCCAGCCTGACTCTCGTTCCAAGCCTCTCCATCCTCTCCTACCTGATTCTCGTCCCAAGTCTCTCCTGGCCAGCCTGATTCTCGTCCCAATCCTCTCTCTCCTGTCTAGCCTGACGCTTGTCCCAAGCCTCTCTCTCCTTTCCAGCCTGACTCTCGTCCCAAGCCTCCCTCTCCTGTCCTGCCTGACTCTCGTCCCAAACCTCTCGTGTAATGTCGGACTTTCGTCCCAAAGCTCTCTCTCGCGTGTTTAGCCTGACTCTAGTCGACAGCCACTCTCTCCTGTCCAGCCTCATTCTCATCCCAAGATTCTCTCTCCTGCCCTGCCTGACTCTTGTCCCAAGCCTCTTTCTCCTATCCTACCTGACTCTCGTCCCAAGCCTCTCTCTCCGGTTGTGGTTGTTCTGGTCCCAATCCTCTCTCTCCTGTCCTGCATGACTCTCGTCGAAAGCCTCTCTTTCCTGTTTAGCCTGACTCTCCTCCCAAGCATCTCTCTCATATCCAGCCTGACTCTCGTCCCAAACCTCTCTATCCTCTCCTACCTGACTCTCGTCCCAAGCCTCTCTCTTCTGGCAAGCCTGATTCTCATCCCAAGCCTCTCTCTCCTGTTCCGCGTGACTCTTGTCCCAAGCCTCTCACTCCTATCTAGCCTTACTCTTGTCTCAAGCCTCCCTTTCCTGTCCTGCTTGACTCTCGTTCCAAGCCTCTCTCTCTTGTCTAGCCTGACACCCCTCCCAAGGCTCTCTCTCATGTACATCGTGACACTCGTCCCAAGCCTCTCTCTCATGTACATCGTGACACTCGTCCCAAGCCTCTCTATCCTCTCCTACCTGATTCTCGTCACAAGTCTCTCTTGGCCAGCCTGATTCTCGTCCCAATCCTCTCTCTCCTGTCTAGCCTGACGCTTGTCCCAAGCCTCTCTCTCCTCTCCAGCCTGACTCTCGTCCCAAACCTCCCTCTCTTGTCCTGCTTGACTCTCGTCCCAAGCGTGTCTCTCCTGTCATGACTGACTCTCGTCCCTAGCCTGTCATTCCTGTTTAGCGTGAATCTCTTCCCAAGCATCTCTCTCCTATCCAGCCTGACTCTCGTTCCAAGCCTCTCCATCCTCTCCTACCTGATTCTCGTCCCAAGTCTCTCCTGGCCAGCCTGATTCTCGTCCCAATCCTCTCTCTCCTGTCTAGCCTGACGCTTGTCCCAAGCCTCTCTCTCCTTTCCAGCCTGACTCTCGTCCCAAGCCTCCCTCTCCTGTCCTGCCTGACTCTCGTCCCAAACCTCTCGTGTAATGTCGGACTTTCGTCCCAAAGCTCTCTCTCGCGTGTTTAGCCTGACTCTCGTCGACAGCCTCTCTCTCCTGTCAAGCCTCATTCTCATCGCAAGATACTCTCTCCTGCCCTGCCTGACTCTTGTCCCATGCCTCTTTCTCCTATCCTACCTGACTCTCGTCCCAAGCCTCTCTCTCCTGTTCTGGTTATTCTGGTCCCAATCCTCTCTCTCCTGTTCTGCATGACTCTCGTCGAAAGCTTCTCTTTCCTGTTTAGCCTGACTCTCCTCCCAAGCATCTCTCTCATATCCATCCTGACTCTCGTCCCAAGCCTCTCTATCCTCTCCTACCTGACTCTCGTCCCAAGCCTCTCTCTTCTGGGAAGACTGATTCTCATCCCAAGCCTCTCATTCCTGTTCCGCGTGACTCTTGTCACAAGCCTCTCACTCCTATATAGCCTTACTCTCGTCTCAAGCCTCCCTTTCCTGTCCTGCTTGACTCTCGTTCCAAGCCTCTCTCTCTTGTCTAGCCTGACTCCCCTTTCATGTCCATCATGACACTCGTCCCAAGCCTGTCTCTCCTCTGTTACCTGACTCTCGTCCCAAGCCTCTCTCTCCTCTCTTACCTGACTCTCGTCCCTAGCCTCTCTCTCCTGTCTTGCCTGATTCTCCTCACAAGCCTCTTTCTCCTCTCCAGCCTGACTCTCGTCCCAAGCCTCTTTCTCCTGTCGAGACTGACTCTCGTCCCAAGCCTCTCTCTCCTTTCTAGCTTTACTCTCGTCCCAAGCCTCCCTCTCCTGTCTTGGCTGACTCTCGTTCCAAGCCTCTCGCTTCTGTCTAGCTTAACTCTCGTCCCAAGCGTCACTCTCCTATCCACCCTGACTCTCGTCCAAAGCGTCTCTCTCCTCTCCTAACTGACTCTCGTCCGAAGCCCTTCTCTCCTTTCCAGACTAACTCTCGTCTCAAGCCTCTCTCTCCTCTCCTACCTCTCTCGCGACCCAAGCTTCTCTGTCTTGTCCAGCCTCACTCTTGTCCCAAGCCCCTCTCTCCTGTCATGCCTGACTCTTGTCCCAAGCCTGTCTCTACTGTCCTCCCTGAATCTCATCCCAAGCCTCTCTCTCCTGTTCCGCGTGACTCTTGTCCCAAGCCTCTCACTCCTATCTAGCCTTACTCTTGTCTCAAGCCTCCCTTTCCTGTCCTGCTTGACTCTCGTTCCAAGCCTCTCTCTCTTGTCTAGCCTGACACCCCTCCCAAGGCTCTCTCTCATGTCCATCGTGACACTCGTCCCAAGCCTCTCTATCCTCTCCTACCTGATTCTCGTCCCAAGTCTCTCTTGGCCAGCCTGATTCTC
Source organism: Panulirus ornatus (assembly GCF_036320965.1). Taxonomy (NCBI): domain Eukaryota; kingdom Metazoa; phylum Arthropoda; class Malacostraca; order Decapoda; family Palinuridae; genus Panulirus; species Panulirus ornatus. The sequence goes on from NC_092228.1 coordinate 50,575,900, forward strand.
GTCCCAATCCTCTTCTCCTGTCTAGCCTGACGCTTGTCCCAAGCCTCTCTCTCCTCTCCAGCCTGACTCTCGTCCCAAGCCTCCCTCTCCTGTCCTGCCTGACTCTCGTCCCAAACCTTTCTCTCCTGTGATGTCGGACTTTCGTCCCAAAGCTCTCTCTCGCGTGTTTAGCCTGACTCTCGTCGACAGCCTCTCTCTCCTGTCAAGCCTCATTCTCATCGCAAGATACTCTCTCCTGCCCTGCCTGACACTTGTCCCAAGCCTCTTTCTCCTATCCTACCTGACTCTCGTCCCAAGCCTCACTCTCCTGTTCTGGTTATTCTGGTCCCAATCCTCTCTCTCCTGTCCTGCATGACTCTCGTCGAAAGCCTCTCTTCCCTGTTTAGCCTGACTCTCCTCCCAAGCATCTCTCTCATATCCAGCCTGACTCTCGTCCCAAGCCTCTCTATCCTCTCCTACCTGAATCTCGTCCCAAGCCTCTCTCTTCTGGCAAGACTGATTCTCATCCCAAGCCTCTCATTCCTGTTCTGCGTGACTCTTGTCCCAAGCTTCTCACTCCTATCTAGCCTTACTCTCGTCTCAAGCCTCCCTTTCCTGTCCTGCTTGACTCTCGTTCCAAGCCTCTCTCTCTTGTCTAGCCTGACTCCTCTTTCATGTCCATCATGACACTCGTCCCAAGCCTCTCTCTCCTCTCTGACCTGACTCTCGTCCCAAGCCTCTCTCTCCTCTCTTAACTGACTCTCGTCCCAAGCCTCTCTCTCCTGTCTTGCCTGATTCTCCTCACAAGCCTCTTTCTCCTGTCCAGCCTGACTCTCGTCCCAAGCCGCTTTCTCCTGTCGAGACTGACTCTCGTCCCAAGACTCTCTCTCCTTTCTAGCTTTACTCTCGTCCCAAGCCTCCCTCTCCTGTCTTGGCTGACACTCGTTCCAAGCCTCTCGCTTCTGTCTAGCTTAACTCTCGTCCCAAGCCTCACTCTCCTATCCACCCTGACTCTCGTCCCAAGCGTCTCTCCCCTCTCCTAACTGACTCTCGTCCGAAGCCCTTCTCTCCTTTCTAGCCTAACTCTCGTCTCAAGCCTCTCTCTCCTCTCCTACCTGACTCTCGACCTAAGCTTCTCTCTCTTGTCCAGCCTCACTCTTGTCCCAAGCAACTCTCTCCTGTCATGCCTGACTCTTGTCCCAAGTCTCTCTCTATTGTCCTGCCTGAATCTCATCCCAAGCCTCTCTCTCCTATCCAACCTGACTCTTGTCCAAAGCCTCTCACTCCTCTCAAACCTCACTTTCGTCCCAAGGCTCTCTCTACTGTCCAGCCTGATTCGTCCTAAGCCTCCCTGTCCTGTCTTGCGTTACTTGCGTCTCAAGCCTCCCTCTCCTGTCCTGACTGACTCTCGTTCCAAACCTCTCTCCTGTTAAGCCTGACTATCTTCCCAAGCCTCTCTCTCCTCTCTTACATGACTCTCGTCCCCAGCCTCTCTCTCCTGTCACGCCTGATTCTCTTCCAAATGCCTCTCTCTCCTGTCCGGCATAACTCTCGTCCCAAGCCTCTCTCTCCTGTCCTGCCTGACTCTCATGCCAAGCCCCTCTCCCCTATCAAGCCTGATTCTCTTCACAAGCCTCTCTCTCCTGTCCTGGTTGACTCTCGTCACAAGCCTCTCTTTCCTCTTCTTTCTGACTCTCGTCCCAAACCTTTCTCTTGTGTCCTACCTGAATCTCGTTCCAAGACTCTCTCTCATTTCTGGCCTGACTCTCGACACAAGACTCTCTCCTAAACAGCCTTACTCTCGTCCCAAACTTCTCTCTACTTTCCAATCTGACCGTCGTCCAAAGCCTTTCTCTCATGTCTGGCCTAACTCTCGTCCCAAGCCTCTCTGTCCTGTCTACCTGATTCTCGTCCCATGCCTCTCCCTCCTATCCTACCTGACTCATCCCAAGCCTCTCTCTCCTCTCCTGCCTGACTCTCGTCCCAACCCCCTCCTGTCCAGCCTGACTCTCGTCCCAAGCCTCTCTCTCCTCTCCTGCCTGACTCTCGTCCCAACCCCCTCCTGTCCAGCCTGACTCTCGTCAAAAGATTCTATCTCCTCTCCAGCCTGACTCTTGTCCCAAGCCTCTCTCTCCTGTCTAGCCTAACTCTCGTCCCAAGTCTCTTTTTCCTGCCTAGCCTGACTCTTGTCCCAGGCTCTCTCTCCTGTCATGCCTGACTCTCGTCCCAAACCTGTCTCTCCTGTCCCGCCTTAATCTAGTCTGAAGCCTCTCTCTCTCCTCTCGTACCATACTCTCGCCCCAAGCCTCTCTCCTCTGTCAAGCCTCCATCTCGTCCCATCCTGTCATACCTGATTCTCCTCACAAGCCTGTTTCTCCTGCTCAGCCGGAATTTCGTCCAGAGCCTTTCTCTCCTCTCTTACCTGACTCTCGTCCAAAGCTTCTCTCTCCTGGCATGCCTGATTCTCCTCCGAAGCCCCTCGATCCTGTTCATACTGACTCTGGTCCAAAGCCTCTCTCTCCTCTCTTACCTGACTCTCGTCCCAAGTCTCTCTTTCCTGTCATGCCTGATCCTCTTCCCAAGCCTCTCTCTCCTCTCCTACCTAACTCTCAGCCCAAAACTCTCATTCTTGTCTAGCCTGCCACTCGTCCTAAACCCGTCTCTCCTGTCGTGCCTGACTCTCCCAACACACTCTCTCCAGTCCTGCGTCACTTTCGTCCCAAGGCTCTCTATCCTGTCCTGCCTGACTCTTGTCCCAAGCCTCTCTCTCCTGTCCAGCATGACTCTCGTATTAAGCCTCTCTTTCCTGTCCTGGCTGACTCTCGTCATAACCCTCTCTTTCCATTCCTGCCTGCCTCTCGTCCCAAGCCTCTCTCTCCTGTCCAGCCTGACTCTAATCCCAAGCCTCTCACTTGTGTCCTCTCGTCACAAGCCTCTTTCTCCTGTCTGGCCTGACTCTCTACCCAAAGCCTCTCTCTTCCTGTCTAGGCTGACAATGGTCCCAAACTTCTCTCTCTCCTGTTCCAATATCACTGTCGTCCCAAATCTCCCTCTCTCTCCTGTCCGGCCTAGCTTTCGTCCCCAAAGCCTATCTCCTGTCCTACATGATTTCGTCAATATGCTCTCCTTCGCTCTCTCCTGTCCAATATCACTGTCGTCCCAAATCTCTCTCTCTCTCCTGTCCGGCCTAGCTTTCGTCCCAAAGCTCTATCTCCTGTCCTACATGATTTTCGTAAGATGCATCTCCCTTCTATCTTACCTGACTCTCGTCCCAAGTCTCTCTCTCCTGTCCTGCCTGACTCTCGTCACAAACTTCTGTGTCCTGTCCAACATGACTATCGTCCCAAGACTCTCTCTCCTCTCTTACCTGACTCTCGTCCCAAGCCTCTCTCTCCTCTCTTACCTGACTCTCGTCCCAAGCCTCTCTCTCCTGTCTTGCCTGATTCTCCTCACAAGCCTCTTTCTCCTGTCCAGCCTGACTCTCGTCCCAAGCCTCTTTCTCCTGTCGAGACTGACTCTCGTCCCAAGCCTCTCTCTCCTTTCTAGCTTTACTCTCGTCCCAAGCCTCCCTCTCCTGTCTTGGCTGACTCTCGTTCCAAGCCTCTCGCTTCTGTCTAGCTTAACTCTCGTCCCAAGCGTCACTCTCCTATCCAGCCTGACTCTCGTCCCAAGCGTCTCTCTCCTCTCCTAACTGAATCTCGTCCGAAGCCCTTCTCTCCTTTCCAGCCTAACTCTCGTCTCAAGCCTCTCTCTCCTCTCCTACCTGACTCGCGACCCAAGCTTCTCTCTCTTGTCCAGCCTCACTCTTGTCCCAAGCCACTCTCTCCTGTCATGCCTGACTCTTGTCCCAAGCCTCTCTCTACTGTCCTGCCTGAATCTCATCCCAAGCCTCTCTCTCCTATCCAACCTGACTCTCGTCCAAAGCCTCTCACTCCTCTCAAACCTCAATTTCGTCCCAAGGCTCTCTCTACTGTCCAGCCTGACTCGTCCTAAGCCTCTCTGTCCTGTCTTGCGTTACTCGCGTCTCAAGCCTCCATCTCCTGTACTGACTGACTCTCGTTCCAAACCTCTCTCCTGTTAAGCCTGACTATCTTCCCAAGCCTCTCTCTCCTCTCTTACCTGACTCTCGTCATCAGCCTCTCTCTCCTGTCATGCCTGATTCTCTTCCAAATGCCTCTCTCTCCTGTCCGGCATAACTCTCGTCCCAAGCCTCTCTCTCCTGTCCTGCTCCACTCTCGTCACAAGCCTCTATTTCCTCTTCTTTCTGACTCTCGTCCCAAACCTTTCTCTTGTGTCCTACCTGACTCTCGTTCCAAGACTCTCTCTCCTTTCTGGCCTGACTCTCGACACAAAACTCTCTCCTAACCAGCCTGACTCTCGTCCCAAACTTCTCTCTACTTTCCAATCTGACCGTCGTCCAAAGCCTTTCTCTCATGTCTGGCCTAACTCTCGTCCCAATCCTCTCTGTCCTGTCTACCTGATTCTCGTCCCATGCCTCTCACTCCTATCCTACCTGACTCTCGTCCCAAGCCTCTCTCTCCTCTCCTGCCTGACTCTCGTCCCAACCCCCTCCTGTCCAGCCTGATTCTCGTCCCAAGCCTCTCTCTCCTCTCCTGCCTGAATCTCGTCCCAACCCCCTCCTGTCCAGCCTGACTCTCGTCCCAAGATTCTATCTCCTCTCCAGCCTGACTCTTGTCCCAAGCCTCTCTCTCCTGTCTAGCCTAACTCTCGTCCCAAGTCTCTTTTTCCTGCCTGGCCTGACTCTTGTCCCAGGCTCTCTCTCCTGTCATGCCTGACTCTCGTCCCAAACCTGTCTCTCCTATCCAGCCTTAATCTAGTCTGAAGCCCTCTCTCTCCTCTCGTACCATACTCTCGCCCCAAGCCTCTCTCCTCTGTCCAGCCTCCTTCTCGTCCCATCCTGTGATAACTGATTCTCCTCACAAGCCTGTTTCTCCTGCTCAGCCGGAATTTCGTCCAAAGCCTTTCTCTCCTCTCTTACCTGACTCTCGTCCAAAGCTTCTCTCTCCTGTCCAGCCTGACTCTAATCCCAAGCCTCTCACTTGTGTCCTCTCGTCACAAGCCTCTTTCTCCTGTCTGGCCTGACTCTCTACCCAAGCCTCTCTCTTCTGTCTAGGCTGACAATGGTCCCAAACTTCTCTCTCTCCTGTCCAATATCACTGTCGTCCCAAATCTCCCTCTCTCTCCTGTCCGGCCTAGCTTTCGCCCCAAAGCTCTATCTCCTGTCCTACATGATTTTCGTAAGATGTCTCTTCCTTCTATCTTACCTGACTCTCGTCCCAAGTCTCTCTCTCCTGTCCTGCCTGACTTTCTTCACAAACTTCTGTCTCCTGTCCAACATGACTATCGTCCCAAGACTCTCTCTCCTCTCTTACCTGACTCTCGTCCCAAGCCTCTCTCTCCTCTCTTACCTGACTCTCGTCCCAAGCCTCTCTCTCCTGTCTTGCCTGATTTTCCTCACAAGCCTCTTTCTCCTGTCCAGCCTGACTCTCGTCCAAAGCCTCTCTCTCCTGTCGAGACTGACTCTCGTCCCAAGCCTCTTTCTCCTTTCTAGCTTTACTCTCGTCCCAAGCCTCCCTCTCCCGTCCTGGCTGACTCTCGTTCCAAGCCTCTCGCTTTTGTCTAGCCTAACTCTCGTCCCAAGCGTCACTCTCCTGTCCAGCCTGACTCTCGTCCCAAGCGTCTCTCTCCTCTCCTAATTGACTCTCGTCCCAAGCCCTTCTCTCCTGTCCAGCCTAACTCTCGTCTCAAGCCTCTCTCTCCTCTAATACCTGACTCTCGACTCAAGCTTATCTCTCTTGTCCAGCCTCACTCTTGTCCTAAGCCACTCTCTCCTGTCATGCCTGACTCTTGCCCCAAGCCTCTTTCTACTGTCCTGCCTGAATCTCATCCCAAGCCTCTCTCTCCTATCCAGCCTGACTCTCATCCAAAGCCTCTCACTCCTCTCAAACCTCACTTTCGTCCCAAGGCTCTCTTTACTGTCCAACCTGACTCGTCCTAAGCCTCTCTGTCCTGTCTTGCGTTACTCGCGTCTCAAGCCTCCCTCTCCTGTCCTGCCTGACTCTCGTTCCAAACCTCTCTCCTGTTAAGCCTGACTATCTTCCCAAGCCTCTCTCTCCTCTCTTACCTGACTCTCGTCCTAAGCCTCTCTCTCCTGTCACGCCTGATTCTCTTTCAAAGCCTCTCTCTCTTGTCCGGCATAACTCTCGTCCCAAGCCTCTCTCTCCTTTCCTGCCTGACTCTCATCCCAAGCCTCTCTCTCCTGTCAAGCCTGACTATTATCCCAAGCCTCTCTCTCCTGTCCTGGTTGACTCTCGTCGCAATCCTCTCTTTCCTCTTCTTCCCGACTCTCGTCCCAAACCTTTCTCTTATGTCCTACCTGACTTTCGTTCCAAGATTCTCTCTCCTTTCTGGCCTGACTCTCGACACAAGACTCTCTCCTAACCAGCCTTACTCTCGTCCCAAACTTCTCTCTACTTTCCAATCTGACTGTCGTCCGAAGCCTCTCTCTCATGTCTGGCCTAACTCTCGTCCCAAGCCTCTCTGTCCTGTCTACCTGATTCTCGTCCCATGCCTCTTTCTCCTATCCTACCTGACTCTCGTCCCAAGCCTCTCTCTCCTCTCCTGCCTGACTCTCGTCCCAACCCCCTCCTGTCCAGCCTGACTCTCGTCCCAAGATTCTATCTCCTCTCCAGCCTGACTCTCGTCCCAAGCCTCTCCTGTCTAGCCTAACTCTCGTCCAAAGTCTCTTTTACCTGCCTAGCCTGACTCTTGTCCCAAGCTCTCTCTCCTGTCATGCCTGACTCTCGTCCCAAGCCTGTCTCTCCTGTCCAGCCTTAATCTAGTCTGAAGCCTCTCTCTCTCCTCTCCTACCATACTCTCGTCCCAAGCCTCTCTCCTCTGTCCAGCCTTCATCTCTTCCCAAGCCTCTTTCTCTTGTCATACCTGATTCTCCTCACAAGCCTGTCTCTCCTGCTCAGCCGGAGTTTCGTCCAAAGCCTTTCTCTCCTCTCTTACCTGACTCTCGTCCAAAGCTTCTCTCTCCTGTCATGACTGACTGCTCTGAGGCCCCTCCCTCCTGTTCAGCGTGACTCATGTCCAAAGCCTCTCTCTCCTCTCTTACCTGACTCTCGTCCCAAGCCTCTCACTCCTCTCCTACCTCACTTTTGTCCCAAGGCTCTCTCTACTGTCCAGCGTGGCTCTCGTCCCAAGCCTCTCTCTTCTGTCCAGCCTCCATCTCGTCCAAAGCCTCTCTCTCCTGTCATACCTGATTCTCCTCACAAGCCTGTCTCTCCTGCTCAGTCTGACTTTCGTCCAAAGCCTTTCTCTACTCTCTTACCTGACTGTCGTCCAAAGGTTCTCTCTCCTGCCATTCCTGATTCTCCTCCGAAGCCTCTCCCTCCTGTTTAGCCTGACTCTCGTCCTAAGCCTTTCCCTCCTCTCCTACCTGACCCTCGTCCCAAAACTCTCATTCTTGTCCAGCCTGACCCTCGTCCTAAGCCTGTCTCTCCTGTCGTGCCTGACTCTCGTCCCAACACACTCTCTCCTGTCCTGCCTCACTTTCGTCCCAAGACTCTCTATCCTGTCCTGCCTGACTCTCGTCCCAAGCCTCTCTCTCCTGTCCAGCATGACTCTCGTAATAAACCTCTCTCTCTCCTGTCCTGGCTGACTCTCGTCATAACCCTCTCTTTCCATTCCTGCCTGCCTCTCGTCCCAAGCCTCTCTCTCCTGTCCAGCCTGACTCTAATCCCAAGCCTCTCTCTTGTGCCATACATGACTCTCGTCCCAAGCCACTCTCTCCTGTCTGGCCTGACTCTCTACCCAAGCCTCTCTCTCCTGTCCAGGCTGACTATCGTCCAAAACTTCTCTCTCATGTCCAATCTCACTGTCGTCCCAAACCCTTACTCTCTCTCCTGTCCGGCCTAGCTTTCGTCCCAAGGCTCTATCTCCTGTCCTGCCTGACTTTCGTCCGATGCTTCTCCCTCCTATCCTACCTGACTCTAGTCCCAAGTCTCTCTCTCCTGTTCTGCCTGACTTTCGTCACAAACTCTGTCTCCTGTCCAACCTGTCTGTCGTCCCAAGCCTATATATCCTTTCCGGCTTAACTCTCGTCCCAAGCCTCTCTCTTCTCTCTTACCTGACTCTCGTCCCAAGCCTCTCTCTCCTGTCCTGCCTGATTCTCCTCACAAGCCTCTTTCTCCTGTCCAGCCTGACTCTCGTCCCAAGCCTCTCTTTCCTGTCGAGACTGACTCTCGTCCCAAGCCTCTCTCTCCTGTCCAGCATGACTCTCGTAATAAACCTCTCTCTCTCCTGTCCTGGCTGACTCTCGTCATAACCCTCTCTTTCCATTCCTGCCTGCCTCTCGTCCCAAGCCTCTCTCTCCTGTCCAGCCTGACTCTAATCCCAAGCCTCTCTCTTGTGCCATACATGACTCTCGTCCCAAGCCACTCTCTCCTGTCTGGCCTGACTCTCTACCCAAGCCTCTCTCTCCTGTCCAGGCTGACTATCGTCCCAAACTTCTCTCTCTTGTCCAATCTCAATGTCGTCCCAAACCCTTACTCTCTCTCCTGTCCGGCCTAGCTTTCGTCCCAAGGCTCTATCTCCTGTCCTGCCTGACTTTCGTCCGATGCTTTTCCCTCCTATCCTACCTGACTCTCGTCCCAAGTCTCTCTCTCCTGTCCTGCCTGACTTTCGTCACAAACTTCTGTCTCCTGTCCAACCTGTCTGTCGTCCCAAGCCTGTATATCCTTTCCGGCTTAACTCTCGTCCCAAGCCTTTCTCTTCTCTCTTACCTGACTCTCGTCCCAAGCCTCTCTCTCCTCTCTTACCTGACTCTCGTCCCAAGCCTCTCTCTCCTCTCTTACCTGACTCTCGTCCCAAGCCTCTCTCTCCTGTCTTGCCTGATTCTCCTCACAAGCCTCTTTCTCCTGTCCAGTCTGACTCTCGTCCCAAGCCTCTCTCTCCTGTCGTGCCTGACTCTCGTTCCAAGCCTCTCGCTTCTGTCTAGCCTAACTCTCGTCCCAAGCGCCTCTTTCCTATCCAGCCTGACTCTCGTCCCAAGGGTCTGTCTCCTTTCCTAACTGACTCTCGTCCCAAGCCCTTCTCTCCTGTCCAGCCTAACTCTCGTCTCAAGCCTCTCTCCCCTCTCCTACCTGACTCTCTTTCCAAGCTTCTCTCTCCTGTCTAGCCTAACTCTCGTCCTAAGCCTCTCTTTCCTGCCCAGCCTGACTCTTGTCCCAAGCTCTCTTTCCTGTCCTGCCTGAATCTCCTTCCAAGCCTCTCTCTCCTCTCTTACCTGACTCTCGTCCCAAGCCTGTGTCTCCTGTCCTGGCTGACTATCGTCCCAAGCCTCTTTCCTCTTCTTGCTGACTCTCGTCCCAAACCTCTCTCCCCTGTCCAGCCTGACTCTCGTCCCGAACCGCTCTCTTGTGTCCTACCTGATTCTCGATCCAAGACTCTCTCTCCATTCTGGTCTGACTCTCGTCCCAAAGTTCTCTCTACTTTCCAATCTGACCGTCGTCCAAAGCCTCTCTCTCATGCCAGGCCTAACTCTCGTCCCAAGACTCTCTCTCCTGTCTACCTGACTCTCGTCCCAAGCCTCTCTCTCCTCTCCTGCATGACTCTCGTCCCAACTCTCTCCTGTCCAGCCTGACTGTCGTCCCAAGCCTCTATCTCCTCTCAAACCTGACTCTCGTCACAAGCTTCTCTCTCCTGTCAAGCCTAACTCTCGTCCCAAGCCTCTCTTTCCTGTCCAGCCTGACATTTGTCCCAAGCTCTCTCTCCTCTCATGCCTGACTCTCGTCCCAAGTCTCTCTCTCCTGTCTAGCCTAACTCTCGTCCCAAGCCTCTCTCTTCTGTCCAGCCGAACTCTCGTCCCAAGCCTGTTTCTCCTGTCATACCTGATTCTCCTCACAAGCCTGTCTCTCCTGCTTAGGCTGACTCTCGTCCAAAGTCTCTCTGTCCTTTCTTTCTTGACTCTCGTCCAAAGCCTCTCTCTCTCCTGTCATGCCTGATTCTCCTCCAAGCCTCTCTCTCCTGTTCAGCCTGACTCTCGTCCAAAGCCACTCTCTCCTGTCTTACTTGACTCTCGTCCCAAGCTTCTCTTTCCTGTCATACCTGACTCTCGTCCTAAGCCTCTCTCTCCTCTCCTAGCTGACTCTCGTCCCAAAACTCTCAATCTTGTCCAGGCTGAACCTCGTCCTAAGCCCGTCCCTCCTGTCGTGCCTGACTCTCGTCCCAACACACACTCCCCTGTCCTGCCTCACTTTCATCCCAATACTTTCTATCTTGTCCTGCCTGACTCTCGTCCCAAGCCTCTCTCTCTCTCCTGTCCAGCATGACTCTCGTAATAAGCCTCTCTCTCCTGTCCTGGCTGACTCTCGTCATAACAATCTCTTTCCATTCCTGCCTGTATTTCGTCCCAAGCCTCTCTCTCCTGTCCAGCCTGACTCTAATACCAAGCCTCTCTCTTGTGTCCTACCTGACTCTCGCCCCAAGCCTCTCTCTCCTGTCTGGCCTGACTCTCTACCTAAGGCTCTCTCTCCTGTCTAGGCTGACTCTCGTCCCAAACTTCTCTCTTCTGTCCAATCTCACTGTAGTCCCAAATGTCTCTCTCCTGTCCGGCCTAGCTTTCGTCCTAAGGCTCTATCTCCCGTCCTACCTGATTTTCGTCCGATGCCTGTCCCTCCTATCCTAACTGACTCTCGTCCCAAGCCTCTCTCTTTCGTCCTACCTGACTCTCGTCCCAAGCTTCTCTTTCCTGTCTGGCCTGACTCTCTACCCAAGCCTCCGTCTCTTGTTCAACCTGATTCTCGTCTCAAACTTCTCTCTCCGGCCCAATCTATCTGTCGTCCCAAACCTCTCTCTCTCCTGTCCGGCCTAACTTTCGTCCCTAGCCTCTATATCCTGTCCTACCTGACTCTCATCTCAAGCCTCTCTCTCCTGTCTAGCCTGACTCTCGTCCCAAGCCTCTCTCTCCTGTCCTGGCTGACTCTCGTCGCAAGCCTCTCTTTCCTCTTCTTCCTGACTCTCGTCCCAAACTTCTCTCTCCTGTAAAATCTGTCTCTCGTCCCAAACCTTTCTCTTGTGTCCTACCTGACTCATTCCAAGACTCTCTCTCCTTTCTGGCTTAACTTTCGACACAACACTCTCTCCTGACCAGCCTGACTCTCGTCCCAAACTTCTCTCTACTTTCCAATCTGACCGTCGTCCAAAGCCTCTCTCTCATGTCTGGCCTAACTCTCGTCCCAAGCCTCTCTGTCCTGTCTACCTGATTCTCGTCCCATGCCTCTCCCTTCTATACTACCTGACTCTCGTCCCAAGCTTCTCTCTCCTCTCCTGTCTGACTCTTGTCCCAACCCCCTCCTGTCCAGCCTGACTCTCGTCCCAAGATTCTATCTCCTCTCCAGCCTGACTCTCGTCCTAAGCCTCTCTTTCCTGTCTAGCCTATCTCTTGTCCCAAGCCTCTCTTTCTTGCCCAGCTTGGCTCTTGTCCCAAGCTCTCTCTCCTGGCATGCCTGACTCTCGTCACAAGCCTCTCTCTCCTGTCCAGCCTCAATCTAGTCTGAAGCCTCTCTCTCCTCTACTACCTTACTCTCGTCCCAAGCCTCTCTCTTCTGTCCAGCCTCCATCTCGTCCCAAACCTCTCTCTCCTGTCATACCTGATTCTCCTCACAAGCCTGTCTCTCCTGCACAACCTGACTTTCGTCCAAAGCCTTCCTCTCCACTCTTACCTGACTCTCGTCCAAAGCTTCTCTCTCCTGTCATGCCTGATTCTCCTCCCAAGCCCCTCCCTCCTGTTCAGCCTGACTCTCGTCCAAAGGCTCTCTCTCCTCTCTTACCTGACTCGTCCCAAGCCTCTCTCTCCTGTCATGCCTGACTCTCGTCTCAAGCCTCTCTCTCCTCTCCCACCTGACTCTCGTCCCAAAACTCTCATTCTTGTCCAGCCTGTCCCTCGTCCTAAGCCCGTCTCTCCTGTCGTGCCTCACTCTCGTCCCAACACACAATCTCCTGTCCTGCCTCACTTTCGTCCCAAGACTCTCTATCCTGTCCTGCCTGACTCTCGTCCCAAGCCTCTCTCTCCTGTCCAGCATGACTCTCGTCCTAAGCCTCTCTCTCCTGTGCTGTTTGACTCTCGTCATAACCCTCTCTTCCCATTCCTGCCTGACTCTCGTCAAAAGCCTTTCTTTCCTGTCCAGTCTGACTCTAATCCCGAGCCTCTCTCTTGTGTCCTACCTGACTCTCGTCCCGAGCCTCTCTCTCCTGTTTGGCCTGACTCTCTACCCGAGCCTCTCTCCCCTGTCCAGGCTAACTCTCGTCCCAAACTTCTCTCTACTGTCCAATCTCACTGTCGTCCCAAATCTCTCTCTCTCCTATCCAATCTCACTGTCGTCCCAAATCTCTCTTTCTCCTGTCCGACCTGATTTTAGTCCGATGCTTCTCCCTCGTATCCTACCTGACTCTCGTCCCAAGTCTCTTTCTCCTGTCCTGCCTGACTCTCGTCACAAACTTCTGTCTCCTGTCCAACCTGACTGTCGTCCCAAGGCTGTATCTCCTGTCCGGCTTTACTCTCGTCCCAATATTGTCTCTCCCATTTTACCTGACTCTCGCCCCAAGCCTCTCCCCTGTCCAGCCTGACTCTCGTCCCAAGCCTTCCTCTCCTGTCCTACCCGATCCTCGTCCGAAGGCTCTCTCTGCTGTACTGTCGGCCTCTCGTCCCAAACCTCTCTAGCTTGTTAAGTCTGACTCTCGTCCCCAGCCTCCTTCTCCTGTCCAACCTCATTCTTATCCCAATCTTCTCTCTCCTGTCCTGCCTGACTCTCGTCCCAAGTCTCTCTTCTGTCCTACCTGACTCTCGTCCAAAGCCTCTCTCTCCTGTTCAGGTTTATTCTCGTCCCAGTCCTCCCTTTCCTGTCCTGCCTGACTCTCGTCCTAAGCCTCTATCTCCTCTCCTACCTGACTCTCGTCTCAAGCCTCTCTCTCTTGTCCAGTCTGACTCTCGTCCCATGCCTCTTTCTCCTGTCCAGCCTGACTCTCGTCCCAAGCATCTCTCTCCTATCCATTCTGACTCGCGTCCGAAGCCCCTCTCTCCTCTGTCACCTAACTATCATCCCAAACCTCTCTCTCCAGTTCAGTTTTATTCTCGTCCCAATCCTCTCTCTCCTGTCCCGCCTAACTCTCATCCCAAGCCTCTGTTTCCTGTCCATCCTGTCTCTCGTCCCAAGCTTCTCTCTCCTGTCCTGGCCTACTCTTGCCCCAAGCCTCTCTCTACTATCCAGCCTGACTCTGGTCCCAAGCCTCTCTTTTGTATCCAACCTGACTCTCGTCCCAAACTTCTCTCTAGTCTCCAATCTGACTTTCGTCCAAAGATTCTCTCTCTCTTGTCCGGCTTAACTCTCGTCCCAAGCTTCTCTCTCCTGTCCTACCTGATTCTCGTCCATGCCTCTCTCTCCTATCCTATCTGACTCTCGTCCCTAGCTTCTCTCTCCTTAGTTACCTGACTCTCATCACAAGCCTCTCTCTCATGTCATGCCTTATTCTCTTCCAAAGCCTCTCTCTCCTGTCCAGCATGACTCGTCCTAAGCCTCTGTCTCCTGTCCTGACTGACTCTCGTCCCAACCCTCTCTTTCCCCTCCTGCCTGACTCTCATCCCAAGCCTCTCTCTCCTGTCCAGCATGACTTTCGTCCCAAGCCTCTCTCTCCTGTCCTGGCTGACTCTCGGTCCAACCCTCTCTTTCCTCTCCTGCCTGTCTCTCGTCCCAAGCTTCTCTCTCTTGTCCAGACTGACTCTCATCCCAAGCCTCTCTCTTTCGTCCTACCTGACTCTCGTCCCAAGCCTCTCTTTCCTGTCTGGCCTGACTCTCTACCCAAGCCTCCGTCTCTTGTTCAGCCTGATTCTCGTCGCAAACTTCTCTCTCCACCCAATCTATCTGTCGTCCTAAACCTCTCTCTCTCCTGTCCGGCCTAACTTTCGTCCCAAGGCTCTATATCCTGTCCTACCTGATTTTCGTACGATGCCTCTCCCTTCTATCCAACCTGACTCTCGCCCCAAGTCTCTCTCTCCTGTCCTGCCTGACTCTCGTCCCAAGCCTCTCTCTTCTGACCAGCCTGAATCTCGTCAAAAACTTCACTCTCTTGTCCAACCTGACTGTCGTCCCAAGCCTCTATCTCCTGTCCGGCCTAACTCGTCCCAAGCCTGTCTCTCCTGTCCTACCTGACTCTCGTCCCAAGCCTCTCTCGCCTGTCCAGCCTGACTTTCGTCCCAAGCCTCTCTCTCCTGTCCTGCCTGACTTTCGTTCCAAGCCTCTCTCTCCTGTACTGTCGGCCTCTCGGAAGCCTCTCTCGAATGTTTAGCCTGAATTTCGTCTCCAGCGTCTCCTGTCCAGCCTCATTCTCATCCCAAGCTTCTCTGTCCTGCCCTGCATGACATTAGTCCCAAGTCTCTCCCTTCTGTCCTACCTGACTCTCGTCCCAAGCCTCTCTCTTCTGTCCAGCCTGACTCTCGTCAAAAGCCTCCCAAACCTCTCTCTTCTGTTCTGTTTTATTCTCGTCCCAATCCTCCCTCTCCTGTCCTTCCTGACTCTCGTCCTAAGCCTCTCTCTCTTGTCCAGCCAGACTCTCGTCCCAAGTCTCTATCTCCTCTTCTAACTGACTCTCATCCCAAGCCTCTCTCTACTCTCCTGCCTGACTCTCATCCCAAGCCTTTCTCTCCTGTCAAGCATGACTCTCGTCAAAAGCCTCTCTCTCTTGTCCTGGGTGACTCTCGTTCCGTACACTCTCTTTCCTCTCCTGCTTGACTCTCGTACCAAGACTCTTTCTCCTGTCCCGCCTAACTCTCGAGTCAAGCCTCTATCTCCTCTCCTACCTGACTCTCGTCCCAAGCCTCTCTTTTGTCCAGCCTCACTCTCGTCCCAAGCCACTCTCTCCTGTCATGCCTGACTTTCGTCCCAAGCCTCTCTCTCCTCTCCTACCTCACTTTCGTCCCAAGCCTCTCTCTCCTGTCCAGCCTGACTCTCGTCCCAAGACTCTATATCCTGTCCAGCCTCAATCTCGTCCCAAGCCTTTTACTCCTCTCCTTCCTTACTCTCGTCCCAAGCCTCTCTCTCCTGTCCTACCTGACTCTCGTCCCAAGCCTCTCTCCCCTGTCCTACCTGACTCTCGCCCTAAGCCTTTCTATCCTGTACTGTCGGCCTCTCGCAAGCCTCTCTCTCCTGTTCTGTTTTATTTTCGGCCCAATCCTCCCTCTCCTGTCCTGACTCTCGTCCCAAGCCTCTATGTCCTCTTCTCCATGGCTCTCGTCCCAAGCCTCTCTCTCTTGTCCAGCCTGACTCTCGTCCCAAATATCTATCTCCTCCTCTACCTGACTCTCGTCCCAAGCCTCTCTATCCTGACCAGATTGACTCTCGTCCAAAGCATCTCTCTCCTATTCATTGTGACTGGCGTCCCAAGCCACTATCTCCTGTCTTACGTGACTCTCGTCCCAAGCCTCTCAATCCTGTCATGCATCCTTCTCCTCCAAAGCCTCTCTCTCCTGTCCGACATAACTCTCGTCCCAAGCCTCTCTCTTCTGTTCTGCCTGACTCTCATCCCAAGCATCTGTCTACTAACCATCCTGAATCTCGTTCCAAGATTCTCTTTCCTGTCCTGGCTCACTCTCGTCCCAAGCCTCTCTTTGTTTCTCCTTTGTGACTCTCGTCCCAAGCCTCTATCTCCTCTCCTACCTGACTCTCGTCCCAAGCCTCTCTCTCCTGTCCAGCCTGACTCTCGTTCCTAGCCTCTCTCTCCTGTCCATTCAGACTCGCGTCCAAAGCCCCTGTCACCTCTGTCACCTGACTCTCATCCCAAGCCTCTCCCTCCTGTCATGCCTGATTCTCCTCTAAAGCCTCTCTCTCCAGTGCGACATAACCCTCGTCCCAAGCCTTTCTCTCCTGTATTGCCTGAGTCTCATCCCAAGCCTCTCTATCCTGTCCAGCCTGACACTCGTCCCAAGCTTCTTTCCCCTGACTTGGGTGACTCTCGTCCCAAGCGTCCCTTTCCTCTCCTTCCTGACTCTCGTGCTCAGCTTCTCTCTCCTGTCAAGCCTGACTCTGGTCCCAAGCCTCTCTCTTGTGTCCTACCTGACTCTCGTCCCAAGCCTCTCTCTCCTGTCCTGCCTGACTCTCATCCCGAGCCTCTGTCTCTTGTCCATCCTGACTCTCGTACCAAGCTTTTCTCTCCTGTCCCGGCCTACTCTCGTCCCAAGCCTCTCTTCGCTTCTCCTTCCTGACTCTCTTCCCAAGCCTCTATCTCCTCTTCTACCTAACTCTCGTCCCAAGCCTCTCTCTCTTGTCCAACCTCACTCTCGTCCCAAGCTACTCTCTCCTGTTATGCCTGATTCTCGTCCCAAGCCTCTCTCTACTGTCCTGCCAGACTCTCATCCCAAGCCTCTCTCTCCTGTCCAGCATAACCGTCGTCCAAAGCCTCTCTCTCCTGTCCTGGGTGACTCTCGACCCAACCCTCTCTTTCCTCTCCTGCCTGACTCTCTTACCAAGACTCTTTCTCCTGTCCCGCCTATCTCTCGTGTCAAGCCTCTCTCTCCTCTCCTACCTGACTCTCGTCCCAAGCCTCTCTCTCATGTACAGACTCACTCTCGTCCCAAGCCACTCTTTCCTGTCATGCTTGATTCTCGTCCCAAGAATCTCTCTCCTGTCCGGCATAACTCTCGTACCAAGCATCTCTCTCCTGTCCTGCCTGACTCTCATCACAAGCCTCTCTCTCCTGTACAGCATGACTCTCGTCCTAAGCCTCTGTCTCCTGTCCTGGCTGACTCTCATCCCAACCCTCTCTTTCTCCTCCTGCCTGACTCTCATCCCAAGCCTCTCTATCCTGTCCAGCATGACTCTCGTCCCAAGCCTATCTCTCC
This sequence comes from Panulirus ornatus, assembly GCF_036320965.1. Classification (NCBI taxonomy): domain Eukaryota; kingdom Metazoa; phylum Arthropoda; class Malacostraca; order Decapoda; family Palinuridae; genus Panulirus; species Panulirus ornatus. The sequence goes on from NC_092228.1 coordinate 50,592,797, forward strand.
TGTCCTGGCTGACTCTCGGTCCAACCCTCTTTTTCCTCTCCTGCCTGTCTCTCGTCCCAAGCCTTTCTCTCATGTCCAGACTGACTCTCATCCCAAGCCACTCTCTTTCGTCCTACCTGACTCTCGTCCAAAGCCTCTCTCGCCTGTCTCGCCTGACTCTCTACCCAAGCCTCTGTCTCTTGTTCAGCCTGACTCTTGTCCAAAACTTCTCTCTCCGGTCCAATCTAACTGTCGTCCCAAACCTCTCTCTCCTGTCCGGCGTAACTTTCGTCCCAAGTCTCTCTCTCCTGTCCTGCCTGACTCTCGTCCCAAGCCTCTCTCTCCTGTCCAGCCTGAATCTCGTCAAAAACTTCTCTCTCTTGTCCTAACTGACTCTCGTCCCAAGCCTCTCTCTCCTGTCCAGCCTGACTCTCGTCACAAGCCTCCCTCTCCTGTCCAGCCTGACTCTCGTCCCAAGCCTCTCTCTCCTGTCCTACCTGACTCTCGTCCCAAGCCTCTCTCTCCTGTACTGTTGGCCTCTCGCAGGACTCTCTCGCCTGTTTAGCCTGAATTTCATCCTCAGCGTCTCTCTCCTGTCCAGCCTCATTCTCATCCCAAGCCTCTCTGTCCTGCCCTGCCTGAGTCTCGTCTCAAGTCTCTCTCTTCTGTCCTACCTGACTCTCGTCCCAAGCCTCTCTCTACTGTCCTGCCTGTCTCTCTTCCGAAGCATCTCTTTCCTTTTCTCCATGACTCTCGTCCCAAGTCTCTCTCTCTTGTGCAGCCTGACTTTCGTCCCAAGCCCGTATCTCCTCTTCTACCTAACTCTCGCCCCAAGCCTCTCTCTCCTGTCCAGTCTGACTCTCGTCCCAAACCTCTCTCTCCGGTTCTGTTTTATTCTCGTCCCAATCCTCCCTCTCCTGTCCTTCCTGAATCTCGTCCCAAGCCTCTCTTTCCTCTTCTCCATGGCTCTCGTTCAAGACTCTCTCTCTTGTCAAGCCAGACTCTCGTCCCAAGATTCTGTCTCGTCTTCTACCTGACTCTCGTCCCAAGCCTCTCTCTACTGTCCTGCCTGACTCTCATCCCAAGCCTCTCTCTCCTGTCAAGCATGTCTCTCGTCCAAAGCCTCTCTCTCCTCTCCTGGGTGATTCTCGTCCCAACCCTCTCTTTCCTCTCCTGCCTGACTCTCATACTAAGACTCTTTCTCCTGTCCCGCCTAACTCTCGTGTCAAGCCTCTCTCTCCTCTCCTACCTGACTCTCGTCCCAAGCCTCTGTCTCTTGTCCAGCCTCACTCTCGTCCCAAGCCACTCTCTCCTGCCATGCCTGACTCTCGTCCCAAGCCTCTCTCTACTGTCCTGCCTGAATCTCATCCCAAGCCTCTCTCTCCTATCCAAACTGACTCTCGTCCCAAGCCTCTCTCTCCTCTCCTACCTCACTTTCGTCCCAAGCCTCTCTCTCTCCTGTCCATCCTGACTCTCGTCCCAAGCCTTTCTCTCCTGTCATGTCTGACTCTCGTCCTAAGCCTCTCTCTCCTGTACTGTTGGACTCTCGTCCCAATACTCTATCTCCTGTCCAACCCCAATCTCGTTTCAAGCCTTTTACTCCTCTCCTTCCTTACTCTCGTCCCAAGCCTCTCTCTCCTGTCCTGCCTGACTCTCGTCCCAAGCCTCTCTCCTGTCCAGCCTGATTCTCGTCCCAAGCCTCCCTCTACTGTCCTACCTGACTCTCGTCCCAAGACTCTCTCTCCTGTACTGTCGGCCTCTAGAAAGCCTCTCTCGCCTGTTTAGTCTGAATCTCGTCCACAGCGTCTCTCTCCTGTCAAGCCTCATTCTCATCCCAAGCCTCTCTCTCTTGCCCTGCCTGACTCTCGTCCCAAGTCTCTCTCTGCTGTCCTACCTGACTCACGTCCCAAGCTTCTCTCTCCTGTTCTGTTTTATTCTCGTCCCAAACCTCCCTCTCCTGTCCTACCTGACTCTCGTCCCAAGCCTCTCCCTCCTCTTCTCCATGGCTTTCGTCCCAAGCCTCTCTCTATTGTCCAGCCTGACTTTCGTCCCAAGTCTCTATCTCCTCTTCTACCTGACTCTAGTCCCAAGCCTCTCTCTCCTGTCAAGGTTGACTCTCGTCCCAAGCATCTCTCTCCTGTTAATTCTGACTCGTCCCAAGCCCCTTTCTCCAGTCTTACTGGACTCTCGTCAAGCTCTCTCTCTCTTGTCCATTCCCTCCAAACTCTCTCTCTCTGCTCTCTCTCTTACTGTCCCCAAGCCTCTCTCTCTGTCTCTGACTCTCATCCCAGCCTCTCTCCTGTCAGCATGACTCCGTCCAAGCCTTCTCTCCTGTCTGGGTACTCTCTCTAACCTCTTCTCTCTGCCTTCTCTCTACCAGATTCTCTGTCCAAGCCTACTCTCGTGTCAAGACTCTCGTCTCCAAGCCTCTCTCTGTCAGCCCCGCCTCTTCCGTCCAATCTCGTCACAGCCCCTTCCTGTCTGCTGCCGTCCCGAAGCCCTCTCCCTGTCCCCCTGACTTTCATCCCAAGCCTCTCTCTCTACTTCTCTACCATACTCTCTTCCAAGCTCTACTCTGTCACCTTCCCTTTGCCTGACTCTTCTCCAAGCTCTCTCTCCTGTCCAGTGACCGTCTCTCTCTCCTGTCCTGGGTGACTCTCGTCCAAGATCCCTTTCCTCTCTGCCTGACTCTCTGTCCAAGCTCCTCTCCTGTCAAGCTGTTCGGTCCAAGCATCTCTTGTCCTACTGACTCTCGTCCCAGCTCTCCATCCTGTCCACCTGAATACCGTCCAACTCTCTCCCTCGTTTTATTCTCGTCCATCCTCCTCTCCGTCCTTCTGACTCTGTCCAGCCTCTTTCCTCTTTTCCATGCTCTCTCTAAGCCTCTCTCTGTCCACAGACTCTCGTCCCAGTCCTATCCTCTTTTAACTGATCTCGCCCAACTCTCTCTACTGTCCTGCTGACTCTCCCAAGCCTCTCTCTCCTGTCAACTGACTCTCGTCCAAGCCTCTCTCTCCTGTTCGGGTGACTCTCGTCCAACCTTCCCTCTCCTGCCTCCATACCAATCGTTCCCAAGCACTCTCCTGCTGTCAGACTCTCCCCCTCTCTCCTGATCTCGTCCAAACCTCGTCTCTCTGTCCACCTCCTCTGTCCAAGCCTCTTCTCTTCATGCCTGCCTCTCCCATCCCTGCTCTACTTCGTCCAAGTCCTCTCTGCCAACCTCTCCTCCCAACCTCTCTCTCCAGCTTTCTCTATTCTCCTTGTCCAAGCCTCTCTCTCCTGTCCTCCTGACTCTCGTCCCAAGCTCTCTTCCTTCATGCCTGACTCTCGTCCCTAACACTCTTCTCTGTCCACGTCGGCCTCGTCCCAAGACTCTCTCTACCTGCTCCAGCCCAATGCTCTCATGCTTTTACTCCTCTTCCTACCGTCCCTGCCTCTCTGCTGTCCTAACCGACTCGTCCCAATTCTCTTCTCCTGTCCGCTGACTCTCTCAGCTCCCTCAGCCTTCCCTCTCCGTCACGATCTGTCCAAGACTCTCTGTTCTGTCGGCCCTCTCGTCCAAGCCTCTCTCCTGTTTAGTCTGAATCTCGTCCACGCGTCTCTCTCTGTCCATGCCTCTCTCTCATCCCAGCTTCTCTCCTGCCCTGCCTGACTCTCGTCCCAAGCTCTCTTGCTGCCTACCTGACTTCCGTCCCAAGCTCTCTCTCCCTGCTTCTTTTTCTCGTCCCAACTCTCGTCTCCCCCTTCCTCACTCTCGTGAACAGATCTCTGTCCTCCCTCGTCTCTGTCCCAGCCTGACTCCTCTTCCAGCTTCTCTCGTCCCAAGTTCTCTCCTGTCCAACTGCCTTCTCATCTCCTGTTCTGGGTGACCTCTTCTCAACACTCTCTTCCCTCCTGCCTGACTCTCATCCAAGACTCTCTCTCCTGTCCACCTAACTCTCGTCCAAGCTCTCCTCTCTCCCTCTATCCTGACTCTCGTCCAAGCCTCTCTCTCCTGTCCATGCCTGACTCTGCACAAGCCTCTCTACTCCTGTCCTTCCTGTACTCTCGTCCACAGATCCTCTTCCTCTGTCCTGCCTGACTCTCGTCCAAGCCTCTCTCTCCTTCCAAGCCTGACTCTCGTCCCAAGCTCTCTCTCCTGCTCCTACCTGACTCTCGTCCCAAGCCTCCTCTCCTGTCCTGCCTGACTCTCATCCGAGCCTCTGTCTCTTGTCCATCCTGACTCTCGTCCCAAGCTTTTCTCTCCTGTCCTGCCTACTCTCGTCCCAAACCTCTCTTTGCTCTCCTTCCTGACTCTCTTCCCAAGCTCTATCTCCTTCTACCTAACTCTCGTCCAGCCTCTCTCTTGTCCAACCTCACTCTCGTCCCAAGCACTTCTCCTGTCATGCTGACACTCGTCCAAGCCTCTCTCACTGTCCTGCCTGACTCTCATCCCAGCCTCTTCTCTGTCCACCTGACCTCGTCCAAGCTTCTCTCCTGTCCTGGTGACTCTCTCCTACTCTCTTCCAAGACTATTCTCCTGTCCGCCTCTCCGTCAAGCCTCTCTCTCCTTCTACCTGACTCTCGTCCAGTCTCTCTCTTTACAACCTCACTCTCTCCCAAGCCACTCTCTCCTGTCATGCTGACTCTCGTCCCAAGCCTCTCTCCTGTCCTCCTGACTCTCGTCCCAAGCCTTCTCTCCTGTCCTGCTACTCTCTCCAAGCCTCTCTGCTTCCTCTGACTCTCTTCCCAACCTCTCTTTCCCTCTCCCCAGCCTCTCTTGTCCACTGACTCTCGTCCAAGCCTCTCTCCTGTCTGCTGACTTCGTCCAACCTCTCTTCCTCTTCATGCCTCTCTCTCCCAAGCCTCTCTTCTGTCCGACTGACTCATCCAAGCTCTCTCTTGTGGCACCTGACTCTCGTCCAAACTCTTCTCCTGTGGTGACTCTCTCAAGCCTCTTCTTTTCACCTGACTTCGTCCAGCTCTCTCCTTTCAACCTCACTCTCCCAAGCCTCTTCCTGTCATTTATTCTCGTCCAACCTCTCTCCGTCTCCTGCTTCTCAGGCATCTTTTCCTCTTCTCCATGACTCTCGTCCCAAGTTTCTCTCTTTTATGTAGCCTGACTTTCGTCCCAAGTCTGTATCTCCTCTTCTACATAACTCTCGCCCCAAGCCTCTCTCTCCTGTCCGGTCTAACTGTCGTCCCAAACCTCTGTCTCCTGCTCTGTTTTATTCTCGTCCCAATCCTCAATCTCCTGTACTTCCTGACTCTCGTCCCAAGCCTCTCTTTCCTCTTCTCCATGGCTCTCGTCCCAAGCCTCTCTCTCTTGTCCAGCCAGACTCTCGTCCCAAGTCTCTATCTCCTCTTCTAACTGACTCTCGTCCTAAGCCTCTCTCTACTGTCCTGCCTGACTCTCATCCCAAGCCTCTCTCTCCTGTCAAGCATGACTCTCGTCCAAAGCCTCTCTCTCCTGTTCTGGGTGACTCTCGTTCCAACCCTCTCTTTCCTCTCCTGCCTGACTCTCGTACAAAGACTCTTTCTCCTGTCCCACCTAACTCTCGTGTCAAGAATCTCTCTCCTCTCCTACCTGACTCTCGTCCCAAGCCTCTCTCTCTTGTCCAGCCTCACTCTCGTCCCAAGCCACTCTCTCCTGTCATGCCTGACTCTCGTCCCAAGCCTCTCTCTACTGTCCTGCCTGAATCTCATCCCAAGCCTCTCTCTCCTATCCAACCTCACTCTCGTCCCAAGCCTCCCTCTCCTCTCCTACCTCACTTTCGTCCCAAGCCTCTCTCTCCTGTCCATCGTGACTCTCGTCCCAATCCTCTCTCTCCTGTCATGCCTGACTCTCGTCCTAACACTCTCTCTCCTGTGCTGTCGGACTCTCGTCCGAAGACTCTCTCTCCACTCCAGCCCCAATCTCGTCTCGAGCCTTTTACTCCTCTTTTTCCTTACTCTCGTCCCAAGCCTCTCTCTCCTGTCCTACCTGACTCTCGTCCCAAGCCTCTCTCTCCTGTCCAGCCTGACTCATGTCCCAAGCCTCCCTCTCCTGTCCTACCTGACTCTCGTCCCAAGACTCTCTCTCCTGTACTGTCGGCCTCTCGAAAGCCTCTCTCGCCTGTTTAGTCTGAATCTCGTCCACAGCGTCTCTCTCCTGTCCAGCCTCATTCTCATCCCAAGCCTCTCTCTCCTGCCCTGCCTGACTCTCGTCCCAAGTCTCTCTCTGCTGTCCTACCTGACTCACGTCCCAAGCCTCTCTCTCCTGTTCTGTTTTATCCTAGTCCCAATCCTCCCTCTCCTGTCCTTCCTGACTCTCGTCCAAAGCCTCTCTTTCCTCTTCTCCATGGCTCTCGTCCCAAGCCTCTCTCTCTTGTCCAGCCTGACTCTCGTCCCAAGCCTCTCTCTCCTGTCCAGCCTGACACTCGTCCAAAGCCTCTCTCTACTGTCCTGCCTGACTCTCATCCCAAGCCTCTCTCTCCTGTCCAGCATGACCCTCGTCCAAAGCCTCTCTCTCCTGTCCTGGGTGACTCTCCTACCTGACTCTCTTACCAAGACTATTTCTCCTGTCCCGCCTATCTCCCGTGTCAAGCCTCTCTCTCCTCTCCTACCTGACTCTCGTCCCATGCCTCTCTCTCTTATACAACCTCACTCTCGTCCCAAGCCACTCTCTCCTGTCATGACTGACTCTCGTCCCAAGCCTCTCTCAACTGTCCTACCTGACTCTCATCCCAAGCCTGTCTCCTGTCAAGCATGTCTTCTACCTGTATCTCTTCCCAAGCCTCTCTATTCTGTCCTGCTTGACTCTCATCACAAGCATCTCTCTTCTGTGGAGCATGACTCTAGTCCAAAACCTCTCTCTCCTGTTCTGGGTGACTCTCGTTCAAACCCTCTCTTTCTTCTCCTGCCTGACTCTCTTACCAAGACTCTTTCTCCTGTACCGCCTAACTCTCGTGTCAAGCGTCTCTCTCCTCTCCTAACTGACTCTCGTCCCAAGCCTATCTCTCCGATCCAACCTGACTCTCGTCCCAAGCCTCTCTCCTCTCCTACCTCACTTTCGTCCCAAGGCTCTCTCTCCTGTCCATCCTGACTCTCGTCGCAAGCCTCTCTCTCCTGTCATGCCTGACTCTCGTCCTAACACTCTCTCTCCTGTACTGTCGGACTCTCGTCCCAAGACTCTCTCTCATGTCCAGCCCCAATCTTGTCTCAAGCCTTTTACTCCTCTCCTTCCTTACTCTCGTCCCAAGCCTGTCTCTCCTGTCCTACGTGACTCTCGTCCCAAGCCTCTCTCTCCTGTCCAGCCTGACTCTCGTCCCAAGCCTCCCTCTCCTGTCCTACCTGACTCTCGTCCCAAGACTCTCTCTCCTGTACTGTTGGCCTCTCGAAAGCCTCTCTCGCCTGTTTAATCTGAATCTCGTCCACAGCGTCTCTCTCCTGTCCAGCCTCATTCTCATCCCAAGCCTGTCTCTCCTACCCTGCCTGACTCTCGTCCCAAGTCTCTCTCTGCTGTCCTACCTGACTCACGTCCCAAGCCTCTCTCTCCTGTTCTGTTTTATCCTAGTCCCAATCCTCCCTCTCCTGTCCTTCCTGACTCTCGTCCAAAGCCTCTCTTTCCTCTTCTCCATGGCACTCGTCCTAAGCCTCTCTATCTTGTCCAGCCTGACTCTCGTCCCAAGCCTCTCTCTCCTGTCCAGCCTGACTCTCGTCCCAATCTTCTCTCCCCTGTCCTGGGTGACTCTCGTCCCAAGCGTCTCTTTCCTCTCCTGCCTGACTCTCGTGCCAAGCTTCTCTCTCCTTTCAAGCCTGACTCTGGTCCCAAGACTTTCTCTTGTGTCCTACCTGACTCTCGTCCCAAGCGTCTCTCTCCTGTCCTGCCTGACTCTCATCCCGAGCCTCTGTCTCTTGTCCCTCCTGACTCTCGTCCCAAGCTTTTCTCTCCTGTCCTGGCCTACTCTCGTCCCAAGCCTCTCTTTGCTTCTCCTTCTTGACTCTCTTCCCAAGCCTCTATCTCATCTTCTACCTAACTCTCGTCCCATGCCTCTCTCACTTGTCCAACCTCACTCTCGTCCCAAGCCACTCTCTCCTGTCATGACTGACTCTCGTCCCAAGCCTCTCTCAACTGTCCTACCTGACTCTCATCCCAAGCCTGTCTCCTGTCAAGCATGACTTCTACCTGTATCTCTTCCCAAGCCTCTCAATTCTGTCCTGCTTGACTCTCATCACAAGCATCTCTCTTCTGTGGAGCATGACTCTAGTCCAAAACCTCTCTCTCCTGTTCTGGGTGACTCTCGTTCAAACCCTCTCTTTCCTCTCCTGCCTGACTCTCTTACCAAGACTCTTTCTCCTGTCCCGCCTAACTCTCGTGTCAAGCGTCTCTCTCCTCTCCTAACTGACTCTCGTCCCAAGCCTATCTCTCCGATCCAACCTGACTCTCGTCCCAAGCCTCTCTCCTCTCCTACCTCACTTTCGTCCCAAGGCTCTCTCTCCTGTCCATCCTGACTCTCGTCGCAAGCCTCTCTCTCCTGTCATGCCTGACTCTCGTCCTAACACTCTCTCTCCTGTACTGTCGGACTCTCGTCCCAAGACTCTCTCTCATGTCCAGCCCCAATCTTGTCTCAAGCCTTTTACTCCTCTCCTTCCTTACTCTCGTCCCAAGCCTGTCTCTCCTGTCCTACGTGACTCTCGTCCCAAGCTTCTCTCTCCTGTCCAGCCTGACTCTCGTCCCAAGCCTCCCTCTCCTGTCCTACCTGACTCTCGTCCCAAGACTCTCTCTCCTGTACTGTTGGCCCCTCGAAAGCCTCTCTCGCCTGTTTAATCTGAATCTCGTCCACAGCGTCTCTCTCCTGTCCAGCCTCATTCTCATCCCAAGCCTGTCTCTCCTACCCTGCCTGACTCTCGTCCCAAGTCTCTCTCTGCTGTCCTACCTGACTCACGTCCCAAGCCTCTCTCTCCTGTTCTGTTTTATCCTAGTCCCAATCCTCCCTCGCCTGTCCTTCCTGACTCTCGTCCAAAGCCTCTCTTTCCTCTTCTCCATGGCACTCGTCCTAAGCCTCTCTCTCTTGTCCAGCCTGACTCTCGTCCCAAGCCTCTCTCTCCTGTCCAGCCTGACTCTCGTCCCAATCTTCTCTCCCCTGTCCTGGGTGACTCTCGTCCCAAGCGTCTCTTTCCTCTCCTGCCTGACTCTCGTGCCAAGCTTCTCTCTCCTTTCAAGCCTGACTCTGGTCCCAAGACTTTCTCTTGTGTCCTACCTGACTCTCGTCCCAAGCCTCTCTCTCCTGTCCTGCCTGACTCTCATCCCGAGCCTCTGTCTCTTGTCCCTCCTGACTCTCGTCCCAAGCTTTTCTCTCCTGTCCTGGCCTACTCTCGTCCCAAGCCTCTCTTTGCTTCTCCTTCTTGACTCTCTTCCCAAGCCTCTATCTCCTCTTCTACCTAACTCTCGTCCCATGCCTCTCTCACTTGTCCAACCTCACTCTCGTCCCAAGCCACTCTCTCCTGTCATGCCTGACAGTCGTCCCAAGACTCTCTCTACTGTTCTGCCTGACTCTCATCCCAAGCCTCTCTCTCCTGTCCAGCATGACCCTCGTCCAAAGCCTCTCTCTCCTGTCTTGGGTGACTCTCCTCCCAACCCTCTCTTTCCTCTCCTGCCTGACTCTCGTACCAAGACTATTTCTCCTGTCCCGCCTATCTCCCGTGTCAAGCCTCTCTCTCCTCTCCTACCTGACTCTCGTCCTAAGCCTCTCTCTCTTATACAGCCTCACTCTCGTCCTAAGCCACTCTCTCCTGTCATGCCTGACTCTCGTCCCAAGCCTCTCTCAACTGTCCTGCCTGACTCTCATCCCAAGCCTCTCTCTCCTTTCCAGCATGACTCTGGTCCTAAGCCTCTGTCTCCTGTCCTGGCTGATTCTCGTCCCAACCTTCTCTTTCCCCTCCAGCATGACTCTCGTCCTAAGCTTCTCTCTCCTGTCCTGGTTGACTTTCGGTCGAACACCCTCTTTCCTCTCATGCCTGTCTCTCGTCCCAAGCCTCTCTCTCCTGTCCAGACTGACTCTCATCCCAAGCCTCTCTCTTGCGTCCTACCTGACTCTCGTCCCAAGACTCTCTCTCCTATGTGGCCTGACTCTCTACCCAAGCCTCTGTGTCTTGTTCAGCCTGACTCTCGTCCAAGGTTTCTATCTCCTTTCCTACCTGACACTCGTCCCAAAGCTCTCTCTCCTGTTCAGCTTTATTCTCGTCCCAATCCTCCCTCTCCTGTCCTGCCTGTCTGTCTTCCGAAACATCTCTTTACTCTTCTCCATGACTGTCGTCCCAAGTCTCTCTCTCTTGTGCAGCCTGACTTTCGTCCCAAGCCTGTATCTCCTCTTCTACATAACTCTCGCCCCAAGCCTCTCTCTCCTGTCCGGTCTAACTGTCGTCCCAAACCTCTGTCTCCTGCTCTGTTTTATTCTCGTCCCAATCCTCAATCTCCTGTACTTCCTGACTCTCGTCCCAAGCCTCTCTTTCCTCTTCTCCATGGCTCTCGTCCCAAGCCTCTCTCTCTTGTCCAGCCAGACTCTCGTCCCAAGTCTCTATCTCCTCTTCTAACTGACTCTCGTCCTAAGCCTCTCTCTACTGTCCTGCCTGACTCTCATCCCAAGCCTCTCTCTCCTGTCAAGCATGACTCTCGTCCAAAGCCTCTCTCTCCTGTCTGGGTGACTCTCCTCCAACCCTCTCTTTCCTCTCCTGCCTGACTCTCGTACCAAGACTATTTCTCCTGTCCCGCCTATCTCCCGTGTCAAGCCTCTCTCTCCTCTCCTACCTGACTCTCGTCCCAAGCCTCTCTCTCTTATACAGCCTCACTCTCGTCCTAAGCCACTCTCTCCTGTCATGCCTGACTCTCGTCCCAAGCCTCTCTCAACTGTCCTGCCTGACTCTCATCCCAAGCCTCTCTCTCCTGTCCAGCATGACTCTCGTCCTAAGCCTCTGTCTCCTGTCCTGGCTGATTCTCGTCCCAACCTTCTCTTTCCCCTCCAGCATGACTCTCGTCCCAAGCTTCTCTCTCCTGTCCTGGTTGACTTTCGGTCGAACACCCTCTTTCCTCTCATGCCTGTCTCTCGTCCCAAGCCTCTCTCTCCTGTCCAGACTGACTCTCATCACAAGCCTCTCTCTTGCGTCCTACCTGACTCTCGTCCCAAGACTCTCTCTCCTATCTGGCCTGACTCTCTACCCAAGCCCCTGTGTCTTGTTCAGCCTGACTCTCGTCCAAGGTCTCTATCTCCTTTCCTACCTGACACTCGTCCCAAAGCTCTCTCTCCTGTTCAGCTTTATTCTCGTCCCAATCCTCCCTCTCCTGTCCTGCCTGTCTGTCTTCCGAAACATCTCTTTCCTCTTCTCCATGACTCTCGTCCCAAGTCTCTCTCTCTTGTGCAGCCTGACTTTCGTCCCAAGCCTGTATCTCCTCTTCTACATAACTCTCGCCCCAAGCCTCTCTCTCCTGTCCGGTCTAACTGTCGTCCCAAACCTCTGTCTCCTGCTCTGTTTTATTCTCGTCCCAATCCTCCCTCTCCTGTACTTCCTGACTCTCGTCCAAGCCTCTCTTTCCTCTTCTCCATGGCTCTCGTCCCAAGCCTCTCTCTCTTGTCCAGCCAGACTCTCGTCCCAAGTCTCTATCTCCTCTTCTAACTGACTCTCGTCCCAAGCCTCTCTCTACTGTCCTGCCTGACTCTCATCCCAAGCCTCTCTCTCCTGTCAAGCATGACTCTCGTCCAAAGCCTCTCTCTCCTGTTCTGGGTGACTCTCGTTCCAACCCTCTCTTTCCTCTCCTGCCTGACTCTCATACCAAGACTCTTTCTCCTGTCCCACCTAACTCTCGTGTCAAGACTCTCTCTCCTCTCCTACCTGACTCTCGTCCCAAGCCTCTCTCTCTTGTCCAGCCTCACTCTCGTCCCAAGCCACTCTCTCCTGTCATGCCTGACTCTCGTCCCAAGCCTCTCTCTACTGTCCTGCCTGAATCTCATCCCAAGCCTCTCTCTCCTATCCAACCTCACTCTCGTCCCAAGCCTCTCTCTCCTCTCCTACCTCACTTTCGTCCCAAGCCTCTCTCTCCTGTCCATCGTGACTCTCGTCCCAATCCTCTCTCTCCTGTCATGCCTGACTCTCGTCCTAACACTCTCTCTCCTGTGCTGTCGGACTCTCGTCCGAAGACTCTCTCTCCTCTCCAGCCCCAATCTCGTCTCGAGCCTTTTACTCCTCTCCTTCCTTACTCTCGTCCCAAGCCTCTCTCTCCTGTCCTACCTGACTCTCGTCCCAAGCCTCTCTCTCCTGTCCAGCCTGACTCTCGTCCCAAGCCTCCCTCTCCTGTCCTACCTGACTCTCGTCCCAAGACTCTCTCTCCTGTACTGTCGGCCTCTCGAAAGCCTCTCTCGCCTGTTTAGTCTGAATCTCGTCCACAGCGTCTCTCTCCTGTCCAGCCTCATTCTCATCCCAAGCCTCTCTCTCCTGCCCTGCCTGACTCTCGTCCCAAGTCTCTCTCTGCTGTCCTACCTGACTCACGTCCCAAGCCTCTCTCTCCTGTTCTGTTTTATCCTAGTCCCAATCCTCCCTCTCCTGTCCTTCCTGACTCTCGTCCAAAGCCTCTCTTTCCTCTTCTCCATGGCTCTCGTCCCAAGCCTCTCTCTCTTGTCCAGCCTGACTCTCGTCCCAAGCCTCTCTCTCCTGTCCAGCCTGACTCTCGTCCCAAGCTTCTCTCCCCTGTCCTGGGTGACTCTCGTCCCAAGCGTCTCTTTCCTCTCCTGCCTGACTCTCGTGCCAAGCTTCTCTCTCCTTTCAAGCCTGACTCTGGTCCAAAGCCTTTCTCTTGTGTCCTACCTGACTCTCGTCCCAAGCCTCTCTCTCCTGTCCTGCCTGACTCTCATCCCGAGCCTCTGTCTCTTGTCCCTCCTGACTCTCGTCCCAAGCTTTTCTCTCCTGTCCTGGCCTACTCTCGTCCCAAGCCTCTCTTTGCTTCTCCTTCTTGTCTCTCTCCCAAGCCTCTATCTCCTCTTCTACCTAACTCTCGTCCCATGCCTCTCTCTCTTGTCCAACCTCACTCTCGTCCCAAGCCACTCTCTCCTGTCATGCCTGACACTCTTCCCAAGCCTCTCTCTACTGTCCTGCCTGACTCTCATCCCAAGCCTCTCTCTCCTGTCCAGCATGACCCTCGTCCAAAGACTCTGTCTCCTGTCCTGGGTGACTCTCCTACCAACCGTCTCTTTCCTCTCCTGCCTGACTCTCTTACCAAGACTCTTTCTCCTGTCCCGCCTAACTCTCGTGTCAAGCGTCTCTCTCCTCTCCTAACTGACTCTCGTCCCAAGCCTATCTCTCCGATCCAACCTGACTCTCGTCCCAAGCCTCTCTCCTCTCCTACCTCACTTTCGTCCCAAGGCTCTCTCTCCTGTCCATCCTGACTCTCGTCGCAAGCCTCTCTCTCCTGTCATGCCTGACTCTCGTCCTAACACTCTCTCTCCTGTACTGTCGGACTCTCGTCCCAAGACTCTCTCTCATGTCCAGCCCCAATCTTGTCTCAAGCCTTTTACTCCTCTCCTTCCTTACTCTCGTCCCAAGCCTGTCTCTCCTGTCCTACGTGACTCTCGTCCCAAGCCTCTCTCTCCTGTCCAGCCTGACTCTCGTCCCAAGCCTCCCTCTCCTGTCCTACCTGACTCTCGTCCCAAGACTCTCTCTCCTGTACTGTTGGCCTCTCGAAAGCCTCTCTCGCCTGTTTAATATGAATCTCGTCCACAGCGTCTCTCTCCTGTCCAGCCTCATTCTCATCCCAAGCCTGTCTCTCCTGCCCTGCCTGACTCTCGTCCCAAGTCTCTCTCTGCTGTCCTACCTGACTCACGTCCCAAGCCTCTCTCTCCTGTTCTGTTTTATTCTCGTCCCAATCCTCCCTCTCCTGTCCTTCCTCACTCTCGTGCAAAGCATCTCTTTCCTCTTCTCCATGGCTTTCGTCCCAAGCCTCTCTCTCTTGTCCAGCTTGACTCTCGTCCCAAGCTTCTCTCTCCTGTCCAACCTGACTCTCGTCTCAAGCTTCTCTCCGCTGTCCTGGGTGACTCTTGTCCCAAGCGTCTCTTTCCTCTCCTGCCTGACTCTCGTGCCAAGCTTCTCTCTTCTTTCAAGCCTGACTCTGGTCCCAAGCCTTTCTCTTGTGTCCTACCTGACTCTCGTCCCAAGCCTCTCTCTCCTGTCCTGCCTGACTCTCATCCCGAGCCTCTGTCTCTTGTCCATCCTGACATTCTTTCCAAGCTTTTCTCTCCTGTCCTGGCCTACTCTCGTCCCAAGCCTCTCTTTGCTTCTCCTTCCTGACTCTCTTCCCAAGCCTCTATCTCCTCTTCTACCTAACTCTCGTCCCATGCCTCTCTCACTTGTCCAACCTCACTCTCGTCCCAAGCCACTCTCTCCTGTCATGCCTGACAGTCGTCCCAAGACTCTCTCTACTGTCCTGCCTGACTCTCATCCCAAGCCTCTCTCTCCTGTCCAGCATGACCCTCGTCCAAAGCCTCTCTCTCCTGTCCTGGGTGACTCTCCTCCAACCCTCTCTTTCCTCTCCTGCCTGACTCTCGTACCAAGACTATTTCTCCTGTCCCGCCTATCTCCCGTGTCAAGCCTCTCTCTCCTCTCCTACCTGACTCTCGTCCCAAGCCTCTCTCTCTTATACAGCCTCACTCTCGTCCTAAGCCACTCTCTCCTGTCATGCCTAACTCTCGTCCCAAGCCTCTCTCAACTGTCCTGCCTGACTCTCATCCCAAGCCTCTCTCTCCTGTCCAGCATGACTCTCGTCCTAAGCCTCTGTCTCCTGTCCTGGCTGATTCTCGTCCCAACCTTCTCTTTCCCCTCCAGCATGACTCTCGTCCCAAGCTTCTCTCTCCTGTCCTGGTTGACTTTCGGTCCAACACTCTCTTTCCTCTCCTGCCTGTCTCTCGTCCCAAGCCTCTCTCTCCTGTCCAGACTGACTCTCATCCCAAGCCTCTCTCTTGCGTCCTACCTGACTCTCGTCCCAAGACTCTCTCTCCTATCTGGCCTGACTCTCTACCCAAGCCTCTGTGTCTTGTTCAGCCTGACTCTCGTCCAAGGTCTCTATCTCCTTTCCTACCTGACACTCGTCCCAAAGCTCTCTCTCCTGTTCAGCTTTATTCTCGTCCCAATCCTCCCTCTCCTGTCCTGCCTGTCTGTCTTCCGAAACATCTCTTTCCTCTTCTCCATGACTCTCGTCCCAAGTCTCTCTCTCTTGTGCAGCCTGACTTTCGTCCCAAGCCTGTATCTCCTCTTCTACATAACTCTCGCCCCAAGCCTCTCTCTCCTGTCCGGTCTAACTGTCGTCCCAAACCTCTGTCTCCTGCTCTGTTTTATTCTCGTCCCAATCCTCCATCTCCTGTACTTCCTGACTCTCGTCCCAAGCCTCTCTTTCCTCTTCTCCATGGCTCTCGTCCCAAGCCTCTCTCTCTTGTCCAGCCAGACTCTCGTCCCAAGTCTCTATCTCCTCTTCTACCTGACTCTCGTCCCAAGCCTCTCTCTACTGTCCTGCCTGACTCTCATCCCAAGCCTCTCTCTCCTGTCAAGCATGACTCTCGTCCAAAGCCTCTCTCTCCTGTTCTGGGTGACTCTCGTTCCAACCCTCTCTTTCCTCTCCTGCCTGACTCTCATACCAAGACTCTTTCTCCTGTCCCACCTAACTCTCGTGTCAAGACTCTCTCTCCTCTCCTACCTGACTCTCGTCCCAAGCCTCTCTCTCTTGTCCAGCCTCACTCTCGTCCCAAGCCACTCTCTCCTGTCATGCCTGACTCTCGTCCCAAGCCTCTCTCTACTGTCATGCCTGAATCTCATCCCAAGCCTCTCTCTCCTATCCAACCTCACTCTCGTCCCAAGCCTCTCTCTCCTCTCCTACCTCACTTTCGTCCCAAGCCTCTCTCTCATGTCCATCGTGACTCTCGTCCCAATCCTCTCTCTCCTGTCATGCCTGACTCTCGTCCTAACACTCTCTCTCCTATACTGTCGGACTCTCGTCCCAAGACTCTCTCTCCTGTCCAGCCCCAATCTCGTCTCAAGCCTTTTACTCCTCTCCTTCCTTACTCTCGTCCCAAGCCTCTCTCTCCTGTCCTACCTGACTCTCGTCCCAAGCCTCTCTCTCCTGTCCAGCCTGACTCTCGTCCCAAGCCTCCCTCTCCTGTCCTACCTGACTCTCGTCCCAAGCCTCTCTCTCCTGTACTGTCGGCCTTTCTAAAGCCTCTCTCGCCAGTTTAGTCTGAATCGCGTCCACAGCGTCTCTCCTGTCCAGCCTCATTCTCATCCCAAGCCTCTCTCTCCTGCCCTGCCTGACTCTCGTCCCAAGTCTCTCTTCTGCTGTCCTACCTGACTCACGCCAAGCCTCTCTCTCCTGTTCTGTTTTATCCTAGTCCCAATCCTCCCTTCCTGTCCTTCCTGACTCTCGTCCAAAGCCTCTTTTCCTCTTCTCCATGGCTCTCGTCCAAGCCTCTCTCTCTGTCCAGCCTGACTCTCGTCCCAAGCCTCTCTCTCCTGTCCAGCCTGACTCTCGTCCCAAGCTTCTCTCCCTTCCTGGGTGACTCTCGTCCCAAGCGTCTCTTTCCTCTCCTGCCTGACTCTCTGCAAGCTTCTCTCTCCTTCAAGCCTGACTCTGGTCCAAACTTTCTCTTGTGTCCTACCGACTCTCGTCCAAGCTCTTTCTCCTCCTCTCCTTCTCCATTTCTCTTGTCACCGACTTCCAAGCCTTCTCTCCTGTCTGCCTACTCGTCCTAACACTCTCTCTCCTTACTTCGGACTCTCGTCCCAAGCTCTCTCTCTTTTCCACCCCAATCTCGTCCAAGCCTTATCTCTCCTTCCTTACTCTCGTCCCAAGCCTTCTCTCTGTCCTCTGACTCTCTCCCAAGCCTCTCTCTCCTGTCAGCCTGACTCTCGTCCCAAGCTCCTCTCCTGTCCTACCTGACTCTCGTCCCAACTCTCTCTCCTGTACCGTCCCTTCAAGCCTCTCTCGCCTTTTATCTGAATTTCTCCCAGCGTTCTCTCCTGTCCAAGCCTCATCTCTCTTCCAAGCTCTCTCTACCTCTCCTGCCTGACTCTCTCCCAAGTCTCTCCGTCCTACCTGTCCCGTCCAGCTTCTCTCCAACCTTCTCTTTCCCCTCGTGACTCTCCCAAGCTCCTCTCCTGCTTACTTTCGTCCAAGCTCTCTTCTCTCTCCTGTCTCTCGTCCAAGCCTCTCTCTTCTGATTCTCCTGCTCTCTCCCACCTACTCTCTCCGCTCCTCTCTATCTGCCTACTCTCTCCCAGTCCTGTGCTTCTCCAGCCGTCTTCCGTCTCTACTCCTTCCTCCTCCTCTCCCAAACTCTCTTCCATAGCTTTTCTCTTATCCTCCTGACTCGTCCGCCTTCCCTTCTCTGAAATCTCTCCCCTCTTCTGCCATCTGACTCGTCCAAGTCTCTCTCCTCCTGTGCACTGACTTTCGTCCCGTCTCCTCTTCTCTCTCTGCCCACCTTCTCCCGCCGTCTAACTTCTACCTAACTCTGTCCTCCTCTCTTTCTTTCCCCAACCCACTCTGTCATCCTACTCTCTTCTCCTTTCCTCTCCCAGCTCTCTCAACTCTCCTGCACCTACTCTCGTCCCAGTCTCTATCCCTCTCAACTGACTCTGTCCCAAGCCTCTCTTCTGCCTGGGCTCCACCACTCCTTTCCTCTCTCTCGTCCAGTACATTCTCCGTCCAGCCTTCCGTTCTGGCTCTCTTCACCTCTCTTTCCTACTCTCTCACCAAGACTCTTTCTCCTGTCCCACCAACTCTCGTCACCTCCTCCTCCTCTACTCTCGTCCAGCCTACTTCGTCCCAACCTCTCTCCCAACCTATCTCCTATGCCTGCTCTCGTCCCAAGCCTCTCTCTACTGTCCAGCTGATCTCTCCCAAGCCTCTTCTCCTTCCAGCTACTCTCGTCCCAACCTTCTTCCTCCTCCACCTACTTTCGTCCAAGCCTCTCTCTCCTGTCCATATGACTCCTCGTCCTTCCTTCTTCTTCTGCCTACTCTCGTCCTAACACTCTCTCTCTGTGTCGACTCTCGTCCGAAGACTCTCTTCCCTCCACCCTCTCTCTCCGAGCCTTCTACCTCTTTTCCTTTCTCTCGCCCCAAGCCTCTCTCCCTGTCTCCTGACTCGTCCCAAGCCTCTCCCTTCCAGCCTGACTCTCTCCACCTCCTCTCCCATGTCCTACCTGCTCTCGTCCTAAGCTCTCTTTCCTTACTGTCGCCTCTCGAACCTCTCTCGCCTGTTTAGTCTGAACTCGTCCACACGTCTCTCTCCTGTCCAGCCTATTCTCATCCCAAGCTCTCTCTCCTGCCCTGCCTGACTCTCGTCCCCAAGTCTCTCTCTGCTGTCCTACCTGACTCACGTCCCAAGCCCTCTCTCTCCTGTTCTGTTTATCCTAGTCCCTAATCCTCCCTTTCCTGTCCTTCCTGACCTCGTCCAAAGCCCCTTGTTCCTCTTTCCATGGCTCTCGTCCCAAGCCTCTCTCTCTTGTCCAGCCTGACTCTCGTCCCAAGCCTCTCTCTCCTGTCACCTGACTCTCGTCCCAAGCTTCTCTCCCCTACCTGGTGACTCTCGTCCAAGCGTCTCTTTCCCTCTCTGCCTGACTCTCTTGCCAAGCTTCTTCTCTTCAAGCCTGACTCTGGTCCAAAAACCTTTCTCTGTGTCCTCCTGACTCTCGTCCAAAGCCTCTTTCTCCTCTCCTACCTCACTTTCGTCCCAAGTCTCTCTCTCCTGTGCAGCCTGACTATCGACCCAAGCCTCTCTCTCCTGTCATGCCTGACTCTCGTCCTATCACTCTCTCTCCTGTACTGTCGGACTCTCGTCCCAAGACTCTCTCTCCTGTCCAGCCCCAATCTCGTCTCAAGCCTTTTAATCCTCTCCTTCCTTACTCTCGTCCCAAGCCTCTCTCTCATGTCCTACATGACTCTCGTCCCAAGCCTCTCTCTCCTGACCAGCCTGACTCTCGTCCCAAGGCTCCCTCTCCTGTCCTACCTGACTCTCGTCCCAAGCCTCTCTCTCCTGTACCGTCGGCCTTTCTAAAGCCTCTCTCGCCTGTTTAGTCTGAATTTCGTCCACAGCGTCTCTCTCCTGTCCAACCTCATTCTCTTCCCAAGCCTCTCTCTCCTGCCCTGCCTGACTCTCGTCCCAAATCTCTCTCTGCTGTCCTACATGACTCACATCCCAATCCTCTCTCTCCTGTTCTGTTTTATTCTCGTCCATGCTTTACGTGACTCTCGTCCCAAGCCCCTCTCTCCTGTCATGCCTCCTTCTCCTCCAAAGGATCTCTCTCCTGTCCGAAATAACTCTCATCCCAAGCCTCTCTCTTTCTATTCTGCCTGACTCTCATCCCAAGCCTCTCTCTCCTGTCCAGCCTGACTCTCGTCCCAAGATTGTCTTCCCTGTCCTAGGTGACTGTCGTCCCAAGCGTCCCTTTCCTCTCCTGCCTGACTCTCGTACCCGACTTCTCTCTCCTGTCAAGCCTGACCCTGGTCCCAAGCCTCTCTCTTGTGTCCTACCTGACTCTCGTCCCAAGCCTCTCTCTCCTGTCCTGCCTGACTCTCATCCCGAGCCTCTGTCTCTTGTCCATCCTGACTCTCGTCCGAAGCTTTTCTCTCCTGTCCTGGCCTACTCTTATCCCATGCCTCTCTTTGCTTTTCCTTCCTAACTCTCTTCCGAAGCCTTTATCTCCTCTTCTACCTAACTCTCGTTCCAAGCATCTCTCTCTTGTCCAACCTCACTCTCGTCCCAAGCCACTGTCTCCTGTCATGCCTGACTCTCGTCCCAGCCTCTCTCTACTGTCCTGCCTGACTCTCATCCCAAGCCTCTCTCTCCTGTCCAGCATGACCCTCGTCCAAAGCCTCTCTCTCCTGTCCTGGCTGACTCTCGTCCCAATCCTCTCTTTCCTCTCCTGCCTGACTCTCGTACCAAGACTCTTTCTCCTGTCCCGCCTATCTCTCGTGTCAAGCCTCTCTCTCCTCTCCTACCTGACTCTCGTCCCAAGCCTCTCTCTCATACAGCCTCACTCTAGTCCCAAGCCACTCTCTCATGCCATGCCTGAATCTCGTCCCAAGCCTCTCTCTACTGTCCTGCCTGACTCTCATCCCAAGCCTCTCTCTCCTGTCCAGCATGACTCTCGTCCTAAGCCTCTCTTCCTGTCCTGGCTGACTCTCGTCCCAACCCTCTCTTTCCCCTCCAGCCTGACTCTCATCCCAAGCCTCTCTCTCCTGTCCAGCATGACTCTCGTCCCAAGCCTCTCTCTCCTGTCCTGGTTGACTTTCGGTCCAACCCTCTCTTTCCTCTCCTGCCTGTCTCTCGTCCCAAGCCTCTCTCTCCTGTCCAGACTGACTCTCATCCCAAGCCTCTCTCTTGCGTCCTACCTGACTCTCGTCCCAAGCCTCTCTCTCCTATCTGGCCTGACTCTCTACCCAAGCCTCTGTGTCTTGTTCAGCCTGACTCTCGTCCCAAGACTCTATCTCCTTTCCTACCTGACACTCGTCCCAAAGCTCTCTCTCCTGTTCAGCTTTATTCTCGTCCCAATCCTCCCTCTCCTGTCCTGCCTGTCTGTCTTCCGAAACATCTCTTTCCTCTTCTCTATGACTCTCGTCCCAAGTCTCTCTCTCTTGTGCAGCCTGACTTTCGTCCCAAGCCTGTATCTCCTCTTCTACATAACTCTCGCCCCAAGCCTCTCTCTCCTCTCCGGTCTGACTGTCGTCCCAAACCTCTCTCTCCTGCTCTGCTTTATTTTCGTCCCAATCCTCCCTCTCCTGTACTTCCTGAATCTCGTCCCAAGCCTCTCTTTCCTCTTCTCCATGGCTCTCGTCCCAAGCCTCTCTCTCTTGTACAGCCAGACTCTCGTCCCAAGCCACTCTCTCCTGTCATGCCTGACTCTCGTCCCAAGCCTCTCTCTACTGTCCTGCCTGAATCTCATCCCAAGCCTCTCTCTCCTATCCAACCTAACTATCGTCCCAAGCCTCTCTCTCCTCTCCTACCTCACTTTCGTCCCAATCCTCTCTCTCCTGTCCATCGTGACTCTCGTCCCAATCCTCTCTCTCCTGTCATGCCTGACTCTCGTCCTAACACTCTCTCTCTCCTGTACTGTCGGACTCTCGTCCAAAGACTCTCTGTCATGTCCAGCCCCAATCTCGTCTAAAGTCTTTTACTCCTCTCCTTCCTTACTCTCGTCCCAAGCCTTTCTTTCCTGTCCTACCTGACTCTCGTCCATGCCTCTCTCTCCTATCCATCCTGACTCTCGTCCCAAGCCTCCCTCTCCTGTCCTACCTGACTCTCGTCCCAAGCCTCTCTCTCCTGTACTGTCGGCCTCTCAAAACCCTCTCTCGCCTGTTTATTCTGAATCTCGTCCACAGCGTCTCTCTCCTGTTCAGCCTCATTCTCATCCCAAGCCTGTCTCTCCTACCCTGCCTGACTCTCGTCCCATGTCTCTCTCTGCTGTCCTACCTGACTCACATCCCAAGCCTCTCTCTCCTATTCTGTTTTATTCTCGTCCCAATCCTCCCTCTCCTGTCCTTCCTGACTCTCGTCCAAAGCCTCTCTTTCCTCTTCTCCATGTCTCTCGTCCCAAGCCTGTCTCTCTTGTCCAGACTGACTCTTTAGTTCCAAGTCTCTATCTCCTCTTCTACCTGACTCTCGTCCAAAGCCTCTCTCTCATGTCCACGTTGACTCTCGTCCCAAGCATCTCTCTCCTGTTCATTCTGACTCGCGTCGCAAGCCCCTATCTCCTGTCTTACGTGACTCTCGCCCCAAGCCATATTCTCTCCTGTCATGCCTCAATCTCGTCCAAAGCCTCTCTCTCCTGTTAGAAATAACTCTCGTCCCAAGCCTCTCTCTTCTGTTCTGCCTGACTCTCTTCCCAAGCCTCTTTCTACTGTCCATCCTGACTCTCGTCACAAGCTTCTCTTTCCTGTCCTGGCTCACTCTCGTCCCAAGCCTCTCTTTGCTTCTCCTGCCCGACTCTCTTCCCAAGCCCCTATCTCCTCTCCTACCTGACTCTCGTCCCAGGCCTCTCTCTCCTGTCCAGCCTGACTCTCGTTCCAAGCCTCTCACTCCTGTCCATTCTGACTCGCGTCCGAAGCCTCAGTCTCCTCTGTCACCTGACTCTCATCCCAACTGTCACCTGACTCTCATCCCAAGCCTCTCCCTCCTGTAATGCCTGATTCTCCTCTAAAGCCTCTCTCTCCTGTGCGACATAACTCTCGTCCCAAGCCTTTCTCTCATGTATTGCCTGAGTCTCATCTCAAGCCTCTCGCTCCTGTCCAGCCTGACTCTCGTCCCAAGCTTCTCTCCCCTGTCCTGGGTGACTCTCGTCCCAAGCGTCCCTTTCCTCTCCTGCCTGACTCTCGTGCCAAGCTTCTCTCTCCTGTCAAGCCTGACTCTGGTCCCAAGCCTTTCTCTTGTGTCCTAACTGACTCTCGCCCCAAGCCTCTCTCTCCTGTCCTGCCTGACTCTCATCCTGAGCCTCTGTCTTTTGTCCATCCTGACTCTCGTCCCAAGCTTTTCTCTCCTGTCCTGGCCTACTCTCGTCCCAAGCCTCTCTTTGCTTCTCCTTCCTGACTCTCTTCCCAAGCCTCTATCTCCTCTTCTACCTAACTCTCGTCCCAAGCCTCTCTCTCTTGTCCAACCTCACTATCGTCCCAACCCACTCTTTCCTGTCATGCCTGACTCTCGTCCCAAGCCTCTCTCTACTGTCCTGCCTGACTCTTATCCCAAGCCTCTCCCTCCTGTCCAGCATGACCCTCGTCCAAAGCATCTCTCTCCTGTCCTGGGTGACTCTCGTCCCAACCCTCTCTTTCCTCTCCTGCCTGACTCTCGTGCCAAGACTCTTTCTCCTGTCCCGCCTATCTCTCGTGTCAAGACTCTCTCTCCTCTCCTACCTGACTCTCGTCCCAAGCCTCTCTCTCTTGTACAGACTCACTCTCGTCCCAAGCCACTCTCTCCTGTCATACTTGATTCTCGTCCCAAGAATCTCTCTCCTTTCCGGCATAACTCTCGTCACAAGCATCTCTCTCCTGTCCTGCCTGAGTCTCATCACAAGCCTCTCTCTCCTGTACAGCATGACTCTCGTCCTAAGCCTCTGTCTCCTGTCCAGGCTGACTCTTCCCAACCCTCTCTTTCCCCTCCTGCCTGACTCTCATCCCAAGCCTCTCTATCCTGTCCAGCATGACTCTCGTCCCAAGCCTGTCTCTCCTGTCCTGGCTGACTCTCGGTCTAATACTCTTTTTCCTCTCCTGCCTGTCTCTCGTCCCAAGCCTCTCTCTCCTGTCCAGACTGACTCTCATCCCAAGCCTCTCTCTTGCGTCCTACCTGACTCTCGTCCAAAGCCTCTCTCGCCTGTCTCGCCTCACTCTCTACCCAAGCCTCTGTCTCTTGTTCAGCCTGACTCTTGTCCAAAACTTCTCTCTCCGGTCCAATCTAACTGTCGTCCCAAACCTCTCTCTCTCTCCTGTCCGGCCTAACTTTCGTCCCAAGTCTCTCTCTCCTGTCCTGCCTGACTCTCGTCCCAAGCCTCTCTCTCCTGTCCAGCCTGAATATCGTCAAAAACTTCTCTCTCTAGTCCTAACTGACTCTCGTCCAAAGCATCTCTCTCCTGTCCAGCCTGACTCTCGTCACAAGCCTCCCTCTCCTGTCCAGCCTGACTCTCGTCCCAAGCCTCTCTCTCCTGTCCTACCTAACTCTCGTCCCAAGCCTCTCTCTTCTGTACTGTTGGCCTCTCGCAGGACTCTCTTGCCTGTTTAGCCTGAATTTCATCCCCAGCGTCTCTCTCCTGTCCAGCCTCATTCTCATCCAAAGCCTCTCTGTCCTACCCTGCCTGAGTCTCATCTCAAGTCTCTCTCTTCTGTCCTACCTGACTCTCGTCCCAAGCCTCTCTCTCCTATTCAGCTTTATTCTCGTCCCAATCCTCCCTCTCCTGTCCTGCCTGTCTGTCTTCAGAAGCATCTCTTTCATCTTCTCCATGACTCTCGTCCCAAGTCTCTCTCTCTTGTGCAGCCTGACTTTCGTCCCAAGCCTGTATCTCCTCTTCTACCTAACTCTCGCACCAAGCCTCTCTCTCCTGTCCAGTCTGACTATCGTCCCAAACCTCTCTCTCCTGTTCTGTTTTATTCTCGTCCCAATCCTCCCTCTCCTGTCCTTCCTGAATCTCGTCCCAAGCCTCTCTTTCCTCTTCTCCATGGCTCTCGTTCCAAGCCTCTCTCTCTTGTCCAGCCAGACTCTCGTCCCAAGTCTCTATCTCCTCTTCTACCTGACTCTAGTCCCAAGCCTCTCTCTACTGTCCTGCCTGACTCTCATCCCAAGCCTCTCCTGTCAAGCATGACTCTCGTCCAAAGCCTCTATCTCCTGTCCTGGGTGATTCTCGTCCCAACACTTTCTTTCCTCTCCTACCTGACTCTCATACCAAGACTCTTTCTCCTGTCCCGCCTAACTCTCGTGTCAAGCCTCTCTCTCCTCTCCTACCTGACTCTCGTCCCAAGCCTCTCTCTCTTGTCCAGCCTCACTCTCGTCCAAAGCCACTCTCTCCTGTCATGACTGACTCTCGTCCCAAGCCTCTCTCTACTGTCCTGCCTCAATCTCATCCCAAGCCTCTCTCTCCTATCCAACCTAACTCTCGTCCAAAGCCTCTCTCTCCTCTCCTACCTCACTTTCGTCCCAAGCCTCTTTCTCCTGTGCAGCCTGACTCTCATCCCAAGCCTCTCTCTCCTGTGCAGCCTGACTCTCGTCCCAAGCGTCTCTCTCCTGTCATGTCTGACTCTCGTCCTAAGCCTCTCTCTCCTGTACTGTCGGACTCTCGTCCCAAGACTCTATCTCCTGTCCAGCCCCAATCTCGTTTCAAGCCTTTCACTCCTCTCCTTCCTTACTCTCGTCCCAAGCCTCTCTCTCCTGTCCTACCTGACTCTCGTCCCAAGCCTCTCTCCTGTCCAGCCTGATTCTCGTCCCAAGCCTCCCTCTACTGTCCTACCTGACTCTCGTCCCAAGCCTCTCCTGTACTGTCGGCCTCTCGAAAGCCTCTCTCGCCTGTTTAGTCTGAATGTCGTCCCCAGCGTCTCTCTCCTGTCAACCCTCATTCTCATCCCAAGCCTCTCTCTCCTGCCCTGCCTGACTCTCGTCCCAAGTCTCTCTCTGCTGCCCTACCTGACTCACGTCCCAAGCCTCTCTCTCCTGTTCTGTTTTATTCTCGTCCCAATCCTCCCTCTCCTGTCCTTCCTGACTCTCGTCCCAAGCCTCTCTTTCCTCTTTTCCATGGCTTTCGTCCCAAGCCTCTCTCTCTTGTCCAACCTGACTCTCGTCCCAAGTCTCTATCTCCTCTTCTACCTGACTCTTTCCTCTCCTGCCTGACTCTCATACCAAGACTTTCTCCTGTCCCACCTAACTCTCGTGCCAAGCCTCTCTCTCCTCCCCAAAATGACTCTCGTCCCAAGCCTCTCTCTCTCTTGTCGAGCCTCACTTTCGTCAGAAGCCACTCTCTCCTATCATGACTGACTCTCGTCCCAAGCCTCTCTCTACTATCCTGCCTCAATCAAATCCCAAGCCTCTCTCTCCTATCCAAAATGACTCTCGTCCCAAGCCTCTCTCTCCTCTCCTACCTCACTTTCTTCCCAAGCCTCTCTCTCCTGTCCAGCCTGACTCTCGTCCCAAGCCTCTCTCTCCTGACATGCCTGACTCTCGTCCTAACACTCTCTCTCCTGTACTGTCGGACTCTCGTCCGAAGACTCTCTCTCCTGTCCAGCCCCAATCTCGTCTCAAACCTTTTACTCCTCTCCTTCCTTACTCTCGTCACAAGTCTCTCTCTCTTGTCCTACCTGACTCTCGTCCCAAGACTCTCTCTCCTGTCCAGCCTGACTCTCGTCCCAAGCCTCCCTCTCCTGTCCTACCTGACTCTCGTCCCAAGCCTCTCTCTCCTGTACTGTCGGCCTCTCGAAAGCCTCTCTCGCCTGTTTAGTCTGAATCTCGTCCTAACCGTCTCTCTCCTGTCCAGCCTCATTCTCATCCCAAGCCTCTCTCTCCTGCCCTGCCTGACTCTCGTCCAAAGCCTCTCTCTCCTGTACTGTCGGCCTCTCGAAAGCCTCTCTCGCATGTTTAGTCTGAATCTCGTCCACAGCGTGTCTCTCCTGTCCAGCCTCATTCTCATCCCAAGCGTCTCTCTCCTGCCCTGCCTGACTCTTGTCCCAAGTCTCTCTCTGCTGTCCTACCTGATTCACGTCCCAAGCCTCTCTCTCCTGTTCTGTTTTATTCTCATCCCAATCCTCCCTCACCTGTCCTTCCTGACTCTCGTCCAAAGACTCTCTTTCCTCTTCTCCATGTCTCTCGTCCCAAGCCTCTCTCTCTTGTCCAGCCTGACTCTGGTCCCAAGCCTCTCTCTCCTGTCCAGCCTGACTCTCGTCCCAAGCTTCTCTCCCCTGTCCTGTGTGACTCTCGTCCCAAGCGTCTCTTTCCTCTCCTGCCTGACTCTCGTGCCAAGCTTCTCTCTCCTGTCAAGCCAGACTCTGGTCCCAAGCGTTTCTCTTGTGTCCTAACTGATTATCGTCCCAAGCCTCTCTCTCCTGTCCTGCCTGACTCTCATCCTGAGCCTCTGTCTTTTGTCCATCCTGACTCTCGTCCCAAGCTTTTCTCTCCTGTCCTGGACTACTCTCGTCCCAAGCCTCTCTTTGCTTCTCCTTCCTGACTCTCTTCCCAAGCCTCTATCTCCTCTTCTATCTAACTGTCGTCCCAAGCATCTCTCTCTTGTCTAACCTCACTCTCGTCCCAAGCCACTCTCTCCTGTCATGCCTGACTCTCGTCCCAATCCTCTCTTTCCTCTCCTGCCTGACTCTCGTACCAAGACTCTTTCTCCTGTCCCGCCTATCTCTCGTGTCAAGCCTCTCTCTCCTCTCCTACCTGACTCTCGTCCCAAGCCTCCCTCTCTCATGCAGCCTCACTCTAGTCCCAAGCCACTCTCTCCTGTCATGCCTGAATCTCGTCCCAAGCCTCTCTCTACTGTCCTCCCTGACTCTCATCCCAAGCTTCTCTCTCCTGTCCACCATGACTCTCGTCCTAAGCCTCTCTTCCTGTCTTGGCTGACTCTCGTCCCAACCCTCTCTTTCCCCTCCAGCCTGACTCTCATCCCAAGCCACTCTCTCCTGTCCAGCATGACTCTCTTCCCAAGCCTATCTCTCCTGTCCTGTGTGACTTTCCGTCCAACCCTCTCTTTCCTCTCCTGCCTGTCTCTCGTCCCAAGCCTCTCTCTCCTGTCCAGACTGACTCTCATCCCAAGCCTCTCTCTTGCGTCCTACATGACTCTCGTCCCGAGCCTCTCTCTCCTATCTGGCCTGACTCTCTACCCAAGCCTCTGTCATTTGTTCAGCCTGACTCTCGTCCCAAACTTCTCTCTCCGGTCTAATCTAACTGTCTTCCGAAACCTCCCTCTCTCCTGGCAGGCCTAACTCTCGTCTCAAGACTCTATATCCTGTCCTACCTGATATTCTTCCGATGCTTCTCCCTCCTATCCTACCTGACTCTCGTCCCAATTCTCTCTCTCCTGCTCTGCCTGACTCTCGTCCCAAGCTTCTATCTCCAGTTCTGCCAGAATCTCGTCAAAAACTTCTCTCTCTTGTACTTCCTGACTCTCGTCCCAACCCTCTCTTTCCTCTCCTGCCTGACTCTCATACCAAGACTCTCTCTACTGTCCCACCTAACTCTCGTGTCAAGCCTCTCTCTCCTCTCCTACCTGACTCTCGTCCCAAGCCTCTCTCTCTTGTCCAGCCTCACTCTCGTACCAAGCCACTCTCTCCTGTCATGCCTGAATCTCGTCCCAAGCCTCTCTCTACTGTCCTGCCTGAATCTCATCCCAAGCCTCTCTCTCCTATCCAACCTGACTCTCGTCCCAAGCCTCTCTCTCCTCTCCTACCTCACTTTCGTCCCAAGCCTCTCTCTCCTGTCCATCGTGACTCTCGTCCCAAGCCTCTCTCTCCTGTCATGCCTGACTCTCGTCCTAACACTCTCTCTCTCCTGTACTGTCGGACTCTCGTCCAAAGATTCTCTGTCATGTACAGCCCCAATCTCGTCTAAAGTCTTTTACTCCTCTCCTTCCTTACTCTCGTCCCAAGCCTTTCTTTCCTGTCCTACCTGACTCTCGTCCCATGCCTCTCTCTCCTGTCCATCCTGACTCTCGTCCCAAGCCTCCCTCTCCTGTCCTACCTGACTCTCGTCCCAAGCCTCTCTCTCCTGTACTGTCGGCCTCTCAAAAGCCTCTCTCGCCTGTTTATTCTGAATCTCGTCCACAGCGTCTCTCTCCTGTTCAGCCTCATTCTCATCCCAAGCCTGTCTCTCCTACCCTGCCTGACTCTCGTCCCATGTCTCTCTCTGCTGTCCTACCTGACTCACATCCCAAGCCTCTCTCTCCTATTCTGTTTTATTCTCGTCCCAATCCTCCCTCTCCTGTCCTTCCTGACTCTCGTCCAAAGCCTCTCTTTCCTCTTCTCCATGTCTCTCGTCCCAAGCCTGTCTCTCTTGTCCAGACTGACTCTAGTTCCAAGTCTCTATCTCCTCTTCTACCTGACTCTCGTCCAAAGCCTCTCTCTCATGTCCACGTTGACTCTCGTCCCAATCATCTCTCTCCTGTTCATTCTGACTCGCGTCGCAAGCCCCTATCTCCTGTCTTACGTGACTCTCGCCCCAAGCCATACTCTCTCCTGTCATGCCTCATTCTCGTCCAAAGCCTCTCTCTCCTGTTAGAAATAACTCTCGTCCCAAGCCTCTCTCTTCTGTTCTGCCTGACTCTCTTCCCAAGCCTCTGTCTACTGTCCATCCTGACTCTCGTCACAAGCTTCTCTTTCCTGTCCTGGCTCACTCTCGTCCCAAGCCTCTCTTTGCTTCTCCTGCCCGACTCTCTTCCCAAGCCCCTATCTCCTCTCCTACCTGACTCTCGTCCCAGGCCTCTCTCTCCTGTCCAGCCTGACTCTCGTTCCAAGCCTCTCACTCCTGTCCATTCTGACTCGCGTCCGAAGCCTCAGTCTCCTCTGTCACCTGACTCTCATCCCAAGCCTCTCCCTCCTGTAATGCCTGATTCTCCTCTAAAGCCTCTCTCTCCTGTGCGACATAACTCTCGTCCCAAGCCTTTCTCTCATGTATTGCCTGAGTCTCATCTCAAGCCTCTCGCTCCTGTCCAGCCTGACTCTCGTCCCAAGCTTCTCTCCCCTGTCCTGGGTGACTCTCGTCCCAAGCGTCCCTTTCCTCTCCTGCCTGACTCTCGTGCCAAGCTTCTCTCTCCTGTCAAGCCTGACTCTGGTCCCAAGCCTTTCTCTTGTGTCCTAACTGACTCTCGCCCCAAGCCTCTCTCTCCTGTCCTGCCTGACTCTCATCCTGAGCCTCTGTCTTTTGTCCATCCTGACTCTCGTCCCAAGCTTTTCTCTCCTGTCCTGGCCTACTCTCGTCCCAAGCCTCTCTTTGCTTCTCCTTCCTGACTCTCTTCCCAAGCCTCTATCTCCTCTTCTACCTAACTCTCGTCCTAAGCCTCTCTCTCTTGTCCAACCTCACCATCGTCCCAACCCACTTTTTCCTGTCATGCCTGACTCTCGTCCCAAGCCTCTCTCTACTGTCCTGCCTGACTCTTATCCCAAGCCTCTCCCTCCTGTCCAGCATGACCCTCGTCCAAAGCATCTCTCTCCTGTCCTGGGTGACTCTCGTCCCAACCCTCTCTTTCCTCTCCTGCCTGACTCTCGTGCCAAGACTTTTTCTCCTGTCCCTCCTATCTCTCGTGTCAAGACTCTCTCTCCTCTCCTACCTGACTCTCGTCCCAAGCCTCTCTCTCTTGTACAGACTCACTCTCGTCCCAAGCCACTCTCTCCTGTCATACTTGATTCTCGTCCCAAGAATCTCTCTCCTTTCCGGCATAACTCTCGTCACAAGCATCTCTCTCCTGTCCTGCCTGAGTCTCATCACAAGCCTCTCTCTCCTGTACAGCATGACTCTCGTCCTAAGCCTCTGTCTCCTGTCCAGGCTGACTCTTCCCAACCCTCTCTTTCCCCTCCTGCCTGACTCTCATCCCAAGCCTCTCTATCCTGTCCAGCATGACTCTCGTCCCAAGCCTGTCTCTCCTGTCCTGGCTGACTCTCGGTCTAATACTCTTTTTCCTCTCCTGCCTGTCTCTCGTCCCAAGCCTCTCTCTCCTGTCCAGACTGACTCTCATCCCAAGCCTCTCTCTTGCGTCCTACCTGACTCTCGTCCAAAGCCTCTCTCGCCTGTCTCGCCTCACTCTCTACCCAAGCCTCTGTCTCTTGTTCAGCCTGACTCTTGTCCAAAACTTCTCTCTCCGGTCCAATCTAACTGTCGTCCCAAACCTTTCTCTCTCTCCTGTCCGGCCTAACTTTCGTCCCAAGTCTCTCTCTCCTGTCCTGCCTGACTCTCGTCCCAAGCCTCTCTCTCCTGTCCAGCCTGAATATCGTCAAAAACTTCTCTCTCTAGTCCTAACTGACTCTCGTCCAAAGCATCTCTCTCCTGTCCAGCCTGACTCTCGTCACAAGCCTCCCTCTCCTGTCCAGCCTGACTCTCGTCCCAAGCCTCTCTCTCCTGTCCTACCTAACTCTCGTCCCAAGCCTCTCTCTTCTGTACTGTTGGCCTCTCGCAGGACTCTCTTGCCTGTTTAGCCTGAATTTCATCCCCAGCGTCTCTCCTGTCCAGCCTCATTCTCATCCAAAGCCTCTCTGTCCTACCCTGCCTGAGTCTCATCTCAAGTCTCTCTCTTCTGTCCTACCTGACTCTCGTCCCAAGCCTCTCTCTCCTATTCAGCTTTATTCTCGTCCCAATCCTCCCTCTCCTGTCCTGCCTGTCTGTCTTCAGAAGCATCTCTTTCATCTTCTCCATGACTCTCGTCCCAAGTCTCTCTCTCTTGTGCAGCCTGACTTTCGTCCCAAGCCTGTATCTCCTCTTCTACCTAACTCTCGCCCCAAGCCTCTCTCTCCTGTCCAGTCTGACTATCGTCCCAAACCTCTCTCTCCTGTTCTGTTTTATTCTCGTCCCAATCCTCCCTCTCCTGTCCTTCCTGAATCTCGTCCCAAGCCTCTCTTTCCTCTTCTCCATGGCTCTCGTTCCAAGCCTCTCTCTACTGTCCTACCTGACTCTCGTCCCAAGCCTCTCTCTCTTGTCCAGCCTCACTCTCGTCCAAAGCTACTCTCTCCTGTCATGACTGACTCTCGTCCCAAGCCTCTCTCTACTGTCCTGCCTCAATCTCATCCCAAGCCTCTCTCTCCTATCCAACCTGACTCTCGTCCAAAGCCTCTCTCTCCTCTCCTACCTCACTTTCGTCCCAAGCCTCTTTCTCCTGTGCAGCCTGACTCTCATCCCAAGCCTCTCTCGCCTGTGCAGCCTGACTCTCGTCCCAAGCGTCTCTCTCCTGTCATGTCTGACCCTCGTCCTAAGCCTCTCTCTCCTGTACTGTCGGACTCTCGTCACAAGACTCTATCTCCTGTCCAGCCCCATTCTCGTTTCAAGCCTTTCACTCCTCTCCTTCCTTACTCTCGTCACAAGCCTCTCTCTCCTGTCCTACCTGACTCTCGTCCCAAGCCTCTCTCCTGTCCAGCCTGATTCTCGTCCCAAGCCTCCCTCTACTGTCCTACCTGACTCTCGTCCCAAGCCTCTCCTGTACTGTCGGCCTCTCGAAAGCCTCTCTCGCCTGTTTAGTCTGAATGTCGTCCCCAGCGTCTCTCTCCTGTCAACCCTCATTCTCATCCCAAGCCTCTCTCTCCTGCCCTGCCTGACTCTCGTCCCAAGTCTCTCTCTGCTGTCCTACCTGACTCACGTCCCAAGCCTCTCTCTCCTGTTCTGTTTTATTTTCGTCCCAATCCTCCCTCTCCTGTCCTTCCTGACTCTCGTCCCAAGCCTCTCTTTCCTCTTTTCCATGGCTTTCGTCCCAAGCCTCTCTCTCTTGTCCAGCCTGACTCTCGTCCCAAGTCTCTATCTCCTCTTCTACCTGACTCTTTCCTCTCCTGCCTGACTCTCATGCCAAGACTTTCTCCTGTCCCACCTAACTCTCATGCCAAGCCTCTCTGTCCTCTCCAAAATGACTCTCGTCCCAAGCCTCTCTCTCTCTTGTCGAGCCTCACTTTCGTCAGAAGCCACTCTCTCCTATCATGACTGACTCTCGTCCCAAGCCTCTCTCTACTATCCTGCCTCAATCAAATCCCAAGCCTCTCTCTCCTATCCAAAATGACTCTCGTCCCAAGCCTCTCTCTCCTCTCCTACCTCACTTTCTTCCCAAGCCTCTCTCTCCTGTCCAGCCTGACTCTCGTCCCAAGCCTCTCTCTCCTGACATGCCTGACTCTCGTCCTAACACTCTCTCTCCTGTACTGTCGGACTCTCGTCCGAAGACTCTCTCTCCTGTCCAGCCCCAATCTCGTCTCAAGCCTTTTAGTCCTCTCCTTCCTTACTCTCGTCACAAGTCTCTCTCTCCTGTCCTACCTGACTCTCGTCCCAAGACTCTCTCTCCTGTCCAGCCTGACTCTCGTCCCAAGCCTCCCTCTCCTGTCCTACCTGACTCTCGTCCCAAGCCTCTCTCTCCTGTACTGTCGGCCTCTCGAAAGCCTCTCTCGCCTGTTTAGTCTGAATCTCGTCCTAACCGTCTCTCTCCTGTCCAGCCTCATTCTCATCCCAAGCCTCTCTCTCCTGCCCTGCCTGACTCTCGTCCAAAGCCTCTCTCTCCTGTACTGTCGGCCTCTCAAAAGCCTCTCTCGCATGTTTAGTCAAAATCTCGTCCACAGCGTGTCTCTCCTGTCCAGCCTCATTCTCATCCCAAGCCTCTCTCTCCTGCCCTGCCTGACTCCTGTCCCAAGTCTCTCTCTGCTGTCCTACCTGACTCACGTCCCAAGCCTCTCTCTCCTGTTCTGTTTTATTCTCGTCCCAATCCTTCCTCTCCTGTCCTTCCTGACTCTCGTCCAAAGACTCTCTTTCCTCTTCTCCATGTCTCTCGTCCCAAGCCTCTCTCTCTTGTCCAGCCTGACTCTGGTCCCAAAACTCTCTCTCCTGTCCAGCCTGACTCTCGTCCCAAGCTTCTCTCCCCTGTCCTGTGTGACTCTCGTCCCAAGCGTCTCTTTCCTCTCCTGCCTGACTCTCGTGCCAAGCTTCTCTCTCCTGTCAAGCCAGACTCTGGTCCCAAGCGTTTCTCTTGTGTCCTAACTGACTCTCGTCCCATGCCTCTCTCTCCTGTCCTGCCTGACTCTCATCCTGAGCCTCTGTCTTTTGTCCATCCTGACTCTCGTCCCAAGCTTTTCTCTCCTGTCCTGGCCTACTCTCGTCCCAAGCCTCTCTTTGCTTCTCCTTCCTGACTCTCTTCCCAAGCCTCTATCTCCTCTTCTACCTAACTGTCGTCCCAAGCATCTCTCTCTTGTCTAACCTCACTCTCGTCCCAAGCCACTCTCTCCTGTCATGCCTGACTCTCGTCCCAAGCCTCTCTCTACTGTCCTGCCTGACTCTTATCCCAAGCCTCTCCCTCCTGTCCAGCATGACCCTCGTCCAAAGCCTCTCAAAGCTGTCCTGGGGTGACTCTCCTCCCAACCCTCTCTTTCCTCTCCTGCCTGACTCTCGTACCAAGACTATTTCTCCTGTCCCGCCTATCTCCCGTGTCAAGCCACTCTCTCCTCTCCTACCTGACTCTCGTCCCACGCCACGCTCTCTTATACAGCCTCACCCTCGTCCCAAACCACTCTCTCCTGTCATGCCTGACTCTCGTCCCAAGCCTCTCTCAACTGTCCTGCCTGACTCTCATCCCAAGCCTCTCTATCCTGTCCAGTATGACTCTCGTCCTAAGCCTCTGTCTCCTGTCCTGGTTGACTTTCGGTCCAACCCTCTCTTTCCTCTCTTGCCTGTCTCTCGTCCCAAGCCTCTCTCTCCTGTCCAGACTGACTGTCATCCCAAGCCTCTCTCTTGCGTCCTACCTGACTCTCGTCCCAAGCCTCTCTCTCCTATCTGGCCTGACTCTCTACCCAAGCCTCTGTGTCTTGTTCAGCCTGACTCTCGTCCCAAGTCTATATCTCCTTTTCTACCTGACACTCGTCCCAAAGCTCTCTCTCCTGTTCAGCTTTATCCTCCCTCTCCTGTCCTGCCTGTCTGTCTTCCGAAGCATCTCTTTCCTCTTCTCCATGACTCTCGTCCCAAGTCTCTCTCTCTTGTGCAGCCTGACTTTCGTCCCAAGCCTGTATCTCCTCTTCTACATAACTCTCGCCCCAAGCCTCTCTCTCCTCTCCGGTCTGACTGTCGTCCCAAACCTCTCTCTCCTGCTCTGTTTTATTCTCGCCCCAATCCTCCCTCTCCTGTCCTTCCTGACTCTCGTCCCAAACCTCTCTTTCCTCTTCTACCTGACTCTCGTCCCAAGCCTCTCTCTACTGTCCTGCCTGACTCTCATCCCAAGCCTCTCTCTCGTGTCCAACATGACTCGTCCCAAGCTTCTCTCTCCTGTCCTGGTTGACTTTCGGTCCAACCATCTCTTTCCTCTCCTGCCTGTCTCTCTTCCCAAGCCTCTCTCTCTTGTCCAGACTGACTCTCATCCCAAGCCTCTCTCTTGCGTCCTACCTGACTCTCGTCCCAAGCTTCTCTCTCCTATTTGGCCTGACTCTCTACCCAAGCCTCTCTGTCTTGTTCAGATTGACTCTCGTCCCAAGTCTCTATCTCCTTTCCTACCTGACACTCGTCCCAAAGCTCTCTCTCCTGTTCAGCTTTATTCTCGTCCCAATCCTCCTTCTCCTGTCCTGCCTGTCTGTCTTCCGAAGCATCTCTTTCCTCGTCTCCATGACTCTCGTCCCAAGTATCTCTCTCTTGTGCAGCCTGACTTTCGTCCCAAGCCTGTATCTCCTCTTCTATATAACTCTCGCCCCAAGCCTCTCTCTCCTGTCCGGTCTGACTGTCGTCCCAAACCTCTCTCTCCTGCTCTGTTTTATACTCGTCCCAATCCTCCCTCTCCTGTCCTTCCTGACTCTCGTCCCAAGCCTCTCTTTCCTCTTCTCCATGGCTCTCGTCCCAAGCCTCTCTCTCTTGTCCAGCCAGACTCTCGTTCCAAGTCTCTATCTCCTCTTCTACCTGACTCTCGTCACAAGCCTCTCTCTATTGTACTGCCTGACTCTCATCCCAAGCCTCTCTCTCCTGTCAAGCATGACTCTCGTCCAAAGCCTCTCTCTCCTGGCCTGGGTGACTCTCGTCCCAACCCTCTCTTTCCTCTCCTGCCTAACTCTCATACGAAGACTCCTTCTCCTGTCCCGACTAACTCTCGTGTCAAGCCTCTCTCTCCTCTCCTACCTGACTCTCGTCCCAAGCCTCTCTCTCTTGTCCAGCCTCGATCTCGTCCCAAGCCACTCTCTCCTATCATGCCTAACTCTCGTCCTAAGCCTATCTCTACAGTCCTGGCTGAATCTCATCTCAAGCCTCTCTCTCTCATCCAACCTGACTCTCGTCCCAAGCCTCTCTCTCCTCTCCTACCTCACTTTCGTCCCAAGCCTCTCTCTCCTGTCATGCCCGACTCTCGTCCTAACCCTCTCTCTCCTGTACTGTCGGACTCTCGTCCCAAGACTCTCCCTCCTGGACAGCCTCAATCTCATCTCAAGCCTTTTACTCCTCTCATTCCTTACTCTCGTCCCAAGCGTCTCTCTCCTGTCCTACCTGACTCTCGTCCCAAGCCACTCTCTCCTGTCCAGCCTGACTCTCATCCCAAGCCTCCCTCTCCTGTCCTACCTGATTCTCGTCCCAAACCTCTCTCTCCTATACTGTCGGCAACTCGCAAGCCTCTCTCGCCTGTTTAATCTGAATCTCGTCCCCAGCGTCTCTATCCTGTCCAGCCTCATTCTCATCCCAAGCCTCTCTCTCCTGCCCTGCCTGACTCTCGTCCCAAGTCTCTCTCTGCTGTCCTACCTGACTCACGTCCCAAGCCTCTCTCTCCTGTTCAGCTTTATTCTCGTCCCAATCCTCCCTCTCCTGTCCTGCCTGTTTCTCGTCCAAAACCTCTCTTTCCTCTTCTCCATGACTCTCGTCCCAAGCCTCTCTCTCTTGTCCAGCCTGACTTTCGTCCCAAGCCTCTATCTTCTCTTCTACCTGACTCTCGTCCCAAGCCTCTCTCTCCTGTCCAGCCTGACTATCGTCCAAAACCTCTTTCTCCTGTTCTGTTTTATTTTCGTCCCAATCCTCCCTCTCCTGTCTTTAATGACTATCGTCCTGAGCATCTCTTTCCTCTTCTCTATGGCTCTCGTCCCAAGCGTCTCTCTCTTGTCCAGCCTGACTCTCGTCCCAAGCTTCTCTCTATTTTCCAATCTGACCGTCGTCCAAAGCCTCTCTCTCATGTATGGCCTAACTCTCGTCCCAAGCATCTCTCTCCTGTCCATCCTGACTCACGTCCAAAGCCCCTATCTCCTGTCTTACGCGACTCTCGTACCAAGCATCTCTCTCCTGTCATGATTGATTGTCCTCCAAAGCCTATCTCTCCTGTGTGACATACCTCTCGTCCCAAGCCTCTCTCTCCTGTACTGCCTGACTCACATCCCAAGCCTCTGTCTCTTCTCCATCCTGTCTCTCGTCCCAAGCTTCTCTCTCCTGTCCTGGCCTACTCTCGTCCCAAGCCTCTCTTTGCTTCTCCTTCCTGACTCTCTTCCCAAGCCTCTATCTCCTCTTCTACCTGACTCTCGTCCCAAGCCTCTCTCTCCTGTCCATCCTGACTCTCGTCCCAAGCCTCTCTCTCCTATCCATTCTGACTCGCGTCCGACGTCCCTCTCTCCTCTCTCACCTGACTCTCATCCCAAGCCTCTCTCTCCTGTCATGCCTGATTCTCCTCTAAAGCCTCTCTCTCCTGTGCGACATAACTCTCGTCCCAAGCCTTTCTCTCCTCTCCTGCCTGACTCTCTTCCTATGCCTCTCTCTCCTGTCCAGCCTGACTCTTGTCAAAAGCTTCTCTCTCCTCTTCTGGGTGACTCTCGTCCCAAGCATCTCTTTCCTCTCCTGCCTGACTCTCGTCCCAAGCCTCTCTCTCCTGTCCAGCATGACTCTGGTCCCAAGCCTTTCTCTTGTGTCTTACCTGACTCTCGTTCCAAACTTCTCTCTACTGTCCAATCTGACATTTGTCCAAAGACTCTCTCTCTTGTCCAGCTTAACTATCGTCCCAAGCCTTTCTCTCCTGTCCTACCTGATTCTCGTCCACGCCTCTCCCTCCTATCCTATCTGACTCTCGTCTCTAGCTTCTCTCTCCTCTCTTATCTGACTCTCGTCCCAAGCCTCTCTCTCCCGCCATGCCTGATTCTCTTCCAAAGCCTCTCTCTCATGCCCGGCATAACTCTCGTCCCAAGCATCTCTCTCCTATCCTGCCTGACTCTCATCCCAAGCATGTCTCTCCCGTCCAGCTTGACTCTCGTTCCAAGCCTCTGTCTCTTGTCTTGGCTGACTCTCGTCCCAAGCGTCTTTCCTCTTCTTTCTGACTCTCGTCCAAAACCTCTCTCTCCTGTCCATCCTGACTCTCGTCCCGTACCGATTCTTGTGTCCTACCTGACTTTCGTTTAAAGACTATCTCTCCTTTCTGGCCAGACTCTCGACATAAGACTCTCTCTCCTGACCACTCTGACTCTCGTCCCAAACTTCTCTCTACTTTCCAATCTGACCATCGTCCAAAGCCTCTCTCTCATGTCTTGCCTAACTCTCGTCCCAAGACTCTCTCTCCTGTCCAGCCTGACTGTCGTCCCAAGCATGTATCTCCTCTCCAACCTGACTCTCGTCCCAAGCCCATCTCTCCTGTCTAGCCTAACTCTAGTCCAAAGCCTCTATTTCCTGTCCATCCTGACTCTTGTCTCAAGCTCTCTCTCTTGTCATGCCTGACTCTCGTCCCAACTCTCTATCATGTCTAGCCTAACTCTCGTCCCAAGCCTTTCTCTTCTGTCCAGCCTCACCCTCGTCCCAAGCCTCTCTCTCCTGTCATACTTGATTCTCCTCAAAAGCCTGTCTCTCCTGCTTAGCCTGACTCTCCTCCAAAGTATCTCTCTCCTTTCTTACATGACTCTCGTCCAAAGCCTCTCTCTCCTGTCATACCTGAATCTCCTCCCAAGCCTCTCTCTCCTGTTCAGCCCGACTCTCGTCCAAAGCCTCTCTCTCTCTTCTCTTACCTGACTCTCGTCCAAAGCCTCTCTTTCCTGTCATGCCTGACTCTCGCCCCAAGCCTGTCTTTCCTCTCCTAGCTGACTCTCGTCAAAAAACTCTCATTCTTGTCCAGCATGAGCCTCGTCATAAGCCCGTCCCTCCTGTCGTGCCTGACTCTCGTCCCAACACACTCTCTCCTGTCCTGCCTCACTTTCGTCACAAGACTCTCTATCTTGTCCTGCCTGACTTTCGTCCCAAGCCTCTCTCTCCTGTCCAGCATAACTCTCGTTCTAAGCCTCTCTCTCCTGTCCTGTCTGACTCTCGTCCCTACCCTCTCTTTCCCCTCCTGCCTGACTCTCATCCCAAGCCTCTTTCTCCTGTCCAGCATGACTCTTGTCCCAAGCCTCTCTCTCCTGTCCTGGCTGACTCTCAGTCCAACCCTCTTTTTCCTCTCCTGCCTGTCTCTCGTCCCTAGCCTCTCTCTCCTGTCCAGCCTGACTCTCATCCCAAGCCTCTCTCTTGCGTCCTACATGACCCTCGCCCTATGCCTCTCTCTCCTGTCTGGCCTAACTCTCTACCCAAGCATCTTTCTCTTGTTCAGCCTGACTCTCGTCCCAAGCTTCTCTCTCCTGTCCAGCCTGAATCTCGTCAAAAACTTCTCTCTATTGTCCAACCTGACTGTCGTCCCAAGTCTCTATCTCCTGTCCGGCCTAACTCTCGTCCCAAGCCTGTCTCTCCTGTCCAACCTGACTCTTGTCCCAAGCATCTCTCTCCTGTCCTGCCTGACTCTCGTCCCAAGCCTCCCTCTCCTGTCCAGCATGACTCTCGTCCCAAGCCTCTCTCTCCTGTCCTACCTGACTCTCGTCCCAAGACTCTCTCTCCTGTACTGTCGGCCTCTCGCAAGCCTCTCTCGCCTGTTTAGCCTGAATTTCGTCCCCAGCGTCTCTCTCCTGTCCAGCCGCATTCTCATCAAAAGCCTCTCTGTCCTGCCCTGCCTGACTCTCCTCCCAAATCTTTCTCTTCTGTCCTACCTGACTCTCGTCCCAAGCCTCTCTCTCCTCTTCAGCTTTATTCTCGTCCCAATCCTAACTCTCCTGTCATGCCTGTCTCTCGTCCCAAGCATCTCTTTCCTCTTCTCTATGACTTTCGTCCCAACCCTCTCTCTCTTGTCCAGCTTGACTTTCGTCCCAAACCTCTATCTCCTCTTCTACCTAACTCGTCCTAAGCCTCTCTCTCCTGTCCAGCCTGACTATCGTCCCAAACCTCTCTTTCCTGTTCTGTTTTATTTATGTCCCAATCCTCCCTCTCATGTCCTTCCTGACTCTCGTCCCAATCCTCTCTTTCATCTTCTCCATGGCTCTCTCTCTCTTGTCCAGCCTGACTCTCGTCCCAAGCCTCTATCTCCTCTTCTACCTGACTCTTGTCCCAAGCCTCTCTCTCCTGTCCAGGTTGACTCTCGTCCCAAGCATCTCTCCTGTTCATTCTGACTAGCGCCTCAAGCCCCTATCTCCTGTCTTGCGTGACCCTCGTCCCAAGCCTCTCTCTCCTGTAATGCCTGATTCTCCTTGAAACCCTCTCTCCTGTCCGACGTAAATCTCGTCCCAAGCCTCTCGCTTCTGTTCTGCCTGACTCTCATCCCAAGCCTCTGTCTACTGTCCATCCTGACTCTCGTCCCAAGCTTCTCTCTCCTGTCCTGGCTCACTTTCGTCCGAAGTCTCTCTTTGCTTCTGCTTCCTGAATATCGTCCCAAGCCTCTATCTCCTCTCCTACCTGACTCTCGTCCCAAGCCTCTCTCTCCTGTCCAGCCTGACTCTCGTCCCGAGCGTCTCTCTCCTATCGTACCTGACTTGCGTCCGAAGCCCCTCTCTTCTCTCTCACCTGACTCTTATCCCAAGCCTCTCTCTCCTGTCATGCCTGATTTTCCTCTAAAGCCTCTATCTCCTGTGCGACATAACTGTCGTCCCAAGCCTTTCTCTCCTGTATTGCCTGACTCGCATCCCAAGCCTCTCTTTCCTGTCCAGCCTGACTGTCGTCCCAAGCATGTATCTCCTCTCCAACCTGACTCTCGTCCCAAGCCCATCTCTCCTGTCTAGCCTAACTCTAGTCCAAAGCCTCTATTTCCTGTCCATCCTGACTCTTGTCTCAAGCTCTCTCTCTTGTCATGCCTGACTCTCGTCCCAACTCTCTATCATGTCTAGCCTAACTCTCGTCCCAAGCCTTTCTCT
Source organism: Panulirus ornatus (assembly GCF_036320965.1). Taxonomy (NCBI): domain Eukaryota; kingdom Metazoa; phylum Arthropoda; class Malacostraca; order Decapoda; family Palinuridae; genus Panulirus; species Panulirus ornatus. The sequence continues at coordinate 50,633,087 of NC_092228.1, forward strand.
TCTGTCCAGCCTCACCCTCGTCCCAAGCCTCTCTCTCCTGTCATACTTGATTCTCCTCAAAAGCCTGTCTCTCCTGCTTAGCCTGACTCTCCTCCAAAGTATCTCTCTCCTTTCTTACATGACTCTCGTCCAAAGCCTCTCTCTCCTGTCATACCTGAATCTCCTCCCAAGCCTCTCTCTCCTGTTCAGCCCGACTCTCGTCCAAAGCCTCTCTCTCTCTTCTCTTACCTGACTCTCGTCCAAAGCCTCTCTTTCCTGTCATGCCTGACTCTCGCCACAAGCCTGTCTTTCCTCTCCTAGCTGACTCTCGTCAAAAAACTCTCATTCTTGTCCAGCATGAGCCTCGTCATAAGCCCGTCCCTCCTGTCGTGCCTGACTCTCGTCCCAACACACTCTCTCCTGTCCTGCCTCACTTTCGTCACAAGACTCTCTATCTTGTCCTGCCTGACTTTCGTCCCAAGCCTCTCTCTCCTGTCCAGCATAACTCTCGTTCTAAGCCTCTCTCTCCTGTCCTGTCTGACTCTCGTCCCTACCCTCTCTTTCCCCTCCTGCCTGACTCTCATCCCAAGCCTCTTTCTCCTGTCCAGCATGACTCTTGTCCCAAGCCTCTCTCTCCTGTCCTGGCTGACTCTCAGTCCAACCCTCTTTTTCCTCTCCTGCCTGTCTCTCGTCCCTAGCCTCTCTCTCCTGTCCAGCCTGACTCTCATCCCAAGCCTCTCTCTTGCGTCCTACATGACCCTCGCCCTATACCTCTCTCTCCTGTCTGGCCTAACTCTCTACCCAAGCATCTTTCTCTTCTTCAGCCTGACTCTCGTCCTAAGCTTCTCTCTCCTGTCCAGCCTGAATCTCGTCAAAAACTTCTCTCTATTGTCCAACCTGACTGTCGTCCCAAGTCTCTATCTCCTGTCCGGCCTAACTCTCGTCCCAAGCCTTTCTCTCCTGTCCAACCTGACTCTTGTCCCAAGCATCTCTCTCCTGTCCGGCCTAACTCTCGTCCCAAGCCTCCCTCTCCTGTCCAGCATGACTCTCGTCCCAAGCCTCTCTCTCCTGTCCTACCTGACTCTCGTCCCAAGACTCTCTCTCCTGTACTGTCGGCCTCTCGCAAGCCTCTCTCGCCTGTTTAGCCTGAATTTCGTCCCCAGCGTCTCTCTCCTGTCCAGCCGCATTCTCATCAAAAGCCTCTCTGTCCTGCCCTGCCTGACTCTCCTCCCAAATCTTTCTCTTCTGTCCTACCTGACTCTCTTCCCAAACCTCTCTCTCCTCTTCAGCTTTATTCTCGTCCCAATCCTAACTCTCCTGTCATGCCTGTCTCTCGTCCCAAGCATCTCTTTCCTCTTCTCTATGACTTTCGTCCCAACCCTCTCTCTCTTGTCCAGCTTGACTTTCGTCCCAAACCTCTATCTCCTCTTCTACCTAACTCGTCCTAAGCCTCTCTCTCCTGTCCAGCCTGACTATCGTCCCAAACCTCTCTTTCCTGTTCTGTTTTATTTATGTCCCAATCCTCCCTCTCATGTCCTTGCTGACTCTCGTCCCAATCCTCTCTTTCATCTTCTCCATGGCTCTCTCTCTCTTGTCCAGCCTGACTCTCGTCCCAAGCCTCTATCTCCTCTTCTACCTGACTCTTGTCCCAAGCCTCTCTCTCCTGTCCAGGTTGACTCTCGTCCCAAGCATCTCTCCTGTTCATTCTGACTAGTGCCTCAAGCCCCTATCTCCTGTCTTGCGTGACCCTCGTCCCAAGCCTCTCTCTCCTGTAATGCCTGATTCTCCTTGAAACCCTCTCTCCTGTCCGACGTAAATCTCGTCCCAAGCCTCTCGCTTCTGTTCTGCCTGACTCTCATCCCAAGCCTCTGTCTACTGTCCATCCTGACTCTCGTCCCAAGCTTCTCTCTCCTGTCCTGGCTCACTTTCGTCCGAAGTCTCTCTTTGCTTCTGCTTCCTGAATATCGTCCCAAGCCTCTATCTCCTCTCCTACCTGACTCTCGTCCCAAGCCTCTCTCTCCTGTCCAGCCTGACTCTCGTCCCAAGCGTCTCTCTCCTATCGTACCTGACTTGCGTCCGAAGCCCCTCTCTTCTCTCTCACCTGACTCTTATCCCAAGCCTCTCTCTCCTGTCATGCCTGATTTTCCTCTAAAGCCTCTATCTCCTGTGCGACATAACTGTCGTCCCAAGCCTTTCTCTCCTGTATTGCCTGACTCGCATCCCAAGCCTCTCTTTCCTGTCCAGCCTGACTGTCGTCCCAAGCATGTATCTCCTCTCCAACCTGACTCTCGTCCCAAGCCCATCTCTCCTGTCTAGCCTAACTCTAGTCCAAAGCCTCTATTTCCTGTCCATCCTGACTCTTGTCTCAAGCTCTCTCTCTTGTCATGCCTGACTCTCGTCCCAACTCTCTATCATGTCTAGCCTAACTCTCGTCCCAAGCCTTTCTCTTCTGTCCAGCCTCACCCTCGTCCCAAGCCTCTCTCTCCTGTCATACTTGATTCTCCTCAAAAGCCTGTCTCTCCTGCTTAGCCTGACTCTCCTCCAAAGTATCTCTCTCCTTTCTTACGTGACTCTCGTCCAAAGCCTCTCTCTCCTGTCATACCTGAATCTCCTCCCAAGCCTCTCTCTCCTGTTCAGCCTGACTCTCGTCCAAAGCCTCTCTCTCTCTTCTCTTACCTGACTCTCGTCCAAAGCCTCTCTTTCCTGTCATGCCTGACTCTCGCCCCAAGCCTGTCTTTCCTCTCCTAGCTGACTCTCGTCAAAAAACTCTCATTCTTGTCCAGCATGAGCCTCGTCATAAGCCCGTCCCTCCTGTCGTGCCTGACTCTCGTCCCAACACACTCTTTCCTGTCCTGCCTCACTTTCGTCACAAGACTCTCTATCTTGTCCTGCCTGACTTTCGTCCCAAGCCTCTCTCTCCTGTCCAGCATAACTCTCGTTCTAAGCCTCTCTCTCCTGTCCTGTCTGACTCTCGTCCCTACCCTCTCTTTCCCCTCCTGCCTGACTCTCATCCCAAGCCTCTTTCTCCTGTCCAACATGACTCTTGTCCTAAGCCTCTCTCTCCTGTCCTGGCTGACTCTCAGTCCAACCCTCTTTTTCCTCTCCTGCCTGTCTCTCGTCCCTAGCCTCTCTCTCCTGTCCAGCCTGACTCTCATCCCAAGCCTCTCTCTTGCGTCCTACATGACCCTCGCCCTATACCTCTCTCTCCTGTCTGGCCTAACTCTCTACCCAAGCATCTTTCTCTTCTTCAGCCTGACTCTCGTCCTAAGCTTCTCTCTCCTGTCCAGCCTGAATCTCGTCAAAAACTTCTCTCTATTGTCCAACCTGACTGTCGTCCCAAGTCTCTATCTCCTGTCCGGCCTAACTCTCGTCCCAAGCCTTTCTCTCCTGTCCAACCTGACTCTTGTCCCAAGCATCTCTCTCCTGTCCGGCCTAACTCTCGTCCCAAGCCTCCCTCTCCTGTCCAGCATGACTCTCGTCCCAAGCCTCTCTCTCCTGTCCTACCTGACTCTCGTCCCAAGACTCTCTCTCCTGTACTGTCGGCCTCTCGCAAGCCTCTCTCGCCTGTTTAGCCTGAATTTCGTCCCCAGCGTCTCTCTCCTGTCCAGCCGCATTCTCATCAAAAGCCTCTCTGTCCTGCCCTGCCTGACTCTCCTCCCAAATCTTTCTCTTCTGTCCTACCTGACTCTCTTCCCAAGCCTCTCTCTCCTCTTCAGCTTTATTCTCGTCCCAATCCTAACTCTCCTGTCATGCCTGTCTCTCGTCCCAAGCATCTCTTTCCTCTTCTCTATGACTTTCGTCCCAACCCTCTCTCTCTTGTCCAGCTTGACTTTCGTCCCAAACCTCTATCTCCTCTTCTACCTAACTCGTCCTAAGCCTCTCTCTCCTGTCCAGCCTGACTATCGTCCCAAACCTCTCTTTCCTGTTCTGTTTTATTTATGTCCCAATCCTCCCTCTCATGTCCTTGCTGACTCTCGTCCCAATCCTCTCTTTCATCTTCTCCATGGCTCTCTCTCTCTTGTCCAGCCTGACTCTCGTCCCAAGCCTCTATCTCCTCTTCTACCTGACTCTTGTCCCAAGCCTCTCTCTCCTGTCCAGGCTGACTCTCGTCCCAAGCATCTCTCCTGTTCATTCTGACTAGTGCCTCAAGCCCCTATCTCCTGTCTTGCGTGACCCTCGACCCAAGCCTCTCTCTCCTGTAATGCCTGATTCTCCTTGAAACCCTCTCTCCTGTCCGACGTAAATCTCGTCCCAAGCCTCTCGCTTCTGTTCTGCCTGACTCTCATCCCAAGCCTCTGTCTACTGTCCATCCTGACTCTCGTCCCAAGCTTCTCTCTCCTGTCCTGGCTCACTTTCGTCCGAAGTCTCTCTTTGCTTCTGCTTCCTGAATATCGTCCCAAGCCTCTATCTCCTCTCCTACCTGACTCTCGTCCCAAGCCTCTCTCTCCTGTCCAGCCTGACTCTCGTCCCGAGCGTCTCTCTCCTATCGTACCTGACTTGCGTCCGAAGCCCCTCTCTTCTCTCTCACCTGACTCTTATCCCAAGCCTCTCTCTCCTGTCATGCCTGATTTTCCTCTAAAGCCTCTATCTCCTCTGCGACATAACTGTCGTCCCAAGCCTTTCTCTCCTGTATTGCCTGACTCGCATCCCAAGCCTCTCTTTCCTGTCCAGCCTGACTGTCGTCCCAAGCATGTATCTCCTCTCCAACCTGACTCTCGTCCCAAGCCCATCTCTCCTGTCTAGCCTAACTCTAGTCCAAAGCCTCTATTTCCTGTCCATCCTGACTCTTGTCTCAAGCTCTCTCTGTTGTCATGCCTGACTCTCGTCCCAACTCTCTATCATGTCTAGCCTAACTCTCGTCCCAAGCCTTTCTCTTCTGTCCAGCCTCACCCTCGTCCCAAGCCTCTCTCTCCTGTCATACTTGATTCTCCTCAAAAGCCTGTCTCTCCTGCTTAGCCTGACTCTCCTCCAAAGTATCTCTCTCCTTTCTTACATGACTCTCGTCCAAAGCCTCTCTCTCCTGTCATACCTGATTCTCCTTGCAAGCCTCTCTCTCCTGTTCAGCCCTGACTCTCGTCCAAAGCCTCTCTCTCTCTTCTCTTACCTGACTCTCGTCCAAAGCCTCTCTTTCCTGTCATGCCTGACTCTCGCCCCAAGCCTGTCTTTCCTCTCCTAGCTGACTCTCGTCAAAAAACTCTCATTCTTGTCCAGCATGAGCCTCGTCATAAGCCCGTCCCTCCTGTCGTGCCTGACTCTCGTCCCAACACACTCTCTCCTGTCCTGCCTCACTTTCGTCACAAGACTCTCTATCTTGTCCTGCCTGACTTTCGTCCCAAGCCTCTCTCTCCTGTCCAGCATAACTCTCGTTCTAAGCCTCTCTCTCCTGTCCTGTCTGACTCTCGTCCCTACCCTCTCTTTCCCCTCCTGCCTGACTCTCATCCCAAGCCTCTTTCTCCTGTCCAGCATGACTCTTGTCCCAAGCCTCTCTCTCCTGTCCTGGCTGACTCTCAGTCCAACCCTCTTTTTCCTCTCCTGCCTGTCTCTCGTCCCTAGCCTCTCTCTCCTGTCCAGCCTGACTCTCATCCCAAGCCTCTCTCTTGCGTCCTACCTGACCCTCGCCCCATGCCTCTCTCTCCTGTCTGGCCGTAACTCTCTACCCAAGCATCTTTCTCTTCTTCAGCCTGACTCTCGTCCTAAGCTTCTCTCTCCTGTCAGGCCTGAATCTCGTCAAAAACTTCTCTCTATTGTCCAACCTGACTGTCGTCCCAAGTCTCTATCTCCTGTCCGGCATAACTCTCGTCCCAAGCCTTTCTCTCCTGTCCAACCTGACTCTTGTCCCAAGCATCTCTCTCCTGTCCTGCCTGACTCTCGTCCCAAGCCTCCCTCTCCTGTCCAGCATGACTCTCGTCCCAAGCCTCTCTCTCCTGTCCTACCTGACTCTCGTCCCAAGCCTCTCTCTCCTGTACTGTCGGCCTCTCGCAAGCCTCTCTCGCCTGTTTAGCCTGAATTTCGTCCCCAGCGTCTCTCTCCTGTCCAGCCGCATTCTCATCAAAAGCCTCTCTGTCCTGCCCTGCCTGACTCTCCTCCCAAATCTTTCTCTTCTGTCCTACCTGACTCTCGTCCCAAGCCTCTCTCTCCTCTTCAGCTTTATTCTCGTCCCAATCCTAACTCTCCTGTCCTGCCTGTCTCTCGTCCCAAGCATCTCTTTCCTCTTCTCCATGACTCTCGTCCCAACCCTCTCTCTCTTGTCCAGCTTGACTTTCGTCCCAAACCTCTATCTCCTCTTCTACCTAACTCGTCCCAAGCCTCTCTCTCCTGTCCAGCCTGACTATCGTCCCAAACCTCTCTTTCCTGTTCTGTTTTATTTATGTCCCAATCCTCCCTCTCATGTCCTTCCTGACTCTCGTCCCAATCCTCTCTTTCATCTTCTCCATGGCTCTCGTCCCAAGCCTCTCTCTCTTGTCCAGCCTGACTCTCGTCCCAAGCCTCTATCTCCTCTTCTACCTGACTCTTGTCCCAAGCCTCTCTCTCCTGTCCAGGTTGACTCTCGTCCCAAGCATCTCTCCTGTTCATTCTGACTAGCGCCTCAAGCCCCTATCTCCTGTCTTGCGTGACCCTCGTCCCAAGCCTCTCTCTCCTGTCATGCCTGATTCTCCTTCAAACCCTCTCTCTCCTGTCCGACGTAAATCTCGTCCCAAGCCTCTATCTTCTGTTCTGCCTGACTCTCATCCCAAGCCTCTGTCTACTGTCCATCCTGACTCTCGTCCCAAGCTTCTCTCTCCTGTCCTGGCTCACTTTCGTCCGAAGTCTCTCTTTGCTTCTCCTTCCTGAATATCGTCCCAAGCCTCTATCTCCTCTCCTACCTGACTCTCGTCCCAAGCCTCTCTCTCCTGTCCAGCCTGACTCTCGTCCCAAGCGTCTCTCTCCTGTCGTACCTGACTTGCGTCCGAAGCCCCTCTCTTCTCTCTCACCTGACTCTAATCCCAAGACTCTCTCTCCTGTCATGCCTGATTCTCCTCTAAAGCCTCTATCTCCTGTGAGACATAACTCTCGTCCCAAGTCTTTCTCTCCTGTATTGCCTGACTCGCATCCCAAGCCTCTCTCTCCTGTCCAGCCTGACTCTTGTCCAAAGCTTCTCTCTCCTGTCATGCCTGACTCTCGTCACAAGCGTCTCTTTCCTCTCCCTCCTGACTCTCGTCCCAAGACTCTCTCTCCTGTCCAGCCTGACTTTCGTTCCAAGCCTCTATCTCCTCTTCTACCTGAATATCGTCCCAAGCCTCTTTCTCCTGTCCAGGCTGACTATCGTTCCAAACCTCTCTCTCCTGTTCTGTTTTATTCTCGTCCCAATCCTCCCTCTTCTGTCCTTCCTGACTCTAGTCCTGAGCCTCTCTTTCATCTTCTCCATGGCTCTCGTCCCAAGCCTCTTTCTCTTGTCCAGCCTGACTCTTGTCCCAAGCCTCAATCTCCTCTTCTACCTGATTCTTGTCCTAAGCCTCTCTCTCCTGTCCAGGTTGGGTCTCGTCCCAAGCATCTCTCCTGTTCATTCTGACTAGCGCCTCAAGCCCCTATCTCCTGTCTTGCGTGACCCTCGTCCCAAGCCTTTCTCTCCTGTCATTCCTGATTCTCCTTCAAACCCTCTCTCTCCTGTCCGACGTAAATCTCGTCCCAAGCCTCTATCTTCTGTTCTGCCTGACTCTCATCCCAAGCCCTGTCTACTGTGCACCCTGACTCTCGTCCCAAGCTTCTCTCTCCTGTACTGGCTCACTTTCGTCCCAAGCCTCTCTTTGCTTCTCCTTCCTTAATATCGTCCCAAGCCTCTATCTCCTCTCCTACCTGACTCTCGTCCCAAGGCTCTCTCTCCTGTCCAGCCTGACTCTCGTCCCAAGCGTCTCTCTCCTGTCGTACCTGACTTGCGTCCGAAGCCCCTCTCTTCTCTCTCACCTGACTCTAATCCCAAGACTCTCTCTCCTGTCATGCCTGATTCTCCTCTAAAGCCTCTATCTCCTGTGAGACATAACTCTCGTCCCAAGTCTTTCTCTCCTGTATTGCCTGACTCGCATCCCAAGCCTCTCTCTCCTGTCCAGCCTGACTCTTGTCCAAAGCTTCTCTCTCCTGTCATGCCTGACTCTCGTCACAAGCGTCTCTTTCCTCTCCCTCCTGACTCTCGTCCCAAGACTCTCTCTCCTGTCCAGCCTGACTTTCGTTCCAAGCCTCTATCTCCTCTTCTACCTGAATATCGTCCCAAGCCTCTTTCTCCTGTCCAGGCTGACTATCGTTCCAAACCTCTCTCTCCTGTTCTGTTTTATTCTCGTCCCAATCCTCCCTCTTCTGTCCTTCCTGACTCTAGTCCTGAGCCTCTCTTTCATCTTCTCCATGGCTCTCGTCCCAAGCCTCTATCTCTTGTCCAGCCTGACTCTCGTCCCAAGCCTCTATCTCCTCTTCTACCTGATTCTTGTCCTAAGTCTCTCTCTCCTGTCAAGGTTGGGTCTCGTCCCAAGCATCTCTCGCCTGTCTATTCTGACTCACGTCCCAGACCCCTATCTCCTGTCTTACCTGACTCTCGTCCCAATCCTCTCTCTCCTATCATTCCTGATTCTCCTCCAAAGTCTCTCTCTCCTGTCCTACATAACTCTCGTCCCAAAACCTCTACTGTCCTGCCTGACTCTCATCCCAAGCCTCTGTCTCTTGTCCATCCTGACTCTCGTCCCAAGCTTCTCTCTCCTGTCGTGGACTACTCTCGTCCCAAGCCTCTCTTTGCTTCTTCCTGACTCTCTTCCCAAGCCTCTATCTGCTCTGCTACCTGACTCTCGTCCCAAGCCTCTCTCTCCTGTCCATCCTGACTCTCGTCCCCAAACCCTCTTTTCCCGTCCTACCTGACTCTCGTGCCAACCCCCTCTCTCCTGTAAAAACCGGCCCTTTTCCCCAAGCCCTTCGCCCGTTTAGGGCCCGAATTTCGTCCCCCTTCTCCTCCTGTCCCCGCCGCATTCTCATCAAAACCCTCTCTTTTCCTGGGCCCCGCCCGACCTCCTCCCCCAATCTTTCTTTCGCCCACCTGACTCTCGTCCCCAAACCTCCCCTCCTGTTCATTTTATTTGTCCAATCCCCCCTTTTGTCCTTCCTGGCCCCTCCCTCCCAGCTCCCCCTTCCTTTCCCATTCTCTGTCCCCAACCCCCTTTCTTTCCAGCTTTACTTTTGTTTCCCCAAAAATTAAACCCTTCTAAATAATTTTTTCCCCCGTCTCTCTCTCCTGTCAAGGGGTTCGTCCCCCCAAACCCTCTTTTAAAAACTCCTGTTTCTGTTTTATTTTGTTTCCCCAATTTTCCCCCCTTTTTCCTGTTTTCCTTTTTTTGAAAATCCGTCCCAAAAACACTTCCCCCATTTCCCCTTTTTTTCCATTTCTTCCCTCCCAATTTTCCCCTCTTTTTTCTTGTCCCAAACCCCGACTCTTTGTCCTAAGCCCCATTTTCCCCCTTCTTTCCTGACTTTTTGTCCCCAAACCCCTCCCCCTGCCATTTGGGTCTCGTCCCAAACCTTTTTTTGTTTATTCTGACTGCGCCCAAAACCCCACTCCTTTTCACGGGTCCTTTCCCCCGCCTTTTTTCCCGTCATTTTTGATTCTCCTTAAAACCCTCTTCCCCAATGCCCCCCCAAAAATTGTCCCAAACCTTTTTTCTCTGTTTTGCCTGACTCTCATCCCAAGGGCCCCGTTCTTTTCACCCTGACTCTTTTTCCAAATTCTCTTCCGGGACTGGTCACTTTTGTCCCAAGCCTTCTTTTCTTCTCCTTCCTTAATATCGCCCCAACCCCTTTTCTCCTCTTTCCCACCTGACTCTCGTCCCAAGGGCCCCCTTTTCCTGTCCAAACCCCGACTCTCGTCCCAAACGTCCCCTCTCCTGTGTACCCGACTTGCGTCCGAAGCCCCCCTTTCCCTCTCACCGACTCTAATCCCCAAAACTCTCTCTCCTGTCATGCCCGAATTTTCCCCCTAAAGCCTTCCCATCTCCCCTTTAGAAAATAACTCCGGGCCCCAAATCTTTCTCTCCTGTATTGCCTGACTCGCATCCCAAGCCTCTCTCTCCTGTCCACCTGACTCTTGTCCAAAAAATTCCCTCCCTGTCATGCCTGAAATCTCGTCAAAAGCGTCTCTTTCCTTCCCTCCTGACTCTCCCTTTCCCCAAAACTCTCCCCTCCTTCCACCTGACTTTCCCCTTCCCAACTCTACTCCTCTTCTACCTGAAAAAATCGTCCCAACCCCCCCTTTTTCCCCTTTCCCGGGGACTATCGTTCCAACCTCTCTCTCCTGTTCTTTTTTTAAAATTTTGTCCCAATCCCCCCCTCTTTCTGTCCTTCCTGACTCTATCCTAGGCCCTTTTTCTTTTTATCTTCTCCATGGCTCTCGTCCCCAAACCTCTTTCCCCTTTTCCCCCTGACTTTGTCCCAAGCCTCAATCTCCTCCTTCAAAACCCGAAAAATTGTCCAAAACCTCTCTCCCTGTCCAGGTTGGGGCCCCGTCCCCAACATTTTTCTCGCGTGTCTATTCTGATCCCCGTCCCAAAACCCCCATCTCCTGTCTTTCCTGACTCTAAATCCCCCAAACCTCTCCTCCTGTCCCTTTCCCGATTTTTCCTCCAAAGCCCCTTTTCCCTGTCCTCAAAATTCGTCCCCCAAAACCCCTCCTGTCCCCTGAAATCTCATTTCCCCAAACCCCCTTTTCTCTCGTCCCTCCGACCTCGTCCCCAAACTTCTCTCTCCTGCCTGGCGTACCTCGTCCCAACCTCTCTTGCTTCTTTTTTTCCGGGCTCACTTCCCCCAACCCTATCCCCTCTGCTACCTTTACTCTCGTCCCAAGCCTTTTTCCCCCCTTCCTCCTGCTTTCGCCCCAACCTCTCCCCCCCTGTCCATTTTGACCCGAGGAATCCGAAGCCCTTTTTTCTCCTTTCTTTCATGTTCCCCCATCCCAACCTCTCTAACTTCAGATTGACTCTCGTCCCCCAAACTTCTCTCTTTTTCTGGTGCCCCCGTCACAACGTTTTCTTTTTTCCCCTCCCGCCGACTCCCCTTCCCCCCAAACCTCTCTCTCCCTTTTAGCCTGACCTGTTTCCCAAATCTTTTCTCTTTTTTCCAAACCCACTCCCGTCCCCCAAATTCCCTCCACTGTCAAAAATTTTACCCTTTATCCAAAGACTTTTCTTGTCCGGGTTTTAAAACCCCGTCCCAAAGCCTCTCTCTCCTTTTCCTACCCCGATTCCTTCCATGCCTGTCCCTCCTATCCATCTGACTCTCGTCTCTAACTTTTTTCCCCCCTCTGTTTTCTTTAAATTTTTGGGCCAACCTCCCCTCCCGTCATGCCTGGGTTCTCTTTTCCCAAAACCTCCCCGCTTTCCCTTTCCGCAAAAACTCTCGGCCCCCAAAATCTTTAAACCTTCCTGCCTGCTCTCATCCCCAAACTTGTCTCTCCCTTTTCCAAACTCGACTCCGCCCCCAACCTCTGTCTCCTCTCTGCTGACTCTCTCCCCAAACCTCTCTCTCCTTTTTAATTTTTTTCTCGCCCCAAATTTCCCCCCCTTTCCGGCCCTTTCCCCTACTTCGTCCCAATCCTCTCTTTCCTCTTCTCCTGGCTCCCCGCCCCCAAGTCTCTCTCTTGTCCAGCCTGATTTTCGCCCCCAAGGGCCTCAATTCCTCTTCTCCCTTTGAATACCCCCAACCTCTTTCCCCTTTTCCCCACCCTGACAAATCGCCCCAAAACCTCTCCTCTCCGGTTCTGATTTACTGGGCCCAACCTCCCTTTTTCCTGCCTTCCTGACCTCGTCCTAAACCCTCTCTTTCACTACCCCCATGGCTCTCCCCAACCCTCTTTTTCCTTGTCCACCGGGACTCGGGGCCCAAAGAAACTATCCCCCTCTCTACCTAATTCGGGGCCAGGCCTCTCCCTCCGCCCAAAGGTTGGGGGTCTCGTCCCAACCTCCCCCGCCTGTTTATTCGGGGACTCACGTCCCAAACCCCTATCCCCTGCTTCCCCTGACTCTCCCTAAAAGCCCCCCCTCTTTTGTCATTCCTGATTCTTTTCCCCAAAACCTCTCTCTCTGTCCAAACATAACTTTCGTCCCAAACCTCCTCCCTGTTTCCCCGCCTGACTCTCATCCTTTCCCGACTCTGTCCTAAGCTTCACTCTTCCCCGTCCCCGGCCTACTCCCCCCAAGCCTCTCTTTTTCCTCCTTTTTTTCCCGACTCTCTTCCCAAGCCTCTATCTGCCCCTTTTAAACCGACAAACCCCCCAAGCCTTTTCCTTGTCCATCCTGGAAACCCCCGTCCCCAAACCCCTTTTCTCCGCCATTCTGAAATCTCGTCCGAAGCCCCCCCTCTCCTTGTACCCGAAATATTTTTCCCCAAAACTCCCCCTTTTTTTCCCTGCCCGATTTTCCCTAAAGGGTTTCCCCTCCCGTGCGACAAACCCGGCACAAGCCCTTTTCTCCCGTCCTGCCTTTACCCCATTAAAACCTTTCTCTCCTTCCCGGCCCATCTCGTCCCCAAGGGTTTTCCCTCCTGTTTGGGGGACTCTGTCCCCGCGTTCTTTCCTTCCCGGCCCGACCCCGCCCAAGCACCTCCCCTTGTGTTTCCCATTACCCCCCCTCCCCAAAATTTTTTTCTACTCCCAAACTGACCTTCGCCAAAGTTTTCTTCTTTTTTTCCCCTTTTAATTCGCCCAAACCTCCCCTTTGTCCTTCCCGTTTGGGGCCCCCTTTCCTCCCTCCTAAACCCATTTATTTTCCCTCTTAGGGTTCTTTTTGTTACCTGAATTTTGTCCCAAGCCCCTTTTCTTGTATGCCGGGTTCTCTTCCAAAGCCCTTCTCTCCTGTCGGCTAACTCTCGTCCCAAAAATTTTTCTCCGTCCTTCCTGATCTCATCCCAAACTTGTCTCTCCTGGGCCCGCTCGGGGTTTTGTCCCAAGCCTCTGTCTCCGGGCCTGGCGAAATCTGTCCCCCGCCTTTTCTTTCCTTTTTCAGCTTTTTCTCGTCCCCAAAAGCTCCTTTTGGTTTCCCTTTCCTGACTCTGTCCCAATCCTTCTTTCCTCTTCTCCCTGGTTCTCCCCAACCCCTCTCTCTTGTTCCCGGGCCCGTTTTCGGGGCCCAAACCCCTATTTTTTACCCGACTCCCCGTCTCAAGTCCCCTCCCTTTCCGGTTGACTCTGGAAGATCTTCCCTGTTCCTTTACTAGCAAATCAAGCCCCTATCTCCTGTCCCTTTTTTGAAACCCCCGCCCCAAACATCTCTTCCTGTCCCTGCCTTTATTCTTTCAAACCCCCCCCTTCCTGTCCGATGTAACTCTGTCCAATCCCCTTTTTGTTTTGCCTGCTCTCTCCCCAAACCCCCTGTTAAAGTTTTCCCTCCCGAATCTGTCCCCAAATTTCCCCCTCCTGTTTGGTCCTTTTTTGTCCAAGTTTCTTTTTTCTCTTCCCCGATATCGTCCCAAACCCCTTTTCTCCTTCCCACCCGAAAACTCCCTCCCCAAACCCTCTCTCCCTTTTCCCCCTGAAATTGTCCCAAGCGTTTCTCTCCCGTCCCCTTCTGACTTGCTCCGAAGCCCTTTTCCCCTTTTCACCCGACTCTCCCCAAAACCTTCTTCAGTCATATTGAATTTTTTTCTAAAGCCCCCTTTTTCGGGGTGGACATTTTTCTTGGGCCAAGCCTTTCCTCCCGTATTGCCGACTCTCATCCCAAACCCCTTTTTCCCGTTCCCCGCCGGCTTCGTTTCCCCAAACCCTCCTCCTTCCATTTGCTCGGTCCGAGGGGGCCCCTTCCCCTCTCCCTGACCTTTTCCCAAGCCTCACTCCCTGTCACGCCCGATTCTCCCCCAAAGGGCCCCTCTCTTTCCCTTTCGGGCATAAAAACCCCGGCCCAAAACCTTTTCCCCCTTTTTCCTTTCCTGACTCCCCCTCCTTTAACCCCCTCCCCCTGTAAGGCCCGACTCTTGTCCCCCAACTTCTCTCTCCTTTTTCTGGGTGAATCTGTCCCCAACATCTCTTTCCTCCCCTGCCTGACTCTCGTCCCAAGCCTCTCCCCTCCTGTTCACCTGACTCTGTCCCAAGCCTTTTCTCCTTGGGCTTCCTGATTCCCCTTCCAAACCCCTTTTCCCCCTGTCCAACCCGACCCCTTTTTCCAAAGCCCCCTCTCTCTTGTCCAGCTTAACACTTTGTCCCAAGGGCCCCTCTCTCCTGTCCTACCTGATTCTCGCCATGCCTTTTTCCCTCCTACCCATCTGATTTCGGCCTTTGCTTTTCTCCCTCTGTTACCTGACTCTCGTCCCAAGCCCCTCTCCTGCCCTGCCCCGATTTTCTTCCAAAGCCTCTCTCTCATGTCAGGCATAACTCTCGTCCCCAAACCTTTTTTCTCCCCGCCTGCCTGACTCTCATCCCAAGCATGTCTCTCCTTCCGCCCCTTTACTCTCGTTGCAAACCCGGGGGGGCCGTCCCTTGGGGTGACTCTCGTCCCAAACCCCTTTTCCCCTTCTTTCCCGACTCTCGTCCAAAACCCTCTCTCCTTTCCAGCCTGACTCTCGTCCCCTACCCCATTCTTGTGTCCTACCTGACTCTCGTTCCAAAGTCTCTCTTTCCCTTTTTGGGGCCGATCTCGAAAAAAACAAGACTCTCTCCCCCGGAAACCCTCTGACTCTCGCCCCAAATTCTCTCTAAATTTCCCCAAACTGACCATCGTCCAAAAACCTCTCTCTCATGTCGGCCTTTAAATCTCGTCCCAACTTTCTTTTCCTGGCCAGCCTAAAATTCGTCCCCAAAACCCCTATCTCCTCTCCAACCTGACTCTCGTCCCAGCCCTCTCTCCTGTCCAGCCCAACCCCTCCCAAGCCTCTATTTCCTGTCCATCCTGCTCTTGTCCCAAGCTCTCTCTCCTGCATGCCTGATTCTCTTCCCCCAAACCCCTCTCTCCTGTTTAAACCTAAATCTCGTCCCAAGCCTTTCTCCTTGTCCAGCCACTCTCGTCCCAAGCCTCTCCTCCCTTTTCTTTCCTTTATTTTCCCCCAAGCTTCTCTCTCCCTTTTGCCTGACTCTCCTCCAAAGCCCCTCTCTCCTTTCTTACCTGACTCTTTGTCCAAAGCCTCTCTCTCCTGTCATCCCCGATTCTCCTTCAAACCCCCTCTCTCCTGTTCCCGCCCTTTACTCTCGTCCAAAGCCTCTCTCTCTCTTCCTTACCTGACTCTCGTCCAAAGCCTCTCTTTTTCCCGTCATGGGCCCGATTTCTTTCCAAACCCCTTTTTTTCCTTCCCCTGACTCTCTCCAAAACTTTTTTCTTGTCCAGTTTACCCGTCCTAGCCCGTCCCCCCTGTCTGTGACCTTTTGTCCCCAAAATCCTCTCCTGCCCTCCTCCCCCTTTCGTCCCCAAACCTCTTTTCTTGTCCTCTGACTCTGTCCCAAACTTCTTCCCCTTCTGCCCGTCTCTTCCCCAAGCCCCTTTCCCGTCAAACCTGACTCTCTCCCAAGATTTTCCTTTTTCCCACCTGACCTCTTTTCCTGCCTTTTTCCCTTGTCCCCGGCTCTTCCAAGCATTTTCCTTTTCCCTGCTCTCTCCCAGCTTTCTTCCTGTCCCGTGACTTCAAAAAAATTTCTCATTTCCAAACTCTCGCCCCCCCTCTACTCCTTCCGGCCAATTCGCAAAAAACCCCTCCTTTTCCAAGACTCCCCCCCCAACCCCTCTCCTGTCCCCTGGGACTCTTTCCCAACCTCTCTTCCTCCCCTGACTCCGTCCCCCCCTCCCTCCGTCCGCTGCCCATCCCAAGCCCCTCTTCCTGTCCAACTGACCCCTTTTTCCCAAAACCTCTCTCTCCTTTACTGCCCCTCTCCGCCTCTTCGCCTTTTTAGGCTGAATTTCGTCCCCGCGCTCTCTCCGTCCCAGCCCATTCTCATCAAAACCCCCTCTGTCCTGCCCTGCCTGACCTTGCCCAAGTTTTTCTCTTTTCCCCACCTGCTCGTCCCAAGCCTCTCTTTGTTCAGCTTTATTTGTCCAATCCCCCTCTCCGTCCGCCTGTTTTGTCCCGCCTCTCTTTCCCCTCTCCGACTCTCGTCCCAAATCTCTTTTTTGTCCCGCTTTACTTTCGTCCCCAAAAATTACCCTCTTCTATAACTCGTCCCCAAACCTCTCTTCCTGTCCGCCCGACTTTGTCCCAAACCCCTTTCTCCCGTTTTGTTTTATTTTCGTCCCAAAACCTCCCCCCTCCCGTCCTTCCTTTACTCTCTCCCCCCTTCTTTCCTTTCTCCCCTGGCTCTCGCCCAACCCCTCTCTCTTGTCCAGCCGCCTCGTCCAAAACCCCTATCTCCTCTTCTACCTGATTCTTGTCCTAAGCCTCTCTCTCCTGTCCAGGCTGACTCTCGTCCCAAGCATCTCTCCTGTTCATTCTGACTAGTGCCTCAAGCCCCTATCTCCTGTCTTGCGTGACCCTCGTCCAAGCCTCTCTCTCCTGTAATGCCTGATTTCCCTTTCAAACCTCTCTCTCCTGTCCGACGTAAATCTCGTCCCAAGCTCTCGTTCTTCTTCCTGATCTCTCCCACCCTGCCTCTGTCATGTCCATATGACTCTCGTCCCAAGCTTCTCTCCCCTGTCCTGGCTCACTTTCGTCCAAGTCCTCTCTTCTTCTCTTCCTGAATATCGTCCCAAGCCTCTATCTCCTCTCCTACCTGACTCTCGTCCCAAGCCTCTCTCTCCTGTCCAGCTTGACTCTCGTCCCAGCGTCTCTCTCCTTCGTACCTGACTTGCGTCCGAAGCCCCTTCTTCTCTCTCACCTGACTCTTCATCCCAAGCCTCTCTCTCCTGTCATGTTGATTTCCTCTAAAGCCTCTATCTCCTGTGCGACATAACTCTCGTCCCAAGCCTTTCTCTCCTGTATTGCCTGACTCGCATCCCTGACTCGTCCCCAACTCTCTATCATGTCTAAACCTAAATCTCGTCCCAAGCCTTTTCTCTTCTGGGCAGCCTCACCCTCGTCCCAAGCCTCTCTCTCCCGTCATACTTTATTCTCCTCAAAGCCTGTCTCTCTGCTTAGCCTGACTCTCCTCAAAGTCTCTCTCTCCTTCTTTACATGATCTCGTCCCAAGCCTCTCTCTCTGTCCAGCCTGACTATCGTCCCAAACCTCTCTCTCCTGTTCTGTTTTATTTTCGTCCCAATCCTCCCTCTCCTGTCCTTCCTGACTCTCGTCCCAATCCTCTCTTTCCTCTTCTCCATGGCTCTCGTCCTAAGCCTCTCTCTCTTGTCCAGCCTGACTCTCGTCCCAAGCCTCTATCTCCTCTTCTACCTGACTCTTGTCCCAAGCCTCTCTCTCCTGTCCAGGTTGACTCTCGTCCAAGCATTCTCTCCTGTTCATTCCGACTAGCGCCTCAAGCCCCTATCTCCTGTCTTCCGTCACCCTCATCCCAAGCCTCTCTCTCCTGTCATGCCTGATTTTCCTTCAAACCCTCTCTCTCCTGTCCGACGTAAATCTCGTCCCAAGCCTCTTTCTTCTTTTCTGCATGACTCTCATCCCTAGCCTCTGTCTAATGTCCATACTGACTCTCGTCCCAAGCTTCTCTCTTTTGTCCTGGCTCACTTTCATCCCAAGCCTCTCTTTCCTTCTTCTTCCTGAATATCGTCCCAAGCCTCTATCTCCTCTCCTACCTGACTCTCGTCCCAAGCCTCTCTCTCCTGTCCAGCTTGACTCTCGTCCCAAGAGTCTCTCTCCTCTCCTACCTGACTTGCGTCCGAAGCCCCTCTCTTCTCTCTCACCTGACTCTCATCCCAAGCCTCTCTCTCCTGTCATGTCTGATTCTCCTCTAAAGCCTTTATCTCCTGTGCGACATAACTCTCGTCCCAAGCCTTTCTCTCCTGCATTGCCTGCCTCGCATCCCAAGCCTCTCTTTCCTGTCCAGCCTGACTCTCGTCCCAAGCTTCTCTCTCCTGTCATGCCTGACTCTCGTCACAAGCGTCTCTTTCTTCTCCCTCCTGACTCTCGTCCCAAGCCTCTCTCTCTTGTCCAGCCTGACTTTCGTCCCAAGCCTCTATCTCCTCTTCTACCTGAATATCGTCCCAAGCCTCGTTCTCCTGTCCAGCCTGACTATCATCCTAAACCTCTCTCTCCTGTTCTGTTTTATTCTCGTCCCAATCCTCCCTCTCCTGTCCTTCCTGATTCTCGTCCTAAGCCTCTCTTTCATCTTCTCCATGGCTTTCGTCCCAAGCCTCTCTCTCTTGTCCAGCCTGACTCTTTTCCCAAGCCTCTATCTCCTCTTCTACCTGATTCTTGTCCTAAGCCTCTCTCTCCTGTCCAGGTTGGGTCTCGTCCCAAGGATCTCTCGTCTGTCTATTCTGACACACGTCCCAAACCCCTATCTCCTGTCTTACCTGACTCTCATCCCAAGCCTGTCTCTCCTATCATTCCTGATTCTCCTCCAAAGCCTCTCTCTCCTCTCCTATATAACTCTCGTCCCAAACCTCTCCTGTCCTGCCTGATTCTCATCCCAAGCCTCTGTCTCTTGTCCATCCTGACTCTCGTCCCAAGCTTCTCTCTCCTGTCCTGGCCTACTCTCGTCCCAAGCCTCTCTTTGCTTCTTCTTCCTGACTCTCTTCCCAAGTCTCTATCTCCTCTGCTACCTGACTCTCGTCCCAAGCCTCTCTCTCCTATCCATCCTGACTCTTGTCCCAAGCCTCTCTCTCCTGTCCATTCTGACTCGCGTCCGAAGCCCCTCTCTCCTCTGTCACCTGACTCTCTTCCCAAGCCTCTCTCTCCTGTCATGCCTGATTCTCCTCTAAAGCCTGTCTCTCCTGTGCGACATAACTCTCGTCCTAAACCTTTCTCTCCTTTCCAGCCTGACTCTCGTCCCAAGCTTCTCTCTCCTGTTCTAGGTGACTCTCGTCCCAAGCGTCTCTTTCCTCTCCAGCCTGACTCTCGTCCCAAGCCTCCCTCTTGTGTCCTAACTCACTCTCGTCCCCAACTTCTCTCTACTGTCCAATCTGACCTTCCTCCAAAGTCTCTCTCTCTCTTGTCCTGCTTAACTCTCGTCCCAAGCCTCTCTCTTGTGTCCTACCTGACTCTCGCCACAAACTTCTCTCTACTGTCAAATTTGACCTTTATCCAAACTATCTTTCTCTTGTCCGGCTTAACTCTCCTCCCAAGTCTCTCTCTCCTGTCCTACCTGATTCTCAACCATGCTTCTCCCTCCTATCCTATCTGACTCTCGTCTCTAGCTTCTCTCTCCTCTGTTACCTGACTTTCGTCCCAAACCTCTCTCTCCTGTCATGCCTGATTCTCTTCCGAAGCCTCTCTCTCCTGTCCGGCATAACTCTCGTCCCAAGTATTTTTCTCCTGTCCTGCCTGACTCTCATCCCAAGCTTGTCTCTCCTGTCCAGCTCGACTCTCGTCCCAAGCCTCTGTCTCCTGTCCTGGTTGACTCTCGTCCCAAGCCTCTCTCTCCTGTTCAGCTTTATTCTCGTCCCAATCCTCCCTCTCCTGTCCTTCCTGACTCTCGTCCGAATCCTCTCTTTCCTCTTCTCCATGGCCTCTCGTCTCAAAACTCTCTCTCTTGTCCAGCCTGACTCTCGTCCCAAGCCTCTATCTCCTCTTCTACCTGACTCTCGTCCCAAGCCTCTCTCTCCTGTCCATTCTGAATCTCGTCCCAAGCCTCTCTCTCCTGTTCAGTTTTATTCTCGTCCCAATCCTCCCTCTCCTGTCCTTCCTGACTCTCTTCCCAAGCGTCTCTTTCCTCTCATGCCTGACTCTCGTCCCAAGCCTCTCTGTCATGTCCAGACTGACTTTCGTCCCAAGCCTCTATCTCCTCTTCTACCTGACGCTCGTCCCAAGACTCTTTTTCCTGTCCAGCATGATTATCGTCCTAAACCTCTCTCTCCTGTTCTTTTTATTCTGGCCCCAATCCTCCCTCTCCTGTCCTTCCTGACTCTAGTCCTGAGCCTCTCTTTCCTTTTCTCCATGGCTCTCGTCCCAAGCCTCTCTCTCGTTTCCAGCCTGACTCTCGTCCCAAGCCTCTATCTCCTCTTCTACCTGACTCTCGTCCCAAGCCTCTCTCTCCTGTCCATTCTGACTCTTGTCCCAAGCCTCTCTCTCCTGTCCATTCTGACTCGCGTCCGAAGCCTTTCTCTCCTGTCCTGCCTGACTCTCATCCCAAGCCTCTCTCTCCTGTCCACCCTGACTCTCGTCCCAAGCTTCTCTCTCCTGTTCTGGGTGACTCTCGCCCAAAGCGTCTCTTTCCTTTCCTGCCTGACTCTCGTCTCAAGCCTCTCTCTCCTGTCCAGCCTGACTCAGTTTTCAAGCCTCTCTCTTATGTCCTACCTGACTCTCGTCCCAAACTTCTCTCTACTGTCCAATTTGACCTTTGTCCAAAGACTCTTTCTCTTGTCCGGCTTAACTCTCGTCCCAAGCCTATCTCTCCTGTCCTAACTGATTCTCGTCCATGCCTCTCCCTCCTATCCTATCTGACTCTCGTCTCTACCTTCTCTCTCCTCTGTTACCTGACTTTCGTCCCAAGCCTCTCTCTCCTGTCATTCCTGATTATCTTCCAATACCTCTCTCCTGGTCTGTTTTATTTTCGTCCAATTTCCCTCTCTTGTCCTGCTCTCGTCCCAATCTTTCTTGTCTCTTAGCTCTCGTCCAAGTTCTCTCCTGTCCAGCCTGACTCTCTACCCAAGCATCTTTCTCTTGTTCAGCCTGATCTCGTCCAAAGTCTCTCCCGGTCCAATCTAACTGTCGTCCTAATCTCTCTCTCTCTGTCCGGCCTAACTTTGTCCCAAGGCCTTTTCTCTCCTGTTTCGTCCGATGCCTCTCCTCCTATCCACTATTGTCCCAGTCTCTCTGTCCTGCGCTACTCTCGTCCCAAGCTTCTCTCTCCTGTCCGCCTGATCTGATCAAAAACTTTCTCTCTTGTCCAACCTGACTGTCGTCCCAAGCCTCTATCTCCTGTCCGGCCTAACTCTCGTCCCAAGCCTTTCTCTCCTGTCTACTGACTCTCGTCCAAGCCTCTCTCCTGTCCAGCCTGACTCTCGTCCCGAACCGCTCTCTTGTGTCCTATCTGACTCTCGTTCCAAGACTCTCTCTCCTTTCTAGCCAGACTCTCGACACAAGACTCTCTCTCCTGACCAGTCTGACTCTCGTCCCAAGCTTCTCTCTACTTTCCAATCTGACCTTCGTCCAAAGCCTCTCTCTCATGTCTGGCCTAGCTCTCGTCCCAAGACTCTCTCTCCAGTCCAGCCCGAGTGTCGTCCCAAGCCTCTATCTCCTCTCCAACCTGACTCTCGTCCCAAGCCTCTCTCTCCTGTCTAGTCTAACTCTCGTCCCAAGCCTTTCTTTCCTGTCCAGCCTGAATCTTGTCCCAAGCTCTCTCTTCTGTCATTCCTGACTCTCGTCCCAACTCTCTCTCCTGTTTAGCCTAACTCTCGTCACAAGCCTCTCTCTTCTGTCCAGCCTCACTCTCGTCCCAACCCTATCTCTCCTGCCATACTTGATTCTCCTCGCAAGCCTGTCTCTCCTGCTTAGCCTGACTCTCGTCCAAAGTCTCTCTCTCCGTTCTTACATGACTCTCATCCAAAGCCTCTATCTCCTGTCATGCCTGACTCTCCTCCCAAGCTCTCTTCCTTCTGCTGACTCTCGTCCAAAACCTCTCTGTCCTCTCTTACCTGACTCTCGTCCCAAGTCTCTCTTTCCTGTTATGCCTGACTCTCGTTCCAAGCCTCTCTCTCCTTTCCTAGCTGACTCTCGTCCCAAAACTCTCATTCTTGTCCAGCCTGACCCTCGTCCTAAGCCCGTCCCTCCTGTCGTGCGTGACTCTCGTCCAAATACACTCTCTCCTATCCTGCCTCATTTTCGTCCCAAGACTCTTTATCCTGTCCTGCCTGAGATTCGTCCCAAGTCTCCTCTCCTGTCCAGCATGACTCTCGTTCTAAGCTCTCTCTCCTGTCCTGGCTGACTCTCTCCCAAGCCTCTCTCTCCTGTCCACCTGACTCTCGTCCCAAGCCTCTTCTCCTGTCCGCTGACTCTCGCCAAGCTCTCTCTTCCTGTCCAGCCTGACTCTCGTCCCAAGCCTCTCTCTCCTGTCCAGCCTGACTTCGTCCAAGCCTCTCTTCCCTGTACTGTCAGCCTCCTAGCCTTCCTCTGTGCCAATTCTCGTCGACACTGTCCAACTCTCTGTAGCCGCTTCTCATCCAAAGCCTCTCTTCCTGTCCGGCCTGACTCTCGTCCCAAGCTCTCTCTCTGTCCTACCTGACTCTCGTCCCAGCCTCTCCTCCTTCCTATCTGTCCCACCTCCTCTCGTCCTAGCCTGTCTCTCGTCCCAAGCTCTTCTCTTCTTCACCTGAATCTCGTCCCAAGCCTCTCTCTCCTGTCCAGCTGATTTCGTCCCAAACCCTCTCTCTGTCTCTGGTCATAACTCTCGTCCCCAATATCTCCCTTCCTGTCCTGCCTGACTCTACTTCCTCCTTGTCTCTCTCGTCCATGCTCACGCTCGTCCCAAGCCTCTCTCTCTTGTCCACCTGATCTCGTCCCAGGCTCTTCCTCCTATCTACCTGACTCTCGTCTCAAAGCTTCTCTCGTCCATCGTACTGTTCGTCCCAAGCCTCTCTCTCCTGTTATGTCAGTCTTTCTCTGTCCTAACCGATTTCGTCCCCTCTCTCCTGTCAGCTGATTCTCTCGTCCAAGTTCTCTCTCCTGTCCTGCTGACTCTCATCCCAAGCTCTCTCTCCTGTCCAGCTGACTCTCGATCCAAAGCTTGTCTCCTGTCACTGGACTGTCTCGTCCCAAGCCTCTATCTTCCTGTCTGGCTGACTCTCGTCCTAAGCTTCTCTCCTGTCCAGCCTGACTCTCGTCCCAACCGCTCTTCTGTCAGTCCTATTGACTCTCGTCCAAGCTCTCTCTCCTTCTAGCGACTCTCGCACAAGACTCTCTCTCCTGACAGTCTGACTCTCGTCCAAGCTTCTCTCCTTTCTAGCTGACTTCGTCCAAGCGTCTATCTCATGTCAGCCTAGCTCTCGTCCCAAGCCTCTCTTTCCTGCCCTGCCTGACTCTAGTCTCAATCCTCTCTTTCCTCTTCTCCATGGCTCTCGTCCCAAGCCTCTCTCTCTTGTCCAGCCTGACTCTCGTTTCAAGCCTCTATCTCCTCTCCTACCTCACTCTCGTCCCAAGCCTCTCTCTCCTGTCCAGCCTGACTCTCGTCCCAAGCGTCTCTCTCCTGTCCATTCTGACTTGCGTCCGAAGCCCCTCTCTTCTCTCTCACCTAACTCTCGTCCCAAGCCTCTCTCTCATATCATGCCTGATTCTCCTCTAAAGCATCTGTCTCCTGTACGACATAACTCTCGTCCCAAGCATTTCTCTCCTGTATTGCCTGACTCTCATCCCAAGCCTCTCTCTCCTGTCCAGCCTGACTCTCGTCCCAAGCTTCTCTCTCCTGTCGTGCCTGACTCTCGTCCCAAGCGTCTCTTTCCTCTCCTGCCTCACTCTCGTCCCAAGCCTCTCTCTCCAGTCTAGCCTGACTTTCGTCCCAAGCCTCTATCTCTTCTTCCACCTGAATCTCGTCCCAAGCCTCTTTTTCCTGTCCAGCCTGACTATCGTCCCAAACCTCTCTCTCCTGTTCTGTTTTACTCTCGCCCCAATCCTCCCTCTCCTGTCCTTCCTGACTCTCGTCTTGAGCCTCTCTTTCCTCTTCTCCATGGCTCTCGTCCCAAGCCTCTCTCTCTTGTCCAGCCTGACTCTCGTCCCAGGCCTCTATCTCCTCTTCTACCTGACTCTTGTCCTAAGCGTCTCTCTCCTGTCCAGGTTGGGTCTCGTCCCAAGCATCTCTCTCTTGACCATTCTGACTCACGTCCCCAGCCCCTATCTCCTGTCTTACCTGACTCTCGTCCCAAGCCTCTCTCTCCTGTCATGCCTGATTCGCTTCCAAAGCCTCTCTCTCCAGTCCGGCATAACTCTCATCCCAAGTATCTCTCTCCTGTCCTGCCTGACTCTCATCCCAAGCTTGTCTCTCCTGTCCAGCTCGATTCTCGTCCCAAGCCTCTGTCTCCTGTCCTGGCTGACTCTCGTCCCAAGCCTCTTACCTCTTCTTGCTGACTCTGGTCCCAAACCTCTCTCTCCTGTCTAGTCTAACTCTCGTCCCAAGCCTCTCTTTCCTCTCCAGCCTGAATCTTGTCCCAAGATCTCTCTCCTGTCATTCCTGACTCTCGTCCCAACTCTCTCTCCTGTCTAGCCTAGCTCTCGTCCCAAGCTTCTTTCTTCTGTCCAGCCTCACTCTCGTCCCAGGCCTCTCTCTCCTGTCACACTTGATTCTCCTCACAAGCTTGTCTCTCCTGCTTAGCCTGACTCTCGTCCAAAGTCACTCTCTCCTTTCTTACCTGACTCTCATCCAAAGCCTCTATCTCCTGTCATGCCTGATTCTCCTCCCAAGCCTCTCTCTCCTGTTCTGCCTGACTCTCGTCCAAAGCCTGACTCTCCAGCATGACTCTCGTTCTAAGCCTCTCTCTCCTGTCCTGGCTGACTCTCGGTCCAACCCTCTCTTTCCTCTCTTGGCTGTCTCTCGTCCCAAGCCTCTATCTCTCCTTTCCATCCTGACTCTCATCCCAAACCTCTCTCTTGCGTCCTACGTGACTCTCGTCCCAAGCCTCTCTCTCCTGTCTGGCCTTACTCTCTACCCAAGAATCTTTCTCTTGTTCAGCCTGACTCTCGTCCCAAAGTTCTCTCTCCGGTCTTCTTGCTGACTCTCGTCCCAAACCTCTCTCTCCTGTCCAGCCTGACTCTCGTCCCGAACCGCTCTCTTGTGTCCTACCTGACTCTCGTTCCAAGACTCTCTCTCCTTTCTGGCCAGACTCTCGACACAAGACTCTCTCTCCTGACCAGTCTGACTTTCGTCCCAAGCTTCTCTTTACTTCCCAATCTGACCGTCGTCCAAAGCCTCTCTCTCATGTCTGGCGTAACTCTCGTCCCAAGACTCTCTCTCCAGTCCAGCCTGACTGTCGTCCTAAGCCTCTATATCCTCTCCATCCTGACTCGTCCCAAGCCTCTCTCTCCTGTCTAGTCTAACTCTCTTCCCAAGCCTCTCTTTCCTGTCCATCCTGACTCTTGTCCTAAGCTCTCTCTCATGTCATTCCTGACTCTCGCTCCAACTCTCTCTCCTGTCGAGCCTAACTCTCGTCACAAGCCTCTCTCTTCTGTCCAGCCTCACTCTCGTTCCAAGCCTCTCTCTCCTGTCATACTTGATTCCCCTCACAAGCCTGTCTCTCCTGCTTAGCCTGACTCTCGTCCAAAGTCTTTCTCTCCTTTTTTATCTTACTCTCGTCCAAAGCCTCTATCTCCTGTCATGCTTGATTTTCCTCCCAAGCCTCTCTCTCCTGTTCAGCGTGACTCTCGTCCAAAGCCTCTCTGTCCTCTCTTACCTCACTCTCGTCCCAAGCCTCTCTTTCTTGTCATGCCTGACTCTCGTCCTAAGCCTTTCTCTCCTCTCCTAGCTGACTCTCATCCCAAAACTCTCATTCTTGTCCAGCCTGACCCTCGTCCTAAGCCCGTCCCTCCTGTCTTGCCTGACTCTCGTCCAGACACACTCTCTGCTGTTCTGCCTCACTTTCGTCCCAAGACTCTCTATCCTGTCCTGCCTGACTCTCGTCCCAAGTCTCTCTCTCTCCTGTTCAGCATGACTCTCGTTCTAAGCCTCGCTCTCCTTTCCTGGCTGACTCTCGGTCCAACCCTCTCTTTCCTCTCCTGGCTGTCTCTCGTCCCAAGCCTTTCTCTCCTGTCCAGCCTGACTCTCATCCCAAGCCTCTCTAGTGCGTCCTACCTGACTCTCGTCCCAAGCCTTTCTCTCCTGTATTGCCTGACTCTCATCGGAAGCCTCTCTCTCCAGTCCAGCCTGACACCTCGTCCCAATCCTCTCTCTCCTGCCATGCCTGACTCTCGTTCCAAGAGTCTCTTTCCTCTCCTGGCTGACTCTCGTCCCAAGCCTCTCTCTCTTGTCCAGCCTGACTTTCGTCCCAAGCCTCTATCTCCTTTTCTACCTGAATCTCGTCCCAAGCCTCTTGCTCCTGCCCAGCATGACTGTCGTCCCAAACCTCTCTCTCCTGTTCTGTTTTATTCTCACCCCAATCCTCCCTCTCCTGTCCTTCCTGACTCTCGTCCTGAGCCTCTCTTTCCTCTTCTCCTTGGCTCTCGTCCCAAGCCTCTCTCTCTTGTCCAGCCTGACTCTCGTCCCAAGCCTCTATCTCCTCTTCTACCTGACTCTTGTCCTAAGCCTCTCTCTCCTGTCCAGGTTGGGTCTCGTCCCAAGCATCTCTCGCCTGTCCATTCTGACTCACGTCCCCAGCCCCTATCTCCTGTCTTACCTGACTCTCGTCCCAAGCCTCTCTCTCCTGTCATTCCTGATACTCCTCCAAAGCCTCCCTCTCCTGTCATACATAACTCTCGTCCCAAGCCTCTCTCTCCTGTCCTGCCTGACACTCATCCCAAGCCTCTGTCTCTTGTCCATCCTGACTCTCGTCCCAAGCTTCTCTCTCCTGTCCTGGCCAACTCTCGTCCCAAACCTCACTTTGCTTCTCCTTCCTGACTCTCTTCCTAAGCCTCTATCTCCTCTTCTACCTGACTCTCGTCCCAAGCCTCTCTCTCCTGTCCATCCTGACTCTCGTCCCAAGCCTCTCTCTCCTGTCCATTCTGACTCGCGTCCGAAGCCTTTCTCTCCTGTCCTGCCTGACTCTAATCCCAAACCTCTCTCTCCTGTCCAACCTGACTCTCGCCCAAAGCTTCTCTCTCCTGTTCTGGGTGACTCTCGTCCCAAGCGTCTCTTTCCTCTCCTGCCTGACTCTCGTCCCAAACCTCTCTCTCCTGCCCAGCCTGACTCTGGTCCCAAGCTTCTCTCTTGTGTCCTACCTGACCCTCGTCCCAAACTTCTCTCTACTGTCCAATCTGACCTTCATCCAAAGACTCTCTCTCTTGTCCGGCTTAACTCTCGTCACAAGCCTCTCTCTCCTGTCCTACCTGATTCTCGTCCATGCCTCTCCCTCCTATCCTATCTGACTCTCGTCTCTAGCTTCCCTCTCCTCTGTTACCTGACTTTCGTCCCAAGCCTCTCTCTCCTGTCATACCTGATTCTCTTCCAAAGCCTCTCTCTCCTGTCCGGCATAACTCTCGTCCCAAGTATATCTCTCCTGTCCTGCCTGACTCTTATCCCAAGCTTGTCTCTCCTGTCCAGCTCGACGCTCGTCCCAAGCCTCTGTCTCCTGTCCCGGCTGATTCTCGTTCCAAGCGTCTCTTTCCTCTCCTGCCTGACTCTCGTCCTAAGCCTCTCTCTCATGTCATGCCTGAATCTCCTCTAAAGCCTCTATCTCCTGTGCGACATAAATCTCGTCCCAAGCCTTTCTCTCCTGTATTGCCTGACTCTCATCCCAAGCCCCTCTCTCCTGTCCAGCCTGACTCTCGTCCCAAGCTTCTCTCTCCTGCCATGTCTGATTCTTGTCCCAATCGTCTCTTTCCTCTCTTGCCTGACTCTCGTCGCAAGCCTCTCTCTCCAGTCCAGCCTGACTTTCGTCCCAAGCCTCTATCTCCTCTTCTACCTGAATCTCGTCCCAAGCCTCTTTCTCCTGTCCAGCCTGACTATCGTCTCAAACCTCTCTCTCCTATTCTGTTTTATTCTCGCCCCAATCCTCCCTCTCCTGTCCTTCCTGACTCTCGTCCTGACCCTCTCTTTCCTCTTCTCCATGCCTCTCGTCCCAAGTCTATCTCTCTTGTCCAGCCTGACTCTCGTCCCAAGCCTCTATATACTCTTCTACCTGACTCTTGTCCTAAGGCTCTCTCTCCTGTCCAGGTTGGGTCTCGTTCGAAACATCTCTCGCCTGTCCATTCTAACTCACGTCCCCACCCCCTATCTCCTGTCTTACCTGACTCTCGTCCAAGTCTCTCTCTCCTGTCATTCCTGTTTCTCCTACAAAGCCTCTCTCTCGTGTCCGACATAACTCTCGTCCCAAGCCTCTCTCTCCTGTCCTGCCTGACTCTCATCCCAAGCCTCTGTCTCTTGTCCATCCTGACTCTCGTCCCAATCTTCTCTCTCCTGTCCTGGCCTACTCTCGTCCCAAGCCTCTCTTTGCTTCTCCTTCCTGACTCTCTTCCCAAGCCTCTATCTTCTCTTCTACCTAACTCTCGTCCTAAGCCTCTCTCTCCTGTCCTTCCTGACACTCGTCCCAAGCCTCTCTCTCCTATCCATTCTGACTCGCGTCCGAAGCCTTTCTCTCCTGTCCTGCCTGACTCTAATCCCAAGCCTCTCTCTCCTGTTCAGCCTGACTCTCGTCCCAAGCTTCTCTCTCCTGTTCTGGGTGACTCTCGTCCCAAGCGTCTCTTTCTTCTCCTGCCTGACTCTCGTCCCAAGCCTCTCTCTCCTGTCCAGCCTGACTCTGGTCCTAAGCCTCTCTCTTATGTCCTACCTAACTCTCGTCCCAAACTTCTATATATTGTCCAATTTGACCTTCGTCCAAAGACTCTCTCTCTTGTCCGGCCTAACTCTCGTCCCAAGCCTCTCTCTCCTGTCCTACCTGATTCTCGTCCATGCCTCTCCCTCCTATCCTATCTGACTCTTGTCTCTAACTTCTCTCTCCTCTGTTACCTGACTTTCGTCCCAAGCCTTTCACTCCTGTCATGCCTGATTCTCTTCCAAAGCCTCTCTCTCCTGTCCGGCATAACTCTCACCCCAAGTATCTCTCTCCTGTCCTGCCTGACTCTCATCCCAAGCTTGTCTCTCCTGTCCAGCTCGAATCTCGTCCCAAGCCTCTATCTCCTGTCCTGGCTGACTCTCGTCCCAAGCCTCTTTCCTCTTCTTGCTGACTCTCATCCCAAACCTCTCTCTCCTGTTCAGTCTGACTCTCGTTCCGAACCGCTCTCTTGTGTTCTACCTGACTCTCGTTCCAAGACTCTCTCTCCTTTCTGGCCAGACTCTCGACGCAAGACTCTCTCCTGACCAGTCTGACTCTCGTCCCAAGCTTCTCTCTACTTTCCAATCTGACCGTCGTCCTAAGCCTCTCTCTTATGTCTGGCATAACTTTCGTCCCAACACTCTCTCTCCAGTCCAGCCTGACTGTCGTCCCAAGCCTCTATCTCCTCTCCAACCAGACTCTCGTCCCAAGCCTCTCTCTCCTGTCTAGTCTAACTCTCGTCCCAAGCCTCTCTTTCCTGTCCAGCCTGACTCTTGTCCCAAGCTCTCTCTCCTGTCATTCCTGACTCTCGTCCCAACTCTCTCTCCTGTTTAGCCTAACTCTCGTCCCAAGCCTCTCACTTCTGTCCAGCCTCACTCTCGTCCCAAGCCTCTCTCTCCTGTCATACTTGATTCTCCTCACAAGCCTGTCTCTCCTGCTTAGCCTGACTCTCGTCCAAAGTCTCTCTCTCCTTTCTTACCTGACTCTCGTCCAAAGCCTCTCTCTCCTGTCATGCCTGATTCTCCTCCCAAGCCTCTCTCTCCTGGTCAGCCTGACTCTCGTCTAAAGCCTCTCTGTCCTCTCTTACCTGACTCTCGTCCCGAGCCTCTCTTTCCTGTCATGCCTGACTCTCGTCCGAAGCCTCTCTCTCCTCTCCTAGCTGACTCTCGTCCCAAAACTCTCATTCTTGTCCAGCCTGACCCTCGTCATAAGCCCGTCCATCTTGTCGTGCCTGACTCTCGTCCAGACACACTCTCTCCTGTCCTGCTTCACTTTCGTCCAAAGACTCTCTATCCTGTCCTGCCTGATTCTCGTCCCAAGTTTCTCTCTCCTGTCCTGTCTCTCTCTCGTCCCAAGCCTCTCTTTGCCTCTCTTTCTTGACTATCGTCCCAAGCCTCTATCTCCTCTCCTACCTGACTCTCGTCCCAAGCCTCTCTCTCCTGTCCAGCCTGACTCTCGTCCCAAGCCTCTCTCTCTCCTGTCCATTCTGACTCGCTTCCGAAGCCCCGGGGTCTCTCCTCTGTCACCTGTCTCTCATCCCAAGACTCTCTCCTGTCATGCCTGATTCTCCTCTAAAGCCTCTCTCTCCTGTGCGACATAACTCTCGCCTCAAGCCTTTCTCTCCTGTATTGCCTGACTCTCATCCCAAGCCTCTCTGTCCTGTCCAGCCTGACTCTCGTCCTAAGCTTCTCTCTCCAGTCATGCCTGACTCTCGTCATAATCGTCTCTTTTCTCTCCTGCCTGACTCTCGTCCCAAGCCTCTCTCTCCTGTCCAGCCAGACTCTGGTCCTAAGCCTCTCTCTTGTGTCCTACCTGACTCTCGTCCCAAGCCTTTCTCTCCTTTCTGGCCTACCTCTCGACCCAAGCCTCTTCCCTTTGTCCAGCCTGACTCTCGTCCCAAACTTCTCTCTACTGTCCATTCTGACCTTCGTCCAAGGTCTCTCTCTCTTGTCCGGCTTAACTCTCGTCCCATGCTTCTCTCTCCTGTCCTACCTGATTCTCGTCCTATGCCTCTCCCTCCTATCCTATCTGACTCTCGTCCCAAGATTCTCTCTCCTGTCCAGCATGACTCTCGTCACAAGATCTCTCTACTTTCATGCCTGACTCTCGTCCCAAGTTTCTCTCTCCTGTCCTGGCTCACTCTCGTCCCAAACCTCTCTTTGCTTCTCCTTCTTGAGTATCGTCCCAAGCTTCTATCTCCTCTCCTACCTGACTCTCGTCCCAAGCCTCTCTCTCCTGTCCACCCTCACTCTGGTCCCAAGCCTCTCTCTCTTGTCATACCTGATTCTCCTCACAAGCCTCTCTCTCCTACTCAGCCTGACTCTAGTCCAAAGCCTCTCTCTCCTCTCTTACCTGACTCTCGTCAAAAGCCTATCTCTCCTGTCATGCCTGATTCTCCTACCAAGCCTCTCTCTCCTGTTCAGCCTGACTCTCGTTCCAAGCCCCTCTCTCCTGTCCAGCTTCGCTAAAGTTCGAAGACTCTCTTTCCTGTCCTGACTAATCCTCGTCCTAAGCCCGTCTCTCCTGTCGTGCCTGACTCTTGTCCCAGCACATTCACTCCTCTCATGCCTCACTTTCGTCACAATACAGTCTATCCTGTATTGCTTGACTCTCGTCCCAAGCCTCCCTCTCCTGTCCAGCATGACTCTCGTCCTAGGCCTCTCTCTACTGTTGTGGGTGACTCTCGTCCCAACTCTCTCTTTCCTCTCCTCCATGACTCTCGTCCAAAACCTCTCTCTCTCTTGTCCGGCCTAACTTTCATCCCAAGGCTCTATCTCCTAACCTACCATATTTTCGCCCGATGCCTTTCCCTCCTATCCTACCTGACTCTCGTCAGAAGCCTCTCTCTACTGTCCTGCCTGACTCTCGTCCCAAGCCTTTCTCTCCTGTCCAGCCTGACTCTCGTCACAAACTTCTCTCTCCTGTCGAACCTGACTGTCGTCCCAAGCCGCTATCTCCTGTCCGGCCTAACTCTCGTCCTAAGAGTGTCTCTCCTGTCCAACCTGACTCTCGTCCCAAGCCTCTCTATCCTGTCCAGCCTGACTCTCGTCCCAAGCCTCCTTCTCCTGTCCAGCTTGACTCTCGCCCGAAGCCTCCCTCTCCTGTCCAGCCTCATTTTCATCCCAAGCCTCTCTCTCCTGCCCTGCCTGACCCTCGTCCCAAGTCTCTTCTGTCCTACCTGACTCTCCTCCCAAGTCTCTCTCTCCTGTCCTACCTGACTCTCGTCCCAATCCTCCCTCTCCTGGCCTGCCTGTCTCTCGTCCCAAGCCTCTCTTTCCTCTTCTCCAAGACTCTCGTCCCAAGCCTCTCTTGTCCAGCCTGATTCTCGTCCTAAGCCTCTATCTCCTCTTCTACCTGACTCTCGTCCTAAGCCCCTCTCTCTTGTCCAGCCTGACTATCGTCCCAAACCTCTCTCTCTTGTTCTGTTTTATTCTCGTCCCAATCCTCCCTCTCCAGTCCTTCCTAACTCTCGTCCCAAGCCTCTCTTTCCTCTTCTCCATGGCTCTCTTCCCAAGCCTCTCTCTCTTGTCCATTCTGACTCCCGTCCTAAGCCTATATCTCCACTTCTACCTGACTCTCGTCCTAAGCGCCTCTCTCCTGTCCAGCCTGACTATCGTCCCAAACCTCTCTCTCTTGTTCTGTTTTATTCTCGTCACAATCCTCCCTCTCCTGTCCTTCCTGACTCTCGTCCCAAGCCTCTCTTTCTTCTTCTCCATGGCTCTCGTCCCAAGCCTCTCTCTCTTGGCCAGCCTCACTCCCGTCACAAGCCTCTATGTCCTCTTCTACCTGACTCTCGTCCCAAGCCTCTCTCTTCTGTCCAGGTTGACTCTCGTCCCAAGCATCTCTCTCCTGTTCTTTCCGAGTCGCGTCCCAAGCACCTATCTCCTGTCTTACCTGACTCTCGTCCCAAGCCTCTCTCTCCTGTCATGCCTAATTCTCCTCCAAACCCTCTCTCTCCTGTCCGACATAACTCTCGTCCCAAGCCTCTCCCTCCTGCTCTGCCTGACTCACATCCCAAGCCTCTATCTCCTGTCCATCCTGACTCTCGTCCCAAGCTTCTCTCTCCTGTCCAGGCTCACTCTCGTCCCAAGCCTCTCTTTCCTTCTCCTTCCTGACTCTCGTCCCAAGCTTCTTTCTCCTGTCCAGGCTCACTCTCGTCCCAAGCCTCTCTTTGCTTCTCCTTCCTGACTCTCGTCCCAAGCCTCTACCTCCTCTCCTCCCTGACTCTCGTCCCAAGCCTCTCTCTCCTGTCCAGCCTGACTCTCGTCCAAAGCCTCTCTCTCCTGTCCTATTCTGACTTGTGTCCGAAACCCCTCTCTCCTGTCTCACCTGACTCTCATCCCAAGCCTCTAAAGCCTTCTCCTCTAAAGCCTCTCTCTCCTGTCCGGCATAACTCTCTTCCCAAGCCTTTCTCTCCTGTCCTACCTTACTCATCCCAGGCCTCTCTCTCCTGTCTAACCTGACTCTCGTCCCAAGCTTCTCTCTCCTGTCATGCCTGACTCTCGTCCCAAGCGTCCCTTTCCTCTCCTGCTGACTCTCGTCCCAAGCCTCTCTCTCCTGTCCAGCCTGACTCTGGTCCCAAGTCTCTCTCTTCTGTCCTACCGGACTCTCGTCCCAAGCCTCTCTCTCCTTTCTGGCCTAACTCTCGACCCAAGCCTCTCTCCCGTGTCCAGCCTGACTCTCGTCCCAAACTTCTCTCTACTGTCCAATCTGACCTTCGTCCAAACACGCTCTCTCTTGTCCGGCTTAACTCTCATCCCAAGCCTCTCTCTCCTGTCCTACCTGATTCTCGTCCAATTCCTCTCCCTCTTATCCTATCTGACTCTCGTCCCAAGCTTCTCTATCCTTTCTAGGCTGACTCTCGTTCCAAGCCTCTCTCTCCTGTACAGCCTGACTTGCGTCCCAAGATCTCTCTACTGTCATGCCTGACTCTCGTCCCAAGCCTCTCTCTCTTCTGACCAGCTTTAATTTCGTCTCAAGCCCCTCCCTCCTCTCCTACCTTACTCTCGTCCTAAACCTCTCTCTCCTGTCCACCCTAACTCTGGTTCGAAGCCTCTCTCTCTCTTGTCATACCTGATTCTCCTCACAAGCCTCTCTCTCCTGCTCAGCCTGACTCTAGTCCAAAGCCTCTCTCTCCTCTCTTACCTGACTCTCGCCCAAAGCCTATCTCTCCTGTCATGCCTGATTCTCCTACTAAGCCTCTCTCTCCTGTTCAGCCTGACTCTCGTTCCAAGCCTCTCTCTGCTGTCCAGCTTCACTCTCGTCCGAAGCCTCTATTCCCTATCCTGCCTGAAACTCGACCTAATCTCGTCTCTCTTGTCGTGCTTGACTCTCGTCCCAGTATATTCTCTCCTGTCACGCCTCACTTTCGTCCCAGTGTTCTGTATACTGTATTGCCTGACTCTCGTCTCAAGCCTCTCTCTACTGTCCAGCATGACTCTCGTCCTAAGCCTCTCTCTCCTGTCGTGGGTGACTCGTCCAAACCCTCTCTCTCCTCTCCGAGCTGACTCTCGTCCCTAAACTCTCATTCTTGTCCAGCCTGACACTCGACCTAAGCCCGTCCCTCCTGTCGTGCCATTCTCTCGTACAAACACACTCTCTCCTGTCCTGCCTCACTTTCGTCCCAAGACCCTCTAGCCTGTCTTGCCTGACTCTCGTCCCAACACTCTCTCTCCTGTCCAGTATGACTCTCGTCCTAAGCCTCTCTCTCCTGGCCTAGCTGACTCTCGTCCCAACCCTCTCTTTCCCCTCCTGCTTGACTCTCATCCCAAGCATCTCTCTCTTGTCCAGCATCACTCTCGTTCTAAGCCTCTCTCTCCTGTCCTTGCTGACTCTCGGTCCAACCCTCTCTTTCCTCTCCAGCCTCTCTCTCGTCCAAAGCCTCTCTCTCCTGTCCAGCCTGACTCTCATCCCAAGCCTCTCTCTTGCGGCCTAACTGATTCTCGTTCCAAGCCTCTCTCCTGTCTGGCCTGACTCTCTACCCAAGCCTCTTTCTCTTGTTCAGCCTGACTCTCGTCCCAAACTTCTCTCTCCGGTCCAATCTAACTGTCGTCCCAAACTTCTCTCTCCGGTCCAATCTAACTGTCGTCCCAAACCTCTCTCTCTCTCTCCTGTCCGGCCTAACTTTCGTCCCTAGGCTCTATCTCCTGTCCTACCTGATTTTCGTCCGATGCCTCTTCCTCCTATCCTACCTGACTCTCGTCCCAAGCGTCTCTCTCCTGTCCTGCCCGACTCTCGTCTCCAGTCTCTCTCTCCTGTCCAGCCTGAATCTGGTCAAAATGGTCTCTCTCTTCTACAACCTGACTGTCGTCCCAAGCCTCTATCTCCTGTCCGGCCTAACTCTCGTTACAAGCTTGTCTCTCCTGTCCTACCTGACTCTCGTCCCAAGCCTCTCTCCCCTGTCCAGCATGACTCTCGTCCCAAACCTCTCTCCCCTGTCCAGCCTGACTCTCGTCCCAAGCCTCCCTCTCCTATACTACCTGAATCTCGTCCCAAGCCTCTCTCTCCTGCCCAGCCGCATTCTCATCCCAAGACTCTCTCTCCTGCCCTGCCTGACTCTCATCCCAAGTCTCTCTCTTCTGTCCTACCTGACTCTCGTCCCAAGCCTCTCTCTCCTGTTCAGCTTTATTCTCGTTCCAATCTTCCCTCTCCTGTCCTGCCTGTCTCTCGTCCCAAGCTTCTCTTTCCTCTTCTCCATGACTCTCGTACCAAGCCTCTCTCTCTTGACCAGCCTGAGGTACGTCCCAAGCGTCTATCTCCACTTCTACCTGACTCTCGTCCCAAGCCTCTCTCTCCTGTCCAGCCTGACTATCGTCCCAAACCTCTCTCTCCTGTTCTGTTTTATTCTCGTCCCAATCCTCCCTCTCCTCTTCTTCCTGACTCTCGTCCCAAGCCTCTCTTTCCTCTTCTCCATGACTCTCATCCCAAGCCTCTCTCTCTTGTCCAGCCTGACTTTCGTCCCAATTCTCTATCTCTTCTTCTACCTGACTCTCGCCCCAAGCCTCTCTCTCCTGTCTAGCCTGACTATCGTTCCAAACCTCTCTCTCTTGTTCTGTTTTATTCTCGTCCCAATACTCCCTCTCCTGTCCTTCCTGACTCTCGTCCCAAGCCTCTCTTTCCTCTTCTCCATGGCTCTCGTCCCAAGCCTCTCTCTCTTGTCCAGCCTGACTCTCGTCCCAAGCATCTATCTCCTTTTCTACCTGACACTCGTCCCAAGCCACTTTCTCATGTCCAGATTGACTTTCGTCCCAAGCATCTCTCTACTGTTCATTCTGACTCGCGTCCCAAGCCCCTATCTCCTGTCTTACGTGACTCTCGTCACAAGCCTCTCTCTCCTGTCATTCCTGATTCTCCTCTAAACCCTCTCTCTCCTGTTATGCCTGATTCTCCTCCAAACCTCTCTCTCCTGTCCGACAAAACTCTCGTGCCAAGCCTCTCTCTTCTGTTCTGCCTGACTCTGATCCCAAGCCCCAATCTCCTGTCTTACGTGACTCTCGTCCCAAGCTTCTCTCTCCTGTCCTGGCTCACTCTCGTCCCATGCCTCTCATTGCTTCTCCTTCCTGACTCTCGTCCCAAGCCTCTATCTCATCTCCAGCCTGACTCTCGTTCCAAACCTCTCTCTCCTGTCCAGCCTGACTCTCGTCACAAGCCTCTCTCTCCTGTCCATTCTGACTCGAGTCCGAAGCCCCTCTCTCCTCTGTCACCTGACTCTCATCCTAAGCCTCTCTCTCCTGTCCAGCCTTGCTCTCGTCCCAAGCTTCTCTCTCCTGTCCGGGATGACTCTCGTCCCAAGTGTCTCTTTTCTCTCCTGCCTGACTCTCGTCCCAAGCCTCTCTCTCCTGTCCAGCCTGACTCTGGTCCCAAGCCTCACTCTTGTGTCCTACCTGACTCTCGTCCCAAGCCTCTCTCTCCTTTCTTGCCTAACTCTCGACCCAAGCCTTTCCCCCCTGTCCAGCCTCACTCTCGTCCCAAGCCACTCTCTCCTGTCATGCCTGACTCGTGCCAAGCCTCTCTCTACTGTCCTGCCTGAATCTCATCCAAGGCCTCTCTTTCCTATCCAACCTGATTCTCCTCCCAAGCCTCTCTCACTCCTCTCCTACCTCACTTTCGTCCCAAGCCTCTCTCTCCTGTCCAGCCTGACTCTCGTCCCAAGCCTCTCTCTCCTGTCATGCCTGACTCTCGTCCCAAGCCTCTCTCTCCTGTCCAGCTTTATTCTCGTCCCAATCCTCACTCTCCTGTCCTGCCTGTCTCTCGTCCCAAGCCTCTCTTTCCTCTTCTCCATGACTCGTCCCAAGCCTCTCTCTCATGTCTAGCCTGACTTACGTCCAAAGCCTCTATCTCCACTTCTACCTGACTCTCGTCCCAAGCCTCTCTCTCCTGTCCATCCTGACTCTCGTCCCAAGCCTTTCTCTCCCGTCATGCCTGACTCTCGTCCTAGTCCTCTCTCTCCTGTACTGTCGGACTCTCGTCCCAAGACTCTCTCTCCTGTCCAGCCTCAATTTCGTCTCAAGCCTTTTACTCCTCTCCTACTTTACTCTCGTCCCAAACCTCTGTCCTACCTGACTCTCGTCCCAAACATCTCTCTCCTGTCCAGCCTGACTCTCGTTTCAAGCCTCCCTCTTCTGCCCTACCTGATTCTCGTCCGAAGCCTCTATCTATTGTACTGTCGGCCTCTCGCAAGCCTCTCTTGCCTGTTTAGCCTCAATCTCGTCCCCAGCGTCTCCCTCCTCTCCAACCTCATTCTCATCCCAAGCCTCTCTCTCCTGCCCTGCCTGACTCTCGTCCCAAGCCTCTCTCTCCTGTCCAGCTTTATTGTCGTCCCAATCCTCACTCTCCTGTCCTGCCTGTCTCTCGTCCCAAGCCTCTCTTTCCTCTTCTCCATGACTCTCGTCCCAAGCCTCTCTCTCATGTCTAGCCTGACTTACGTCCAAAGCCTCTATCTCCACTTCTACCTGACTCTCGTCCCAAGCCTCTCTCTCCTGTCCAGCCCGACTATCGTCCCAAACCTCTCTCTCCTGTTCTGTTTTATTCTCGTCCCAATCCTCCCTCTCCTGTCCTTCCTGTCTCTCGTCCTAAGCCTCTCTTTCCTCTTCTCCATGGCTCTCGTCCCAAGCCACTTTCTCTTGTCCAGCCACAGTCTCGTCCCAAGCCTCTATCTCATCTTCTACTTGACTCTCGTCCCAAGCCTCTCTCTCCTATCCAGGTTGGGTCTCGTTCCAAGCATCTCTCTCTTGTCCATTCTGACTCATGTCCCAAGCCCCTATCTCCTGTCTTACCTGACTCTCGTTCAAAGCCTCTCTCTCCTGTCATGCCTGATTTTCCTCCAAAGCTTCTCTCTCCTGTCCGACATAACTCTCGTCCTAAGCCTCTCTCTCCTGTCCTGCCTGACTCTCATCCCAAGCCTATGTCTCCTGTCCATCCTGTCTCTCGTCCCAAGCTTCTCTCTCCTGTTCCGGCTCACTCTGGTCCCAAGCCTCTCTTTGCT
Source organism: Panulirus ornatus (assembly GCF_036320965.1). NCBI lineage: Eukaryota > Metazoa > Arthropoda > Malacostraca > Decapoda > Palinuridae > Panulirus > Panulirus ornatus. Next base: position 50,670,963 of record NC_092228.1, read on the forward strand.
TCTCTTTCCTGACTCTCTTCCCAAGCCTCTATCTCCTCTTGTACCTGAATCTCGTCCCAAGCCTCTCTCTCCTGTCCAGACTGGCTCTCGTCCCAAGCCTCTCTCTCCTGTCCATTCTGACTCGCGTCCGAAGCCCCTCTCTCCTCTGTCACCTGACTCTCATCCCAAGCCTCTCTCTCCTGTCATGCCTGATTCTCCTCTAAAGCCTCTCTCTCCTGTGCGACATAACTCTCGTCCCAAGCCTTTCCCTCCTATCCTGCCTGACTCTCATCCTAAGCCTCTCTCTCCTGTCCAGCCTGACTCTCGTCCCAAGCACTCCTGTTCTGGGTGATTCTCGTCCCAAGAGTATCTTTCCTCTCCTGCTTGACTCTCGTCCCAAGCCTCTCTCCTGTCCAGCCTGACTCTAGTCCCAAGCCTCTCTCTTGTGTCCTACCTGACTCTCGTCCCAAACTTCTCTCTACTGTCCAATTTGATTTTCGTCCAAAGACTTTCTCTCTTGTCAGACTTAACTCTCGCCCCAAACCTCTGTCTCCTGTCCTACCTGATTCTCGTCTATGCCTCTCTCTCTTCTCTTACCTGACTCTCATCCCAAGCTTCTCCTGTCATGCCTGATTCTCTTCCAAAGCCTCTCTCTCCAGTCCGGCATAACTCTCGTCACAAGCATCTCTCTCCTGTCCTGCCTGACTCTCATCCCAAGCTTGTCTCTCCAGTCAAGCCTGACTCTCGTCCCAAGCCTCTGTCTCCTGTCCTGGCTGACTCTCGTCCCAAGCCTCTTTCCTCTTCTTGCTGACTCTCGTCCCAAACCTCTCTCTTCTGTCGAGCCTGACTCTCGTCGCGAACCGCTCTCTTGTGTCCTACCTGACTCGTTCGAAGATTCTCTCTCCTTTCTGGCCAGACTCTCGACACAAGACTCTCTCTCATGACCAGTCTGACTCTCGAACCAAACTTCTCTCTACTTTCCAATCTGACCGTCGTCCAAAGCCTCTCTCTCATGTCTGCCCTAACTCTCGTCCCAAGACTCTCTCTCCTGTCCAGCCTGACTGTCGTCCCATGCCTCTCCCTCCTGTCCTACCTGACTCTCGTCTCAAGCCTCTCTCTCCTCTCCTGCCTGACTCTCGTCCCGACCCTCTCCTGTACAGCCTGACTGTCCTCCCAAGCCTCTATCTCCTCACCAACCTGACTCTCGTCCGAAGCATCTCTCTCCTGTCTAGCCTAACTCTCGTCACAAGCCTCCCTTTCCTGTCCAGCCTGACTCTTGTCTCAAGCTCTCGCTCCTGTCATGCCTGACTCTCGTCCCACCTCTCTCTCCTGTCTAGCCTAACTCTCGTCCCAAGCCTCTCTCTTCTGTCCAGCCTCACTCTCTTCCCAAGCCTCTCTCTCCTGTCATACCTGATTCTCCTCACAAGCCTGTCTCTCCTGCTTAGCCTAACTCTCGTCCAAAGTCTCTCTCTCCTTTCTTACCTGACTCTCGTCCATAGCCTCTTTCTCCTGTCATGCCTGATTCTCCTCCGAAGCCTCTCTCCTGTTTAGCCTGACTCTCGTCCAAAGCCTCTCTGTCCTATCTTACCTGACTCTCGTCTCAAGCCTCTCTTTCCTGTCATGCCTGACTCTCGTCCCAAGCCTCTCTCTCCTCTCCTAGCTGACTCTTGTCCCAAAACTCTCATTCGTATCCAGCCTGACACTCGACCTAAGCCCGTCACTCCTGTCGTGCCTGACTCTCGTCCCAACAGACTCTCTCCTGTCCTGCCTCACTTTCGTCCCAAGACTCTCTATCCTGTCCTGCCTGACTCTCGTCCCAAGCCGTCTCTCTCCTGTCCAGCATGACTCTCGTCCTAAGCCTCTCTCACCTGCCCTCGCTGATTCTCGTCCCAAGCCCCTCTCTCCTCTCCTAGCTGACTCTCGTCCCAAAACTCTCATTCTTGTCCAGCGTGACCCTCGTCCTAAGCCCGTCCCTCCTTTCGTGCCTGACTCTCGTCCCAACACACTCTCTCCTGCCCTGCCTCACTTTCGTCCCAAGACTCTCCATCTTGTACTGCCTGACTCTCGTCCCAAGCCTCTCTCTCCTGTCCAGTATGACTCTCGTCCCAAGCCTCTCTCCTGTCCTGGCTGACTCTTGTCCCAACCCTCTCTTTCCCCTCCTGCCTGACTCTCATCCCAAGCCTCTCTCTCCTGTCTAGCATGACTCTCGTCCCAAGCCTCTCTCTCCTGTGATGGCTGACTCTCAGTTCAACCCTCTCTTTCCTCTCCTGCCTATCTCTCGTCCCAAGCCTCACTCTACTGTCCAGCCTGACTCTCATCCCAAGCGTCTCTCTTGTGTCCTGCCTGACTCTCGTCCCAAGCCTCTCTCTCCTGTCTGGCCTGACTCTCTACCCAAGCCTCTGTCTCCAGGTCAGCATGACTTTCGTCCTAAACTTCTCTCTCCGGTCCAATCTAACTGTCGTCCCAAACCTCTCTCTCTCTCTTGTCCGGCCTAACTTTCGTCCCAAGGCTCTATCTCCTAACCTACCATATTTTGGTCCGATGCCTTTCCCTCCTATCCTACCTGACTCTCGTCAGAAGCCTCTCTCTCCTGTCCTGCCTTACTCTCGTCCCAAGCCTTTCTCTCCTGTCCAGCCTGACTCTCGTCACAAACTTCTCTCTCCTGTCCAACCTGACTGTCGTCCCAAGCCGCTATCTCCTGTCCGGCCTAACTCTCGTCCTAAGAGTGTCTCTCCTGTCCTACCTGACTCTCGTCCCAAGCCTCTCTATCCTGTCCAGCGTGACTCTCGTCCCAAGCCTCCTTCTCCTGTCCAGCTTGTCTCTCGCCCGAAGCCTCCCTCTCCTGTCCAGCCTCATTTTCATCCCAAGCCTCTCTCTCCTGCCCTGCCTGACTCTCGTCCCAAGTCTCTCTCTTCTGTCCTACCTGACTCTCCTCCCAAGCCTCTCTCTCCTATCCTACCTGACTCTCGTCCCAATCCTCCCTCTTCTGGCCTGCCAGTCACTCGTCCCAAGCCTCTCTTTCCTCTTCTCCAAGACTCTCGTCTCAAGCCTCTCTTGTCCAGCCTGATTCTCGTCCTAAGCCTCTATCTCCTCTTCTACCTGACTCTCGTCCTAAGCCCCTTCCTCTTGTCCAGCCTGACTATCGTCCCAAACCTCTCTCTCTCTTCTGTTTTATTCTCGTCGCAATCCTCCCTCTCCTGTCCTTCCTAACTCTCGTCCCAAGAATCTCTTTCCTCTTCTCCATGGCTCTCGTCCCAAGCCTCTCTCTCTTCTCCATTCTGACTCCCGTCCTAAGCCTATATCTCCAATTCTACCTGACTCTCGTCCTAAGCGCCTCTCTCCTGTCCAGCCTGACTATCGTCCCAAACCTCTCTCTCTTGTTCTGTTTTATTCTCGTCCCAATCCTCCCTCTCCTGTCCTTCCTGACTCTCGTCCCAAGCCTCTCTTTCCTCTTCTCCATGGCTCTCGTCCCAAGCCTCTCTCTCTTGGCCAGCCTCACTCCCGTCACAAGCCTCTATCTCCTCTTCTACCTGACTCTCGTCCCAAGCCTCTCTCTTCTATCCAGGTTGACTCTCGTCCCAAGCATCTCTCTCCTGTTCTTTCCGAGTCGCGTCCCAAGCACCTATCTCCTGTCTTACCTGACTCTCGTCCCAAGCCTCTATCTCCTGTCATGCCTAATTCTCCTCCAAACCCTCTCTCTCCTGTCCGACATAACTCTCGTCCCAAGCCTCTCCCTCCTGCTCTGCCTGACTCACATCCTAAGCCTCTGTCTCCTGTCCATCCTGACTCTCGTCCCAAGCTTCTCTCTCCTGTCCAGGCTCACTCTCGTCCCAAGCTTCTCTTTGCTTCTCCTTCCTGACTCTCGTCCCAAGCTTCTTTCTCCTGTCCAGGCTCACTCTCGTCCCAAGCCTCTCTTTGCTTCTCCTTCCTGACTCTCGTCCCAACACTCTATCTCCTCTCCTCCCTCACTCTCGTCCCAAGCCTCTCTCTCCTGTCCAGCCTGACTCTCGTCCAAAGCCTCTCTCTCCTGTCCATTGTGACTTGCGTCCGAAACCCCTCTCTCCTGTCTCACCTGACTCTCATCCCAAGCCTCTAAAGCCTTCTCCTCTAAAGCCTCTCTCTCCTATCCGATATAACTCTCTTCCCAAGCCTTTCTCTCCTGTCCTGCCTGACTCATCCCAGGCCTCTCTCTCCTGTCGAACCTGACTCTCGTCCGAAGCTTCTCTCTCCTGTCATGCCTGACTCTCGTCCCAAGCGTCCCTTTCCTCTCCTGCCTGACTCTCGTCCCAAGCCTCTCTCTCCTGTCCAGCCTGACTCTCGTCCCAAGCCTCTCTCTCCTTTCTTGCCTAACTCTCGACCCAAGCCTCTCTCCCGTGTCCAGCCTGACTCTCGTCCCAAACTTCTCTCTACTGTCCAATCTGACCTTCGTCCAAACACGCTCTTTCTTGTCCGGCTTAACTCTCATCCCAAGCCTCTCTCTCCTGTCCTACCTGATTCTCGTCCAATTCCTCTCCCTCTTATCCTTTCTGACTCTCGTCCCAAGCTTCTCTATCCTTTCTAGGCTGACTCTCGTTCCAAGCCTCTCTCTCCTGTACAGCCTGACTTGCGTCCCAAGATCTCTCTACTGTCATGCCTGACTCTCGTCCCAAGCCTCTCTCTCTTCTGACCAGCTTTAATTTCGTCTCAAGCCCCTCCCTCCTCTCCTACCTTACTCTCGTCCTAAACCTCTCTCTCCTGTCCACCCTCACTCTGGTTCGAAGCCTCTCTCTCTCTTGTCATACCTGATTCTCCTCACAAGCCTCTCTCTCCTGCTCAGCCTGACTCTAGTCCAAAGCCTCTCTCTCCTCTCTTACCTGACTCTCGCCCAAAGCCTATCTCTCCTGTCATGCCTGATTCTCCTACTAAGCCTCTCTCTCCTGTTCAGCCTGACTCTCGTTCCAAGCCTCTCTCTGCTGTCCAGCTTCACTCTCGTCCGAAGCCTCTATTTCCTGTCCTGCCTGACCCTCGACCTAATCTCGTCTCTCTTGTCGTACTTGACTCTCGTCCCAGTATATTCTCTCCTGTCATGCCTCACTTTCGTCCCAGTGTTCTCTATACTGTATTGCCTGACTCTCGTCTCAAGCCTCTATCTCCTGTCCAGCAGGACTCTCGTCCTTGGCCTCTCTCTCCTGTCGTGGGTGACTCGTCCAAACCCTCTCTCTCCTCTCCGAGCTGACTCTCGTCCCTAAACTCTCATTCTTGTCCAGCCTGACACTCGACATAAGCCCGTCCCTCCTGTCGTGCCATTCTCTCGTAGAAACACACTCTCTCCTGTCCTGCCTCACTTTCGTCCCAAGACCCTCTAGCCCGTCTTGCCTGACTCTCGTCCCAACACTCTCTCTCCTGTCCAGTATGACTCTCGTCCTAAGCCTCTCTCTCCTGGCCTGGCTGACTCTCGTCCCAACCCTCTCTTTCCCCTCCTGCTTGACTCTCATCCCAAGCATCTCTCTCTTGTCCAGCATCACTCTCGTTCTAAGCCTCTCTCTCCTGTCCTTGCTGACTCTCGGTCCAACCCTCTCTTTCCTCTCCAGCCTCTCTCTCGTCCCAAGCCTCTCTCTCTTGTCCAGCCTGATTCTCATCCCAAGCCTCTCTCTTGCGGCCTAACTGATTCTCGTCCCAAGCCTCTCTCCTCTCTGGCCTGACTCTCTACCCAAGCCTCTTTCTCTTGTTCAGCCTGACTCTCGTCCCAAACTTCTGTCTCCTGTCCAATCTAACTGTCGTCCCAAACCTCTCTCTCTCTCCTGTCCGGGATAAATTTCGTCCCTAGGCTCTATCTCCTGTCCTAACTGATTTTTGTCCGATGCCTCTTCCTCCTATCCTACCTGACTCTCGTCCCAAGCGTCTCTCTCCTGTCCTGCCCGACTCTCGTCTCAAGTCTCTCTCTCCTGTCCAGCCTGAATCTGGTCAAAATGGTCTCTCTCTTCTCCAACCTGACTGTCGTCCCAAGCCTCTATCTCCTGTCCGGCCTAACTCTCGTCACAAGCCTGTCTCTCCTGTCCTACCTGACTCTCGTCCCAAGCCTCTCTCCCCTGTCCAGCCTGACTCTCGTCCCAAGCCTCTCTCCCCTGTCCAGCCTGACTCTCGTCCCAAGCCTCCCTCTCCTGTCCAACCTGACTTTCGTCCCAAGCCTCTCTCTCATATACTACCTGACTCTCGTCCCAAGCCTCTCTCTCCTGTACTGTCGGCCTCTCGCAAGCCTCTCTCGCCTTTTTAGCCTGAATCTCGTCCCCAGCCTCTCTCTCCTGCCCAGCCGCATTCTCATCCCAAGTCTCTCTCTTCTGCCCTGCCTGACTCTCGTCCCAAGTCTCTCTCTTCTGTCCTACCTGACTCTCGTCCCAAGCCTCTCTCTCCTGTTCAGCTTTATTCTCGTTCCAATCTTCCCTCTTCTGTCCTGCCTGTCTCTCGTCCCAAGCTTCTCTTTCCTCTTCTGTATGACTCTCGTACCAAGCCTCTCTCTCTTGACCAGCCTGAGGTACGTCCCAAGCCTCTATCTCCACTTCTACCTGACTCTCGTCCCAAGCCTCTCTCTCCTGTCCAGCCTGACTATCGTCCCAAACCCTCTCCTGTTCTGTTTTATTCTCGTCCCAATCCTCCGTCTCCTCTTCTTCCTGACTCTCGTCCCAAGCCTCTCTTTCCTCTTCTCCATGACTCTCATCCCAAGCCTCTCTCTCTTGTCCAACCTGACTTTCGTCCCAATTCTCTATCTCTTCTTCTACCTGACTCTCGCCCCAAGCCTCTCTCTCCTGTCTAGCCTGACTATCGTTCCAAACCTCTCTCTCTTGTTCTGTTTTATTCTCGTCCCAATACTCCCTCTCCTGTCCTTCCTGACTCTCGTCCCAAGCCTCTCTTTCCTCTTCTCCATGGCTCTCGTCCCAAGCCTCTCTCTCTTGTCCAGCCTGACTCTCGTTCCAAGCATCTATCTCCTTTTCTACCTGACTCTCGTCCCAAGCCTCTTTTTCATATACAGGTTGACATTCGTCCCAAGCATCTCTCTACTGTTCATTCTGACTCGCGTCCCAAGCCCCTATCTCCTGTCTTACGTGACTCTCGTCACAAGCCTCTCTCTCTTGTCATTCCTGATTCTCCTCTAAACCCTCTCTCTCCTGTTATGCCTGATTCTCCTCCAAACCCTCTCTCTCCTGTCCGACAAAACTCTCGTGCCAAGCCTCTCTCTCCTGTTCTGCCTGACTCTGATCCCAAGCCCCTATCTCCTGTCTTACGTGACTCCCAAGCTTCTCTCTCCTGTCCTGGCTCACTCTCGTCCCAAGCCTCTCTTTGCTTCTCCTTCCTGACTCTCGTCCCAAGCCTCTATCTCATCTCCAGCCTGACTCTCGTTCCAAACCTCTCTCTCCTGTCCAGCCTGACTCTCGTCACAAGCCTCTCTCTCCTGTCCATTCTGACTCGCGTCCGAAGCCCCTCTCTCCTCTGTCACCTGACTTTCATCCTAAGCCTCTCTCTCCTGTCCAGCCTTGCTCTCGTCCCAAGCTTCTCTCTCCTGTCCGGGATGACTCTCGTCCCAAGTGTCTTTTTTCTCTCCTGCCTGACTCTCGTCCCAAGCCTCTCTCTCCTGTCCAGCCTGACTCTGGTCCCAAGCCTCACTCTTGTGTCCTACCTGACTCTCGTCCCAAGCCTCTCTCTCCTTTCTTGCCTAACTCTCTACCCAAGCCTTTCTCCCCTGTCCAGCCTCACTCTCGTCCCAAGCCACTCTCTCCTGTCATGCCTGACTCTCGTGCCAAGCCTCTCTCTACTGTCCTGCCTGAATCTCATCCAAGGCCTCTCTTTCCTATCCAACCTGATTCTCCTCCCAAGCCTCTCTCACTCCTCTCCTACCTCACTTTCGTCCCAAGCCTCTCTCTCCTGTCCAGCCTGACTCTCGTCCCAAGCCTCTCTCTCCTGTCATGCCTGACTCTCGTCCTAAGTCTCTCTCTCCTGTACTGTCGGACTCTCGTCCCAGGACTCTCCCTCCTGTCCAGCCTCAATCTCGTCTCAAGCCTTTTACTCCTCTCGTACCTTACTCTCGTCCCAAGTCTCTCTCTACTCTCCTACCTGAATCTCGTTCCAACCCTCTCTCTCCTGTCATGCCTGACTCTCGTCCTAAGCCCCTCACTCCTTTTCGGCCTGACTCTCGTCCCAAGCCGCTCTCTCCTTTCTGGCCTGACTCTCGACCCAAACCTCTCCCTCCTGTCCATCCTGAATCTCGTCCCAAACTTCTCTCTCCTTTCCAATCTGACCGTCGTCCAAAGCCTCTCTCTCATATCCGGTCTAACTCTCGTCCCAAGCCTCTCTCTCTTCTATCCGATTCTCGTCCCATTCTACTCCCTCCTAACCTACCTGACTCTTTTCCCAAGCCTCTCTCTCTTCTCCTACCTGACTCTCGTCCCAAGTCTTTCTCTTCTGTCCTGCCTGATTCACTTCCCAAGACCCTCTCTCCTTTCGTACCTGACCCTCGACCAAAGCCTCTATGTCCTATCCTGCCTGACTCTCGTCCCAAAACACACTCTATTTTCTTACGTGACTCTCGTCCCATGCCTCTCTCACCTGTCCTTCCTGACTCTCGTCCCAAAAACCCTTTCTCCTCTCCTACCTAACTTTCGTCCCAAGCCTCTCTCTCCTGTCATGCCTGACTCTCGTTTAAGCCCCTCTCTCCTTTTCGGCCAGACTCTCTTCCCAAGCCTCTCTCTTGTGTCCTACATGACTCTCGTCCCAAGCCTCTCTCTTCTGACTGGCCTGTCCAGCCTGACTCTCGTAGCAATCTTCTCTCTCCTGTCCAACCTGACTGTCGTCCCAAGCCTCTCTCTCCTGTCCAGCTTCATTCTCATCCCAAGCCTCTCTCCCTGCCCTGCCTGACTCTCTTCCCAAGACTCTCTCTCTTGTCCTACCTGATTCTCGTCCCAGGCCTCTCTCTCGTGTTCTGCCTTATTCTCGTCCAAATCCTCCCTCTTCTGTCCTCCCTGACTCTCGTCCTAAGCCTCCCTTTCCTCTTCTGCATGACTCTCGTCCCCTGCCTCTCTCTCCTGGCCAGCGTGATTCTCGTCCCAATCCTCTCTCTCGTGTCCAGCCAGACTCTTGTCCCAAGCGTCTCACTCCTGTCTAGCCTTACTCTCGTCTCAAGGCTGAATCTCCTGTTCTGCCTGATTCTCGTCTTAAGCTTCTCTCTCCTGTCCAGCATGACTCTCGTCCCAGGTTTCTCTCAACTGTCCAGCAAGACTCTCGTCCCAAGCTTCTCTCTCCTGTCCATCCTGACTCTCGTTCCAAGCCCCTCTCTTCTCTCTTACCTGACTCGCGTCCCAAGCCTCTCTCTCCTGTCCAGCCTGACTCTCGTTCCAAACCTCTCTCTTTTGTCCCACCTGACTCTCGTCCCAAGCCTCTCTCTCCTTTCTGGCATGACTCTCGACCCAAGCCTCTCTCTCCTGTCCAGCCTGACTGACGTCCAAAACTTCTCTCTCCTGTCCAATATGACCGTCGTCCAAAGCCTATCATGTCTATCCTAACTCTCGTCCCATGACTCTCTCTCCTGTCAACCTGATTCTCGTCCAATGCCTCTCACTCCTATTCTACCTGACTCTACTCCCAAGCCTCTGTGTCCTCTCCTGCATGACTCTCGTCGAAAGCCTCTCCTGTCCAGCCTGACTCTTGTCCAAAGCCTCTATCTTCTATCTTACCTGACTCATCTCAAGCCTCACTCTCCTGTCAGCCTGACTCTCGTCCCAAGGCTCACTCTCCTGTCCAGCCTGAATCTCGTCCCAAACTTCTCTCTCCTGTCCAACCTGACTGTAGTCCCAACTCTCTCCTGTCCGGTTCGTCCCAACTTTCTCTCTCCTGTCCGGTCTAACTCTCGTCCAAAGCCTCTCTCTCCTGTCCTACCTGACTCTCGTCCCAAGCCTCTCTCTCCTATCCAGGCTGACTCTCGTTCTAAGCCTCCATCTCCTGTCCAGCCTGACTCTCGTCCTAAGCCTCTCTCTCCTTTACTGTCGGATTCTCTTCCCAAGCCTCTCTCCCCAGTTTAGCCTGATTCTCGTCCCCAGCCTCTCTCGAATGTCCAGCCTCATTCTCCTTCCAAACCTCTCTCCCCTGTCCTGCCTGACTCTCGTCCCAAGGATATCTCTCCTCTCCTACCTGACTCTTGTCCCAAGCCTCTCTGTCCTGTTCAGCCCAATTATCCCTCTCCTGTTATGCCTGACTCTCGTCCCAAGCCTCTCTTTCCTCTTTTGCATGACTCTCGTTCCAAGCCTCTCTCTCCTGTCCAGCCTGACTCTTGTCACAAACTTCTCTCTCCTGTACAAACTGACTGTCGTCCCAATCCTCAATCTCCTGTCCGGCCTAACTCTCGTTCCAAGCCTCTCTCTCCTGTCTTACCTGACTCTCGTCCCAAGCCTCTCTCCTGTCCTACCTGACTCTCGTCCCAAGCCTCTCTCTCCTGTACTGTCGGCCTCTCGCAAGCCTCTCTCGCCTGCTTAGCCTGAATCTGGTCCCCAGCCTCTCTCTCCTGTCCAGCCTCTTTCTCATCCAAAGCCTCTCTCTCCTGCCCTGCCTGACTCTCGTTCCAAATGTCTCTCTTCTGTCCTACCTGACTGTCGTCGCAAGACCTTCTCTCCTCTTCAGCTTTATTCTCGTCCCAATCCTCCATCTCCTGTCTTGCCTGTCTCACGTCCCAAGCCTCTCTTTCCGCTTCTCCATGACTCTCGTCCCAAGCCTCTCTCTCTTGTCCAGCCTGACTTTCGTCCAAATTCTCTCTCTCCTGTTCAGTTTTATTCTCGTCCCAATCCTCCCTCACCTGTCCTTCCTGACTCTCGTCCCAAGCCTCTCTTTCCTCTTCTCCATGGCTCTCGTCCCAAGCCTCTCTCTCTTGTCCAGCCTGACTCTCGCCCCAAACCTCTATCTCCTCTTCTACCTGACTCTCGTCCCAAGCCTCTCACTCCTGTACAGGTTGACTCTCGTCCGAAGCATCTCTTTCATGTCCATTCTGATTTGCGTTCCAAGCCCCTATCTCCTGTCTTACCTGACTCTCGTCCCAAGCCTCTCTCCTGTCATGACTGATTCTCCTCCAAACAATCTATCTCCTGTCCGACATAACTCTCGTCCCAAACCTCTCTCTCCTGTCATGACTGATTCTCCTCCAAACAATCTATCTCCTGTCCGACATAACTCTCGTCCCAAACCTCTCTCTCCTGTCCTGCGTGACTCTCATCCAAGGCCTCTGTCTCCTGTCTAGCCTGATCTTCGTCGGAAGCTACTCTGGCCTGTCCCGGCTCACTCTCGTCCCAAGCCTCTCTTTGCTTCTCCTTTCTGACTCTCGCCCCAAGCCTCTATTTCCTTTCCTACCTGACTCTCGTTCCAAGCCTCTCTCTCCTGTCCAGCCTGACTCTCGTCCGAAGCCTCTCTCTCCTGTCCATTCTGACTCGCGTCCGAAGCCCCTCTCTCCTCTCTCACCTAATTCTCATCCCAAGCCTCTCTCCTGTCATGCCTGATTCTCCTCTCACAAGCCTCTCTCTCCTGTGCGAAATAACTTTCGTCCCAAGCCTTTCTCTCCTGTCCTGCTCGACTCTCATCCCAAGCCTCTCTCTGCTGTCCAGCCTGACTCTCGTCCTAAGCTTCTCTCTCCTGTCCTGGGTGACTCTCGTTCCAAGCGTCTCTTTCCTCTCCTGCCTGACTCTGGTCCCAAGCCTCTCTCTCCTGTCTAGCCTGACTCTGGTCCGAAGATTCTCTCTTGTGTCCTAACTGACTCTCGTCCCAAGCCTCTCTCTCCTTTCTGGCTTATGTCTCGACCCATGCCTATCTCTCCTGTCCAGCCTGACTCTCGTCCCAAACTTCTCTCTACTGTCCAATATGACCTTCGTCCAAAGACTCTCTCTCTTGTCCGACTTAACTCTCGTCCCAAGCCTCTCTCTCCTGTCCTACCTGATTCTCGTCCCATGCCTCTCCCTCCTATCCTATCCTACTCTCATCCCAAGCTTCTCTATCCTTTCTAGCCTGACTCTCGTCCCAAGCCTCTGTCTCCTGTCATGCCTGATTCTCTTTCAAAGCCTCCCGCTCCTGTCCGGCATAACTCTCGTCACAAGCATCTCTCCTGTCCTGCCTGACTCTCATCCCAAGCTTGGCTCTCCTGTCCAGCTTGACTCTCGTCCCAAGCTTCTCTCTCCTCTCCTGGCTGACCTCCGTCCCAAGCCTCTTTTATGTTCTTCCTGACTCTCGTCCCAAACCTCTCTCTCCTGTCCAGCCTGACTCTCGTCCCAAACCTCTCTCTCCTGTCCAGCCTGACTCTCGTCCCGAACCGCTCCCTTGTTTCCTACCTGATTCTCGTTCCAAGACTCTCTCCCCTTTCTGGCCTGACTCTCGACAGAAGATTCTCTCTCCTGTCCAGCCTGATTCTCGTCCCAAACTTCTCTCTACTTTCCGATCTGACCGCCGTGCAAAGCCTCTCTCTCATGTCTGGCTTAACTCTCGTCCCAAGACTTTCTCTCCTGTCTACCTGATTCTCGTACCATGCCTGTCCCTCCTATACTACCTGACTCTCGTCCCAACCCTCTCCTGTCCAGCCTGACTCTCGTCCCAAGCCTCTATCTCCTCTCCAACCTGACTCTCGTCCCAAGCCTCTCTCTCTGTCTAGCCTAACTCTCGTCCCAAGCCTCTCTTTCCTGTCCAGCCTGAGTCTTTTCCCAAACTCTCTCTCCGGTCATGCCTGACTCTCGTCCCAACTCTCTCTCTCCTGTCTAGCCTAACTCTCGTCCCAAGCCTCTCTCTTCTGTCCAGCCTCACTCTCGTCCCAAGCCTCTCTTTCCTGTCATGCCTGATTCTCCTCAAAAGACTGTCTCTCCTGCTTAGCCTGACTCTCGTCCAAAGTCTCTCTTTCCTTTCTTAGCTGACTCTCGTCCAAAGCGTCTCTCTCCTGTCATGCCTGATTCTCCTCCGAAGACTCTCCTGTTCAGCCTCTCTTACCTCTTACCTCTTACCCTTACCTCTCTTACCTGACTCTCGTCCCAAGCCTCTCTTTCCTGTCATGCTTGACTCTCGTCCCAAACCTCTCTCTCCTCTCCTAGCTGACTCTCGTCCCAAAACTCTCATTCTTGTCCATCCTGAACCTCGTCCTAAGCCCGTCCCTCCTGTCGTGCCTGACTCTCGTCCCAACACACTCTCTCCTGCCCTGCGTCACTTTCGTCCCAAGACTCTCTATCCTGTCCTACCTGAATCTCGTCCCAAGCCTCTCTCTCTTGTCCAGTATGACTCTCGTCCTAATCATCTCTCCTGTCCTGGCTGACTCTCGTCCCAAACCTCTCTTTCCCCTCCTGCCTGACTCTCGTCCCAAGCCTCTCTCTCCTGTCCTGGCTGACTCTCAGTCCAACCCTCTCTTTCCTCTCCTGCCTGTCTCTCGTCCCAAGCCTCACTCTCCTGTCCAGCCTGACTCTCATCCAAAGCCTCTCTCTTGTGTCCTGCCTGACTCTCGTCCCAAGCCTCTCTCTCCTGTCTGGCCTGACTCTCTACCCAAGCCTCTGTCTCCTGTTCAGCGTGACTTTCGTCCTAAACTTCTCTCTCCGGTCCAATCTAACTGTCGTCCCAAACCTCTCTCTCTCCTGTCCGGCCTAACTTTCTTCCCAAGGCTCTATCTCCTGTCCTACCTGATTTTCGTCCGATGCCTTTCCCTCCTATCCTACCTGACTCTCGTCCAAAGCCTCTCTCTCCTGTACTGCCTGACTCTCGTCCCAAGCCTCTCTCGCCAGTCCAGCCTGACTCTCGACACAAACTTCTCTCTCCTGTCCAAACTGTCTTCCCAAGCCGCTATCTCCTCTCCGGACTAACTCTCGTCCCAAGCCTGTCTCTCCTGTCCTACCTGACTCTCGTCCAAAGCCTCCCTCTCCTGTCCAGCCTCATTCTCATCCCAAGCCTCTCTCTCCTGCCCTGCCTGAATCTCGTCCCAAGTCTCTCACTTCTGTCCTAACTGACTCTCGTCCCAAGCCTCTCTCTCCTGTTCAGCTTTATTCTCGTCCCAATCCTCCCTCTCCTGTCCTGCCTGTCTCGCGTCCTAAGCCTCTCTTTCCTCTTCTCCATGACTCTCGTCCCAAGCCTCTCTCTCTTGTCCAGCCTGACTCTCGTCTTAAGCCTCTATCCCCTCTTCTACCTGACTCTCGTCCTAAGCCCCACTCTCTTGTCCAGCCTGACCATCGTCCTAAACCTCTCTCTCTTGTTCTGTTTTATTCTCGTCCCAATCCTCCCTCTCCTGTCCTTCCTGACTCTCGTCCCAAGCATCTCTTTCCTCTTCTCCATGGCTCTCGTCCCAAGACTCTCTCTCTTGTCCAGCCTGACTCCCGTCCTAAGTCTCTATCTCCACTTGCACCTGACTCTCGTCCTAAGCCCCTCTCTCCTGTCCAGCCTGACTATCGTCCCAAACCTCTCTCTGTTCTGTTTTATTCTCGTCCCAATCCTCCCTCTCCTGTCCTTCCTGACTCTCGTCCCAAGCCCTTCTTTCCTCTTCTCGATGGCTCTCGTCCCAAGCCTCTCTCTCTCTTGTCCAGTCTGACTCTTGTCACAAGCCTCTATCTCCTCTTCTACCTGACCTTCGTCCCAAGCCTCTCTCTTCTCTCCAGGTTGACTCTCGTACCAAGCATCTCTCTCCTGTTCTTTCCGAGTCGCGTCCCAAGCACCTATCTCCTGTCTTACCTGACTCTCGTCCCAAGCCTCTCTCTCCTGTCATTCCTGATTCTCCTCTAAACCCTCTCTCTCATGTACGACATAACTCTCGTCCCAAGCCTCTCCCTCCTGCTCTGCCTGACTCTCATTCCAAACCCTCTGTCTCCTGTCCATCCTGACTCTCGTCCCAAGCTTCTCTCTCCTGTCCTGGCTCACTCTCGTCCCAAGCCTTCTTTGCTTCTCCTTCCTGACTCTCGTCCCAAGCTTCTATCTCCTCTCCTACCTGACTCTCGTTCCAAGCCTCTTTCTCCTGTCCAGCCTGACTCTCGTCCAAAGCCTCTCTCTCCTGTCCATTCTGACTTGCGTCCGAAGCCCCTCTCTCACCTTACTCTCATCCCAAGCCTCCCTCTCCTGTCATGCCTGATTCTCCTCTAAAGCCTCTCTCTCCTGTCCGACATAACTCTCTTCCCAAGCCTTTCTCTCCTGTCCTGCCTGACTCTCATCCCAAGCCTCTCTCTCCTGTCGAGCCTGACTCTCGTCCCAAGCTTCTCTCTCCTGTCCTGCCTGACTCTCGTCCCAAGCGTCCATTTCCTCTCCTGCCTGACTCTCGTCCCAAGCCTCTCTCTCTTGTCCAGCCTGACTCTCGTCCTAAGCCTCTATCCCCTCTTCTACCTGACTCTCGTCCTAAGCCCCTCTCTCTTGTCCAGCCTGAAAATCGTCCCAAACCGCTCTCTCTTGTTCTGTTTTATTCTCGTCCCAATCCTCCCTTTCCTGTCCTTCCTGACTCTCGTCCCAAGCCTCTTTTTCCTCTTCTCCATGGCTCTCTTCCTAAGAATCTCTCTATTGTCCAGCCTGACTCCCGTCCTAAGTCTCTATCTCCACTTCTACCTGACTCTCGTCCTAAGCCCCTCTCTCCTGTCCAGCCTGACTATCGTCCCAAACCTCTCCCTGTTGTTCTGTTTTATTCTCGTCCCAATCCTCCCTCTCCTGTCCTTCCTGACTCTCGTCCCAAGCCCTTCTTTCCTCTTCTCCATGGCTCTCGTCCCAAGCCTCTCTCTCTTGTCTAGCCTGACTCTTGTCCCAAGCCTTTATCTCCTCTTCTACCTGACTCTCGTCCCAAGCCTCTCTCTTCTCTCCAGGTTGACTCTCGTCCCAAGCATCTCTCTCCTGTTCTTTCCGATTCGTGTCCCAAGCACCTATCTCCTGTCTTACCTGACTCTCGTCCCAAGCCTCTCTCTCCTGTCATTCCTGATTCTCCTCCAAACCCTCTCTCTCATGTACGACATATCTCTCGTCCCAAGCCTCTCCCTCCTGCTCTGCCTGACTCTCATCCCAAACCTCTGTCTCCTGTCCATCCTGACTCTCGTCCCAAGCTTCTCTCTCCTGTCCTGGCTCACTCTCGTCCCAAGCCTTCTTTGCTTTTCCTTCCTGACTCTCGTCCCAAGCTTCTATCTCCTCTCTTACCTGACTCTCGTTCCAAGCCTCTCTCTCCTGTCCAGCCTGACTCTCGTCCAAAGCTTCTCTCTCCTGTCCATTCTGACTTGCGTCCGAAGCCCCTCTCTCACCTTACTCTCAACCCAAGCCTCCCTCTCCTGTCATGCCTGATTCTCCTCTAAAGCCTCTCTCTCCTGTCCGACATAACTCTCTTCCCAAGCCTTTATCTCTTGTCCTGCCTGATTCTCATCCCAGGCCTCTCTCTCCTGTCGAGCCTGACTCTCGTCCCAAGCTTCTCTCTCCTGTCATGCCTGACTCTCGTCCCAAGCGTCCCTTTCCTCTCCTGCCTGACTCTCGTCCCAAGCCTCTCTCTCTTGTCCAGCCTGACTCTCGTCCTAAGCCTCTATCCCCTCTTCTACCTGACTCTCGTCCTAAGCCCCTCTCTCTTGTCCAGCCTGACTATCGTCCCAAACCGCTCTCTCTTGTTCTGTTTTATTCTCGTCCCAATCCTCCCTCTCCTGTCCTTCCTGACTCTCGTCCCAAGCCTCTTTTTCCTCTTCTCCATGGCTCTCGTCCTAAGAATCTCTCTATTGTCCAGCCTGACTCCCGTCCTAAGTCTCTATCTCCACTTCTACCTGACTCTCGTCCTAAGCCCCTCTCTCCTGTCCAGCCTGACTATCGTCCCAAACCTCTCTTTGTTGTTCTGTTTTATTCTCGTCCCAATCCTCCCTCTCCTGTCCTTCCTGACTCTCGTCCCAAGCCCTTCTTTTCTCTTCTCCATGGCTCTCGTCCCAAGCCTCTTTCTCTTGTCCAGCCTGACTCTTGTCACAAGCCTCTATCTCCTCTTCTACCTGACTCTCGTCACAAGCCTCTCTCTTCTCTCCAGGTTGACTCTCGTCCCAAGCATCTCTCTCCTGTTCTTTCCGAGTCGTGTCCCAAGCACCTATCTCCTGTCTTACCTGACTCTTCTCCCAAGCCTCTCTCTCCTGTCATTCCTGATTCTCCTCCAAACCCTCTCTCTCATGTACGACATAACTCTCGTCCCAAGCCTCTCCCTCCTGCTCTGCCTGACTCTCATACCAAGCCTCTGTCTCCTGTCCATCCTGACTCTCGTCCCAAGCTTCTCTCTCCTGTCCTGGCTCACTCTCGTCCCAAGCCTTCTTTGCTTTTCCTTCCTGACTCTCGTCCCAAGCTTCTATCTCCTCTCCTACCTGACTCTTGCTCCAAGCCTCTCTCTCCTGTCCAGCCTGACTGTCGTCCAAAGCCTCTCTCTCCTGTCCATTCTGACTTGCGTCCGAAGCCCCTCTCTCACCTTACTCTCATCCCAAGCCTCCCTCTCCTGTCATGCCTGATTCTCCTCTAAAGCCTCTCTCTCCTGTCCGACATAACTCTCTTCCTAAGCCTTTCTCTCCTGTCCTGCCTGACTCTCATCCCAGGCCTTTCTCTCATGTCGAGCCTGACTCTCGTCCCAAGCTTCTCTCTCCTGTCATGCCTGACTGTCGTCCGAAGCGTCCCTTTCCTCTCCTGCCTGACTCTCGTCCCAAGCCTCTCTCTCCTGTACAGCCTGACTCTGGTCCCAAGTCTCTCTCTTCTGTCCTACCGGACTCTCGTCCCAAGCCTCTCTCTCCTTTCTGGCCTAACTCGACCCAAGGGTCTCTCTCCCGTGTCCAGCCTGACTCTCGTCCCAAACTTCTCTCTACTGTCCAATCTGACCTTCGTCCAAACACACTCTCTCTTGTCCGGCTTAACTCTCGTCCCAAGCCTCTCTCTCCTGTCCTACCTGATTCTCGTTCAATTAATCTCCCTCTTATCCTATCTGACTCTCGTCCCAAGCTTCTCTCTCCTTTCTAGCCTGACTCTCGTCCCAAGCCTTTTTCTCCTGTCCAGCCTGACTCACGTCCCAGGATCTCTCTACTGTCATGCCTGACTCTCGTCCCAAGTTTCTCTCTCTTCTGACCAGCTTTAATTTCGTCTCAAGACTCTCTCTCCTCTCCTACCTTACTCTCGTCCTAAGCCTCTCTATCCTGTCCACCATCACTCTGGTTCCAAGCCTCTCCCTCTTGTCATACCTGATTCTCCTCACAAGCCTCTCTCTCCTGCTCAGCCTGACTCTAGTCCAAAGCCTCTCTCTCCTCTCTTAACTGACTCTCGTCCAAAGCCAATCTCTCCTGTCATGCCTGATTCTCCTACTAAGCCCCTCTCTCCTGTTCAGCCTGACTCTCGTTCCAAACCTCTCTCTGCTGTCCAGCTTCACTCTCGTCCGAAGCCCCTCTTTCCTGTCCTGCCTGACCCAGGTCCTAATCCCGTCTCCCTTGTCGTGCTTGACTCTCGTCACAGCACATTCTCTCCTGTCATGCCTCACTTTCGTCCCAGTACTCTCTATCCTGTATTGCCTGACTCTCGTCTCAAGCCTCTCTCTCCTGTCCAGCATGACTCTCGTCCAATGCCTCTCTCTCCTGTCGTGCGTGACTCTCGTCCCAACTCTCTCTTTCCTCTCCTGTATGACTCTCGTCCCAAGCCTCTCTCTCCTGTCCTGCCTGACTCTCATGCCAAGCCTCTCTCTCCTGTCCAGCATGACTCTCGTCCAAAGCCTCTCTCTCCTGTCCTGGTGACTCTCGTCCCAACCCTCTCTTTCCTCTCCTGCCTGACTCTCGTACCAAGCCTCTTTTTCCTTTCCCGCCTAACTCTCGTGCCAAGCCTCTCTCTCTCCTCTCCTACCTGACTCTCGTCCCAATCCTCTCTCTCTTGTCCAGCCTCACTCTCGTCCCAAGCCACTCTCTCCTGTCATGCCTGACTCTCGTCCCAAGCCTCTCCCTACTGTCCTGCCTAAATATCATCCCAAGCCTCTCTCTCCTATCCAACCTGACTCTCGTCCCAAGCCTTTCTCTCCTCTCCTACCCCACTTTCGTCCCAAGCCTCTCTCTCCTGTCCATCCTGACTCTCGTCCCAAGCCTCTCTCTCCTGTCATGCCTGACTCTCGTCCTAAGCCTCTCTCTCCTGTACTGTCGGACTCTTGTCACAAGACTCTCTCTCCTGTCGAGCCTCAATCTCGTCTCAAGCGTTTTACTCCTCTCCTACCTTACTCTCGTCCCAAGTCTCACTCTACTCTCCTACCTGAATCGCGTCCCAACCCTCTCTCTCCTGTCATGCCTTACTCTCGTCCTAAGCCCCTCACTTCTTTTCGGCCTGACTCTCGTCCCAAACCTCTTTCTCCTTTCTGGCCTGACTCTCGACCCAAACCTCTCTCTCCTGTCCAGCCTGAATCTCGTCCCAAACTTCTCTTTCCTCTCCAATCTGACCGTCGTCCAAAGCCTCTCTCTCATATCCGGCCTATCTCTCGTCTCAAGCCTCTCTCTCTTGTCCTACCTGATTCTCGTCCCATTCTTCTCCCTCCTAACCTACCTGACTCTCTTCCCAAGCCTCTCTCTCTTCTTCTACCTAACTCTCGTCCCAAGTCTTTCTCTCCTGTTCTGCCTGACTCTCTTCCCAAGACCCTCTCTCCTTTCCTATCTGACTCTCGACCAAAGCCTCTATCTCCTGTCCTGCCTGACCCTCGTCCCAAAACACTATTTTCTTACCTGACTCTCGTCCCAAGGCTCTCTCTCCTGTCTTTCCTGACTCTAGTCTCAAAAACCCTCTCTCCTCTCCTACCTAACTTTCGTCCCAAGCCTCTCTCTCCTGTCATGCCTGAATTTTGTTCTAAGCCCCTCTCTCCTTTTCGGCCGGACTCTCCTCCCAAGCCTCTCTCTTGTGTCCTACCTGACTCTCGTCGCAAGCCTCTCTCTTCTGTCTGGCCTGATTCTCCACCTAAGCCTCTCTCTCCTGTCCAGCCTGACTCTCGTACCAATCTTCTCTCTCCTGTCCAACCTGACTGTCGTCCCAAGCCTCTCTCTCCTGTCCGGCCTAACTCTAGTCCCAAACCTCTCTCTCCTGTCATACCTGACTCTCGTCCGAAGCCTCTCTCTCCTGTCCAGCCTGACTCTCGTCCCAAGCCTCCCTCTCCTTTCCTGCCTGACTCTCGTCCAAAGCCTCTCTCTCCTGTACTGTCGGACTCTCGTCCCAAGCCTCTCCCGCCTGTTCAGCCTGACTCTCGTCCCCAGCCTCTCTCTCCTGTCCAGCTTCATTCTACTCCCAAGCCTCTCTCTTTTGCCCTGCCTGACTCTAGTCCCAAGACTCTCTCTCTTGTCCTACCTGATTCTCGTCCCAAGCCTCTATCTCGTGTTCTGCCTTATTTTCGTCCAAATACTCCCTCTCCTCTCCTCCCTGACTCTCGTCCTAAGCCTCTCTTTCCTCTTCTTTAGAACTCTCGTCCCAAGCCTCTCTCTCCTGACCAGCGTGATTTTCGTCCCAATTCTCTCTCTCATGTCCAGCCTGACTCTTATCCCAAGGCTCTCTCTCCTGGCTAGCCTTAGTCTCGTCTCAAGGCTGAATCTCCTGTTCTGCCTGACTCTCGTCCCAAGCTTCTCTCTCCTGTCCAGCATGACTCTCGTCCCAAGTTTCTCTCAACTGTCCAGCCTGACTCTCGTCCCAAGCTTCTCTCTCCTGTCCATCCTGACTCTCGTCTCAAGCCTCTCTCTCTTGTCATGCCTGATTCTCCTCCAAAGCTTATCTCTCAAATCCGGCATAACTCTCGTCGCAAGCTTCTCCCTGCTGTCCTGCCTGACTCTCATCCCGAGGCTCTCTCTCCTGTCCAGCCTGGCTCTCGTTCCAAACCTCTCTCTTCTGTCCTGGCTCACTCTCGTCCCAAGCCTCTCTTTCCTCTACTGCTTCACTCTAGTCGTAAGTCTCTCTCTTTTGTCCTGCCTGACTCTCGTCCCAAGCCTCTCTCTCCTTTCTGTCCTGACTCTCGACCCAAGCCTCTCTCTCCTGTCCAGCCTCATTGCCGTCCAAAACTTCTCAGTCCTGTCCAATCTGACAGTCGTCCAAAGCCTCTCTCATGTCTGTCCTAACTCTCGTCCCATGACTCTCTCTTCTGTCTACCTGATTCTCGTCCAATGCCTCTCCCTCCTATTCTACCTGACTCTACTCCCAAGCCTCTTTGTCCTCTCCTACATGACTCTCGTCGAAAGCCTCTCCTGTCCAGCCTGACTCTTATCCAAAGCCTCTATCTTCTATCCTACCTGACTCTCGTCTCTAGCCTCTCTCTCCTGTCCAGCCTGACTCTCGTCCTAGCCTCCCTCTCCTGTCCAGCCTGACTCTCGTCCCAAGCCTCTCTCTCCTGTCCTTCCTGACTCTCGTCCCAAGCCTCTCTCTCCTGTCCAGCCTGACTCTCGTCCCAAACTTCTCTCTCCTGTCCAACCTGACTGTCGTACCAACTCTCTCTCTCCTGTCCGGTCTAACTCTCGCCCCAAGCCTCTCTCTCCTGTCCTACCTGACTCTCGTCCCAAACTTCTTTCTCCTGTCCAGCCTGACTCTCGTTCCCAGCCTCCATCTCCTATCCAGCCTGACTCTCGTCCCGAACCTCTTTCTCCTGTACTGTCGGACTCTCTTCCCAAGCCTCTCTCCCCTGTGTAGCCTGATTCTCGTCCCCAGCCTCTCTCTCCTGTCCAGCCTCATTCTCCTCCCTAGCCTCTCTCCCCTGCCCTGCCTGACTCCCGTCCCAAGCCTCTCTCTCCTCTCCTACCTGATTCTTGTCCGAAGCCTATCTGTCCTGTTCAGACTTATTTTCGTCCCAATTATTCCTCTACTGTTCTGCCTGACTCTCGTCCCAAGCCTTTCTTTCCTCTTTTGCATGACCCTCGTCCCAAGCCTGTCTCTCCTGTCCAGCCTGACTCTCGTCCCAAGCCTCTCTCTCCTCTCCAGCCTGACTCTCGTCCCAAGCCTCTTTCTCTTGTCCAGCCTCACTCTCGTCCCAAGTCTCTCTTTCCTTTTCAGCCTGACTCTCGTCCTAAGCATCTCTCTCCTATAGAGGTTGACTGTCGTCGAAAGCCTTTCTATCCTCACCTGGCCAGCCTGATTCTCGTCCCAATCCTCTCTCTCCTGTCCAGCCTGACTCATGGCCCAAGCCTCTCTCCTGTCTAGCCTGATTCTCTTCCCAAGGGTCTCTCTCCTGTCCATCCTGATTCTCGTTCCAAGCCTCTCTCTCCTCTCTTACCTGACTCTCGTCCCAAGCGTCTCTCTCCTGTCATGACTGATTTTCCTCTTAAGCCTCTCTCTCCTGTCCGGCATAACTCTCGTCCCAAGCCTCTCTCTCCTGTCCTGCCTGACTCTCATCCCAAGCCTTTCTCTCCTGTTCAGCCTTACTCTAATCCCAAGGCTCTCTCTCCTGTCGTGGCTGACTCTCGTCCCAAGCCTCTATTTCCTCACCTGCACGACTCGTCCCAAACTTCTCTCTCCTGTCCAATCTGACCGACGTCCAAAGCCTCTCTCTCATATCCGGCCTAACTCTCGTCCCAAGCTTCTGTCTCCTGTTCTACCTGATTCTCGTCCCATTCCTCTCCCTCCTATACTACCTGACTCTTGTCGCAAGCCTCCCTCTCCTCTCCTGCATGACTCGTCCCAAGCCCCTCCTGTCCAGCCTGACTCTCGTTCTAAGCCTCTATCTCATCTCCTACCTGACTCTCGTCCCAAGCCTCTCTCTCCTGTCCAGCATGACTCTCGTCCCAAGCCTCTCTTTCCTGTCCAGCCTGACTCTCGTCCCATGCCTCTCTATCCTGTCATGCCTGACTCTCGTCCCAATCCTCTCTCTCCTGTCCAGCCTCAATATCGGCTCAAGCCTCTCTCTCCTGTCCTATCTTACTCTCGTCCCAAGCCTCTCTCTCCTGTCCTGCCTCACTCTCGTCCCAAGACTCTCTCTCCTGTCATTCCTGACTCTCGTCCCAAGCCTCTCTCTCCTGTTTAGCCTGACTCTCGTCCCAATCCTCTCTCTCCTTTCTGGCCTGAGTCTCTAAACAAGGCTCTCACTCCTGTCCAGCCTGACCCTCGTCAGAACCCTCTCTCTCCTGTTTAGCCTAACTCTCGTCACAAGCGTCTCTCTCCTACCATGCCTGATTCTCCTCTAAAACCTCTCTCTTCTTTCCGGCCTAACTCTCGTCCCAAGCCTCTATCTCCTGTCCTATCTGATTTTCGTCCCATGCCTCTCCCTCCTATCCTACCTGAGTCTCGTCCCAAGTCTCTCTCTCCTGTCATGCCTGACTCTCGTCCCAACCTTCTCTCTCCTGTCCAACCTGACTGTCGTCACAAGCCTCTCTCTCCTCTCGGGCCTAACTCTTGTCCCAAGCCTCTCTCTTCTCTCCTACTTGACTCTCGTCCCAACCCTCCCTCTCCTGTCCAGCCTCACTCGTCCCAAGCATATCTCTCCTACCCAGCCTGACTCTCGTCCCAAGCCTCTCTTTCCTCTCCTACTGACCCTCGTCCCAAGCCTCTCTCTCCTGGCCTGCCTGATTATCGTCCAAATCCTCTCTCTCCTGTCCAGCCTGACTCTTCTCCCTAGCCTCTCTCTCCTGTCTAGCCTTACTCTCATCTCAAACCTCCCTTTCCTTTTCTGCCTGACTCTTGTTCCAAACCTCTCTCTGCTGTCTATCGTGACTCTCTTAACAAGCTTCTCTCTCCTGTCCAGCCTGATTGTCGTCCCAAGCCTCTCTCTTCTGTCATGACTGATTCTCCTCCAAATCCTCTCTCTCTTGTCCGGCAAACTCCCGTCCCAAGCCTGTCTCTCTTATCCAACCTGACTCTTGTCCTAATATTCTCTCTCCTGTCCAGCCTGACTCTCGTCCCAAGCCTCTCTCTCCTGTCCTGGCTGACTCTCGTCCTAACCCTCTCTTTCCTCTCCTGCCTCACTCTCGTCCCAAGTCTCTCTCTTTTGTCCAGCCTGACTCTCGTCCCAAGCCTCTCTTTTGTGTCCTACCTGACTCTCATCCGAAGCCTCTGTCTCCTTTCTGGCCTGACTCTCGATCCAAGCCTCTCTCTCCTGTCCAGCCAGACTCTCGTCCCAAACTTCTCTCTCCTGTCCAATCTGACCGTCGTCCAAAGTTTCTGTCTCACTTCCGGCCTAACTCTCGTCCCAAGCCTCTCTCTCCTGTTCTACCCGATTCTCGTATCATGCCTCTCCCTCCTACACTACCTGACTCTCGTCCCAAGCCTCTCTCTCCTCTCTAGCCTCATTCTCGTCCTAAGCCTCTCTCTCCTGTCGAGCCTGACTCTTGTCCAAATCCTCTCTCTCCTGACTACCCTTACTCTCGTCCCAAGCCTCCCTCTCCTGTCCTGCCTGACTCTCGTCTCAAGCCTCTCTCCTCTCTTACCTGACTCTTGTCCCAATCCTCTATCTCATGTCCTGACTAACGTCCTAAGCCTCTCTTTCCTCTTCTTCCTGACTCTCGTCCTAAACCTCTCTCTGCTGTCCAGACTGACTCTCGACCCAAGCCTCTCTCTTGTGTCCTACCTGACTCTCGTTCCAAGACTTTCTCTCTTTTCTGGCCTGACTCTCTCGACACAAGACTCTCTTTCCTGACCAGCCTGACTCTTGTCCCAAACTTCTCTCTACTTTCCAGTCTGAACGTCGTCCAAAGCCTCTCTCTCATGACTAGCCTAACTCTCGTTCCAAGCTTCTCTGTCCTGTCTACCTAATTCTCGTCCCATGCCTCTCCCTCCTATCCTATCTGAATCTCGTCCCAAGCCTCTCTCTCCTTTCCTGCCTGACTCTCATTCAAGAACCTCCTGTGCAGCCTGACTCTCTCGACACAAGACTCTCTTTCCTGACCAGCCTGACTCTTGTCCCAAACTTCTCTCTACTTTCCAGTCTGAACGTCGTCCAAAGCCTCTCTCTCATGACTAGCCTAACTCTCGTTCCAAGCTTCTCTGTCCTGTCTACCTAATTCTCGTCCCATGCCTCTCCCTCCTATCCTATCTGAATCTCGTCCCAAGCCTCTCTCTCCTTTCCTGCCTGACTCTCATCCAAGAACCTCCTGTGCAGCCTGACTCTCGTCCCAAGATTCTATCTTCTCTCCAGCCTGACTCGCGTCCTAAGCCTCGCTTTCCTGTCTAGCATAACTCTAGTCCCAAGCCTCTCTTTCCTGCCCAGGCTGACTCTTGTCCCAAGCTCTCTCTCCTGTCATGCCTGACTCTCGTCCCAAGCCTCTCTCCTGTTCAGCCTCAATCTCGTCTGAAGCCTCTCTCTCCTCTCCTACCTTACTCTCTTCCCAAGCCTCTCTCTTCTATCCAGCCTCCCTCTCGTCCCAAGCCTCTCTCCTCTATCCAGCCTCCCTCTCGTCCCAAGCCTCTCTCTCCTGTCATACCTGATTCTCCTTAAAAGCCTGTCTCTTCTGCTCAGCCTGACTTTCGTCCAAAGCCTTTCTCTCCTCTCTTACCAGACACTCGTCCAAAGCCTCTCTCTCCTGTCATGCCTGATTCTCCTCCCAAGCCTCTCACTCCTGTTCAGCCTGACTCTCGTCCAATGAATCTCTCTCCTCTCTTACCTGACTCTCGTCCCAAGCCTCTCTTTCCTGTCATACCTGACTCTCGTCCCAAGCCTCTCTCTCCTGTCTGGCCTGACTCTCTAACCAAGCCTCCGTCACCTGTTCAGCATGGCTCTCGTCCCAAACTTCACTCTCCGGTCCAATCTAACTGTCTCAAAAGCCCCTCTCTCTCCTGTCCGGCATAACTTTCGTCCCAAGGCTCTATCTCCTGTCCTACCTGATTTTCGTCCCAAGTCTCTTCCTCCTATCCTACCTGTCTCTCGTCACAAGTCTCTCTCTCCTGTCCTGCCTGACTCTCGTCCCAAGCCTCTCTCTCCTGTCCAGCCTGACTCTCGTCACAAACTTCTCTCCCCTGTCCAACCTGACTGTCGTCCCAAGCCTCTATCTCCAGTTAAACCTGACTCTCCTCCCAAGCTTCTCTCTCCTGTCCTACCTGACTCTCGTTCCAAGCCTCTCTCTCCTGTACTGTCGGCCTCTAGCAAGCCTCTCTCGCCTGTTTAGCGTGAATCTCGTCCCTAGCCTCTCTCTCGTGTCCAGCCTCATTCTCATCCCAAGCCTCTCTCTCCTGCACTACCTGACTCTCGTCCCAAGCCTCTCTCTCCTATTCAGCTTTATTCTCGTCCAAATCCTCCCTCTCCTGTCCTGCCTGTCTCTCGTCCCAAGCCTCTCTTTCCACTTCTCCATGACTCTCGTCCCAAGCCTCTCTCTCTTGTCCAATCTGACTCTCGTCCCAAGCCTCTCTCTCTTGTCCAGTCTGACTCTCGTCCCAAACCTCTCTCTCCTGTCCAGTCTGACTATCGTCCCAAACCTCTCTCTTCTGTTCAGTTTTATTCTCGTCCCAATTTTCTCTCTCCTGTCCTTCCTGACTCTCGTCGCAAGCCTCTCTATCTTGTCCAGCTTGACTCTCGTCCCAAGCCTCTATCTCCTCTTCTACCTGACACTCGTCCCAAGACTCTCTCTCCTGTCCAGCCTGACTCTCGTCCCAAGCATCTCTCTCCTGTCCATTCTGACTCGCGTCGCAAGCCCCTATCTCCTGTCATACCTTACTCTCGTCCCAAGCCTCTCTCTCCTGTCATGCCTGATTCTCCTACAAACCCTCTCTCTCCTGTCCGACATAACTCTCGTCCCAAGCCTCTCTCTCCTGTTCTGACCGACTCTCATCCAAGCGTCTGTCTCCTGTCTAGCCTGACTCTCGTCCCAAGCTTCTCTCTCCTGTCCTGGCTCACTCTCGTCCCAAGCCTCTCTTTGCTTCTCCATCCTGACTCTCGTCCCAAGCCTCTCTCTCCTCTCCTACCTGACTCTCGTCCCAAGCCTGTTACTCCTGTCCAGCCTGACTATCGTCCCAAGCCTCTCTCTCCTGTCCATTCTGAATCGCGTTCGAAGTCACTTTCTCCTCTCTTACCTGACTATCATCCCAAGCCTCTCGCTCCTGTCATGCCTGATTCTCCTCTAAAGCCTCTCTCTCCTGTGCGACATAACTTAGGTCCCAAGCCTTTCTCTCCTGTCCTGCCTGACTCTCATCCCAGGCCTCTCTCTCCTGTCCAGCCTGACTCAGGTCCCAAGCATCTCTCTTGTGTCCTACCTGACACTCGTCCAAAGCCTCTCTCTGCTTTCTGGCCTAACTCTCGACCCAAGCCTCTTTCTCCTGTCTAGCCTGACTCTCGTCCCAAACTTCTCTCTACTGTCCAATCTGACCTTCGTCCAAAGACTCTCTCTCTTCTCCTGCTTAACTCTCGTCCCAAGCCTCTCTCTCCTGTCCAACCTGATTCTGGTCCCATGCCTCTCCCTCCTATATTATCTGACTCTCGTCCCAAGCCTCTCTCTCCTCTCTTACCTGACTCTCGTCCCAAGCCTCTCTCTCCTGTCATGCCTGATTCTCTTCCAAAGCCTCTCTCTCCTGTCCGGCATAACTCTCGTCCCAAGCATCTCTCTCCTGTCCTGCCTGACTCTTATCCCAAGCTTGTCTCTCCTGTCCAGCTTGACTCTCGTCCCAAGCCTCTGTCTCCTGTCCTGGCTCACTCTCGTCCTAAGCGTCTCTTTCCTCTCCTGCCTGACTCTCGTCCCAAGCCTTTGTCCTGTCCGGCCTGACTCTGGTCCCAAGCCTCTCTCTTGTGTCCTACCTGACTCTCGTTCCAGGATTCTCTCTCCTTTCTGGCCTGACTCTGCATACATGACTCTCTCTCCTGACCAGTCTGACTTTCGTCCCAAACTTCTCTCTGCTTTCTAATCTGACCGTCGTCCAAAGCCTCTCTCTCATGTCTGGCCTATTTCTCGTCCCAAGACTCTCTCTCCTGTCTACATGATTCTCGTCCAATGCCTCTTCCTCCTATCCTACCTGACTCTCGTCCCAAGCCTCTCTCTCCTCTCCTGCTTTACTCTCGTCCCATCCCTCTCCTGTCCAGCCTGACTCACGTCCCAAGCCTCTATCTCCTCTCCAACCTGACTCTCGTCCCAAGCCTCTCTCTCCTGTCTAGCTTAACTCTCGTCCCAAGCCTCTCTTTCCTATCCAGCCTGACTCTTGTCCCAAGCTCTCTCTCCTGTCATGCCTGACTCTCGTCCCAAGTCTCTCTCTCCTGTCTAGCCTAACTCTCGTCCCAAGCCTCTCTCTTCTATCCAGCCTCACTCTCGTCCCAATCCTCTCTCTCCTGTCATACATGATTCTCCTCGCAAGCCTTTCTTTCTTGCTTAGCCTGACTCTCGTCCAAAGTCTCTCTCTCCTTTCTAACCTGACTCTCGTCCAAAGCCTCTCTCTCCTGTTCAGCCTGATTCTCCTCCCAAGCCTCTCTCTCCTGTTCAGCCTGACTCTCTTCCAAAGCCTCTCTCTCATCTCTTACCTGACTGTCGTCCTAAGCCTCTCTTTCCCGTCATGTCTGACTCTCGTCCCAAGCCTCTCTCTCCTCTATTACCTGACTCTCATCCCAAAAATCTCAATCTTGTCCAGCCTGACCCTCGTCCTAAGCCCGTCCCTCCTGTCGTGCCTGACTCTCGTCCCAACACACTCTCTCCTGTCGTGCCTCACTTTCGTCCCAAGACTCTCTGTCCTTTCCTACCTGACTCTGGTGCCAAGCCTCTCTCTCTTGTCCAGCATGACTCTCGTCCCAAGCCTTTCTCTCCTGTCTAGCCTGACTCTCTAACCAAGCATCTGTCTCCTGTTCAGCCTGACTTTCGTCCCAAACTTTCTCCCGTCCAATCTAACTGTCGTCCCAAACCTCCCTCTCTCCTGTCCGGCCTAACTTTCATCGAAAGGCTCTATCTCCTGTCCTACCTGATTTTCGTCCGATGCCTCTCCCTCCTATCCTACCTGACTCTCGTCCCAAGTCTCTCTCTTCTGTCCTGCCTGACTCTAGTCTCAAGCCTCTCTCTCTTGTCCAGCCTGACTCTCGTCACAAACTTCTCTCCCCTGTCCAACCTGACTGTCGTCCCAAGCCTCTATCTCCTGTCCGGATTAACTTTCATCCCAAGCCTCTCTCTCCTGTCCTACCTGACTATCCTCCTAAGCTTCTCTCTCCTGTCCTATCTGACACTCGTCCCAAGCCTCTCTCTCCTGTACTGTCGGCCTCTCGCAAGCCTCTCTCGCCTGTTTAGCCTGAATCTCGTCCCCAGTCTCTCTCTCCTGTCCAGTCTCATTCTCATCCCAAGCCTCTCTCTCCTGAACTGCCTGTCTCTCGTCCCAAGTCTCTCTCTTCTGTCCTACCTGACTCTCGTACCAAGCCTCTCTCTCCTGTTCAGCTTTATACTCGTCCCAATGCTCCCTCTCCTGTCCTGCCTGTCTCTCGTCCCAAGCCTCTCTTTTCTCTTCTCCATGACTCTCCTCTCAAGCCTCTCTCTCTTATCAAGCCTGACTCTCGTCTCAAGCCTGTATCTCCTCTTGTACCTGACTCTCGTCCCAAGCCTCTCTTTACTGTCCAGCCTGACTATCGTCCCAAACCTCTCTCTGCTGTTCAGTTTTATTCTCGTCCCAATACTCCCTCCCCTGCCCTTCCTGACTCAAGCATCTCTTTCCTCTTCTCCATTGCTCTCGTCCCAAGCCTCTCCCTCTTGTCCAGCCTGACCCTCGTCCCAAGCCTCTATCTCCTCTTCTACCTGACTTTCGTCCCAAGCCTCTCTCTCCTGTCCAGGTTGACTCTCGTCCTAAGCATCTCTCTCCTGTCCATTCTGACTCGAGTCCCAAGCCCCTATCTCCTGTCTTACCTGACTCTCGTCCCAAGCCTCTCTCTCATGTCATGCCTGATTCTACTCCAAACCCTCTCTCTCCTGTCCGACATAACTCTCGTCTCAAGCCTCTCTCTCCTGTACTGTCAGCCTCTCGCAAGCCTCTCTCGCCTGTTTAGCCTGAATCTCGTCCCCAGCCTCTCTCTCCTGTCCAGCCTCATTCTCATCCCAAGCCTCTCTTTCTCCTGAACTGCCTGACTCTCATCCCAAGTCTCTCTCTTCTGTTCTACCTGACTCTCGTCCCAAGCCTCTCCCTCCTGTTCAGTTTTATTCTCGTCCCAGTCCTCCCTCTCATCCCCTGCCTGTCTCTCGTCACAAGCCTGTGTTTCTTCTTCATGACTCTCCTCCCAAGCCTCTCTCTCTTGTCCAGCCTGACTCTCGTCCCAAGCCTCCATCTCCACTTCTAACTGACTCTCGTCCCAAGCCTCTCTCTCCTGTCCAGCCTGACTAACGTCCCAAACCTCTCTCTCCTGTTCTGTTTTATTCTCGTCCTAATCCTCCCTCTCCTGTCCTTCCTTACTCTCGTCCTAAGAATCTCTTCCCTCTTCTCCATGGCTCTCGTCCCATGTTCTCTCTCTTGTCCAGCCTAACCCTCGTCCCAAGCCTCTATCTCCTCTTCTACCTGACTCTCGTCCCAAGCCTCTCTCTCCTGTCCAGGTTGACTCTCGTCCCAAGCATCTCTCTCCTGTTCATTCTGACTCGCGTCCCAAGCCCCTATCTCCTGTCTTACCTTACTCTCGTCCCAAGCCTCTGCCTCCTGTCCTTCCTGACTCTCGTCCCAAGCTTCTGTCTCCTGTCCTGGCTCACTCTCGTACCAAGCCTCTCTTTGCTTCTCCTTCCTGACTCTCGTCCCAAGCCTCTATCTCTTCTCCTACCTGACTCTCGTCCGAAGCCTCTATCTCCTTTCCAGCCTGACTCTCGTCCCAAGCCTCTTTCTCCTGTCCATATTGACTCGCGTCCGAAGCCCTTTTCTCCTACGTCACCTGACTCTCTTCCCAAGCCTCTCTCTCCTGTAATTCCTGATTCTCCTCTAAAGCCTCTCTCTCCTGTGCGACATAACTCTCGTCACAAGCCTTTCTCTCCTGTCCTGCCTGACTTTCATCCCAAGCCTCTTTCTCCTGTCCAGCCTGACTCTCGTCCCAAGCTTCTCTCTCCTGTCCTGGGTGAATCTCGTCACAAGCGTCTCTTTCCTCTCCTGCCTGACTCTCGTCCCAAGCCTCTCTCTCCTGTTCAGCCTGACTCTGGTCCCAAGCTTCTCTCTTGTGTCCTACCTGACTCTCGTCACAAGCCTCTCTCTCCTGTTAAGCCTGACTCTGATCCCAAGCTTCTCTCTTGTATCCTACGTGACTCTCGTCCCAAGCCTCTCTCTCCTGTCTGGCCTGATTCTCTACCCAAGCCTCTGTGTCCTCTCTGGCCTGACTGTCGTCCCAAACTTCTTTCTCAGGTCCAATCTAACTGTCGTCCCAAACCTCTCTCCTCTCCTGTCCGGCCTAACTTTCTTCCTAAGGATTTATCTCCTGTCCTACCTGATCTCCTTCCGATGCCTCTCCCTCCTATCCTGCCCGACTCTCGTCCCAAGTCTCTCTCTCCTGTCCTGCCTAACTCTCGTCTCAAGCCTGTCTCTCCTGTCCAGCCTAACTCTCGTAACAAACTTCTCTCTCCTGTTCAACCTGACTCTCGTCCCAGGCCTCTCTCTCCTGTCATACCATATTCTCCTCCAAACCCTCCCTCTCCTGTCCGACATAACTCTCGTCTCAAGCCTCTCTCTCCTGTTCTGCCTGACTCTCCTCCCAAGCCTCTGCCTCCTGTCCTTCCTGACTCTCGTCCCAAGCTTCTGTCTCCTGTCCTGGCTCACTCTCGTCCCAAGCCTCTCTTTGCTTCTCATTCCTGACTCTCGTCCGAAGCCTCTATCTCCTCTCCTACCTGACTCGTCCCAAGCCTCTCTCTCCTGTCCTGCCTGACTCTCCTCCCAAGCCTCTGTCTCCTGTCCAGCCTGACACTCGTCCCAAGCTTATCTCTAATTACCTGGCTCAATCTCGTCCCAAGCCTCTCTTTGCTTCTCCTTCCTGAATCTCGTCCCAAGCCTCTATCTCCTCTCCTACCTGACTCTCGTCCGAAGCCTCTATCTCCTTTCCAGCCTGACTCTCGTCCCAAGCCTCTTTCTCCTGTCCATATTGACTCGCGTCCGAAGCACTTTTCTCCTAAGTCACCTGACTCTCTTCCCAAGCCTCTCTCTCCTGTAATTCCTGATTCTCCTCTAAAGCCTCTCTCTCCTGTGCGACATAACTCTCGTCACAAGGCTTTCTCTCCTATCCTGCCTGACTCTCCTACCAAGCCTCTGTCTCCTGTCCAGCCTCACACTCGTCCCAGGCTTATCTCTAATTTCCTGGCTCACTCTCGTCCCAAGCCTCTCTTTGCTTCTCCTTCCTGACTCTCGTCCCAAGCCTCTATCTCCTCTCCTGCCTGACTCTCGTCCGAAGCCTCTATCTCCTTTCCAGCCTGACTCTCGTCCCAAGCCTCTTTCTCCTGTCCATATTGACTCGAGTCCGAAGCTCTTTTCTCCTACGTCACCTGACTCTCTTCCCAAGCCTCTCTCTCCTGTAATTCCTGATTCTCCTGTAAAGCCTCTCTCTCCTGTGCGACATAACTCTCGTCACAAGCCTTTCTCTCCTGTCCTGCCTGACTTTCATCCCAAGCCTATTTCTCCTGTCCAGCCTGACTCTCGTCCCAAGCTTCTCTCTCCTGTCCTGGGTGAATCTCGTCACAAGCGTCTATTTCCTCTCCTGCCTGACTCTCGTCCCAAGCCTCTCTCTCCTGTTCAGCCTGACTCTGGTCCCAAGCTTCTCTCTTGTGTCCTACCTGACTCTCGTCACAAGCCTCCCTCTCCTGTCAAGCCTGACTCTGATCCCAAGCCTCTCTCTTGTGTCCTACCTGACTCTCGTCCCAAGCCTCTCTCTCCTGTCTGGCCTGATTCTCTACCCAAGCCTCTGTGTCCTCTCTGGCCTGACTCTCGTCCCAAACTTCTTTCTCCGGTCCAATCTAACTGTCGTCCCAAGCCTCTCTCCTCTCCTGTCCGGCCTAACTTTCTTCCTAAGGATTTATCTCCTGTCCTACCTGATCTCCATCCGATGCCTCTCCCTCCTATCCTGCCCGACTCTCGTCCCAAGTCTCTCTCTCCTGTCCTGCCTAACTCTCGTCTCAAGCCTCTCTCTCCTGTCCAGCCTGACTCTCGTAAGAAACTACTCTCTCCTGTTCAACCTGACTGTCGTCCCAAGGCTCTATCTCCTGTTCGGCCTACTTCTCGTCCCAAGCCTCTCTCTCCTGTCCTACCTGAATCTCGTCCCAAGCCTCTATCTCCTGTCCAGACTGATTCTCGTCCCAAGCCTCCCTCTCCTGTTCTACCTGACACTCGTCCCAAGCCTCTCTCTCCTGTACTGTCGGCCTCTCGCAAGCCTCTCTCGCCTGTTTAGCCTGAATCTCGTCCCCAGCCTCTCTCTCCTGTCCAGCCTCATTCTCATCCCAAGCCTCTCTCTCTCCCTGAACTGCCTGACTCTCATCCCAAGTCTCTCTCTTCTGTTCTACCTGACTCTCGTCCCAAGCCTCTCTCTCCTGTTCAGTTTTATTCTCGTCCCAGTCCTCCCTCTCCACCCCTGCCTGTCTCTCGTCCCAAGCCTGTGTTTCTTCTTCATGATTCTCCTCCCAAGCCTCTCTCTCTTGTCCAGCCTGACTCTCGTCCCAAGCCTGCATCTCCTCTTCTAACTGACTCTCATCCCAAGCCTCTCTCTCCTGTCCAGCCTGACTAACGTCCCAAACCTCTCTCTCCTGTTCTGTTTTTTTCTCGTCCCAATCCTCCCTCTCCTGTCCTTCTTACTCTCGTCCTAAGAATCTCTTTCCTCTTCTCCATGGCTCTCGTCCCATGTTCTCTCTCTTGTCCAGCCTGACCCTCGTCCCAAGCCTCTATCTCCTCTTCTACCTGACTCTCGTCCCAAGCCTCTCTCTCCTGTCCAGGTTGACTCTCGTCCCAAGCATCTCTCTCCTGTTCATTCTGACACGCGTCCCAAGCCCCTATCACCTGTCTTACCTGACTCTCGTCCCAGGCCTCTCTCTCCTGTCATACCATATTCTCCTCCAAACCCTCCCTCTCCTGTCCGACATAACTGTCGTCTCAAGCCTCTCTCTCCTGTTCTGCCTGACTCTCCTCCCAAGCCTCTGCCTCCTGTCCTTCCTGACTCTCGTCCCAAGCTTCTGTCTCCTGTCCTGGCTCACTCTCGTCCCAAGCCTCTCTTTGCTTCTCATTCCTGACTCTCGTCCGAAGCCTCTATCTCCTCTCCTACCTGACTCGTCCCAAGCCTCTCTCTCCTGTCCTGCCTGACTCTCCTCCCAAGCCTCTGTCTCCTGTCCAGCCTGACACTCGTCCCAAGCTTATCTCTAATTTCCTGGCTCACTCTCGTCCCAAGCCTCTCTTTGCTTCTCCTTCCTGACTCTCGTCCCAAGCCTCTATCTCCTCTCCTGCCTGACTCTCGTCCGAAGCCTCTATCTCCTTTCCAGCCTGACTCTCGTCCCAAGCCTCTTTCTCCTGTCCATATTGACTCGCGTCCGAAGCCCTTTTCTCCTAAGTCACCTGACTCTCTTCCCAAGCCTCACTCTCCTGTAATTCCTGATTCTCCTCTAAAGCCTCTCTCTCCTGTGCGACATAACTCTCGTCACAAGCCTTTCTCTCCTGTCCTGCCTAACTTTCATCCCAAGTCTCTTTCTCCTGTCCAGCCTGACTCTCGTCCCAAGCTTCTCTCTCCTGTCCTGGGTGAATCTCGTCACAAGCGTCTATTTCCTCTCCTGCCTGACTCTCGTCCCAAGCCTCTCTCTCCTGTTCAGCCTGACTCTGGTCCCAAGCTTCTCTCTTGTGTCCTACCTGACTCTCGTCACAAGCCTCCCTCTCCTGTCAAGCCTGACTCTGATCCCAAGCCTCTCTCTTGTGTCCTACCTGACTCTCGTCCCAAGCCTCTCTCTCCTGTCTGGCCTGATTCTCTACCCAAGCCTCTGTGTCCTCTCTGGCCTGACTCTCGTCCCAAACTTCTTTCTCCGGTCCAATCTAACTGTCGTCCCAAGCCTCTCTCCTCTCCTGTCCGGCCTAACTTTCTTCCTAAGGATTTATCTCCTGTCCTACCTGATCTCCGTCCGATGCTTCTAACTCCTATCCTGCCCGACTCTCGTCCCAAGTCTCTCTCTCCTGTCCTGCCTAACTCTCGTCTCAAGCCTCTCTCTCCTGTCCAGCCTGACTCTCGTAACAAACTTCTCTCTCCTGTTCAACCTGACTGTCGTCCCAAGGCTCTATCTCCTGTTCGGCCTACTTCTCGTCCCAAGCCTCTCTCTCCTGTCCTACCTGAATCTCGTCCCAAGCCTCTATCTCCTGTCCAGACTGATTCTCGTCCCAAGCCTCCCTCTCCTGTCTTACCTGACACTCGTCCCAAGCCTCTCTCTCCTGTACTGTCGGCCTCTCGCAAGCCTCTCTCGCCTGTTTAGCCTGAATCTCGTCCCCAGCCTCTCTCTCCTGTCCAGCCTCATTCTCATCCCAAGCCTCTCTCTCTCTCTCCTGAACTGCCTGACTCTCATCCCAAGTCTCTCTCTTCTGTTCTACCTGACTCTCGTCCCAAGCCTCTCTCTCCTGTTCAGTTTTATTCTCGTCCCAGTCCTCCCTCTCCACCCCTGCCTGTCTCTCGTCCCAAGCCTGTGTTTCTTCTTCATGACTCTCCTCCCAAGCCTCTCTCTCTTGTCCAGCCTGACTCTCGTCCCAAGCCTGTGTTTCTTCTTCATGACTCTCCTCCCAAGCCTCTCTCTCTTGTCCAGCCTGACTCTCGTCCCAAGCCTGCATCTCCTCTTCTAACTGACTCTCATCCCAAGCCTCTCTCTCCTGTCCAGCCTGACTAACGTCCCAAACCTCTCTCTCCTGTTCTGTTTTTTTCTCGTCCCAATCCTCCCTCTCCTGTCCTTCCTTACTCTCGTCCTAAGAATCTCTTTCCTCTTCTCCATGGCTCTCGTCCCATGTTCTCTCTCTTGTCCAGCCTGACCCTCGTCCCAAGACTCTATCTCCTCTTCTACCTGACTCTCGTCCCAAGCCTCTCTCTCCTGTCCAGGTTGACTCTCGTCCCAACCATCTCTCTCCTGTTCATTTTGACACGCGTCCCAAGCCCCTATCTCCTGTCTTACCTGACTCTCGTCCCAGGCCTCTCTCTCCTGTCATACCATATTCTCCTCCAAACCCTCCCTCTCCTGTCCGACATAACTCTCGTCTCAAGCCTCTCTCTCCTGTTCTGCCTGACTCTTCTCCCAAGCCTCTGCCTCCTGTCCTTCCTGACTCTCGTCCCAAGCTTCTGTCTCCTGTCCTGGCTCACTCTCGTCCCAAGCCTCTCTTTGCTTCTCATTCCTGACTCTCGTCCGAAGCCTCTATCTCCTCTCCTACCTGACTCGTCCCAAGCCTCTCTCTCCTGTCCTGCCTGACTCTCCTCCCAAGCGTCTGTCTCCTGTCCAGCCTGACACTCGTCAGAAGCTTATCTCTAATTTCCTGGCTCACTCTCGTCCCAAGCCTCTCTTTGCTTCTCCTTCCTGACTCTCGTCCCAAGCCTCTATCTCCTCTCCTGCCTGACTCTCGTCCGAAGCCTCTATCTCCTTTCCAGCCTGACTCTCGTCCCAAGCCTCTTTCTCCTGTCCATATTGACTCGCGTCCGAAGCCCTTTTCTCCTACGTCTCCTGACTCTCTTCCCAAGCCTCTCTCTCCTGTAATTCCTGATTCTCCTCTAAAGCCTCTCTCTCCTGTGCGACATAACTCTCGTCACAAGCCTTTCTCTCCTGTCCTGCCTGACTTTCATCCCAAGTCTCTTTCTCCTGTCCAGCCTGACTCTCGTCCCAAGCTTCTCTCTCCTGTCCTGGGTGAATCTCGTCACAAGCGTCTATTTCCTCTCCTGCCTGACTCTCGTCCCAAGCCTCTCTCTCCTGTTCAGCCTGACTCTGGTCCCAAGCTTCTCTCTTGTGTCCTACCTGACTCTCGTCACAAGCCTCCCTCTCCTCTCAAGCCTGACTCTGATCCCAAGCCTCTCTCTTGTGTCCTACTTGACTCTCGTCCCAAGCCTCTCTCTCCTGTCTGGCCTGATTCTCTACCCAAGCCTCTGTGTCCTCTCTGGCCTGACTCTCGTCCCAAACTCTTTCTCTCTGTCGTCCAAACTTCTTTCTCCGGTCCAATCTAACTGTCGTCTCAAGCCTCTCTCCTCTCCTGTCCGGCCTAACTTTCTTCCTAAGGATTTATCTCCTGTCCTACCTGATCTCCATCCGATGCCTCTCCCTCCTATCCTGCCCGACTCTCGTCCCAAGTCTCTCTCTCCTGTCCTGCCTAACTCTCGTCTAAAGCCTCTCTCTCCTGTCCAGCCTGACTCTCGTAACAAACTTCTCTCTCCTGTTCAACCTGACTGTCGTCCCAAGGCTCTATCTCCTGTTCGGCCTACTTCTCGTCCCAAGCCTCTCTCTCCTGTCCTACCTGAATCTCGTCCCAAGCCTCTATCTCCTGTCCAGACTGATTCTCGTCCCAAGCCTCCCTCTCCTGTCCTACCTGACACTCGTCCCAAGCCTCTCTCTCCTGTACTGTCGGCCTCTCGCAAGCCTCTCTCGCCTGTTTAGCCTGAATCTCGTCCCCCAGCCTCTCTCTCCTGTCCAGCCTCATTCTCATCCCAAGCCTCTCTCTCTCCTGAACTGCCTGACTCTCATCCCAAGTCTCTCTCTTCTGTTCTACCTGACTCTCGTCCCAAGCCTCTCTCTCCTGTTCAGTTTTATTCTCGTCCCAGTCCTCCCTCTCCACCCCTGCCTGTCTCTCGTCCCAAGCCTGTGCTTCTTCTTCATGACTCTCCTCCCAAGCCTCTCTCTCTTGTCCAGCCTGACTCTCGTCCCAAGCCTGCATCTCCTCTTCTAACTGACTCTCATCCCAAGCCTCTCTCTCCTGTCCAGCCTGACTAACGTCCCAAACCTCTCTCTCCTGTTCTGTTTTTTTCTCGTCCCAGTCCTCCATCTCCTCTCCTTCCTTACTCTCGTCCTAAGGATCTCTTTCCTCTTCTCCATGGCTCTCGTCCCATGTTCTCTCTCTTGTCCAGCCTGACCCTCGTCCCAAGCCTCTATCTCCTCTTCTACCTGACTCTCGTCCCAAGCCTCTCTCTCCTGTCCAGGTTGACTCTCGTCCCAAGCATCTCTCTCCTGTTCATTTTGACACGCGTCCCAAGCCCCTATCTCCTGTCTTACCTGACTCTCGTCCCAGGCCTCTCTCTCCTGTCATACCATATTCTCCTCCAAACCCTCCCTCTCCTGTCCGACATAACTCTCGTCTCAAGCCTCTCTCTCCTGTTCTGCCTGACTCTCCTCCCAAGCCCCTCTGCCTCCTGTCCTTACTGACTCTCGTCCCAAGCTTCTGTCTCCTGTCCTGGCTCACTCTCGTCCCAAGCCTCTCTTTGCTTCTCATTCCTGACTCTCGTCCGAAGCCTCTATCTCCTCTCCTACCTGACTCGTCCCAAGCCTCTCTCTCCTGTCCTGCCTGACTCTCCTCCCAAGCCTCTGTCTCCTGTCCAGCCTGACACTCGTCCCAAGCTTATCTCTAATTTCCTGGCTCACTCTCGTCCCAAGCCTCTCTTTGCTTCTCCTTCCTGAATCTCGTCCCAAGCCTCTATCTCCTCTCCTACCTGACTCTCGTCCGATGCCTCTATCTCCTTTCCAGCCTGACTCTCGTCCCAAGCCTCTTTCTCCTGTCCATATTGACTCGCGTCCGAAGCCCTTTTCTCCTACGTCACCTGACTCTCTTCCCAAGCCTCTCTCTCCTGTAATTCCTGATTCTCCTCTAAAGCCTCTCTCTCCTGTGCGACATAACTCTCGTCACAAGCCTTTCTCTCCTGTCCTGCCTGACTTTCATCCCAAGTCTCTTTCTCCTGTCCAGCCTGACTCTCGTCCCAAGCTTCTCTCTCCTGTCCTGGGTGAATCTCGTCACAAGCGTCTATTTCCTCTCCTGCCTGACTCTCGTCCCAAGCCTCTCTCTCCTGTTCAGCCTGACTCTGGTCCCAAGCTTCTCTCTTGTGTCCTACCTGACTCTCGTCACAAGCCTCCCTCTCCTGTCAAGCCTGACTCTGATCCCAAGCCTCTCTCTTGTGTCCTACCTGATTCTCGTCCCAAGCCTCTCTCTCCTGTCTGGCCTGATTCTCTACCCAAGCCTCTGTGTCCTCTCTGGCCTGACTCTCGTCCAAAACTTCTCTCTCCTGTTCAATCTGACTGTCGTCCAAAGCCTCTCTGTCATGTCTGTCCTAACTCTCGTCCCATGACTCTCTCTCCTGTCTACCTGATTCTCGTCCAATGCCTCTCCCTCCTATTCTACCTGACTCTACTCCCAAGACTCTCTGTCCTCTCCTGCTAGACTCTCGTCGAAAGCCTCTCCTGTTCAGCCTGACTCTTGTCCAAAGCCTCTATCTTCTATCCTACCTGACTCTCGTCTCAAACCTCTCTCTCCTTTCCAGCCTGACTCTCGTCCTAAGCCTCCCTCTACTGTCCAGCCTTACTCTCGTCCAAAGCCTCTCTCTCCTGTCCTGCCTGACTCTCATCCCAAGCCTCTCACTCCTGTCCAGTCTGACTATCGTCCCAAACTTCTCCCTATTGTCTAACCTGACTGTCGTCCCAACTCTCTCTCTACTGTCCGGTCTAACTCTCGTCCCAAGCCTCTCTCTCCTGTCCTACCTGACTCTCATCCCAAGCCTCTCTCTCCTGTCCAGCCTGACTCTCGTTCCAAGCCTCCATCTCCTGTCCAACCTGACTCTCGTCCCAAGCCTCTCTCTCCTGTACTGTCGGACTCTCTTCCCAAGCCTCTCTCCCATGTTTAGCCTGATTCTCGTCCCTAGCCTCTCTCTCCTGTCCAGCCTCATTCTCCTCCCAAGCCTCTCTCCCCTGCCCTGCCTGACTCTCGTCCCAAGACTCTCTCTCCTTTCTGGCCTGACTCTCGACCCAAGCCTCTCTATCCTGTCCAACCTGACTGCCGTCCAAAACTTCTCTCTCCTGTCCAGTCTGACCGTCGTCCAAAGCCTCTCTGTCATGTCTGTCCTAACTCTCGTCCCATGACTCTCTCTCCTGTCTACCTGATTCTCGTCCAATGCCTCTACCTCCTATTCTACCTGACCCTACTCCCAAGACTCTCTGTCCTCTCTTGCTTGACTCTCGTCGAAAGCCTCTCCTGTCTAGCCTGACTCTTGTCCAAAGCCTCAATCATCTATCCTACCTCACTCTCGTCTCAAGCCTCTCTCTCCTGTCCAGCCTGACTCTGGTCCTAAGCCTCCCTCTCCTGTCCAGCCTTACTCTCGTCCCAAGCCTCTCTCTCCTGTCCTGCCTGACTCTCATCCCAAGCCTTTCACTCCTGTCCAGTCTGACTCTCGTCCCAAACTTCTCCCTCTTGTCCAACCTGACTGTCGTCCCAACTCTCTCTCTCCTGTCCGGTCTAACTCTCGTCCCAAGCCTCTCTCTCCTGTCCTACCTGACTCTCGTCCCAAACCTCTCTCTCCTGTTCAGCCTGACTCTCGTTCCAAGCCTCCATCTCCTGTCCAGCCTGACTCTCGTCCCAAGCCTCTCTCTCCTGTACTGTCGGACTCTCTTCCCAAGCCTCTCTCCCCTGTTTAGCTTGATTCTCGTCCCCAGCCTCTCTCTCCTGTCCAGCCTCATTCTACTCCCAAGCCTCTCTCCCCTGCGCAGCCTGACTCTCGTCCCAAGCCTCTCTCTCCTCTCCTACCTGACTCTTGTCCCTAGCCTCTATGTCCTGTTCAGCCTTATTCTCGTCCCAATTATCCCTCTCCTCTTCTGCCTGACTCTCGTCCCAAGCATCTCTTTCTTCTTTTGCATGACTCTCGACCCAAGCCACTCTCTCCTGTCCAGCCTGACTGTCGTCCAAAGGCTCTATCTCCTCTCCTACCTGACTCGTCCCAAGCCTCTTTCTCCTGTCCAGCCTCACTCTCGTCCCAAGCCTCTCTTTCCTGTTCAGCCTGACTCTCGTCACAAGCATGTCTCTCCTATCCAGGTTGACTGTCGTCGAAAGCCTTTCTTTCCTCTCCTGGCCAGCCTGATTCTCGTCCCAATCCTCTCTCTCCTGTCCAGCCTCACTCTTGTCCCAAGCCTCTCTCTCTTGTCCTGGCTGACTCTCGTCCGAACCCTCTCTTTCCTCTCCTGCCTCACTCTCGTCCCAAGTCTCTCTCTTTTGTCCAGCATGACTCTCTTCCCAAGGGTTCTCTCTTTTATCCATCCTGATTCTCGGCCCAAGCCTCCCTCTCCTCTCTTACCTGACTCTCGTCCCAAGCGTCTCTCTCCTGTCATGCCTGATTTTCCTCTAAATCCTCTCTCTCCTGTCCGGCATAACTCTCGTCCCACGCCTGTCTCTCCTGTCCTGCCTGACTCTCATCCCAAGCCTTTCTCTCCTGTCCAGCCTGACTCTAATCCCGAGGCTCTCTCTCCTGTCGTGGCTGACTCTCGTCCCAGGCCTCTATTTCCTCACCTGCCTGACTCTCGTCCCAAACTTCTCTCTCCTGTCCAATCTGACCGACGTTCAAAGCCTCTCTCATGTCCGGCCTAACTCTCGTCCCAGGCTTCTGTGTCGTGTCCTACCTGATTCTCGTCCCATTCCTCTCCCTTCTATCCTACCTGAGTCTTGTCCCAAGCCTCTCTCTCCTCTCCTTCATGACTTGTCCCAAGCCCCTACCGTCCAGCCTGACTCTCGTCCTAAGCCTCTCTCTCCTATTCAGCCTGACTCTCGTCCCAAGCGTCTCTCTCCTCTCTTCAATGACTCTCGTCCATGGCCTTTCTCTACTGTCCAGCCTAACTCTCGTCTCAAGGCTCTCTCTCCTCTACTACCTGACTATCGTCCCAAGCCTCTCTCTTTTGTCCAGCCTCACTCTTGTCCCAAGCCACTCTCTCCTGTCATGCCTGACTCTCGTCCCAAGCCTCTCTCTACTGTCCTGACTGAATCTCATCCCAAAACTCTCTCCTATCCATCCTGACTCTCGTCCCAACCTTCTCAATCCTCTCCCACCTCACTTTCTTCCCAAGTCTCTTTCTACTGTCCAGCCTGACTCTCGTCCTAAGCCTGTCTCTCCTGTTTTGCGTTACTCGCTTCTCAAGCCTCCCTCTCCTGTCCTGCTTGACTCTCGTTCAAAACCTCACCTCTGTCTGGCCTGACTCTCTTCCCAAGCCTCTCATTCCTCTCTTACCTTACTCTCGTCCCATGCCTCTCTCTCCTGCCATGCCTGATTCTCTTCCAAAGCCTCTCTCTCCTCTCCGGCATAACTTTCGTCCCACGCCTGTCTCTCCTGTCCTGCCTGACTCTCATCACAAGCCTCTCTCTCCTGTGTAGCCTGACTCTCGTCCCAAGCCTCTCTCTCCTGTCCTGGCTGACTCTCGTCGGAAGAATCTCTTTCCTCTTCTTCCTGACTCCCGTCCCAAACCTCTCTCTCCTGTCCAGCCTGACTCTCGTCCCAAGCCTTTCTCTTGTGTCCTACCTGACTCTCGTTCCAAGACTTTCTCTCCTTCCTGGCCTGACTCTCGACAAAAGACTCTCTCTCCTGACCAGCCTGACTCTCGTCCCAAACTTCTCTCTACTTTCCATTTTGACCGTCGTATAAAGGCTCTCTCTCATGTCAGGCCTAACTCTCGTCCTCAGCCTCTCTGTCTTGTCTACCTGATTCTCGTCCAATGCCTCTCCCTCCTATCCTACCTGAATCTCGTCCCAAGCCTCTCTCTCCTTTCCTGCCTGACTCTCGTCCCAACCCTCTCCTGTGCAGCCTGACTCTCGTCCCAAGATTCTATCTTCTCTCCAGCCTGACTCTCGTCACAAGCCTCGCTCTCCTATCTAGCCTAACTCTAGTCCCAAGCCTCTCTTTCCTGCCCAGGCTGAACCTTGTCCCAAGCTCTCTCTTCTGTCATGTTTGACTCTCGCCCCAAGCCTTTCTCTCCTGTCCAGCCTCAATCTCGTCTGAAGCCTCTCTCCCTTCACCTACCTTATTCTCGTCCCAAGCCTCTCTCTTCTGTCCAGCCTCCCTCTCGTCCCAAGCCTCTCTCTCCTGTCATACCTGATTCTCCTCACAAGCCCGTCTCTCCTGCTCAGCCTGACTTTCGTCCAAAGCCTTTCTCTCCTCTCTTACCTGACTCTCGTCCAAAGCCTATCTCTCCTGTCATGCCTGATTCTCCTCCCAAGCCTGCCTCTCCTGTTCAGCCTGACTCTCGTCCAATACCTCTCCTCTCCTCTCTTACCTGACTCTCGTCCAAAGCCTCTCTTTCCTGTCATGCCTGACTCTCGTCCCAAGCTTCTTTCTCCTCTCCTACCTGACTCTCGTCCCAAAACTCTCATTCTTGTCCGGCCTGACCCTCGTCCTAAGCCAGTCTCTCCTGTCGTGCCTGACTCTCGTCCCAACACACTCTCTCCTGTCCTGCCTCACTTTCGTCCCAAGACTCTCTATCCTGTCCTGCATTACTTTCGTCCCAAGCATCTCTCTCCTGTCAAGCATGACTCTCGTCCTAAGCCTCTCTCTCCTGTCCTGGCTGACTCTCATCATAACCCTCTCCTTCCTCTCCTACCTGAATCTCCTCCCAAGCTTCTTTCTCATGTCCAGCATGACTTTCGTCCCAAGATTCTCTCTCCTGTCTCGGCTGACTCTCGGTCCAACCCTCTCTTTCCATTCCTGCCTGCCTTTCGTCCCAAGCCTTTCTCTCCTGTCCAGCCTGACTCTCATCCCAAGCCTCTCTCTTGTGTCCTACCTGATTCTCGTCCCAATCCTCTCTCTCCTGTCTGGCCTTACTCTCTACCCAAGCTTCTCTCTCCTGTCCAGCCTGACTCTCGTCCCAATCTTCTCTCTCCTGTCCAGTCTCACTGTCGTCCCAAACCTCTCTCTCTCCTGTCCGGTATAGCTTTCGTCCCAAGGCTCTATCTCCTGTCTTAACTTATTTTCGTCACATGCATCTCCCTCCTAGCCTACCTGACTCTCGTCCCAAGAGTCTCTCTCCTGTCCTGCCTGACTCTCGTCCCAAGCCTCTCCTGTCCGGCCTGACCCTCGTTATAAACTTCTCCCTCCTGTCCAACCTGACTGTCGTCCCAAGCCTCTATCTCAGGTCCGGCTTAACTCTCGTCCCAAGCCTCTCTTCTGTCCAACCAGTCTCTCGTACCAAGCCTCCCTCTCCTGTCCTACCTGACCCTCGTCCCAAGCCTCTCTTTCCTATGCTGTCGACCTCTCGTCCCAAAACTCTCTCGCCTGTTTAATCTGACTTCCGTCAGCAGCCTCTCTCTCTTGTCTAGCCTAATTCTCATCCCAATCCTCTCTCTGCTGCCCTACCTGACTCTCGTCCAAAGTCTCTCTCTTCTGTCCTACCTGACTCTCGTCCAAAACCTCTCTCTCCTGTTCAGTTTTATTCTCGTCCCAATCCTCCCTCTCCTGTCCTGCCTGACTCTCGTCCCAAGCCTCTCTTTCCTCTTCTCCATGACTCTCATCCCAAGCCTCTCTCTCTTGTACAGACTGACTCTCGTCGCAAGCCTCTATCTCCTCTCCTACCTGACTCTCGTCCGAAGCCTCTCTCTCCAGTCCAGCCTGACTCTCGTCCCAAGCATCTCTCTCCTGTCCATTCTGACTCGCATCCCAAGCCCCTCTCTCCTGTCTTACCTGACTCTCGTCCCAAGCCTCTCTCTCTCCTGTCATCCCTGATTCTCCTGCAAAGCCTCTCTTTCCTTTCCGACATAACTCTCGTCCCAAGCCTCTCTCCTGTCCTGCCTGGCGCTCATACCAAGCCTCTACTGTCCAGCCTGACTCTCGTCCCAAGCTTCTCTCTCCTATCCTGGCTCACTCTCGTCCCAAGCCCCTCTTGCTCTCCTGCCTGACTCTCGTCCCAAGCCTCTATCTCCTCTCTTACCTGACTCTCGTCCCAAGCCTCTCTCTGCTGCTCAGCCTGACTCTCGTCCAAAGTCTCTATCTCCTCTCTTACCTGACTCTCGTCGAAAGCCTCTCTCTCCTGTACTGCTTGATCCTCCTCCGAAGCCTCTCTCTTATGTTCTGCCTGACTCTCGTACAAAGCCTCTCTCTCCTCTCTTACCTGACTCTCGTCCCAAGCCTCTCTTTCCTCTCCTACTTTACTCTCGTCCCAAAACTCTCATTCTTGTCCGGCCTGACCGTCGTCCTGAACCCGTCCTTCCTGTCGTGCCTGACTGTCGTCCCAACACACTCTCTCCTGTCCTGCCTCACTTTCGTCCCAA
Source organism: Panulirus ornatus (assembly GCF_036320965.1). NCBI lineage: Eukaryota > Metazoa > Arthropoda > Malacostraca > Decapoda > Palinuridae > Panulirus > Panulirus ornatus. Next base: position 50,715,945 of record NC_092228.1, read on the forward strand.
GACTCTCTATCCTGTCCTGCCTGACTCGACCAAGCCCTCTCTCATGTCCAGCATGACTTTCGTCCTAAGCCTCTCTCTCCTGTCCTGGCTGACTCTCGTCCCAACCCTCTATTTCCTCTCCTGCCTGACTCTCATCCCAAGCCTCTCTCTCCAGTCCAGCATGACTCTCGTCCCAAGCCTCTCTCTCCTCTCCTGGCTGACTTTCGATTCAACCCTCTCTTTCCTCTCCTGCCTGCCTCTTGTCCCAAGCCTCGTTCTCCTGTTCAGCCTGACTCTCATCCCAAGCCTCTCTCTTGAGTCCTACCTGACTCTCGTCCAAAGCCTCTCTCACCTGTCTGGTCTGACTCTCTACACAAGCATCTCTCTCCTGTTCAGCCTGACTCTCGTCCCAAACTTCTCTCTCCTGTCTAATCTAACTGTCGTCCCAAACCTCTCTCTCTCTCCTGTCCGGCCAAAATTTCGTCCCAAGGCTCTATCTCCTGTCATACCTGATTTTCGTCACATGCCTCTCCCTCCTATCCAACCTGACTCTTGTTCCAAGTCTCTCTCTCCTGTCCTGCCTGACTCTCGTCCCAAGCCTCTCTCTCCTGTCCTACCTGACTCTCGTCCCAAGCCTCTCTCTCTTGTTCAGCTTTATTCTAGTCCTAATCCTCCCTCTCGTCTCCTGCCTGACTCTCGACCCAAGCCTCTTTTTCCTCTTTTGCATGACTCTCGTCACAAGCCTCTATCTCTTGTCCAGCCTGACTCTCGTCCCAAGCCTCTATCTCCTCTTTTACCTGACTCTCGTACCAAGCCTCTCTCTCCTGTACAGCCTGACTCTCGTCCCAAACCTCTCTTTCCCGTTCAGCTTTATTCTCGTCCCAATCCTCCCTCTCCTGTATTGCCTTACTCTCGTCCCAAGCCTCTCTTTTTCTCTTCTCCATGACTCTCATCACAAGCCTCTCTCTCTTGTCCAGACTGACTCTCGTCCCAAGCCTCTATCTCCTCTTCTACTTGAATCTCGTCCAAAGCCTCTCTCTCCTGTCCAGCCTGACTCTCGTCCCAAGCCTCTCTGTCCTATCCATTCTGACTTGTGTCCCAAACCCTTCTCTCCTCTCTTACCTGACTCTCGTCCCAAGCCTCTTTCTCCTGTCAATCTTGATTCCACTCCAAACCCTCTTTCTCCTGCCCGACATAACTCTCGTCCCAAGCCTCTCTCTCCTGTCCTGCCTGACTCTCATCCCAAGCCTCTGTCTCCTTTCCAACCTGACTCTCGTCCCAAGCGTATCTCTCCTGTCCTGGCTCACTCTCGTCCCAACACTCTCTTTCCTCTCCTGCCTGACTCTCGTCCCAAGCCTCTATATCCTCTCCTACCTGACTCTCGTCCCAAGCCTTTCTCTCATGTCCAGCCTTACTCTCGTCCCAAGCCTCTCTCTCCTGTCCATTTTGAGTCTCCTGTCATGCCTGATTCTCCTCTAAAGCCTCTCTCTCCTGTCCGACATAACTCTCTTCCCAAGCCCTTCTCTCCTGTCTTGCCTGACTCTCGTCCTAAGCTTCTCTCTCCTGTCCTGGGTGACTCTCTTCCCAAGCGTCTCTTTCCTCTCCTTCCTGACTGTCGTCCCAAGTCTCTCCTGTCAAGCCTGACTCTAGTCCCAAGCCTCTCTCTTGTGTCCTACCTGACTCTCGCCCCAAGCCTCTCTCTCTGGCCTGACTCTCGACCCAAGCCTCTCTCTCCTGTCCATCCTGACTCTCGTCCCAAACTTCTCTCTACCGTCCAATCTCACATTCGTCTAAAGACTCTCTTTCTTGTCCGGCCTAACTCTCATCCCAAGCCTCTCTCTCTTGTCCTACCTGATTCCCTTCCCATGCCTTTCCTTCCTATCCTATGACTCTCGTCCCAAGCTTCTCTATCTCTTCTAGCCTGACTCACGTCCCAAGCCTCCCCCTCCTGTCCAGCCTGACTCTCGTCCCAAGCTCTCTCTCCAGTCATGCCTGACTCTCGTCCAAAGACTCTCTCTCCTGTCCGGCCTGACTCTCTACCCAAGCCTCTGTCTCCTGTTCAGCCTGACTCTCGTCCCAAACTTCTCTCTCCTGTCCAATCTAACTGTCGTCCCAAACCTCTCTCTCTCCTGTCCAGCCAAACTTTCGTCCCAAGGCTCTATATCCTGTCCTACCTGATTATCGTTCCGATGCCTCTCCCTCCTATCCTACCTGACTCTCGTTCCAAGGCTCTCTCTCCTTTCCTGCCTGACTCTCGTCCCAAGCTTGTATCTCCTCTCCTACCTGACTGTCGTCTCAAGCGTCTCTCTCCTGTCCAGTCTGACTCTCGTCCCAAGCCTCTTTCTCCTGTCCATTTTGAGTCGCGTCCTAAGCCCCACTCTCCTCTCTCACCTGACTCTCATCCTAAGCCGCTCTCTCCTGTCCAGCCTCTCTTTCCTCTTCTCAAAGACTTTCGTCCCAAGCCTCTATCTCTTGTCCAGCCTGACTCTCGTCCCAAGCCTCTATCTCCTCTTTTACCTGACTCTCGTCCCAAGCCTCTCTCTCCTGTCCAGCCTGACTCTCGTCCTAAATCTCTCTTTCCTGTTCAGCTTTATTCTCGTCCCAATCCTCCAACTCCTGTCCTAACGTACTCTCGCCCCAAGCCTCTCTTTCCTCTTCTCCATGACTCCTGTCCCAAGCCTCTCTCTCTTGTCCAGCCTGACTCTCGTCCCAACCCTCTAACTCCTCTTCTACCTGACTCTCGTCCTAAGCCTCTCTCTCCTATCCAGCCTGACTTTCGACCCAAGCCTCTCTGTCCTGTCCATTCTGACATGCGTCCCAAGCCCCTCTCTCCTCTCTTACCTGACTTTCGTCCCAAGCTTCTCTCTCCTGTCAAGCTAAATTCTCCTCCAAAGCCTCTCTCTCCTGTCCGACATAACTCTCGTCCCAAGCTTCTCTCTCATGTCCTGCCTGACTCTCATCCCAAGCCTCTGTCTGCTGTCCAGCCTGACTCTCGTCCCAAGCTTATCTCTCTTGTCCTGGCTCACTCTCGTCCCAACCCTCTCTTTCCTCTCCTGCCTGACTCTCGTCCAAAGCTTGTATCTCCTCTCCTACCTGACTGTCGTCTCAAGCGTCTCTCTCCTGTCCAGTCTGACTCTCGTCCCAAGCCTCTTTCTCCTGTCCATTTTGAGTCGCGTCCTAAGCCCCACTCTCCTCTCTCACCTGACTCTCATCCTAAGCCGCTCTCTCCTGCCATGCCTGATTCTCCTCCAAAGCCTCTATCTCCTGTCCGAAATAACTCTCGTCCCAAGCCTTTCTCTCCTGTCCTGCCTGACTCTCATCCCAAGCCTCTCTCTCCTGTCCAGCCTGACTTTCGTCCTAAGCTTCTCTCTCCTGTCCTGGGTGACTTTCGTCCCAAGCGTCTCTTTCATCTCCTTCCTGATTCTCGTCCCAAGTCTCTCTCTCTTGTCCAGCCTGACTCTCGTCCCAAACCTCTCTCTTGTGTACTACCTGACTCTCGTTCCAAGACTCTCTCTCTCCTTTCTGGCCTGACTCTCAACACAAAACTCTCGCTCCTTGCCAGCCTAACTCTCGTCCCAAACTTTTCTCTACTTTCCAATCTGACCGTCGTACAAAGCGTCTCTCTCATGTCTGGCCTAACTCTCGTCCTAAGCCTCTCTCTCCTGTCAACCTGATTCTCGTCCCATGCCTCTCCCTCCTATCCTACCTTACTCTCGTCCCAAGCCTCTCTCTCCTCTCCTGCCTGACTCTCGTCCCAACCCTCTCCTGTCTAGACAGACTCTCGTCCCAAGCCTCTATCTCCTCTCCAACCTGACTCTGGTCCCAAGCCTCTCTCTCCTGTCTAGCCTATCTCTCGTCCCAAGGCTCTCTTTCCTGTCCAGCCTGACTCTTGTCCCAAGCTCTCTCTCCTCTCCTACCTTACTCTCGTCCCAAGCCTCTCCTGCCCAGCCTCACTCTCGTCCCATGGCCTCTCTCTCCTCTCATACCTGATTCTCCTCAAAAGCCTGTCTCTCCTGCTCAGCCTGACTCTCGTCCAAAGCCTCTCTCTCCTCTCTTACCTGACTCTCGTCCAAAGCCTCTCTCTCCTGTCATGCATGATTCTCCTCCCAAGCCTCTCTCTCCTGTTCAGTCTGACTCTCGTCCAAAGCCTTTTCTCCTCTCTTACCTGACTCTTGTCCCATACCTCCCCTTCCTGTCATGCCTGACTCTCGTCCCAAGCCTCTCTCTACTCTCCTACCTGGCTCTCGTCCCAACGCTCTCATTCTTGTCCACCGTGACCTTCGTCCTAAGCCCGTCTCTCCTGTCGTGCCTGACTCTCGTCCCAACACACTCTCTCCTTATTCCTGCCTCACTTTCGTCCCAAGACTCTCTATCCTGTACTGCCTGACTCTTGTCCCAAGCCGCTCTCTCCTGTCCAGCATGACTCTCGTCCTAAGCCTCTCTCTCCTGTCCTGGCTGACTCTCGTCCCAACCCTCTCTTTCCTCTCCTGCCTGCCTCTCGTTCAAAGCCTCTCTCTCCTGTCCTGCCTGACTCTCTGCCCAAGCTTCTGACTCTTGTCCAGCCTGACCCTCGTCACAAACTTCTCTCTCCTGTCCAATCTAACTGTCGTCCCAAACCTCTCTCTCTCCTGTCCGGCCCAACTTTCGTCCCAAGGTTCTATCTCCTGTTCTACATGATGTTCGTCCGATGCCTCTCCCCACTATCCTACTTCACTCTCGTCCCAAGTGTCTCTCTCCTGTCCTGCCTGACTCTCGTCCCAAGCCTCTATCTACTGTCCAGCCTGACTCTCGTCACAAACTTCTCTCTCCTGTCCAACCTGACTGTCGTCCCAAGCCTCTATCTCCTGTCCGACCTAAATCTCGTCCCAAGCCTCTCTCTCCTATCCTACCTGACTCTCGTCCCAAGCATCTCTCTCCTGTCCAGCCTGACTCTTGTCATAAGCCTCCCTCTCCTGTCCCACCTGACTTTTGTCATAAAGCCTCTCTCTCCTGTACCGTCGGCCTCTCGTCTCAAGCCTCTCTCGCCTGTTTAGCCTGAATCTCGTACCTAGCCTCTCTTTCCTGTCCAGCCTCATTCTCATCCAAAGCCTTTCTCTCCTGCCCTGCCTGACTCTCGTCCCTAGTCTCTCTATTCTGTCCTATCTGACTCTCGTCCCAAGCCTCTCTCTCCTGTTCAACTTGATTCTCGTCCCAATCCTCCCTCTCCTGTCCTGCCTGACTCTCGTCCCAAGCTTGTCTTTCCTCTTCTCCATGACTCTCGTCCCAAGCCTCTCTCTCTTGTCCAGCCTGACTCTCGTCCCAAGCCTCTATCTCCTCTCCTACCTGACTCTCGTCCCAAGCCTCTCTATCCTGTCCAGCCTGACTCTCGTCCAAGCCTCTCTCTCCTGTCCATTCTGACTCGCGTCCCAAGGCGCTCTCTCCTCTCTTACCTGACTCTCGTCCCAAGCCTCTCTCTTTCTGTTCTGACACTCGACCAAAGAGTCTCTCTCCTGTCCAGCCTGACTCTCGCCACGAACTTCTCTCTACTGTCCAATATGGCCTTCGTCCAAAGACTCTCTCTCTTGTCCGGCGTAACTCTGGTCCCAAGCCTCTTTCTCCAGTCCTACCTGATTCTCGTCCCATGCCTCTCTCTCCTATCCTACCTGACTGTCGTCCCAAGAATTTCTCTCCTCTCCTGCCTGACTATCGTTCGAAACCTCTCCTGTCCAGCCTGACTCTCGTCCCAAGCCTCTATTTCCTCTCCTACATGACTCTCGTCTCAAGCTTCTCTATCCTTTCTAGCCTGACTATCGTCCTAAGCCTCTCTCTCCTCTCCATCCTGACTCTCGCCCCAAGCTCTCTCTCCTGTCATGCCTGACTCTCGTCCCAAGCCTCTCTCTCCTCTCGTACATGACTTTCGTCCCAACAATCTCTCTCCTCTCCAGCCTGACTCTCGTCCCAAACCTCCCTCTCCTGTCTTACCTGACTTTCGTCTCAAGCCTTTCTCTCCTATACTATCGGATTCTCGTCCTAAGCCTTTCTGGCCTGTTTAGCCTGATTCACGTCCCCAGCCTCTCTCTCATGTCCAGCCTCATTCTCATCCCAAGCGTCTCTCAACTGACCTGCCTGACTCTCGTCCTAAGACTCTCCTACCTGACTCTCGTCACAAGCTTCTCTGTCCTGTTCAGCCTTGTTCTCGCCCCAATCCTCCCTCTGCTGTCCTGCCTGACTCTCGTCCTACGCCTCTGTTACCCCTTTTACATGACTCTCGTCCCAAGCCTCTCTCTCCTGTCCAGCCTGACTCTCGTCAAAAGTACCTATCTCCTCTCCTACCTGACTCTAGTCCCAAGCCTCTCTCTCTCCTGTGAAGCCTCTCTCTCGTCCCAAGCCTCTCTCTCCTATCATGGCTGACTATCGTCACTAGCCTCTCTTCCCTGTTCAGCCTGACTCTCGTCCCAAGCATTTCTCTCCTATCTAGCATGACTGTCGCCCCAAGCCTCTCTATCCTCTCCTACCTGACTCTCGTCCCAAGCCTCTCTCTCCTTGCCAGCCTGATTCTCGTCCCAAGCCTCTGTCTCCTGTCCAGCCTGACTCTTGTTCCAGGACTCTCTTTCCTGTCTAGCCTTACTCTCGTCTCAAGCCTCCCTCTCCTGTTTTGTCTGACCTTGTTCCAAGTCTCTCTCTCCTGTCTAGCCTGATTATTTTCCCAAGCCTCTCTCCTGTCCATCTTGACTCTAGTCGCAAGCCTGACTCTCCTATCTTATCTGACTCTGGTCCCAAACCTCTCTCTCCTGTCATGCCTGATTTTCCTCTAAAGCCTCTTTCTCTTGTCCGGCATAACTCTCGTCCCAAGCCTCTCTCTCCTGTCCTGCCCCACTCTCATACCAAACTTCTCTCTCCTGCCCAGCCTGCTCTCGTCCCAAGCCTCACTCTCCTGTCCTGGCTGACTCTCGTCCGAAGCCTCTCTTTCCTCAGCTGCCTGACTCTCCTCCCAAACTTCTCTCTACTGTCCAATCTGAACGTCGTCCAAAGCCTCTCTCATATCCGTCCTAACTCTCGAGCCAAGCCTCTCTCTCCTGTCTTACCTGATTCTCGTCCCATTCTTCTCCCTTCTATCCTACCTGACTCTCGACCCAAGCATCTCTGTCCTCTCCTGCATGACTCCCGTCCCAACCCTCTCCTGTCAGGCCTGACTCTCGTCCCAAACCTCTATCTCATCTCCTACCTGACTCTCGTCCCAAACCTCTATCTCATCTCCTACCTGACTCTCGTCCCAAGCCTTTTTATCCTGTGCTGAATGACTCTCGTCCCAAGCCTCTCTCCTCTCCAGCCTGACTCTCGTCCCAAGCCTCTCTCTCCTGTCATGCCTGACTCTCGTCCTAAGACTCTCTCTCCTGTCCAGCCTCAATCTCGTCTCAAGCCTCTCTCTCCTCTCCTAACTTATTCTCGTGCCAAGCCACTCTCTCCTGTCCAGCCTGACTCTCGTCCCAAACCTTTCTCTCCTCTCCTACATGACTTTCGTCCCAAACCTCTCCCTCTTGACATGCCTGACTCTCGTCCTAAACCCCTCACTCCTTTACGACCTGACTCTTGTCCCAAGCCTCTCTCTCCTTTGTGGCCTGACTCTCGACCCAAGCCTGTCTCTCCTGTCCCGCCTGACTCTCGTCCCAAACTTCTCTCTCCTGGCCAATCTGAAAGTCGTCCAAAGCCTCTCTCATATCCGTCCTAACTCTCGAGCCAAGCCTCTCTCTCCTGTCTTACCTGATTCTCGTCCCATTCTTCTCCCTCCTATCCTACCTGACTCTCGTCCCAAGCATCTCTGTCCTCTCCTGCATGACTCCCGTCCCAACCCTCTCCTGTCAGGCCTGACTCTCGTCCCAAGCCTCTATCTCATCTCCTACCTGACTCTCGTCCCAAGCCTTTTTATCCTGTGTTGAATGACTCTCGTCCCAAGCCTCTCTCCTGTCCAGCCTGACTCTCGTCCCAACACTCTCTCTCCTGTCATGCCTGACTCTCGTCCTAAGCCTCTCTCTCTTGTCCAGCCTCAATCTCGTCTCAAGCCTCTCTCTCCTCTCCTAACTTATTCTCGTGCAAAGCCACTCTCTCCTGTACAGCCTGACTCTCGTCCCAAGCTTTTCTCTCCTCTCCTACATGACTTTCGTCCCAAACCTCTCCCTCTTGTCATGCCTGACTCTCGTCCTAAGCCCCTCACTCCTTTTCGGCCTGACTCTCGTCCCAAGCCTCTCTCCTTTGTGGCCTGACTCTCGACCCAAGCCTGTCTCTCCTGTCCCGCCTGACTCTCTTCCCAAACTTCTCTCTCCTGGCCAATCTGAACGTCGTCCAAAGCCTCTCTCATATCCGGCCTAACTCTCGTCCCAAGCCTCTCTCTCCTGTCTTACCTGATTCTCGTCCAATTCTTCTCCATCCTATCCTACCTGACTCTCGTCCAAAGCATCTCTGTCCTCTCCTGCATGACTCCCGTCCCAAGCCTCTCCAGTCCAGCCTGACTCTCGTCCCAAGCCTCTAATCTCATCTCCTTCCTGACTCTCGTCCCAAGACTTTTTATCCTGTACTGAATTGCTCTCTTCCCAAGCCTCTCTCTCCTGTCCAGCCTGACTCTCGTCCCAAGCCTCTCTCTCCTGTCATGCCTGACTCTCGTCCTAAGACTCTCTCTCCTGTCCAGCCTCAATCTCTTCTCAAGCCTCTCTCTCCTCTCTTACCTTACTCTCGTGCCAAGCCTCTCTCTCCTGTCCAGCCTGACTCTCGTCCCAAGCCTTTCTCTCCTCTCCTACATGACTTTCGTCCCAAACCTCTCTCTCCTGTCATGCCTGACTCTCGTCCTAATCCCCTCACTCCTTTTCGGCCTGACTCTCGTCCCAAGCCTTTCTCTCCTTTGTGGTCTGACTCTCGACCCAAGCCTCTCTCTCCTGTCCAGCCTGACTCTCGTCCCAAACTTCTCTCTCCTGTCCAATCTGACCGTCGTCCAAAGCCTCTCTCTCATATCCGGTTTATCTCTCGTTCCAAGCCTCTCTCTCCTGTCCAGCCTGACTCTCGTCCCAAGCATCTCTCTCCTATCATGCCTGACTCTCGTCAGTAGCCTCTCTTTCCTGTTCAGCCTGACTCTAGTTCCAAGCATCTCTCTCGTGTCCAACCTCACTGTCGTCCCAAGCCTCTCTATCCTCTCCTACCTGACTGTCGTCCCAGGCCTCTCTATCCTCTCCTACCTCACTGTCGTCCCAAGCGTCTCTCTCTTGGCCAGCCTGATTCTCGTCCCAATCATCTTTCTGCTTTCCAGCCTGACTCTTTTCCCAAGCCTCTCTCTCTCCTGTCTAGCCTTACTCTCGTCTCAAGCCTCCCTCTCCTGTCCTGCCTGACTCTCGCTACAAGGATCTCTTTACTGTCTAGCCTGACTCTCTTACCAAGCCTCTCTCTTGTCCATCCTGTCTCTAGTACCAAGTCTCTCTCTCCTCTCTCACCTAGCTATCGTCTCAAGCCTCTCTCTCCTGTCATGCCTGATTCTCTTCTATAGCTTCTCTCTCCTGTCCGGCATAACTCTCGTCCCAAGCCTCTCTCCCCTGTCCTGCCTGACTCTCATCCTAAGCCTCTCTCTCTTCTCCAACCTATCCTAACCCGTCCCAAGCCTCACTCTTCTGTCCCCTCTGACTATCGTCCGAAACCTCTCTTTCCTCACCTGCCTGACTCTCGTCCCAAACTTCTCTCTCCTGTCCAATCTGATCGTCGTCCAAAGCCTTTCTCGTGTCGGGCCTAACTCTCGTCCCAAGCCTCCCTCTCCTGTCCTACCTGATTCTCGTCCCATTCTTCTCCCTCCTATTCTACCTGACTCTCGTCCCAAGCCTCTCTCTCCTCTCCTGCATGACTCCCGTCCCGAGCCTCTCCTTTCCAGCCTGACTTTCGTCCCAAGCCTCTATCTCGTCTCCTACCTTATTCTAGTCCCAAGCCTCTTTCTCCTGTCCAGCATGACTCTCGTCCCAAGCCTTTCTCTTCTGTCCAGCCTGACTATCGTCCCAAGCCTCTCTCTCCTGTCATGCCTGACTCTCGTCCCAAGACTCTCTCTCCTGTCCAGCCTCACTCTCGTCCCAAGCCTCTGTCTCCTGTCATTCCTGACTCTCATCCCAAGCCTCTCTCTCCTGTCCAGCCTGACGCTCGTCCCAAGCCTCTCTCTCCTCTCGTACATGACTTTCGTCCCAACCTCTTTTTCCTGTCATGCCTGTCACTCCTTTTCGGTCTGACTCTCGTCCCAAGCCTCCCTCTCCTTTCTGGCCTGACTCTCGACCCAAGCCTGTCTTCCCTGGCCAACCTGACTCTCGCCCCAAACCTATCTCTCTTGTCCAATCTGACCGTCGTCCAAAGCCTCTCTCTCATATCCGGTTTAACTCTCGTCCCAAGCCTCTCTCTCCTGTCCTACCTTATTCGCGTCCGATTCCTCTCCCTCTTCTCCTACCTGAATCTCGTCCCAAGCCTCTCTCTCTTCTCCTACCTGACTCTCGTCCCAAGACATTCTCTCCTGTCCTGCCTGACTCTCTTCCCAAGACCCTCTCTCCTTTCCTACCTGACTCTCGTCCTAATCCTCTATCTCTTGTCCTGTCTGACTCTCGTCCCAAAACCGTCTCTCTTCTCCTACCTGACTCTCGTCCTAAGCCTCTCTCTCCTGTCCTGCATGACGCTCGTCCCAAAACCCTCTCTCCTCTCCTACCTAACTTTCGTTCCAAGCCTCTTTCTCCTGTCATGCCTGACTCTCGTCCTAAGCCCATCTCTCCTTTTCAGCCGGACTGTCTTCCCTAGTCTCTCTCTCTCCTGTCCTGCCTGACTCTCGTCCCAAGCCTCTCTCTCCATTCTTACCCGACTCTCGTCCCAAGCCTCTCTCTCTCCTGTCCTGAATGACAGCCTCTTTTTTCTGCCCAGCCTCATTCTCATCCCAAGCCTCTCTCTTCTGTACTGTCTGACTCTCGTCGCAGGCTTCTCTCTCCTGTTCAGCCTGACTCTCTTCCCAAGCCTCTCTATCCTGTCCTGCCTGACTCTCGTCCCAAGCCTCTCTCTCCTTGCCAGCCTGATTCTCGTCCCAATCCTCTCTCTCCTGTCCAGCCTGAGTCTTGCTCTAAGCCTCGCTCTCCTGTCCGGCATGACTCTCGTCCCAAGCCTCTCTCTCCTGCCCTGGCTGACTCTCGTCCCAACCCTCTCTTCCCCCTCCTGCTTGACTCTCGTCCCAAGCCTTTCTCTCCAGTCCAGCCTGACTCTCGTCCCAAGCCTCTCTCTTGTGTCCTACCTGACTCTCGTCCCAAGCCTCTCCCTCCTGTCTTGCCTGACTCTCTAACCAAGCCTCTCTCTTCTGGCCAGCCTGACTCTCGTCACAAACTTCTCTCTCCTGTCCAACCTGACTGTCGTCCCAAGCCTCTCTCTCCTGTCCGGCCTAACTCTCGTCCCAAGCCTCTCCTATCCTACCTGACTCTCGTCCCAAGCCTCCCTCTCCTGTACTACCTGACTCTCGTCCTAAGCCTCACTCTAATGTGCTGTCGGCCTCTCCTCGTCCCAAGCCATTCTCTCCTATCATGCTTGACTCTTGTCCCTAGCCGCTCTTTCCTGTTCAGCCTGACTCTCGTTACAAGCATGTCTCTCGTATCCAGCCTGACTATCGTCCCAAGCCTCTCCTCCCTGACTGTCGTCCTAAGCCTCTCTCTCCTGTCCAGCAAGACTCTAGTCCCAATCCTCTCTCTCCTGTCCATTCTGACTCTTGTCCAAAGCCTCTCTCTCCTGTCTAGCCTTACTCTCGTCTCAAGCCTCCCTCTCCTGTCCTGCCTGACTCTCGTTCCAAGCCTCGCTCTACTGTCTAGCCTGACTCTCTTCGCAAGCCTCTCTCTTGTCCATCATGTATCTAGTCCCAAGCTTAACTCTCCTCTCTTACCTGACTCTCGTCCCAAGCTTCTCTCTCCTGTCATGCCTGATTCTCCTCTAGAGCCTCTCTCTCCTGTCCGGCATAACTCTAGTCCCAATCCTCTCTCTCCTGTCCTGCCTGACTCTTCCCAAGACCCTCTCTCCTTTCCTACGTGACTCTCGTCCTAAGACTCTATCTCTTGTCCTGCCAGACTCTCGTCCCAAAACCTCTGTCTTCTCCTACCTGACTCTCGTCCCAATCCTGTGTCTCCTGTCATGCCTGACTCTCGTCCTAAGCCCCTCTCTCCTTTTCAGCCGGACTGTCTTCCCAAGTCTCTCTCTCCTGTCCTGCCTGACTCTCGTCCCAAGCCTCTCTCTCCTGTCTTACCCGACTCTCGTCCTAAGCCTCTCTCTCTCCTGTCCGGCATAACTCTTGTCCCAAGCCTCTCTCGCGTGTCTAGATTGAATCTCGTCCCAAACCTCTCTTTCCTCACCTGCCTGACTCTCGTCCCAAACTTCTCACTCCTGTCCAATCTGACCGTCGTCCAGAGCGTCTGCATCATATCCGGCCTAACTTTCGTCCCTAGCCTCTCTCTCTTGTCCTACCTGATTCTCGTCCTATTGCTCTCCGTCCTATCCTACCTATCTCTCGTACCAAGCCTCTCTCTCTTCTCCTATCTGTCTTTCGTCCCAAGTTTTTCTCTCCTGTCCTGCCTGACTCTCTTTCCAAGACCCTTTCTCGTTTCCTACCTGATTCGTGTTCTAAGCCTCTCTCTCCTTTTATGCCTGACTCTTGTACTAAGCAACTTCCCCCTTTTCTTCCCAATTCTCTCTCTCCTGTCCTGCCTGACTCTCGTCCCAAGTCTCTCTCTACTGTCTTACCCGACTCTCGTCCCAAGCCTGTCTCTCCTGCCCTGCCTGACTCTTGTCCCCAGCCTCTCTCTCCTGTCCAGCGTGACTCTCTTCCAAAGCCTCTCCCTCCTATCCTACCTACCTCTCGTCCCAAGCCTCTCTCTCTTCTCCTACCTGACTCTCTCCCAAATTTCTCTCTCCTGTCCTGCCTAACTCTCTTCCTAAGACACTTTCTCGTTTCCTACCTGACTCTCGTTCTAAGCCTCTCTCTCCTGTCTTGCCTGACTCTCGTCCCAAAATCTTCTCTTCTCCTACCTGACTCTCAACCCAAGCTTCTCTCTCCTTTCCTGCCTGACTCTAGTCCCAAAATCCTCTCTCCTTCCATAGCTGACTCTCGTCCCAAGCCTCTCTCTCCTTTCATGCCTGACTCTCGTCCTAAGCCCATAACTCCTTTTCGGCCGGACTTTCTTCCCAAGTCTCTCTCTCCTGTCCTGCCTGACTCTCGTCCTAAGCCTCTATCTCCTGTCTTACCTGACTCTCGTCCCAAGCCTCTCTCTCCTGTCCAGCCTCATTCTCTCCACAAGCCTTTCTCTCCTACCCTGCCTGATTCTCGTCCCAAGTCTCTCTCTCCTGTACCGTCTGACTCTCGTCCTAAGCCTCTCTCTCCTGTCCAGCCTGACTCTCTTCCAAAGCCTCTCTCTCCTGTCCTACCTGACTCTCGTCCCAAGCATCTATCTCCTGTCTGGCCTGACTCTCTACCCAACCCTCTCTCTCCTCTCCAGCCTGACTCTCGTTCCAAACTTCTTCCCAATCTGACTGTCATCCCAAGCTTTTCTCTCCTGTCCGGAATAACTCTCGTCCTAAGCCTCTATCTCCTGTCCTACCAGATCTTTGTAGAATGCCTCTCCCTCCTATCATACCTGACTCTCGTTCCAAGTCTCTCTCTCCTACCCAGCCTGACTCTCGTCCCAAAACTCTCTCTCCTGTCCAACCTGACTCTCGTCCCATGCTTCAATCTCCTGTCCGCCCTAACACTCATCCCAAGCCTCTCTCTCTTATCCTACCTGACTCTCGTCACAAGCCTCTCTCTCTTGTACAGCCTGATTCTCGTGCCAAGGCTCCCTCTCTAGTCCTGCCTGACTCTCGTCCCAAGCCTTTCTCGCATGTTTATCCTGCTTCTTGTCCCCAGCCTGTCCCTCCTGTCCAGCCTAATTCTCCCTGACTCTCGTCCTAACCTTCTCTCTCCGGTCCTACATGACTCTCGTCCCAAGTCTCACTCTCCTGTTCATCCTTATTCTCGTCCGAGTCCTCCCTCTCCAGTCCTGCCTGTCTCTCGTCCCAAGCCTCTCTCTCCTCTTCTGCATGACTCTCATTCCACGCCTCTCTGTCCTGCCCAGCCTGACTCTCGTCCAAAGCCTCTATTTCCTCTCTTACCTGACTCTCGTCCCAAACCTCTATCTCCTCTCCTACCTGACTCTCGTTCCAAGTCTCTCTCTTCTACCCAGCCTGACTCTCGTCCGAAACCTCTCTCTCCTGTCCAGCCTGACTCTCGTGCCAAGGCTCCCTCTCTAGTCCTGCCTGACTCTCGTCCCAAGCCTCTCTCGACTGTTTAGCCTGCTTCTCGTCCGCAGCCTCTCTATCTTGTTCAGCCTTATTCTCCCTGACCTCATCGCAAGCGTCTCTCTCCTGTCATACCTGATTTTTCTCACATGCCTCTCTCTCCTATCCAGCCTGATTCTCGTCCAAAGTCTCTCTCTCCTCTCTTAACTGACTTTCGTCCAACGCCTCTCTCTCCTGTCATGCCGGATTCTTCTCCCAAGCCTCTCTCTCCTGTTCAGCCTGTCTCTCGTTCCAAGCCTCTCTCTCCTGTCCAACTTCCCTCTCGTCCCAAGCCTCTCTTTCCTGTCATGCCTGACTCTCGTCCTAAGCCTCTATCTCCTGTCCTACCTGACTCTCGTCCTAAAACTTTTATTCCTGTCCTGCCTGACCCTAGTCCTAATCCCGTCTCTCCTGTCGTGCCAGACTCTCGTCCCAACACACTCTCTCCTGTCCTGCCCCACTTTCGTCCCAAGACTCTCTATGCTATCCTGCCTGACTCTAGTCCAAAGCCTCTCTCTCCTGTCCGCCATAACTCTCGTCCCAAGCCTCTCTCTTCTCTCCTTCCTGACTCTCATCCCAAGCCTCTCTCTCCTGTCCAACCTGATTCTCGTCCCAAGTGTCTCGCTCCTGTCCTGGCTGACTGTCATCCCAACCCTCTCTTTCCACGCCTGCCTGAATCTCGTCCCAAGCCACTCTCTACTGTCCTGCCTGACTCTCATCCCAAGCCTCTCTCTGCTACCCAGCCTGACTCTCGCCCCAAGACTCTCTCTCCTCTCCTACCTCACTTTCGTCTCAAGCCTCTCTCTCCTGTCCAGCCTGACTCTCGTCCCAAGCCTCTTTCTCCTGTTTAGCGTTACTCTCGCCTCAAGCCTCCCTCTTCTGTCCTGCCTGACTCTCGTTCTAAGCCTCTCTCTAATGTCCAGCCTGACTCTCGTTCCAAGCCTCTCTCTCCTGTCTAGCCTGACTCTCTTCCCAAGACACTCACTCTCGTCCATTCTGACTCTCGTCCCAAGCCTCTCTCTCCCCTTTTACCTGGCTGTCGTCCCAAGCCTCACTCTCCTGTAATACCTGATTCTACTCCAAAGCCTCTCTCTCCTGTCCGGCATAACTCTCGTCCCAAGCCTCTCTCTCGTGTCTAGTTTGAATCTCGTCCCAAACCTCTCTTTCCTCACCTGCCTGACTCTCGTCCCAAAATTCTCACTCCTGTCCAATCTGACCTTCGTCCAGAGCGTCTGCATCATATCCGGCCTAACTCTCGTCCCTAGCCTCTCTCTCCTGTCCTACCTGATTCTCGTCCTATTCCTCTCCCTCCTATCCTACCTACCTCTCGTCCCAAGCATCTCTCTCTTCTGTTTTCTGTCTTTCGTCCCAAGTTTTTTTTCTCATGTCCTGCCTGACTCTCTTTCCAAGACCCTTTCTCCTTTCCTACCTGATTCTCGTTCTAAGCCTCTCTCTCCTTTCATGCCTGACTCTTGTCTTAAGCCCCTCCCTCCTTTTCGGCCGGACTCTCTTCCCAATTCTCTCTCTCCTTTCCTGCCTGACTCTCGTCCTAAGCCTCTCTGTCCTGTCTTACCTGACTCTCGTCCCAAGCCTGTCTCTCCTGTCCTGCCTGACTCGTCCCCAGCCTCGCTCTCCTGTCCAGCCTCATTCACACCCAAATCCCTTCTCTCCTGCCCTGCCTGATTATCGTACCAAGCCTCTCTCTCCTGTACTGTCTGACTCTCATCGCAAGACTCTCTCTCCTGTCCAGCGTGACTCTCTTCCAAAGCCTCTCCTTCCTATCCTACCTACCTCTCGTCCCAAGCCTCTCTCTCTTCTCCTACGTGACTCTCCCCACAAATTATTCTCTCCTGTCCAGCCTGACTCTCTTCCCAAGACACTTTCTCGTTTCCTACCTGACTCTCGTTCTAAGCCTCTCTCTCCTGTCTTGCCTGACTCTTGTTCCAAAACCCTCTCTTCTCCTACCTGACTCTCGACCCAAGCCTCTCTCTCCTGTCCTGCCTGACTCTAGTCCCAAAACCATCTCTCCTTTCATACCTGACTCTAGTCCCAAGCCTCTCTCTCCTTTCATTCCTGACTCTTGTCCTAAGCCCATAACTCCTTTTCTGCCGGACTCTCTTCCCAAGTCTCTCTCTCCTGTCCTGCCTAACTCTCGTCCTAAGCCTCTCTCTCCTGTCTTACCTCTCTCTCCTGTCTTACCTGACTCTCGTCCCAAGCCTCTCTCCTGTCCAGCCTCATTCTCTCCCCAAGCCTTTCTCTCCTGCCCTGCCTGATTCTCGTCCCAAGCCTCTCTCTCCTGTACCGTCTGACTCTCGTCCTAAGCCTCTCTCTCCTGTCCAGCTTGACTCTCTTCCAAAGCCTCTCTCTCCTGTCCTACCTGACTATCGTCCTAAGCCTCTCTCTCCTGTCTGGCCTGACTCTCTACCCAAGTCTCTCTCTTCTCTCAAGCCTGACTCTCGTTCCAAACTTCTCTCTTCTTCCCAATCTGACTGTCGTCCCAAGCTTTTCTCTCCTGTCCGGCATAACTCTCGTCCCAAGCCTCTATCTCCTGTCCTACCAGATCTTCATAGAATGCCTCTCCCTCCTATCATACCTGACTCTCGTTCAGAGTCTCTCTCGCCTACCCAGCCTGACTCTCGTCCCAAAACTCTCTCTCCTGTCCAACCTGAATCTCGTCCCATGACTCAATCTCCTGTCCGGCCTAACTCTCGTCCCAAGCCTCTCTCTCTTGTTCAGCCTGACTCTCGTCCCAAGTCTCTCTCTCTTGTCCAGCCTGACTCTCGTGCCAAGGCTCCCTCTCTAGTCCTGCCTAACTCTCGTCCCAAGCCTTTCTCGCCTGTTTAGCCTGCTTCTCGTCCCCAGCCTCTCCCTCCTCTCCAGCCTAATTCTCCCTTATTCTCGTCCCAAGCATCTCTCTCCTGTCCTACCTGACTCTCGTCCCAAGCCTCACTCTCCTGTTCACCCTTATACTCGTCCGAATCCTCCCTCTCCTGTCCTGCCTGTCTCTCGTCCCAAACCTCTCTTTCCTCTTCTGCATGACTCTCGTACCTCGCCTCTCTGTCCTGCCCAGCCTGACTCTCGTCCAAAGCCTTTATTTCCTCTCCTACCTGACTCTCGCCCCAAACCTCTATCTCCTCTCCTACCTGACTCTCGTTCCAAGTCTCTCTCTTCTACCCAGTCTGACTCTTCCGTTCGAAACCTCTCTCTCCTGTCCAGCCTGACTCTCGTGTCAAGGCTCCCTCTCTAGTCCTGCCTGACTCTCGTCCCAAGCCTCTCTCGCCTGTTTAGCCTGTTTCTCGTTCCCAGCCTCTCTCTCTTGTTTAGCCTCATTCTCCCTGACCCTCGTCCCAAGGAGCTCTCTCCTGTCATAGCTGATTTTTCTTACATGCCCCTCTCTCGTATCCAGTCTGATTCTCGTCCAAAGTCTCTCTCCTCTCTTACCTGACTCTCGTCCAAATCCTCTCTCTCCTGTTCAGCTTGACTCTCGTTCCAAGCCTCTCTCTCCTGTCCAACTTCCCTCTCGTCCCAAGCCTCTCTTTCCTGTCATTCATGACTCTCGTCCTAGGTCTCTATTTCCTGTCCTACATGACTCTCGTCCTAAAACTCTTATTTTTGTCCTGCCTGACCCTAGTCCTAATCCCGTCTCTCCTATCGTGCCTGACTCTCGTCCCAACACATTCTCTCCTGTCCTGCCCCACTTCCGTCCCAAGACTCTCTATCCTATCCTGCCTGACTCTAGTCCAAAGAATCTCTCTCCTGTCCGCCATAACTCTCCTCCCAAGACTCTCTCTTCTCTCCTTCCTGACTCTCATCCCAAGCCTCTCTCTCCTGTCCAACCTGATTCTCGTCCCTGTCCTGGCTGACTCTCATCCCAACACTCTCTTTCCACGCCTACCTGACTCTCGTCCCAAGTCTCTCTCTCCTGTCCAGCCTGACTCTCGTCCCAAGCCTCTTTCTCCTGTCTAGCGTTATTCTCTCCGCAAGCCTCCTTCTTCTGTCCTGCTTGACTCTCGTTCTGAGACTGTCTCTCATATCCAGCCTGACTCTCGTTCCAAGCCTCTCTCTCCTGTCTAGCCTGACTCTCTTCCCAAGCCTCTCTATCTTGTCCATTCTGACTTTCGTCCCAAGCCTCTCTCTACCTTTTACCTGGCTGTCGTCCCAAGCCTCACTCTCCTGTAATACCTGATTCTCCTCCAAAGCCTCTCTCTCCTGGCCGGCATAACTCTCGTCACAAGCCTCTCTCTCGTGTCTAGATTGAATCTCGTCACAAACCTCTCTTTCCTCACCTGCCTGACCCTCGTCCCAAACGTCTCACTCCTGTCCAATCTGACCGTCGTTTAGAGCGTCTGCATCATATCCGGCCTAACTCTCGTCCCTAGCCTCTCTCTCCTGTCTTACCTGATTCTCGTCCTATTCCACTCCCTCCTATCCTACCTACCTCTCGTCTCAAGCCTCTCTCTCTTCTCCTATCTGTCTTTCGTCCCAAGTTTTTCTCTCATGTCCTGCCTGACTCTCTTTCGAAGACCCTTTCTCGTTTCCTACCTGACTCTCGTTATAAGCCTCTCTCTCTTTTTATGCCTGACTCTTGTCCTAAGCCCCTCCCTCATTTTCGACCGGACTCTCTTCCCAATTCTCTCTCTCCTGTCCTGCCTGACTCTCGTCCTAAGGCTCTCTCTCCTGTCATACCCGACTCTTACCCGAGTCCTGCTTGACTCTTCCAAAGCCTCTCCTTCCTATCCTACCTACCTCTCGTCCCAAGCCTCTCTCTCTTCTCCTACGTGATTCTCCTCCCAAATTATACTCTCCTGTCCTGCCTGACTCTCTTCCCAAGACACTTTCTCGTTTCCTACCTGACTCTCGTTCTAAGCCTCTCTCTCCTGTCTTGCCTGACTCTCGTCCCAAAACCCTCTCTTCTCCTACCTGACTCTCGACCCAAGCCTCTCTCTCCTGTCCTGCCTGACTCTAGTCCCAAAACCATCTCTCCTTTCATACCTGACTCTCGTCCCAAGCCTCTCTCTCCTTTCATTCCTGACTCTTGTCCTAAGCCCATAACTCCTTTTCTGCCGTACTCTCTTCCCAAGTCTCTCTCTCCTGTCCTGCCTAACTCTCGTCCTAAGCCTCTCTCTCCTGTCTTACCTGATTCTCGTCCCAAGCCTCTCTCCTGTCCAGCCTCATTCTCTCCCCAAGCCTTTCTCTCCTGCCCTGCCTGATTCTCGTCCCAAGCCTCTCTCTCCTGTACCGTCTGACTCTCGTCCTAAGCATCTCTCTCCTGTCCAGTTTGACTCTCTTCCAAAGCCTCTCTCTCCTGTCCTACCTGACTATCGTCCTAAGCCTCTCTCTCCTGTCTGGCCTTACTCTCTACCCAAGTCTCTCTCTTCTCTCCAGCCTGACTCTCGTTCCAAACTTCTCTCTTCTTCCCAATCTGACTGTCGTCCCAAGCTTTTCTCTCCTGTCCGGCATAACTCTCGTCCCAAGCCTCTATCTCCTGTCCTACCAGATCTTCGTAGAATGCCTCTCCCTCCTATCATACCTGACTCTCGTTCAGAGTCTATCTCTCCTACCCAGCCTGACTCTCGTCCCAAAACTCCTTCTCCTGTCCAACCTGAATCTCGTCCCATGAATCAATCTCCTGTCCGGCCTAACTCTCGTCCCAAGCCTCTCTCTCTTGTTCAGCCTGACTCTCGTCCCAAGCCTCTCTCTCTTGTCCAGCCTGACTCTCGTGCCAAGGCTCCCTCTCTAGTCCTGCCTGACTCTCGTCCCAAGCCTTTCTCGCCTGTTTAGCCTGCTTCTCGTCCCCAGCCTCTCCCTCCTCTCCAGCTTAATTCTCCCTGACTCTCGTCCCAAGCCTCTCTCTCCTGTCCTACCTGACTCTCGTCCCAAGCCTCACTATCCTGTTCACCCTTATTCTCGTCCGAATCCTCCCTCTCCTGTCCTGCCTGTCTCTCGTCCCAAACCTCTCTTTCCTCTTCTGCATGACTCTCGTACCACGCCTCTCTGTCCTGCCTAGCCTGACTCTCGTCCAAAGCCTCTATTTCCTCTCCTACCTGACTCTCGCCCCAAACCTGTATCTCCTCTCCTACCTGACTCTCGTTCCAAGTCTCTCGCTTCTACCCAGCCTGACTCTTCCGTTCGAAACCTCTCTCTCCTGTCCTGCCTGACTCTCGTCCTAAGCCTCTCTCTCCTGTCTTACCCGACTCTCGTCGCAAGCCTATCTCTCCTGTCCTGCGTGACTCTTCCAAAGCCTCTCCTTCCTATCCTACCTACCTCTCGTCCCAAGCCTCTCTCTCTTCTCCTACGTGATTCTCCTCCCAAATTATACTCTCCTGTCCTGCCTGACTCTCTTCCCAAGACACTTTCTCGTTTCCTACCTGACTCTCGTTCTAAGCCTCTCTCTCCTGTCTTGCCTGACTCTCGTCCCAAAACCCTCTCTTCTCCTACCTGACTCTCGACCCAAGCCTCTCTCTCCTGTCCTGCCTGACTCTAGTCCCAAAACCATCTCTCCTTTCATACCTGACTCTCGTCCCAAGCCTCTCTCTCCTTTCATTCCTGACTCTTGTCCTAAGCCCATAACTCCTTTTCTGCCGTACTCTCTTCCCAAGTCTCTCTCTCCTGTCCTGCCTAACTCTCGTCCTAAGCCTCTCTCTCCTGTCTTACCTGACTCTCGTCCCAAGCCTCTCTCCTGTCCAGCCTCATTCTCTCCCCAAGCCTTTCTCTCCTGCCCTGCCTGATTCTCGTCCAAAGCCTCTCTCTCCTGTACAGTCTGACTCTCGTCCTAAGCCTCTCTCTCCTGTCCAGTTTGACTCTCTTCCGAAGCCTCTCTCTCCTGTCCTACCTGACTATCGTCCTAAGCCTCTCTCTCCTGTCTGGCCTGACTCTCTACCCAAGTCTCTCTCTTCTCTCCAGCCTGACTCTCGTTCCAAACTTCTCTCTTCTTCCCAATCTGACTGTCGTCCCAAGCTTTTCTCTCCTGTCCGGCATAACTCTCGTCCCAAGTCTCTATCTCCTGTCCTACCAGATCTTCGTAGAATGCCTCTCCCTCCTATCATACCTGACTCTCGTTCAGAGTCTCTCTCTCCTACCCAGCCTGACTCTCGTCCCAAAACTCCTTCTCCTGTCCAACCTGAATCTCGTCCCATGAATCAATCTCCTGTCCGGCCTAACTCTCGTCCCAAGCCTCTCTCTCTTGTTCAGCCTGACTCTCGTCCCAAGCCTCTCTCTCTTGTCCAGCCTGACTCTCGTGCCAAGGCTCCCTCTCTAGTCCTGCCTGACTCTCGTCCCAAGCCTTTCTCGCCTGTTTAGCCTGCTTCTCGTCCCCAGCCTCTCCCTCCTCTCCAGCTTAATTCTCCCTGACTCTCGTCCCAAGCCTCTCTCTCCTGTCCTACCTGACTCTCGTCCCAAGCCTCACTATCCTGTTCACCCTTATTCTCGTCCGAATCCTCCCTCTCCTGTCCTGCCTGTCTCTCGTCCCAAACCTCTCTTTCCTCTTCTGCATGACTCTCGTACCACGCCTCTCTGTCCTGCCTAGCCTGACTCTCGTCCAAAGCCTCTATTTCCTCTCCTACCTGACTCTCGCCCCAAACCTGTATCTCCTCTCCTACCTGACTCTCGTTCCAAGTCTCTCGCTTCTACCCAGCCTGACTCTTCCGTTCGAAACCTCTCTCTCCTGGACAGCCTGACTCTCGTGTCAAGGCTCCCTCTCTAGTCCAGCCTGACTCTCGTCCCAAGCCTCTCTCGCCTGTTTAGCCTGCTTCTCGTCCCCAGCCTCTCTCTCTTGTTTAGCCTCATTCTCCCTGACCCTCGTCCCAAGGAGCTCTCTCCTGTCATACCTGATTTTTCTCACATGCCCCTCTCTACTATCCAGCCTGATTCTCGTCCAAAGTCTCTCTCCTCTCTTACCTGACTCTAGTCCAAAGCCTCTCTCTCCTGTTCAGCCTGACTCTCGTTCCAAGCCTCTCTCTCCTGTCCAACTTCCCTCTCGTCCCAAGCCTCTCTTTCCTGTCATTCCTGACTCTCGTCCTAAGCCCTATCTCCTGTCCTACATGACTCTCGTCCTAAAACTCTTATTCTTGTCCTGCCTGACCCTAGTCCTAATCCCGTCACTCCTGTCGTGCCTGACTCTCGTCCCAACACATTCTCTCCTGTCCTGCCCCACTTTCGTCCCAAGACTCTCTATCTTATCCTGCCTGACTCTAGTCCAAAGCCTCTCTCTCCTGTCCGCCATAACTCTCGTCCCAAGACTCTCTCTTCTCTCCTTCCTGACTCTCATCCCAAGCCTCTCTCTCCTGTCCAACCTGATTCTCGTCCCAGGTATCTCGCTCCTGTCCTGGCTGACTCTCATCCCAACCCTCTCTTTCCACGCCTACCTAACTATCGTCCCAAGCCTCTCTCTACTGTCCTGCCTGACTCTCATCCCAAGCCTCTCTCTGCTATCCAGCCAGACTCTCGCCCCAAGACTCTCTCTCCTCTCCTACCTCACTTTCGGCAAAAGCCTCTCTCTCCTGTCTAGCCTGACTCTCGTCCCAAGCCTCTCTCTCCTCTCCAGCCTGACTCTCGTCCCAAGCCTCTTTCTCCTGTCTAGCGTTATTCTCTCATCAAGCCTCCTTCTTCTGTCCTGCCTGACTCTCGTTCTAAGCCTGTCTCTCATGTCCAGCCTGAATCTCGTTCCAAGCCTCTCTCTCCTGTCTAGCCTGACTCTCTTCCCAAGCCTCTCTCTCTTGCCCATTCTGACTTTCGTCCCAAGCCTCTCTCTCCCTTTTACCTGGCTGTCGTCCCAGGCCTCACTCCTCTGTAATAACTGATTCTCCTCCAAAGGATCTCTCTCCTGGCCGGCATAACTCTCGTCACAAGCCTCTCTCTCGTGTCTAGCTTGAATCTCGTCACAAACCTCTCTTTCCTCACCTGCCTGACTCTCGTCCCAAACTTCTCACTCCTGCCCATCTGACCGTCGTTTAGAGCGTCTGCATCATATCCGGCCTAACTCTCGTCCCTAGCCTCTATCTCCTGTCCTACCTGATTCTCGTCCTATTCCTCTCCCTTCAATCCTACCTACCTCTCGTCCCGAGCCTCTCTCTCTTCTCCTATCTGTCTTTCGTCCCAAGTTTTTCTCTCCTGTCCTGCCTGACTCTCTTTCGAAGACCCTTTCTCGTTTCCTACCTGACTCTCGTTATAAGCCTCTCTCCCTTTTTATGCCTGACTCTTGTCCTAAGCCCCTCCGTCCTTTTCGGCCGGACTCTCTTCCCAATTCTCTCTCTCCTGTCCTGCCTGACTCTCGTCCTAAGCCACTCTCTCCTGTCTTACCCGACTCTCGTCACAAGCCTGTCTCTCCTGTCCTGCCTGACTCTTGTCCCCAGCCTCGCTCTCCTGTCCAGCCTCATTCTCACCCAAAGCCCTTCTCTCCTGCCCTGCCTGATTATCGTCCCAAGCCTCTCTCTCCTGTACTGTCTGACTCTCGTCGCAAGCCTATCTCTCCTGTCCAGCGTGACTCTCTTCCAAAGTCTCTCCATCCTATCCTACCTACCTCTCGTCTCAAGCCTCTCTCTCTTCTCCTACGTGACTCTCCTCCCAAATTTTACTCTCCTGTCCTGCCTGACTCTCTTCCCAAGACACTTTCTCGTTTTCTACATGACTCTCGTTCTAAGCCTCTCTCTCCTGTCTTGCCTGACTCTCGTCCCAAAACCCTTTCTTCTCCTACCTGACTCTCGACCCAAGCCTCTCTCTCCTGTCCTGCCTGACTCTATTCCCAAAACCATCTCTCCTTTCATACCTGACTCTAGTCCCAAGCCTCTCTCTCCTTTCATTCCTCACTCTTGTCCCAAGCCCATAACTCCTTTTCTGCCGTACTCTCTTCGTAAGTCTCTCTCTCCTGTCCTGCCTAACTCTCGTCCTAAGCCTCTCTCTCCTGTCTTACCTGACTCTCGTCCCAAGCCTCTCTCCTGTCAAGCCTCATTCTCTCCCCAAGCATTTCTCTCCTGCCCTGCCTGATTCTCGTCCCAAGCCTCTATCTCCTGTACCGTCTGACTCTCGTCCTAAGCCTCTCTCTCCTGTTCAGCTTGACTCTCTTCCAAAGCCTCTCTCTCCTGTCCTACTTGACTATCGTCATAAGCCTCTCTCTCCTGTCTGGCCTTACTCTCTACCCAAGTCTCTCTCTTCTCTCCAACCTGACTCTCGTTCCAAACTTCTCTCTTCTTCCCAATCTGACTGTCGTCCTAAGCTTTTCTCTCCTGTCCGGCATAACTCTCGTCCCAAGCCTCTATCTCCTGTCCTACCAGATCTTCGTAGAATGCCTCTCCCTCCTGTCATACCTGACTCTCGTTCAGAGTCTCTCTCTCCTACCCAGCCTGACTCTCGTCCCAAAACTCCTTCTCCTGTCCAACCTGAATCTCGTCCCATGACGCAATCTCCTGTCCGGCCTAACTCTCGTCACAAGCCTCTCTCTCTTGTTCAGCCTGAATCTCGTCCCAAGCCTCTCTCTCTTATCCAGCCTACTCTCGTGCCAAGGCTCCCTCTCTAGTCCTGCCTAACTCTCGTCCCAAGCCTTTCTCGCCTGTTTAGCCTGCTTCTCGTCCCCAGCCTCTCCCTCCTCTCCAGCCTAATTCTCCCTGACTCTCGTCCCAAGCCTCTCTCTCCTGTCCTACCTGACTCTCGTCCCAAGCCTCACTCTCCTGTTCACCCTTATTCTCGTCCGAATCCTCCCTCTCCTGTCCTGCCTGTCTTTCGTCCCAAACCTCTCTTTCCTCTTCTGCATGACTCTCGTACCACACCCCTCTGTCCTGCCCAGCCTGACTCTCGTCCAAATCCTCTATTTCCTCTCCTACATGACTCTCGCCCCAAACCTCTATCTCCTCTCCTACCTGACTCTCGTTCCAAGTCTCTCTCTTCTACCCAGCCTGACTCTTCCGTTCGAAACCTCTCTCTCCTGTCCA
The DNA here is from genome assembly GCF_036320965.1 of Panulirus ornatus. Taxonomy (NCBI): domain Eukaryota; kingdom Metazoa; phylum Arthropoda; class Malacostraca; order Decapoda; family Palinuridae; genus Panulirus; species Panulirus ornatus. Next base: position 50,741,165 of record NC_092228.1, read on the forward strand.
GCCTGACTCTCGTGTCAAGGCTCCCTCTCTAGTCCTGCCTGACTCTCGTCCCAAGCCTCTCTCGCCTGTTTAGCCTGCTTCTCGTCCCCAGCCTCTCTCTCTTGTTTAGCCTCATTCTCCCTGACCCTCGTCCCAAGGAGCTCTCTCCTGTCATACCTGATTTTTCTCACATGCCCCTCTCTCCTATCCAGCCTGATTCTCGTTCAAAGTCTCTCTCCTCTCTTATCTGACGCTCGTCCAAAGCCTCTCTCTCCTGTCATGCCGGATTCTTCTCCCAAGCCTCTCTCTCCTGTTCAGCCTGACTCTCGTTCCAAGCCTCTCTCTCCTGTCCAACTTCCCTTTCGTCCCAAGCCTCTCTCTTCTCTCCTTCCTGACTCTCATCCCAAGCCTCTCTCTCCTGTCCAACCTGATTCTCCTCCAAAGTCTCTCGCTCCTGTCATGGCTGACTCTCATCCCAACCCTCTCTTTCCACGCCTACCTGACTCTCGTCCCAAGCCTCTCTCTACTGTCCTGCCTGACTCTCATCCCAAGCTTCTCTCTGCTATTCAGCCTGACTATAGCCCCAAGACTCTCTCTCCTCTCCTACCTCACTTTCGTCAAAAGTCTCTCTCTCTTGTCCAGCCTGACTCTCGTCCCAAGCCTCTCTCTAGTGTCCAGCCTGACTCTCGTCCGAAGCCTCTTTCTCCTGTCTAGCGTTGCTCTCGACCCAAGCCTCCCTCTTCTGTCCTGCCTGACTCTCGTTCTAAGCCTCTCTCTCCTGTCCAGCCTGACTCTCGTTCCAAGCCTCTCTCGCCTGTCTAGCCTGACTCCCTTCCCAAGCCTCTCTCTCTTGTCCATTCTGACTCTCGTCCCAAGCCTCTCTATCTCCTTTTACCTGGCTGTCGTCCCAAGCCTCACTCTCCTGTAATACCTGATTATCCTCCAAAGCCTCTCTCTCCTGGCCGGCATAACTATCGTCCCAAGACTCTCTCTCGTGTCTAGCTTGAATCTCGTCCCAAACCTCTCTTTCCTCACCTGCCTGACTCTCGTCCCAAACTTCTCACTCCCGTCCAATCTGACCGTCGTCCAAAGCGTCTGCATCATATCCGGCCTAACTCTCGTCCCTAGCTTCTCTCTCTTGTCCTACCTGATTCTCGTCCTATTCCTCTCCCTCCTATCCTACCTACCTCTCGTCCCAAGCCTCTCTCTCTTCTCCTATCTGTCTTTCGTCCCAAGTTTTTCCCTCCTGTCCTGCCTGACTCTCTTTCCAAGACCCTTTCTCGTTTCCTACCTGACTCTCGTTCTAAGCCTCTCTCTCCTTTTATGCCTGACTCTTGTCCTAAGCCCCTTGCTCCTTTTCGGCCGGACTCTCTTCCAAATTCTCTCTCTCCTGCCCTGCCTGACTCTCGTCCTAAGCCTCTCTCTCCTGTCTTACCCGACTCTCGTCCCAAGCCTGTCTCTCCTGTCCTGCCTGACTCTTGTCCCCAGCCTCTCTCTCCTGCCCGGCCTCATTCTCACCCAAATCCCTTCTCTCCTGCCCTGCCTGATTATCGTCCCAAGCCTCTCTCTCCTGTCCAGCCTCATTCTCTCACCAAGCCTTTCTATCCTGCCCTCCCTGATTCTCGTCCCAAGCCTCTCTCTCCTGTACCGTCTGACTCTCGTCCTAAGCCTCTCTCTCCTGTCCAGCTTGACTCTCTTCCAAAGCCTCTCTCTCCTGTCCTACCTGACTCTCGTTCCAAGTCTCTCTCTCCTGTCTGGCCTGACTCCCTTCCCAAGCCTCTCTCTCTTGTCCATTCTGACTCTCGTCCCAAGCCTCTCTATCCCCTTTTACCTGGCTGTCGTCCCAAGCCTCACTCTCCTGTAATACCTGATTCTCCTCCAAAGCATCTCTCTCCTGTCCGGCATAACTCTCGTCCCAAGCCTCTATCTCCTGTCCTACCAGATCTTCGTACAATGCCTCTCCCTCCTATTATACCTGACTCTCGTTCCAAGTCTCTCTCTCCTACCCAGCCTGACTCTCGTCCCAAACCTTTCTCTCCTGTCCAACCTGACTCTCGTCCCATGCCTCAATCTCCTGTCCGGCCTAACTCTCGTCCCAAGCCTCTCTCTCTTGTCCTACCTAACTCTCGTCGTAAGCCTCTCTCTTTTGTCCAGCCTGACTCTCGTGCAAAGGCTCCCTCTCTAGTCCTGCCTGACTCTCGTCCCAAGCTTTTCTTGCCTGTTTAGCCTGCTTCTCGTCCCCAGCCTCTCCCTCATGTCCAGCCTAATTCTTCCTGACTCTCGTCCCAAGCCTCTCTCTCCTGTCCTACCTGACTCTCGTCCCAAGCCTCACTCTCCTGTTCACCCTTATTCTCATCCGAATCCTCCTCTCCTGTCCTGCTGTCTCTCGTCCCAAGCCCTCTCTCTGTCATGTTCAGACTTATTGTAGTCCCAATCCTCCCTCACCTGTCCTGCCTGACTGTCGTTCCAAATATCTCTTTCCTCTTCTGCATGACTCTCGTTCCAAGGCTCTCTCTCCTGTCCAGCCTGACTCTCGTCACAAGCCTTTATCTCCTCTCCTATCTGACTCTCGTCCCAGGCCTCTCTCTCTCCTCTCCAGGCTAACTCTCTTCCCAAGCCTCTCTATCCTGTCCGACCTGAATCTCGTCCCAAACCTCAGTCTCCTGGCCAGTTTGATTCTCGTCCAAATCCTTTCTCTCCTTTACAGCCTGACTCTAGTCCCAAGCCTCTCTCTCTTGTCTAGCTTTACTCTGGTATGAAGCCTTCCTCTCCTGTCCTGCCTGACTCTCGTTCCAAGCCTCTATCTCCCGTCTAGCCTGACTCTCTTCCCAAGCCTCTCTCTCCTGTCCATCCTGACTCTCGTCCCAAGCCTCTCTCTTCTCCCTTACCTGACTCTCGTCCCGAGCCTCTCTCTCCTTGACAGGAGCGTCTGTCTCCTGTCCGGCATAGATGTCGTCCCAAGCCTCTCTCTCCTGTCCTGTCTGACTCTCATCCCAAGGGTCTCTCTCCTGTACAGCCTGACTCTCGTGCAAAGCCTTTCTGTCCTGTCCCTGCTGACTCTCGTCCCAACCCTCTCTTTCCTCTCATGCCTCACGCTCGTCCCAAGCCTCTCTCTCCTGTCCAGCCTGACACTGGTCCCAAGCCTCTCTCTTGTGTCCTACCTGACTCGTCCCAAACCTCTCTCTCCTGTCCAGCCTGACTCTCGTCGCAAGCCTCTTTCTCCTCTCCTACCTGACTCTCGTTCCAACCCTCTCCCTCCTGTCATGCCTGACTCTCGTCATAAACCCCTCCCTCCTTTTCGGCCTGACTTTCGTCCCAAGCGACTCTGCCCTTTCTGGCCTGACTCTCGACCCAAGCCTCTCTCTCCTGTCCAGCCTGACTCTCGTCCCAAACTTCCCTCTCCTATCCAATCAGACCGTCGTCCAAAGCCTCCATCTCATATAGGGCCTAACTCTCGTCCCAAGGCTCTCTCTCGTGTCCTACCAGATTCTCGTCCCATTCCTCTCCCTCCTATCCTACCCGACTCTCGTCCCAAGCCTCTCTCTCTTCTCCTACCTGACACTCGTCCCAAGCCTCTCTCTCCTGTCCTGCCTGACCCTTTCCGCTCGTGTCTGACTCTCGTCCCAACATTCCCTCTCCTCTCCTACCTCACTTTCGACCCAAGACTCTCTATCCTGTCTAGCCTGACTCTCGTCCAAAGCATCTCTCTCCTTTCCGGCATAACTCTCGTCCCAAGTCTCTCTCTCCTGTCCTGCCTGACTCTCATCCCAAGCCTCTCTCTCCTGTCCAGCATGATTCTCATCCCAAGCCTATCTCTCCTGTCCTGGATGACTCTCGTCCTAACCCTCTCTTTCCTCTCCTACCTGACTCTCGTCCCAAGCCTTTCTCGCCTGTCTTGCCTAACACTCAACCCAAGCCTCTTTCTCCTGTCCAGCCAGACTCTCGTCCCAAACTTCTCTCTCCTGTCCAATTCGACTGTCGTACCAAACCTCTCTCTCCTGTCCGGCCTAACTCACGTCCCAAGCCTCTATCTCCTGTCCTACCTGATTTTCGTCCCATGCCTGTCGCTCCTATCCTACCGGACTATCGTCGCAAGTCTCTCTCTACTGTCCTTCCTGACTCTCGTCCCAAGCCTCTCTCTCATGTCCAGCATGACTCTCGTCCCAAACTTTTCTCTCCTGTCCAGCCTGACTGTCGTCCCAAGCCTCTCTCTCCTGTGCTACTCTCGTCCCAGCCTCTCTCTCTGCCATCTCTCTCACCCAGCCTCTCTCTCCCTCGCTGACTCTCGCAGCGTCTCTCTCCTGTCCCTGACTCTCGTCCCAAGCCTCTCCTCCCTTTCAGCTTTTCGACCTACTCTCCCAGCTCTCTTCTACCTGCTCAGTTACCAGCCTCTCTCCTCTTCTGTTCAGACCTTATTGTTCCCAATCCTCCCTCCCTGTCCTGCCTGACTGTCGTCCAAAATCCTTTCTCTCTGCAGCTCTCGTTTCCAGGCTCTCCTCCTGTCCTGCATACTCTCTCACAAGCCTTATCTCCTCCTTGATCTGTCCAGCTCTCTCCCTCCTCCTAACTTCTCCAACTCTATCTGTCCAAGCACTCTTCTCCAAACCTCTCCTGGCCATGTTTGATTCTCTCCCAGTCCTTCTCTCTTTAGCCTGACTCTAGTCCATCTCTCTCTTCTTACTTTTAACCGTATCCTTCCTCTCCTGTCTGCTCTCGTTCCAAGCCTCTATCCCCGTCTAGCTGATTCACTTCTCTGCACGATTGCAGCTTTCTCTCCTACTGACTGTCAGCCTCTCTCTTGTTCGCATAGTGTCAAGCTCTTCTCTTCTTCTGACTTCATCCAAGGTTCTCCCTTACAGCTGATTCGTGAATTTCTCCTGTCTGTATTTCCCTCCTTTCCTCTTGCCTGTCAGCTCTTCTCTGTCAGCGCAGGTCCAAGCTTCTCTGGTCACCTGACTCGCCAACCTCTCGTCAGACCTCGTCAAGCTCTTCCTTCCTACTGATTGTCAACTTCCTCTGTCGCTGTTCTAACTTTTCCCCCCCTGTTTGCCTATCTCGCAGCCTTCTTCGCCTTCTGTCTCTCTAATCTGTCCTCCTTCTAGCAACTTGTCGCTCTCTCTGTCCACATCTCGTCACTCTCCTTCTCGACTTGTCCAAGCCTTCTTCTTCCATTTCGCTCTCTCTCTGCCTCCTTTCCTGGTGTCGTCCAATCTTCTTACCTCTCCCAGCTTTCTGTCTGCCAACTCTCTTCCCAAGCCTCTCTCTCCTGTCCATCCTGACTGTCGTCCTAAGCCTCTTTCTCCTCTCTTACCTGACTCTCGTTCCAAGCTTCTCTCTCCTGTTATGGCTGATTCTCCTCCAAAGCCTCTCTCTCCTGTCCGGTATAACTGTCGTCCTAAGCCTCTTTCTCCTCTCTTACCTGACTCTCGTTCCAAGCTTCTCTCTCCTGTTATGGCTGATTCTCTTCCAAAGCCTCTCCTGTCCGGTATAACTCTCGTTCCAAGCATCTATGTCCTGTCCTGCATGACTCTCATCCCAAGACTCTCCCTTCTGTCCAGCCTGACTCTCGTCAAAAGGCTCTCTCTCCTGCCCTGGCTGACTCTCGTCCAAAGCTTCTCTTTCCTCTCCTGCCTCACTCTCGTCCCAAGCCTCTCCTGTCCAGCCTGACTCTCGTCCCAAGCTTCTCTCTTGTGTCGTACCTGACTCTTGTCCCAAGCCTCTTTCTCCTTTCTGGCCTGACTCTCGACCCAAGCCTCTCTCTCCTATCCTACCTGATTCTCCTCCCATGCCTCTCCCTACTATACTATTTGACTCTCGGACCAAGCCTCTCTGTCCTCTCCTGCATGACTTGTCCCAAAACTCTCCTGTCCATTCTGACTCTTCTCCCAAGCATCTATCTCTTCTCCTACCTGACTCTCGTCCCAAGCCTCTCTCTCCTGTCCAGCCTGACTCACGTCCCAAGCCTCTCTCTCTCCAGTCAAGCCTGACTCTATTCTTAAGCCTCTTTCTCCTGTCCTGCCTGACTCTCGTCCTAGGCCTCTCTCTCCTGTCCAGCCTAACTCTCGTCCCGAACTTCTCTCTCCTTTCAAACCTGACTGTCGTCCCAAGCCTCTCTCTCCTGTCCGACCTAACTCTAGTCCCAGGCCTCTCTCTCCTGTCTTACCTGACTCTCGTCCCAAGCTTCTCTCTCCTGTGTAGCCTGACTCTGGTCCCAAACCTCCCTCTCCTCTCCTGCCTGACTCTCGTCTCTTTCACCTGTTTAGCCTGAATCTCTTCCACAGCCTGTGTCCTGTCCAGCCTCATTCTTATCCCAAGCTTCTCTCCCCTGCCCTTCCTAACTCTCGTCCCAAGCCTCTCTCTCCTGTCCGACCTAACTCTAGTCCCAGGCCTGTCTCTCCTCTCTTACGTGACTCTCGTCCCAAGCCTCTCCCTCCTGCCATGCCTGATTCTCCTCCAAAGCCTCTCTCTCCTGTCCGGCATAACTCTCGTGCCAAGCCTCTCTGTACTGTCCTGCCTGACTCTCATCCCAAGCCTCTCCCTTCTGTCCAGCCTGACTCTTGTCCCAAGCCTTTCTCTCTCTTTCCTCTCTTGCCTCACTCTCGTCCGAAGCCTCTCCTGTCCAGCCTGACCCTCGTCCCAAGCCTCTTTCTTGTGTCGTACTTGACACTTGTCTCAAGCCTCTGTCTCAAGCCAATCTGACCATCGTCCAAAGCCTTTCTCTCATATCCGGCCTAACCCTCGTCCCAAGCCTCTCTCTCCTGTCCTACCTGATTCTCGTCCGATGCCTCTCCCTCCTATCCTACTTGACTCTCGTCCCAAGCCTCTCTGTCCTCTCCTGCACGACTCTCGTCCCAAACCTCTCATGTCCATCCTGACTCTTCTCCAAAGCCTCTATCACTACTCCTACCTGACTCTCATCCCAAGCCTCTCTCTCCTGTCCGACCTAAGTCTCGTCCTAAGCCTGTCTCTCCTTCCCTACCTAACTCTCTTCCCACGCTTCTCTCTTCTGTCCAGCCTGACTATCGTCCCAAGCCTCCCACTCCTGTACTGCCTGACTCTCGTCGCAAGCCTCTCTCTCCTCTACTGTCGGACTGTCGTCCCAAGCCTCTTTCGCCTGTTTAGCCTGACTCCCCTCCACAGCCTCTCTCTCCTGTCCAGCCCCATTCTCATCCCAAGATTCTCTCTTCTGCCCTTCCTGACTCTCGTCCCAAGCCTCTCTCTCCTGTACTACCTGATTCTCGTCCCAAGCTCTCTCTCTTCTTCAAACATTCCAGTCCCAATCCTCCCTCTCCTATCCTGCCTGGCTCTCGTCCGAAGCCTCTCTTTCCTCTTCTGCATGACTCTCGTCCCAAGCCTCTCTCCCCTGTCATGCCTGACACTCGTCCCTAGCCTCTCTTTCCTCTCCAGTCTGAATTTCGTACCAAGCCTCTATCTCCTCTCCTACCTGACATTCGTCCCAAGGCTCTCTCTCTTCTCCTGCCTGAATCTCGTCCCAAGCCTCCCTCTCTTGTCCTGCATGACTCTCGTCCCAAGCCTCTCTTTCCTCTTCTGCATGACTCTCGTCCCAAGCCTCTCTCTCCTGTCCAGCCGGACTCTCGTCCCAAGAATCTATCTCTTCCCCTGCCTGACTCTCGTCCCAAGCCTCTCTCCCCTCTCCAGCATGACTCTCGTCCCAAGCCTTTCTCTCCTGTCATGCCGGACTCTCGTCCCTAGCATCTCTTTCCTGTTCAGCCTGACTCTCGTCCCAAGCCTGTCTCTCCTGTCTTACGTTACTCTCGTCACAAGCCTCTCCCTCGTGCAATGCCTGATTCTCCAAAGCCTCTCTCTCCTGTCCGGCATAACTCTCGTGCCAAGCCTCTCTGTACTGTCCTGCCTGACTCTCATCCCAAGCCTCTCTCTTCTGTCCTGCCTGACTCTCGTCACATGCCTCTCCCTTCTATCCTACTTGACTCTCGTCCCAAGCCTCACTTTCCTCACCTTCCTGACTCTCGTCCGAAACTTCTCTCTACTGTCCAATCTGACCGTCGTCCAAAGCCTCTCTATCATATCCGGCCTAACTCTCGTTCCAAGCCTCTCTCTCTCTCCTGTCCTACCTGATTCTCTTCCCATTCGTCTCCCTCCTGTCCTCCCTGACTCATCCCAAGCCTCTCTCTCGTATCCTGCATGACTTTCGTCCCAAGTCTCTCTTGTTCAGCCTGCCTCTTGTCCCAAGCCTCTCTCTCCTGTCCAGCCTGACTCTCGTCCCAAAACCCTCTCTCTTCTCCCCCTGACTCTCGTCCCAAGTCTCCTGTCCTTCCTGACTCTCGTCCCCAAACTCTCTCTCCTCTACTACCTGACTCTCGTCCCAAGCCTCTCTCTCCTGTCATGCCTGAATCTCGTCGTAAGCCACTCTGTCATTTTCGGCCGGACTCTCTTCACAAGTCTCTCTCTCTTGTCCTGCCTGACTCACGTCCCAAGCCTCTCTCCTGTCTTACCCGACTCTGAACCCAAGCCTCTCTCTCCTGTCCTGACTGACTCTCGTCCACAGCATCTCTCTCCTGTCCAACCTGACTGTCGTCCCAAGCCTCTCTCTCTTGTCCAGCCTAACTCTCGGCCTAAGCCTCCCTCTCCTGTCCTGCATGACTCTCGTCCCCAGCCACTTTCTGCTGTCATATCTCATTCTCATCCCAAGCCCCTCTCTCCTGTTCAACCTTATTCTCGTCCCAATCCTCCCTCTCATATCATGCATGACTCTCGTCCGAAGCCACTCTCTCCTGGCATGACTGACTCTCGTTCCTAGCCTCTCCTTCCTGTTCATCATGACTCGTCCCAAACTTCTGTCTCCTGGCCAGCGTGATTCTCGTCCAAATCCTCTCTTTCCTGTCCAGCCTGGCTCTTGTCCCAAGCCTCTCTTTCCTGTCTAGCTTTACTCTCGTCTCAAGCATCCCTCTCCTGTCTTGCCTGACTCTCGTTCCAAGCCTCTCTATCCTGTCTGGCCTGACTCTCTTCTCTAGCCTATCTCTGCTTTATATCCTGACTCTCGTCCCAAGCCTCTGTCTCCTCTCTTTCCTGACTCTCGTCCCAAGCTTCTCTCTCCTCTCATGCCTGATTCTCCTCTCCGGCATAACTCTCGTGCCAATCCTCTCTCTCCTGTCCTGCCTGACTCTCTTCCCTAGCCTATCTCCTGTCCAGCCTCAATCTCGTCCCAAGCCCCTCTCTCCTGTCCTGGATGACTCTCGTCCCAAGCCTCTCTTTTCTCTCCTGCCTCACTCTCATCCCAAGACTCCCTCTTCTGTCCAGCCTGACTGTTGTCCTAAGCCTCTCTCTTGTGTCCCACCTGACTCTCGTCCCAAGCCTTTCTCTCCTCTCTTTCTTGACTCTCGACCCAAGCCTCTATCTCCTGTCCAGCGTGACTCTCGTCCCAAACTTCTCTCTCCTGTCCAATCTGACCGTCGTCCAAAGCTTCTCTCTCATGTCCGGCCTAACTTTCGTCCCAAGCCTCTCTCTCTCCTGTCGTATCTGATTCTCGTCCCATGCCTCTGCCTCCTATGCTACCTGACTCTCGTCCCAAGCCTCTCTGTCCTCTCCTGCATGACTCTTGTCTTGAGCCTCTCCTGTCCACCCTGATTCTTGTCCCAATCATCTATCTCCTCCCCTACTTGACTCTCGTCCCAAGCCTCTCTCTCCTGTCCAACCTGACTCTCGTCCCAAGCCTCTTTCTCCATTCCGGCCTAGCTCTCCTCCCTAGCCTCTCTCTCCTGTCCAGCCTCATTATCATCCTAAGCCTCTCTCTCCTGCCCTGCCTGACTCTCGTCCCAAGCTTCTCTCTCCTGTACTACCTGACTCTCTTCCCAAGCCTCACTCTCTTGTTCAACCTTATTCTCCTCCCAATCCTCCCTCTCCTGTTCTGCCTGACTCTAGTCCCAAGCGTCTCTTTCCTCATCTGCATGACTCTCGTACCAAACCTCTCTCTTCTCTGCAGCCTGACTCTCGTCTCAAGCCTCTATCTCCTCTCATACCTGACTCTCGTCCCAAGGCTCTCTCTCCTGTCCAGCCTAACTCTCGTCCCAAGCCTCTCTCTTCTATCCAGCTTCACTCTCATCCGAAGCCTTCTCTCCTTTCCAGCGTGACTCTCGTCCCAAGCCTCACTTTCCTCACCTTCCTGACTCTAGTCCGAAACTTCTCTTTACTGTCCAATCTGACCGTCGTCCAAAGCCTTTCTATCATATCCGGCCTAACTCTCCGACCCGAGCCTCTCTCTCTCTCCTATCCTACCTGATTCTCTTCCCATTCCTCTCCCTCCTGTCCTACCTGACTCATCCCAAGCCCATCTCTCGTATCCTGCATGACTCTCGTCCCAAGTCTCTCTTGTTCAGCCTGCCTCTCGTCCCAAGCCTCTTTCTCCTGTCCAGCGTGATTCTCATCCCAAGGCTCTCTCTCCTGTCATGCCTAACTCTCGTCCCAAGCCTCTCTCTCCTCTCCAACCTTAATCTCGCTTCAAGCCTCTCTCTTCTGTTATTCCAGACTCTCGTCCGAAGCCTCTCTCTCCTGTTAAACCTGACTCTCGTCCCAAGCCTGTCTCTCCTGTCATTCCTGACTCTCGTCCCAAGGCTCTCTCTCCTGTCCAGCCTGACTCTCGTCCCAAGCCTCTCTCTCCTCTCGTACCTGACTCTAGTCCCAACCCTCTCCCTCCTGTCATGCCTGACTCTCGTCCTATGCCCGTCACTTTTTTTCGGCCTGACTCTCGTCTCAAGCCTCTCTCTCCTTTCTGGTCTGACTCTCGACCCAAGCCTCTCTCTCCTGTCCAGCCTCACTCTCGTCGCAAACTTCTCTCTCCTGTCCAACCTGACTATCGTCCCAAGCTTCTCTCTCCTGTTCGGCCTAACTATTATACCAAACCTCTCTTCCCAGTCCTACATGACTCTCGTACGAAGCCTCTCTCTCCTGTCCAGCCTGACTCTCGTCCCAAGCCTCCCTCTCCTGTCCTGCCTGACTCTCGTCCCAAGCCTCTCTCTCTTGTCCAGCCTAACTCTCGTCCTAAGCCTCCCTCTCCTATCCTGCATGACTCTCGTCCCCAGCCACTTTCTGCTGTCATGTCTCATTCTCATCCCAAGCCCCTCTCTCCTGGCCTGCCTGATTCTCGTCCCAAGCCTCTCTCTCCTGTCCTACCTGACTCTCGTCCCAAGCCCCTCTCTCCTGTTCAAGCTTCTAGTCGCAATCCTCCCTCTCATATCATGCATGACTCTCGTCCGAAGCCACTCTCTCCTGTCATGACTGACTCTCGTTCCTAGCCTCTCCTTCCTGTTCAGCATGACTCTCGTCCCAAACTTCTGTCTCCTGGCCAGCGTGATTCTCGTCCAAATCCTCTCTTTCCTTTCCAGCCTGGCTCTTGTCCCAAGCCTCTCTTTCATGTCTAGCTTTACTCTCGTCTCAAGCATCCCTCTCCTGTCTTGCCTGACTCTCGTTCCAAGCCTCTTTATCCTGTCTAGCCTGACTCTCTTCTCTAGCCTATCTCTGCTTTACATCCTGACTCTCGTCCCAAGCCTCTGTCTCATCTCTTTCCTGACTCTCTTCCCAAGCTTCTCTCTCCTCGCATGCCTGATTCTCCTTTCCGGCATAACTCTCTTGCCAAGCCTCTCTCTCCTGTCCTGCCTGACTCTCTTCCCTAGCCTATCTCCTGTCCAGCCTCAATCTCGTTCCAAGCCCCTCTCTCCTGTCCTGGATGACTCTCGTCCCAAGCCTCTCTTTTATCTCCTGCCTCACTCTCATCCCAAGACTCTCTCTTCTGTCCAGCCTGACTGTTGTCCTAAGCCTCTCTCTTGTGTCCCACCTGACTCTCGTCCCAAGCCTTTCTCTCCTCTCTTTCTTGACTCTCGACTCAAGCCTCTATCTCCTGTCCAGCATGACTCTCGTCCTAAACTTCTCTCTCATGTCCAATCTGACCGTCGTCCAAAGCTTCTCTCTCATGTCCGGCCTAACTTTCGTCCCAAGCCTCTCTCTCTCCTGTCGTGTCTGAATCTCGTCCTATGACTCTGTCTCCTATGCTACCTGACTCTCGTCCCAAGCCTCTCTGTCCTTTCCTGCATGACTCTTGTCCTAAGCCTCTACTGTCCACCCTGATTCTTGTCCCAATCATCTATTTCCTCCCCTACCTAAATCTCGTCCCAAGCCTCTCTCTCCAGTCTAGCTTGACTCTCGTCACGAACTTTACTCTCCTGTCCAACCTGACTCTCGTCCCAAGCCTCTTTCTCCATTCCGGCCCAGCTCTTCTCCCTAGGCTCTCTCTCCTGTCCTACCTGACTCTCGTCCCAGGCCCCTCTCTCCACTCCAGCCTGAGTCTCGTCCCAAGCCTCCCTCTCTTGTCCTGCCTGACTCTAGTCCCAAGGCTCTCTCTCGTCTACTGTCGGACTCTCATCCCAATCCTCTCTCACCTGTTTAGCCTGACTCTCGATCCCTAGCCTCTCTCTCCTGTCCAGCCTCATTCTCATCCTAAGCCTCTCTCTCCTGCCCTGCCTGACTCTCGTCCGAAGCTTCTCTCTCCTGTACTACCTGACTCTCTTCCCAAGCCTCACTCTCTTGTTCAACCTTATTCTCCTCCCAATCCTCCCTCTCCTATTCTGCCTGACTCTAGTCCCAAGCGTCTCTTTCCTCATCTGCATGACTCTCGTACCAAGCCTCTCTCTTCTCTGCAGCCTGACTCTCGTCTCAAGCCTCTATCTCCTCTCATACCTGACTCTCGTCCCAAGGCTCTCTCTCCTGTCCAGCCTAACTCTCGTCCCAAGCCTCTCTCTTCTATCCAGCTTCACTCTCATCCGAAGCCTTCTCTCCTTTCCAGCGTGACTCTCGTCCCAAGCCTCACTTTCCTCACCTTCCTGACTCTCGTCCGAAACATCTCTTTACTGTCCAATATGGCCGTCGTCCAAAGCCTTTCTATCATATCCGGCCTAACTCTCCGACCCGAGCCTCTCTCTCTCTCCTGTCCTACCTGATTCTCTTCCCATTCCTCTCCCTCCTGTCCTACCTGACTCATCCCAAGCCTATCTCTCGTATCCTGCATGACTCTCGTCCCAAGTCTCTCTTGTTCAGCCTGCCTCTCGTCCCAAGCCTCTTTCTCCTGTCCAGCGTGACTCTCATCCCAAGGCTCTCTCTCCTGTCATGCCTAACTCTCGTCCCAAGCCTCTCTCTCCTCTCCAACCTCAATCTCGTTTCAAGCCTCTCTCTTCTGTTATTCCTGATTCTCGTCCGAAGCCTCTCTCTCCTGTTAAACTTGACTCCCGTCCCAAGCCTGTCTCTCCTGTCATTCCTGACTCTCGTCCCAAGTCTCTCTCTCCTGTCCAGCGTGACTCTCGTCCCAAGCCTCTCTCTCCTCTCGTACCTGACTCTAGTCCAAACCCTCTCCCTCCTGTCATGCGTGACTCTCGTCCTATGCCCGTCACTTCTTTTCGGCCTGACTCTCGTCTCAACCCTCTCTCTCCTTTCTGGTCTGACTCTCGACCCAAGCCTCTCTCTCCTGTCCAGCCTCACTCTCGTCGCAAACTTCTCTCTCCTGTCCCACCTGACTATTGTCCCAGGGCTCCCTCTCTTGGCAAGCTTGATTCTTGTCCCAATTATCTCTCCCCTGTCCAGCGTGACTCTTGTCACAAGAATCTCCCTCCTGTTTAGCCTTACTCTCGTCTAAAGCCTCCCCTTCCTGTCCTGCCTGACTTTAGTTCCAAGCCTCTCTCTCCTGTTTAGCCTGACTCTCTTCCCAAGCCTCTCCTCTCCATCCTGACTCTCGTCCCAGTCCCAAACCTCTCTCTCCTCTCTTACCTGACTCTCGTCTCAAGCCTCTCTCTCCTGTCATGCCTGATTCTCCTCCAAAGCCTCTGTTTCTTGTCCGTCATAATTCTCGTCCAAAGCCTCTCTTTCCTGTCCATCGTGACTTTCATACCAAGCCTTTCTCTCTCTCACTGGTTGACTCTCGTCTCAAGGGTCACTTTCCTCACCTCCCTGAATCTCGACCCAAACTTCTCTCTCCTCTACAATCTAACCCCCGTCGAAAGTCTCTCTTTCATATTCGGCGTAACTCTCGTCCCAAGCCTCTCTTTCCTATCGTACATTCTCGTCCCATTCCTTTCCCTCCTATCCTACCTGACTCTCGTCCCAAGCCTCTCTCTCGTCTCCTGCGTGACTCTCGTCCCAAGCCTCTCCCGTCTAGCCTAACTCTCGTCCCAAGCCTCTATCTCATCTCCTACTTGACTCTCGTCCCAAGCCTCTCTCTCCTGTCCAGAATGACTCTCATCCCAAGCCTCTTTCTCCTGTCCAGCCTGACTCTCATCCTAAGCCTCTCTCTCATGTCATGCCTGACTCTCGTCTGAAGCCTTCTCTCCTTTCTAGCCTGACTCTTGTCCCAAGCCTCACTTTCCTCACCTTCCTGACTCTCGTCCGAAACTTGTCTCTACTGTCCAATCTGACCGTCGTCCAAAGCCTCTCTATCATATATGGCCTAACTCTCGTCCCAAGCCTCTCTCTCTCTCCAGTCCTACCTGACTCATCCCAAGCCTCTCTCTCGTATCCTGCATGACTCTCGTCCCAAGTCTCTCTTGTTCAGCCTGCCTCTCGTCCCAAGCCTTTCTCTCCTGTCCAGAATGACTCTCGTCCCAAGCCTCTTTCTCCTGTCCAGCGTGACTCTCATCCCAAAGCCCCCTCTCCTGTCATGTCTAACTCTCGTCCCAAGCCTCTCTCTCCTCTCCAACGTCAATCTCGTCTCAAGCCTCTCTCTCCTGTTATTCCTGACTCGTCCGAAGCCTCTCTCTCCTGTTAAGCCTGACTCTCGTCCGAAGCCTCTCTCTCCTGTCATTCCTGACTCTCGTCCCAAGCCTCTCTCTCCTGTACAGCCTGACTCTCGTCACAAGCGTCTCCCTCCTCTCGTACCTGACTCTAGTCCCAACCCTCTCCCTCCTGTCATGCCTGACTCTCTTCCTATGCCCGTCACTTCTTTTCGGCCTGACTCTCGTCTCAAGCCTCTCAAGCCTCAAGCCTTTCTGGTCTGACTCTCGACCTAAGCCTCTCTCTCCTCTCCAGCCTGACTCTCGTCCCAAACTTCTCTCTCCTGTCCAACCTGACTATCGTCCCAAGTTTCTCTCTCCTGTCCGGCCTAACTCTTGTACCAAACCTCTCTCCCCTATCCTACATGACTTTCGTACGAAGCCTCTCTCTCCTGTCCAGCCTGACTCTCGTCCCAAGCCTCCCTTTCCTGTCCTGCCTGACTCTCGTTCCAAGCCTCTCTCTTCTGTACTGTCGGACTCTATTCCGAAGCCTCTCTCGCCTGTTTACCCTGACTCTCGTCCCCAGCCATTCTCTCTGTCCCGCCTCATTCTCATCTCAATCCTCTCTCTCCTCCCCTGCCTGACTCTCGTCCTAAGCCTCTCTCTCCTGTCCTACCTAACTCTCTTCAAAAGCCTCTCTCTCCTGTTCTGCCTGACTCTCTTCCCCAGCCATTCTCTCTTGTCCTGCCTCATTCTCATCTCATGCCTCTCTCTCCTCCCCTGCCTGACTCTCGTCGTAAGCCTCTCTCTCCTGTCCTACCTGACTCTCTTCAAAAGCGTCTTTCTGCTGTTCTGCCTGACTCTCATCCTAAGCCTCTCTCTCCTGTATAGCCTGACTCTCGTCCCAAGCCTCTCCTATCCTGCATGACTCTGGTCCTAAGCCTCTATCTCCTGTTTAGCCTGACTCAGGTCCCGAACTTCACTCTCCTGTCCAACCTGACTGTCGTCCCAAGCCTCTCTCTCCTCTCCGGCCTAGCTCTCCACCCTAGGCTCTCTCTCCTGTCCTACCTGACTTTCGTCCCAAGCCTCTTTCTCCTGTCCAGCCTGACTCTCGTTCCAAGCCTCCCTCTCCTGTCCAGCCTGACTCTCGTCCCAAGCCTCTCTCTCCTCCACTGTCGGACTCTCATCCCAAGCCTCTCTCGCCTGTTGAGCCTGACTCTCGTCCACAGCCTCTCTCTCCTGTCCAGCCTCATTCTCATCCCAAGCCTCTCTCTCCTGCCCTTCCTGACTCTCGTCCCTAGACTCTCTCTCCTGTACTACCTGACTCTCGTCCCAAGCCTCTATCTCGTGCTCAACCTTATTCTCGTCCTAAACCTCCCTCTCCTGTTCTGCCTGGCTCTCGTCATAAGCCTCTCTTTCCTCTTCTTCATGACTCTCGTTCCAAGCCTCTGTCTTCTGTGCAGCCTGACTCTCGTCTCAAGCCTCTATCTCCCCTCCTACCTGAATCTCGTCCCAAACCTCTCTCGCCTGTCCAGCATGACTCTCGTCCCATGCCTCTCCCTCTCCTGTCATACCTGACTCTCGTCCTTAGAATCTCTTTCCTGTTCAGCCTGACTCTCGTCCCAAGCATCTCTATCCTCCCCTACCTGTCTCTCGTCCCAGGGCTCTCTCTCCTGGCAAGCTTGATTCTTGTCCCAATTCTCTCTCTCCTGTCCAGTGTGACTCTTGTCCCAAGAATCTCCCTCCTGTCTAGCCTTACTCTCGTCTAAAGCCTCCCCCTCCTGTCCTGCCTGATTCTAGTTCCAAGCCTCTCTCTCCTGTTTAGCCTGACTCTCTTCCCAAGCATCTCTCTCCTGTCATGCCTGATTCTCCTCCAAAGCCTCTGTTTCCTGTCCGTCATAACTCTCGTCCCAAGCCTCTCTCTTCTGTCCAGAGTGACTCTCATCCCAAGCCTTTCTCTCTCTTCCTGGCTGACTCTCGTCTCAAGATTACTTTCCTCATCTCCCTGAATCTCGACCCAAACTTCTCTCTCCTGTCCAATCTGACCCCCGTCGAAAGTCTATTTCTCTTATCCGGCGTAACTCTCGTCCCAAGCCTCTCTCTCCTTTCCTACCTGATTCTCGTCCCATTCCTTTCCCTCCTCTCCTACCTGACTCTCGTCCCAAGCTTCTCTCTCGTCTCCTGCATGACTCTCGTCCCAAGCCTCTCCTGTCTAGCCTAACTCTCGTCCCAAGCCTCTATTTCTTCTCCTACTTGACTCTCGTCCCAAGCCTCTCTCTCCTGTCCAGCATAACTCTCATCGCAAGCCTCTTTCTCCTGCCTAGCATGACTCTCATCCTAAGCCTCTCTCTCATGTGATGCATGACTCTCGTCTGAGAGCCTTCTCTCCTTTCCAGCGTGACTCTCGTCCCAAACATCAGTTTCCTCACCTTCCTGACTCTCGTCCGAAACTTCTCTCTACTGTCCAATCTGACCGTCGTCCAAAGCCTCTCTATCATATCCGGCCTAACTCTCGTCCCAAGCCTCTCTCTCTCTCCTATCCTACCTGATTCTCTTCCCATTCGTCTCCCTCCTGTCCTACCTGACTCATCCCAAGCCTCTCTCTCGTATCCTGCATGACTCTCGTCCCAAGTCTCTCTTGTTCAGCCTGCCTCTCGTCCCAAGCCTCTCTCTCCTGTCCAGCCTGACTCTCGTCCCAAAACCCTCTCTCTTCTCCCCCTGACTCTCGTCCCAAGCCTCTCTCTCCTGTCCTTCCTGACTCTCGACCCAAAACTCTCTCTCCTCTACTACCTGACTCTCGTCCCTAAGCCTCTGTCTCCTGTCATGCCTGACTCTCGTCCTAAGCCACTCTGTCATTTTCGGACGGACTCTCTTCCCAAGTCTCTCTCTCCTGTCCTGATTGACTCTCGTCCCAAGTCTCTCTCTCCTGTCTTACCCGACTCTGCACCAAAGCCTCTCTCTCCTGTCCTGACTGACTCTCGTCCCCAGCATCTCTCTCCTGTCCAGCCTCATTCTCATCCCAAGCCTCTCTCTCCTACCCTGCCTGATTCTCGTCCCAAGCCTCTCTCTCCTACACTTCCTGACTCTCGTCCCGAACCTCTCTCTCCTGTCCACCTTCATTCTCACCCCAAGCCTCTCTCTCCTGCCCTGCCTTATTCTCGTCCCAAGCCGCTCTCTACTGTACTGTCTGACTCTCGTCCCAACCCTCTTTCTCCTGTCCATCCTGACTCTTTTCCCAAGCATCTCTCTCCTATCCAGCCTGACTATCGTCCCAAACTTCTCTCTCCTGTCCAATATGACTGTCCTCCCAAACTTCTCTCTCCTGTCCGGCCTAACTTTCGTCCCAGGCCTCTATCTCCTGTCCTACCTGATTCTCGTCCTATTCCTCTCCCTCCTATCTCACTTGACTCTCGTCCCAAGTCTCTCTCTCCTGTCCTGCCTGACTCTAGTCCAAAGCCTCTCTCTCCTGTCCAGCCTGACTATCGTCCCAAACTTCTCTCTCCTGTCCAATATGACTGTCGTACCAAACTTCTCTCTCCTGTCCTGCCTAACTTTCGTCCCAGGCCTCTATCTCCTGTCCTACCTGATTCTCGTCCTATTCCTCTCCCTCCTATCCTACCTGACTCTCGTCCCAAGTCTCTCTCTCCTGTCCTGCCTGACTCTAGTCCAAAGCCTCTCTCTCCTGTCCAGCCTGACTATCGTCCCAAACTTCTCTCTCCTGTCCAACCTGACTGTCGTCCCAAGCCTCTCTCTCTTGTCCAGCCTAATTCTCATCTCAAGCCTCTCTCTCCTGTCCTACTTGACTCTCGTCCCAAGCCTCTCTCTCTTGTCCAGCCTCACTCTCGTCCTAAGCCTCCCTCTCCTGTCCTGCATGACTCTCGTCCCCAACCACTTTCTGCTGTCATGTCTCATTCTCATCACAAGCCCCTCTCTCCTGGCCTGCCTAATTCTCGTCCCAAGCCTCTCTCTCCTGTCGTACCTGACTCTCGTCACAAGCCCCTCTCTCCTGTTCAACCTTCTAGTCCCAATCCTCCCTCTCATATCCTGAATGAGTCTAGTCCAAAGCCACTCTCTCCTGTCATTACTGACTCTCGTTCCTAGCCTCTCCTTCCTGTTCAGCATGACTCTCGTCCCAAACTTCTGTCTCCTGGCCAGCGTGATTCTTGTCCAAATCCTCTCTTTCCTGTCCAACCTGGCTCTTGTCCCAAGCCTCTCTTTCCTGTCTAGCTTTACTTTCGTCTCAAGCATCCCTCTCCTGTCTTGCCTGACTCTCGTTCCAAGCCTCTCTATCCAGTCTAGCCTGACTCTCTTCTCTAGACTATCTCTGCTTTACATCCTGACTCTCGTCCCAAGCCTCTGTCTCATCTCTTTCCTGACTCTCGTCCCAAGCTTCTCTCTCCTCTCATGCCTGATTCTCCTGTCAGTCATAACTCTCGTGCCAAGCCTCTCTCTCCTGTCCTGCATGACTCTCTTCCCTAGCCTATCTCCTGTCCAGCCTCAATCTTGTCCCAAGCCCCTCTCTCCTGTCCTGGATGACTCTCGTCCCAAGCCTCTCTTTTCTCTCCTGCCTCACTCTCATCCCAAGACTCTCTCTTCTGTCTAGCCTGACTGTTGTACTAAGCCACTCTCTTGTGTCCCACCTGACTCTCGTCCCAAGCCTTTCTCTCCTTTCTTTCTTGACTCTCGTCTCAAGCCTCTATCTCCTGTCCTACCTGACTCTCGTCCCAAGCCCCTCTCTCCTATTCAACCTTCTCGTCCCAATCCTCCCTCTCATATCCTGCATGACTCTCGTCCCAAACTTCTGTCTCCTGGCCAGCGTGATTCTCGTCCAAATCCTCTCTTTCCTTTCCAGCCTGGCTCTTGCCCCAAGCCTCTCTTTCCTCTCTAGCTTTACTCTCGTCTCAAGCATCCCTCTCCTGTCTTGCCTGGCTTTCGTTCCAAGCCTCTCTATCCTGTCTAGCCTGACTCTCTCTCTTGTCCAGCCTAATTCTCATCCCAAGGCTCTCTCTTCTGTCGTACTTGACTCTCGTCCCAAGCTCTCTCTATTGTCCAGCCTGACTCTCGTAATAAGCTTCCCTCTCCTGTCCTCCATGACTCACGTCCCCAGGTACTTTCTCTTGTCATGTCTCATTCTCATCCTAAGCCCCTCTCTCCTGGCCTCCCTGATTTTCGTCTCAAGCCTCTCTCTCCTGTCCTACCTGACTCTCGTCCCAAGGCCCTCTCTCCTGTTCAACCTTCTCGTCCCAATCCTCCCTCTCATATCCTGCATGACTCTCGTCCGAAGCCACTCTCTCCTGTCATTACTGACTCTCGTTCCTAGCCTCTCCTTCCTGTTCATCATGACTCTCGTCACAAACTTCTGTCTCCTGGCCGGCGTGATTCTCGTCCAAATCTTCTCTTTCCTGTCCAGCCTGGCTCTTGTCCCAAGCCTCTCTTTCATGTCTAGCTTTACTCTCGTCTCAAGCATCCCTCTCCTGTCTTGCCTGACTCTCGTTCCAGGCCACTCTATCCTGTCTAGCCTGACTCTCTCTCTTGTCCAGCCTAATTCTCATCCCAAGCCTCTCTCTCCTGTCCTACTTGACTCTCGTCCCAAGCCTCTCTCTCTCTTGTCCAGCCTCGATCTCGTCCTAAGCCTCCCTCTCCTGTCCTGCATGACTCTCGTCCCCAGCCACTTTCTGCTGTCAAGTCTCATTCTCATCCCAAGCCCCTCTCTCCTGGCCTGCCTGATTCTCGTCTCAAGCTTCTCTCTCCTGTCCTACCTGACTCTCGTCACAAGCCCCTCTCTCCTGTTCAACCTTCTCGTCCCAATCCTCCCTCTCATATCCTGCATGACTCTCGTCCGAAGCCACTCTCTCCTGTCATTACTGACTCTCGTTCCTAGCCTCTCCTTCCTGTTCAGCATGACTCTCGTCCTAAACTTCTGTCTCCTGGCCAGCGTGATTCTCGTCCAAATCCTCTCTTTCCTGTCCAGCCTGGCTCTCGTCTCAAGCATCCCTCTCCTGTCTTGCCTGACTCTCGTTCCAAGCCTCTCTATCCTGTCTAGCCTGACTCTCTTCTCTAGCCTATCTCTGCTTTCCATCCTGACTCTCGTCCCAAGCCTCTGTCTCCTCTCTTTCCTGACTCTCGTCCCAAGCATCTCTCTCCTCTCATGCCTGGTTCTGTCCGGCATAACTCTCGTGCCAAGCCTCTCTCTCCTGTCCTGCCTGACTCTCTTCCCTAGCCTATCTCCTGTCAAGCCTCAATCTCGTCCCAAGCCCCTCTCTCCTGTCCTGGATGACTCTCGTCACAAGCCTCTCTTTTCTCTCCTGCCTCACTCTCATCCTAAGACTCTCTCTTCTGTCCAGCCTGACTGTTGTCCTAAGCCTCTCTCTTGTGTCCCTCCTGACTCTCGTCCCAAGCCTTTCTCTCCTCTCTTTCTTGACTCTCGACCCAAGCCTCTATCTCCTGTCCAGCCTGACTCTCGTCCCAAACTTCTCTCTCCTGTCCAATCTGACTGTCGTCCAAAGCTTCTGTCTCATGTCCGGCCTAACTTTCGTCCCAAGCCTCTCTCTCTCCTGGCGTATCTCATTCTAGTCCCATGCCTCTGCCTCCTATTCTACCTGACTCTCCTCCAAAGCCTCTCTGTCCTCTCCTGCATGACTCTTGTCCTAAGCATCTCCTGTCCACCCTGATTCTTGTCCCAATCATCTATCTCCAACCCTACCTGAATCTCCTCCCAAGCCTCTCTCTCCTGTCCTGCCTGACTCTCGCTCCCAAGCCTCTCTCTCCAGTCTAGCTTGACTCTCGTCACGAACTTCTCTCTCCTGTCCAACCTGACTCTCGTCCCAAGCCTCTCTCTCCATTCCGGCCTAGCTCTCCTCCCTAGGCTCTCTCTCCTGTCCTACCTGACTCTCGTCCCAGGCCCCTCTCTCCGCTCCAGCCTGATTCTCGTCCCAAGACTCACTCTCATGTCCTGCCTGACTCTCGTCCCAAGGCTCTCTCTCGTCTACTGTCGGACTCTCATCCCAATCCTCTCTCGCCTGTTTAGCCTGACTCTCGATCCCTAGCCTCTCTC
This sequence comes from Panulirus ornatus, assembly GCF_036320965.1. Lineage (NCBI taxonomy): Eukaryota > Metazoa > Arthropoda > Malacostraca > Decapoda > Palinuridae > Panulirus > Panulirus ornatus. The sequence continues at coordinate 50,762,924 of NC_092228.1, forward strand.
TCCTGTCCAGCCTCATTCTCATCCTAAGCCTCTCTCTCCTGCCCTGCCTGACTCTCGTCCCAAGCTTCTCTCTCCTGTACTACCTGACTCTCTTCCCAAGCCTCACTCTCTTTTTCAACCTTATTCTCCTCCCAATCCTCCCTCTCCTGTTCTGCCTGACTCTAGTCCCAAGCGTCTCTTTCCTCCTCTGCATGACTCTCGTCCCAAGCCTCTCTCTTCTCTGCAGCCTCGTCTCAAGCCTCTATCTCCTCTCATACCTGACTCTCGTCCCAAGGCTCTCTCTCCTGTCCAGCCTAACTCTCGTCCCAAGCCTCTATCTTCTATCCAGCCTCACTCTCGTCCGAAGCCTTCTCTCCTTTCGAGCCTGACTCTCTTCCCAAGCTTCACTTTCCTCATCTTCCTGACTCTCGTCCAAAACTTCTCTCTACTGTCCAATCTGACCGTCGTCCAAAGCCTTTCTATCATATCCGGCCTAACTCTCCGACCCGAGCCTCTCTCTCTCTCCTGTCCTACCTGATTCTCTTCCCATTCCTCTCCCTCCTGTCCTACCTGACTCATCCCAAGCCTATCTCTCGTATCCTGCATGACTCTCGTCCCAAGTCTCTCTTGTTCAGCCTGCCTCTCGTCCCAAGCCTCTTTCTCCTGTCCAGCGTGACTCTCATCCCAAGGCTCTCTCTACTCTCCTACCTCAATCTCGTTTCAAGCCTCTCTCTTCTGTTATTCCTGACTCTCTTCCGAAGCCTCTCTCTCCTGTTAAACTTGACTCTCGTCCCAAGCCTGTCTCTCCTGTCATTCCTGACTCTCGTCCCAAGCCTCTCTCTCCTGTCCAGCCTGACTCTCGTCCCAAGCCTCTCTCTCCTCTCGTACCTGACTCTAGTCCTAACCCTCTCCCTCCTGTCATGCCTGACTCTCGTCCTATGCCCGTCACTTCTTTTCGGCCTGACTCTCGTCTCAACCCTCTCTCTCCTTTCTGGTCTGACTCTCGACCCAAGCCTCTCTCTCCTGTCCAGCCTCACTCTCGTCGCAAACTTCTCTCTCCTGTCCAACCTGACTATCGTCCCAAGCTTCTCTCTCCTGTCCGGACTAACTCTTATACCAAACCTCTCTCCCCTATCCTACATGACTCTCGTACGAAGCCTCTCTCTCCTGTCCAGCCTGACTCTCGTCCCAAGCCTCCCTCTCCTGTCCTGCCTGACTCTCGTCTCAAGCCTCTCTCTTCTGTACTGTCGGACTCTCGTCCGAAGCCTCCCTCGCCTGTTTACCCTGACTCTCGTCCGAAGCCTCTCTCGCCCGTTTACCCTGACTCATTCTCATCTCAAGCCTCTCTCTCCTCCCCCGCCTGACTCTCGTCCTAAGCCTCTCTCTCCTGTCCTACCTCTCTCTCCTGTTCGGCCTTATTTTCTTCCCAAACCTCCCTTTCCTGTCCTGCCTGACTCTCGTTTGAAGCCTTTCTCTCTTCACCTACCTGACTCTCGTCCCAAGTCTTTCTCTCCTGTCCTGCCTGACTCTTCCCAAGACCCTCTCTCCTTTCCTACCTGGCTCTCGTCCTAAGCCTTTCTCTACTGTCCTGCCTGACTCTCGTCCCAAAACCCTCTCTCTTCTCCAGGTGACTCTCGTCCCAAGCCTCTCTCTCCTGTCCTCCCTGACTCTCGTCCCAAAATTCTCTCTCCTCTACTACCTGACTCTCGTCCCAAGCCTCTCTCTCCTGTCATGCCTGACTCTCGTCCTAAGCCACTCTCTCATTTTCGGCCGGACTCTCTTCCCAAGTCTCTCTCTCTTGTCCTGCCTGACTCTCGTCCAAGCCTCTCTCTCCTTTCTTACCCGACTGTGCACCCAAGCCTCTCTCTCCTGTCCTGACTGACTCTCATCCCCAACCTCTCTCTCCTGTAAAGCCTCATTCTCACCCCAAACCTCTTTCTCCTGCCCTGCCTGATTCTCGTCCCAAGCCGCTCTCTACTGTACCGTCTGACTCTCGTCGCAACCCTCTTTCTTCTGTCCATCCTGACTCTTTTCCCAAACCTCCTGTCCCACCTGTTTTTTGTCCTATGCCTCTCCCTCCTATCTTACCTTACTCTCGTCGCAAGGCTCTCTTTCTTATCTGGCCTGACTCTCTACCCAAGCCTCTATCTCCTGACCAACCTGACTCTCGTCCTAAACTTCTCTCTCCTGTCCTATCTCTCTCATGTCCGGACTAACTTTCGTCCCATGCCTCTCTCTCCTGACGTATCTGATTCTCATACCATGCCTCTCCCTCCTATCCTACCCGACTCTCGTCCCAAGCCTATCTGTCCTCTCCTGCATAACTCTCGTCCCAAGCCTCTCCTGTCCATTCTGACTTGTCCCAAGCCTCTATCTCCTCCCCTACCTGACTCTCGTCCCAAGCCTCTCTCTCCTGTCCAGCCTGACTCTCGTACCAAGACTCTCTCTCCTGTCCAGACTGATTCTCGTCCCAAGCCTCTCTCTCCTGTCCTGCCTGACTCTCGTCCTAAGCCTCTATCTCCTGTTTAGCCTGACTCAGGTCCCGAACTTCACTCTCCTGTCCAACATGACTGTCGTCCCAAACCTGTCTCTCCTCTCCGGCCTAGCTCTCCTCCCTAGGCTCTCTCTCCTGTCCTACCTGACTCTCCTCCCAAGCCTCTCTCTTCTGTCCAGCCTGACTCTCGTTCCAAGCCTCCCTCTCCTGTCCTGCCTGACTCTTGTCCCAAGCCTCTCTCTCCTCCACTGTCGGACTCTCATCCCAAGCCTCTCTCGCCTGTTTAGCCTGACACTCGTCCACAGCCTCTCTCACCGTTCCAGCCTCATTCTCATCCCAAGCCTCTCTCTCCTGTACTACCTGACTCTCGTCCCAAGCCTCTCTCTCGTGCTAAACCTTATTCTCGTCCCAATCCTCCCTCTCCTGTTCTGTCTGGCTCTCGTCCTAAGCCTCTCTTTTCTCTTCTGCATGACTCTCGTCCCAAGTCTATGTCTTCTGTGCAGCCTGACTCTCGTCTCAAGCCTCTATCTCCTCTCCTACCTGAATCTCGTCCCAATCCTCTCTCCTGTTCAGCATGACTCTCGTCCCAAGCCTCTCCTTCTCCTGTCATACCTGACTCTCGTCCTAAGCATCTCTTTCCTGTTCAGCCTGACTCTCGTCCCAAGCATCTCTCTCCTATACAGCCTGACTCTCGTCCCAAGCATCTCTATCCTCTCCTACCTGTCTCTCGTCCCAGGGCTCTCTCTCCTGGCAAGCTTGATTCTTGTCCCAATTATCTCTCCCCTGTCCAGCGTGACTCTTGTCACAAGAATCTCCCTCCTGTCTAGCCTTACTCTCGTCTAAAGCCTCCCCCTCCTCTCCTGCCTGACTTTAGTTCCAAGCCTCTCTCTCCTGTTTAGCCTGACTCTCTTCCCAAGCCTCTCCTCTCCATCCTGACTCTCGTCCCAGTCCCAAGCCTCTCTCTCTTCTCTTACCTGACTCGTCTCAAGCCTCTCTCTCCTGTCATGCCTGATTCTCCTCCAAAGCCTCTGTTTCCTGTCCGTCATAACTCTCGTCCAAAGCCTCTCTCTCCTGTCCATCGTGACTTTCATCCGAAGCCTTTCTCTCTCTTACTGGCTGACTCTCGTCTCAAGGGTCACTTTCCTCACCTCCGTGAATCTCGACCCAAACTTCTCTCTCCTCTCCGATCTAACCCCCGTCGAAAGTCTCTCTCTCATATCCGGCGTAACTCTCGTCCCAAGCCTCTCTTTCCTGTCCTACCTGATTCTCGTCCCATTCCTTTCCCTCCTATCCTACCTGACTCTCGTCCCAAGCCTCTCTCTCGTCTCCTGCGTGACTCTCGTCCCAAGCCTCTCCCGTCTAGCCTAACTCTCGTCCCAAGCCTCTATCTCATCTTCTACTTGAATCTCGTCCCAAGCCTCTCTCTCCTGTCCAGAATGACTCTCATCCCAAGCCTCTTCTCCTGTCCAACCTGACTCTCATCCTAAGCCTCTCTCTCATGTCATGCCTGACTCTCGTCTGAAGCCTTCTCTCCTTTCCAGCCTGACTCTCGTCCCAAGCCTCACTTTCCTCACCTTCCTGACTCTTCTCCGAAACTTGTCTCTACTGTCCAATCTGACCGTCGTCCAAAGCCTCTCTATCATAGATGGCCTAACTCTCGTCCCAAGCCTCTCTCTCTCTCCTGTCCTACCTGACTCATCCAAAGCCTCTCTCTCGTATCCTGCATGACTCTCGTCCCAAGTCTCTCTTGTTCAGCCTGCCTCTCGTCCCAAGCCTCTCTCTCCTGTCCAGCCTCACTCTCATCCCAAGGCTCTCCCTCCTGTCATGCCTAACTCTCGTCCCAAGCCTCTCTCTCCTCTCCAACCTCAATCTCGTTTCAAGCCTCTCTATCCTATTATTCCTGACTCTCGTCCGAAGCCTCTCTCTCCTGTTAAGCCTGACTCTCGTCCCAAGCCTCTATCTCCTGTCATTCCTGACTCTCGTCCCAAGCCTCTCTCTCCTGTCTAGCCTGACTCTCGTCCCAAGCCTGTCCCTCCTCTCGTACCTGAATCCATTCCCAACCCTCTCCCTCCTGTCATGCCTGACTCTCGTCCTATGCCCGTCACTTCTTTTCGGCCTGACTCTCGTCTCAAGCCTCTCTCTCCTTTCTGGTCTGACTCTCGACCTAAGCCTCTCTCTCCTCTCCAGCCTGACTCTCGTCCCAAACTTCTCTCTCCTGTCCAACCCGACTATCGTTCCAAGCTTCTCTCTCCTGTCCGGCCTAACTCTTGTACCAAACCTCTCTCCCCTGTCCTACATGACTCTCGTTCCAAGCCTCCCTCTCCTGTCCTGCCCGACTCTCGTTCCAAGCCTCTCTCTTCTGTACTGTCGGACTCTCGTCCGAAGCCTCTCTCGCCTGTTTACCCTGACTCTCGTCCACAGCCATTCTCTCCTGTCCTGCCTCATTCTCATCTCAAGCCTCTCTCTCCTCCCCTGCCTGACTCTCGTCCTAAGCCTCTCTCTCCTGTCCTACCTGACTCTCTTCAAAAGCGTCTCTCTCCTGTCCAACCTGACTGTCGTCCCAAGCCTCTCTCTCCTCTCCGGCCTAGCTCTCCTCCCTAGGCTCTCTCTCCTGTCCTACCTGACTTTCGTCCCAAGCCTCTTTTTCCTGTCCAGCCTGACTCTCGTTCCAAGCCTCCCTCTCCTGTCCTGCCTGACTCTCCTCCCAAGCCTCTTTCTCCTCCACTGTCGGACTCTCATCCCAAGCCTCTCTCGCCTGTTTAGCCTGACTCTCGTCCACAGCCTCTCTCTCCTGTCCAGCCTCATTCTCATCCCAAGCTTCTCACTCCTGCCCTTCCTGACTCTCGTCCCTCGACTCTCTCTCCTGTACTACCTGACTGTCGTCCCAAGCCTCTCTCTCGTGCTCAACCTTATTCTCGTCCTAAACCTCCCTCTCCTGTTCTGCCTGGCTCTCGTCCTAAGCCTCTCTTTCCTCTTCTTCATGACTCTAGTTCCAAGCCTCTGTCTTCTGTGCAGCCTGACTCTCGTCTCAAGCCTCTATCTCCTCTCCTACCTGAATCTCGTCCCAAGCCTCTCTCTCCTGTTCAGCATGATTCTCGTCCCAAGCCTCTCCCTCTCCTGTCATACCTGACTCTCGTCCTTAGAATCTCTTTCCTGTTCAGCCTGACTCTCGTCCCAAGCATCTCTCTCCTATCCAGCCTGACTCTCGTCCCAAGCATCTCTATCCTCCCCTACCTGTCTCTCGTCCCAGGGCTCTCTCTCCTGGCAAGCTTGATTCTGTCCCCCCCCCCCCCCCCCCCCCCCCCCCCCCCCCCCCCCCCCCCCCCCCCCCCCCCCCCCCCCCCCCCCCCCCCCCCCCCCCCCCCCCCCCGGGGGGGGGGGGGGGGGGGGGGGGGGGGAACTCTCGTCCAAAGCCTCTCTCTCCTGTCCATCGTGACTTTCATCCGAAGCCTTTCTCTCTCTTACTGGCTGACTCTCGTCTCAAGGTCACTTTCCTCATCTCCGTGAATCTCGACCCAAACTTCTCTCTCCTCTCCGATCTAACCCCCGTCGAAAGTCTCTCTCTCATATCCGGCGTAACTCTCGTCCCAAGCCTCTCTTTCCTGTCCTACCTGATTCTCGTCCCATTCCCTTCCCTCCTATCCTACCTGACTCTCGTCCCAAGCCTCTCTCTCGTCTCCTGCGTGACTCTCGTCCCAAGCCTCTCCCGTCTAGCCTAACTCTCGTCCCAAGCCTCTATCTCATCTTCTACTTGAATCTCGTCCCAAGCCTCTCTCTCCTGTCCAGAATGACTCTCATCCCAAGCCTCTTCTCCTGTCCAACCTGACTCTCATCCTAAGCCTCTCTCTCATGTCATGCCTGACTCTCGTCTGAAGCCTTCTCTCCTTTCCAGCCTGACTCTCGTCCCAAGCCTCACTTTCCTCACCTTCCTGACTCTTCTCCGAAACTTGTCTCTACTGTCCAATCTGACCGTCGTCCAAAGCCTCTCTATCATAGATGGCCTAACTCTCGTCCCAAGCCTCTCTCTCTCTCCTGTCCTACCTGACTCATCCAAAGCCTCTCTCTCGTATCCTGCATGACTCTCGTCCCAAGTCTCTCTTGTTCAGCCTGCCTCTCGTCCCAAGCCTCTCTCTCCTGTCCAGCCTCACTCTCATCCCAAGGCTCTCCCTCCTGTCATGCCTAACTCTCGTCCCAAGCCTCTCTCTCCTCTCCAACCTCAATCTCGTTTCAAGCCTCTCTATCCTATTATTCCTGACTCTCGTCCGAAGCCTCTCTCTCCTGTTAAGCCTGACTCTCGTCCCAAGCCTCTATCTCCTGTCATTCCTGACTCTCGTCCCAAGCCTCTCTCTCCTGTCTAGCCTGACTCTCGTCCCAAGCCTGTCCCTCCTCTCGTACCTGAATCCATTCCCAACCCTCTCCCTCCTGTCATGCCTGACTCTCGTCCTATGCCCGTCACTTCTTTTCGGCCTGACTCTCGTCTCAAGCCTCTCTCTCCTTTCTGGTCTGACTCTCGACCTAAGCCTCTCTCTCCTCTCCAGCCTGACTCTCGTCCCAAACTTCTCTCTCCTGTCCAACCCGACTATCGTTCCAAGCTTCTCTCTCCTGTCCGGCCTAACTCTTGTACCAAACCTCTCTCCCCTGTCCTACATGACTCTCGTTCCAAGCCTCCCTCTCCTGTCCTGCCCGACTCTCGTTCCAAGCCTCTCTCTTCTGTACTGTCGGACTCTCGTCCGAAGCCTCTCTCGCCTGTTTACCCTGACTCTCGTCCACAGCCATTCTCTCCTGTCCTGCCTCATTCTCATCTCAAGCCTCTCTCTCCTCCCCTGCCTGACTCTCGTCCTAAGCCTCTCTCTCCTGTCCTACCTGACTCTCTTCAAAAGCGTCTCTCTCCTGTCCAACCTGACTGTCGTCCCAAGCCTCTCTCTCCTCTCCGGCCTAGCTCTCCTCCCTAGGCTCTCTCTCCTGTCCTACCTGACTTTCGTCCCAAGCCTCTTTTTCCTGTCCAGCCTGACTCTCGTTCCAAGCCTCCCTCTCCTGTCCTGCCTGACTCTCCTCCCAAGCCTCTTTCTCCTCCACTGTCGGACTCTCATCCCAAGCCTCTCTCGCCTGTTTAGCCTGACTCTCGTCCACAGCCTCTCTCTCCTGTCCAGCCTCATTCTCATCCCAAGCTTCTCACTCCTGCCCTTCCTGACTCTCGTCCCTCGACTCTCTCTCCTGTACTACCTGACTGTCGTCCCAAGCCTCTCTCTCGTGCTCAACCTTATTCTCGTCCTAAACCTCCCTCTCCTGTTCTGCCTGGCTCTCGTCCTAAGCCTCTCTTTCCTCTTCTTCATGACTCTAGTTCCAAGCCTCTGTCTTCTGTGCAGCCTGACTCTCGTCTCAAGCCTCTATCTCCTCTCCTACCTGAATCTCGTCCCAAGCCTCTCTCTCCTGTTCAGCATGATTCTCGTCCCAAGCCTCTCCCTCTCCTGTCATACCTGACTCTCGTCCTTAGAATCTCTTTCCTGTTCAGCCTGACTCTCGTCCCAAGCATCTCTCTCCTATCCAGCCTGACTCTCGTCCCAAGCATCTCTATCCTCCCCTACCTGTCTCTCGTCCCAGGGCTCTCTCTCCTGGCAAGCTTGATTCTTGTCCCAATTCTCTCTCTCCTGTCCAGCGTGACTCTTGTCCCAAGATTCTCCCTCCTGTCTAGCCTTACTCTCGTCTAAAGCCTCCCCCTCCTGTCCTGCCTGATTCTAGTTCCAAGCCTCTCTCTCCTGTTTAGCCTGACTCTCTTCCCAAACCTCTCCTCTCCATCCTGACTCTCGTCCCAGTACCAAGCCTCTCTCTCCTCTCTTACCTGACTCTCGTCTCAAGCCTCTCTCTCCTGTCATGCCTGATTCTCCTCCAAAGCCTCTGTTTCCTGTCCGTCATAACTCTCGTCCAAAGCCTCTCTCTCCTGTCCAGAGTGACTCTCATCCCAAGCCTTTCTCTCTCTTCCTGGGTGACTCTAGTCTCAAGGTTACTTTCCTCATCTCCCTGAATCTCGACCCAAAGTTCTCTCTCCTGTCCAATCTGACCCCAGTCGAAAGTCTCTTTCTCTTATCCGGCGTAACTCTCGTCCCAAGCCTCTCTCTCCTATCCTACCTGATTCTCGTCCCATTCCTTTCCCTCCTCTCCTACCTGACTCTCGTCCCAAGCCTCTCCTGTCTAGCCTAACTCTCGTCCCAAGCCTCTATCTCATCTCCTACTTGACTCTCGTCCCAAGCCTCTCTCTCCTGTCCAGCACAACTCTCATCGCAAGCCTCTTTCTCCTGCCTAGCATGACTCTCATCCTAAGCCTCCCTCTCATGTCATGCCTGACTCTCGTCTGAAGCCTTCTCTCCTTTCCAGTGTGACTCTCGTCCCAAGCCTCACTTTCCTCACCTTCCTGACTCTCGTCCGAAACTTCTCTCTACTGTCCAATCTGACCGTCGTCCAAAGCCTCTCTATCATATCCGGCCTAACTCTCGTCCCAAGCCTCTCTCTCTCTCCTGTCCTACCTGATTCTCTTCCCATTCGTCTCCCTCCTGTCCTACCTGACTCATTCCAAGCCTCTCTCTCGTATCCTGCATGACTCTCGTCCCAAGTCTCTCTTGTTCAGCCTGCCTCTCGTCCCAAGCCTCTCTCTCCTGTCCAGCCTGACTCTCGTCCCAAAACCCTCTCTCTTCTCCCCCTGACTATCGTCTCAAGCCTCTCTCTCCTGTCCTTCCTGACTCTCGTCCCAAAACTCTCTCTCCTCTACTACCTGACTCCCGTCCCAAGCCTCTCTCTCCTGTCATGCCTGACTCTCGTCCTAAGCCACTCTGTCATTTTCGGCCTGACTCTCTTCCCAAGTCTGTCTCTCTTGTCCTGCCTGAATCTCGTCCCAAGCCTCTCTCTCCGGTCTTACCCGCCTCTGCACCCAAGCCTCTCTCTCCGGTCCTGACTGACTCTCGTCCCCAGCATCTCTCTCCTGTCCAGCCTCATTCACATCCCAAGCCTCTCTCTCCTACCCTGCCTGATTCTCGTACCAAGCCTCTCTCTCCTAGACTTCCTGACTCTCGTCCCAAACCTCTCTCTCCTGTCCATCCTCATTCTCACCCCAAACCTCTCTCTCCTGCCATGCCTGATTCTCGTCCCAAGCCACTCTCTACTGTACTGTCTGACTCTCGTCCCAAGCCGCTCTCTACTGTACTGTCTGACTCTCGTCCCAACCCTCTTTCTCCTGTCCATCCTGACTCTTTTCTCAATCATCTCTCTCCTATCCAGCCGGACTATCGTCCCAAACTTCTCTCTCCTGTCCAATATGACTGTCGTCCCAAACTTCTCTCTCCTGTCCGGCCTAACTTTCGTCCCAGGCCTCTATCTCCTGTCCTACCTGATTCTCGTCCTATTCCTCTCCCTCCTATCCTACCTGACTCTCGTCCGAAGTCTCTCTCTCCTGTCCTGCCTGACTCTCGTCCCAAGCCTCTCTCCTGTCCTGCCTGACTCTCGTCCCAAGCCTCTCTCCTGTCCAGCCTGACTATCGTCCCAAACTTCTCTCTCCTGTCCAATATGACTGTCGTCCCAAACTTCTCTCTCCTGTCCTACATAACTTTCGTCCCAGGCCTCTATCTCCTGTCCTATCTGATTCTCATCCTATTCCTCTCCCTCCTATCCTACCTGACTCTCGTCCCAAGTCTCTCTCTCCTGTCCTGCCTGACTCTCGTCCCAAGCTTCTCTCTCCTGTCCAGCCTGCCTCTCGTCCCAAACTTCTCTCTCCTGTCCAACCTGACTGTCGTCCCAAGCCTCTCTCTCTTGTCCAGCCTAATTCTCATCTCAAGCCTCTCTCTCCTGTCCTACTTGACTCTCGTCCCAAGCCTCTCTCTCTTGTCCAGCCTCACTCTCGTCCTAAGCCTCCCTCTCCTGTCCTGCATGACTCTCGTCCCTAACCACTTTCTGCTGTCATGTCTCATTCTCATTCCAAGCCCCTCTCTCCTGGCCTCCCTGATTCTCGTCCCAAGCCTCTCTCTCCTGTCCTACCTGACTCTCGTCCCAAGCCCCTCTCTCCTGTTCAACCTTCTAGTCCCAATCCTCCCTCTCATATCCTGCATGAGTCTCGTCCGAAACCACTCTCTCCTGTCATGACTGACTCTCGTTCCTAGCCTCTCCTTCCTGTTCAGCATGACTCTCGTCCCAAACTTCTGTCTCCTGGCCAGCGTGATTCTCGTCCAAATCCTCTCTTTCCTGTCCAGCCTGGCTCTTGTCCCAAGCCTCTCTTTCCTGTCTAGCTTTACTTTCGTCTCAAGCATCCCTCTCCTGTCTTGCCTGACTCTCGTTCCAAGCCTCTCTATCCTGTCTAGCCTGAATCTCTTCTCTAGCCTATCTCTGCTTTCCATCCTGACTCTCGTCCAAAGCCTCTGTCTCATCTCTTTCCTGACTCTCGTCCCAAGCTTCTCTCTCCTCTCATGCCTGATTCTCCTGTCCGGCATAACTCTCGTGCCAAGCCTCTCTCTCCTGTCCTGCATGACTCTCTTCCCTAGCCTATCTCCTGTCCAGCCTCAATCTCGTCCCAAGCCCCTCTCTCCTGTCCTGGATGACTCTCGTCCCAAGCATCTCTTTTCTCTCCTGCCTCACTCTCATCCCAAGACTCTCTCTTCTGTCTAGCCTGACTGTTGTCCTAAGCCTCTCTCTTGTGTCCCACCTGACTCTGGTCCCAAGCCTTTCTCTCCTCTCTTTCTTGACTCTCGTCCCAAGCCTCTCTCTCCTGTCCTACCTGACTTTCGTCCCAAGCCCCTCTCTCCTGTTCAACCTTCTCGTCCCAATCCTCCCTCTCATATCCTGCATGACTCTCGTCCGAAGCCACTCTCTCCTGTCATGACTGACTCTCGTTCCTAGCCTCTCCTTCCTGTTCAGCATGACTCTCGTCCCAAACTTCTGTCTCCTGGCCAGCGTGATTCTCGTCCAATCCTCTCTTTCCTGTCCAGCCTGGCTCTTGTCCCAAGCCTCTCTTTCCTGTCTGGCTTTACTCTCGCCTCAAGGATCCCTCTCCTGTCTTGATTGAATCTCGTTCCAAGCCTCTCTATCCTGTCTAGCCTGACTCTCTTCTCTAGCCTATCTCTGCTTTCCATCCTGACTCTCGTCCCAAGCCTCTGTCTCCTCTCTCTCCTGACTCTCGTCCCAAGCTTCTCTCTCCTCTCATGCCTGATTCTTCTGTCCGGCATAACTCTCGTGCCAAGCCTCTCTCTCCTGTCCTGCCTGACTCTCTTCCCTAGCCTATCTCCTGTCCAGCCTCAATCTCGTCCCAAGCCCCTCTCTCCTGTCCTGGATGACTCTCGTCCCAAGCCTCTCTTTTCTCTCCTGCCTCACTCATCCCAATGCTCTCTCTTCTCTCCAGCCTGACTGTTGTCCTAAGCCTCTCTCTTGTGTCCCACCTGACTCTCGTCCCAAGCCTTTCTCTCCTCTCTTTCTTGACTCTCGACCCAAGCCTCTATCTCCTGTCCAGCGTGACTCTCGTCCCAAACTTCTCTCCCCTGTCCAATCTGACCGTCGTCCAAAGCTTCTCTCTCATGTCCGGTCTAACTTTCGTCCCAAGCCTCTCTCTCTCCTGTCGTATCTGATTCTCGTCCCATGCCTCTGCCTCCTATGCTACCTGACTCTCGTCCCAAGCCTCTCTGTCCTCTCCTTCATGACTCTTGTCCTAAGCCTATCCTGTCCACCCTGATTCTTGTCCCAATCATCTATCTCCTCCCCTACCTGAATCTCGTCCCAAGCCTCTCTCTCCTGTCCTGCCTGACTCTCGCTCCCAAGCATCTCTCTCCAGTCTAGCTTGACTCTCGTCACGAACTTCTCTCTCCTGTCCAACCTGACTCTCGTCCCAAGCCTCTCTCTCCATTCCGGCCTAGCTCTCCTCCCTAGGCTCTCTCTCCTGTCCTACCTGACTCTCGTCCCAGGCCCTCTCTCCTTTCCAGCCTGAGTCTCGTCCTAAGCCTCCCTCTCTTGTACTGCCTGAATCTCGTCCCAAGGCTCTCTCTCGTCTACTGTCGGACTCTCATCCCAATCCTCTCTCGCCTGTTTAGCTTGACTCTCGATCCCTAGCCTCTCTCTCCTGTCCAGCCTCATTCTCCTCCTAAGCCTCTCTCTCCTGCCCTGCCTGACTCTCGTCCCAAGCTTCTCTCTCCTGTACTATCTGACTCTCTTCCCAAGCCTCACTCTCTTGTTCAACCTTATTCTCCTCCCAATCCTCCCTCTCCTGTTCTGCCTGACTCTATTCCCAAGCGTCTCTTTCCTCTTCTGCATGACTCTCGTCCCAAGCCTCTCTCTTCTCTGCAGCCTGACTCTCGTCTCAAGCCTCTATCTCCTCTCATACCTGACTCTCGTCCCAAGGCTCTCTCTCCTGTCCAGCCTGACTCTCGTCCCAAGCCTCTCTCTTCTATCCAGCCTCAATCTCGTCCCAAGCCTCTCTCTCCTGTACTGTCGGACTCTCGTCCCAAGCCTCTCTCTCCTGTCTAGCCTGACTCTCTTCCCAAGCCTCTCTCTCCTGTCCATCATGACTCTCTTCCCAAGCCTCTCTCTCATCTCTTACCTGACTCTCGGCTCAAGCCTCTCTCTCCTCTCATGCCTGATTTTTCTCCAAAGCCTCTCTTTCCTGTCCGGTATAACTCTCGTCCCAAGCCTCTCTCTCCTGTCCAGCCTGACTCTCATCCCAAGCCTCTTTCTCCTGTCCAGCCTGACTGTCGTCCCAGGCATCTGTCTCCTGTCCAGCCTGAATGTCGACGCAAGCCTCTCTCTCCTGTCCAGCCTGACTCTCGTCCCAAATTTCTCTCTCCTGTCCAATCTGACCGTCGTCCAAAGCCTCTCTCTCATGTCCGGCCAAACTCTCGTCCCAAGCCTCTCACTCCTGTCATACCTGACACTCGTCTCAAGCCTCTCTCTCCTGTCCAGCCTGACTCTCGTCCAAAGCCTCCCTTTCCTGTCCTGACTGACTCTCGTCCAAAGCCTCTCTCTCCTGGCCAGCATTATTCTCGTCCCAATCCTCTCTCTCCTGTCTAGCCTGACTCTTGTCCCAAGCCTCTCTCTCCTCTCTAGCCTTACTTTCGTCGCATGCCTCCCTTTCCTGTCCTGCCTGACTGTCGTCCCAGGCATCTCTCTCCTGTCCTGCCTCAATCTCGTCCCAAGCCTCTCTCTCCTGTACTGTCGGACTCTCGTCCCAAGGCTCTTTCGCCTGTTTAGCTTCACTCTCGTCCCCAGCCTCTCTTGCCCGTCCAGCTTTATTCTCATCCCCAGCCTCTCTCTCCTACCCTCCCTAACTCTCGTCCCAAGCCTCTCTCTCCTGTCCTAATAGACTCTCGTCCCAAGCTTCTCTCTCCTGTTCAGCGTTATTCTCGTCCCAATCCTCCCTCTCCAGTCCTACCTGACTCTCGTCCCAAGCCTCTCTCTCCTGTCCAGCCTGACTCTCGTCTAAAGCCCCTATATCCTATCCTACCTAACTCTCGTCCCAAGCCTCTCTCTCCTCTCCAGCCTGACTCTCGTCCAAAGCCTCTCTCTCCTGTCCTGCCTCACTCTCGTCCCAAGCCTCTCTCTCCTGTCCTGCCTCACTCTCGTCCCAAGCCTCTCTCTCCTGTCCTAACAGACTCTCGTCCCAAGCTTCTCTCTCCTGTTCAGCGTTATTCTCGTCCCAATCCTCCCTCTCCAGTCCTACCTGACTCTCGTCCCAAGCCTCTCTCTCCTGTCCAGCCTGACTCTCGTCTAAAGCCCCTATATCCTATCCTACCTAACTCTCGTCCCAAGCCTCTCTCTCCTCTCCAGCCTGACTCTCGTCCAAAGCCTCTCTCTCCTGTCCTGCCTCACTCTCGTCCCAAGCCTCTCTCTCCTGTCCTGCCTCACTCTCGTCCCAAGCCTCTCTCTCTCCTGTCATGCCTGACTCTCATCCCTAGCCTCTCTCTCCTGTCCAGCCTGACTCTCGTCCCAAACTTCTCTCTCCTGTCCAATCTGACCGTCATCCAAACCCTCTCTCTCATGTCCGGCAAAACTCTCGTCCCAAGCCTCTCACTCCTGTCATACCTGACACTCGTCTCAAGCCTCTCTCTCCTGTCCAGCCTGACTCTCGTCCCAAGCCTCCCTTTCCTGTCCTGCCTGACTCTCGTCCAAAGCCTCTCTCTCCTGGCCAGCATTATTCTCGTCCCAATCCTCTCTCTCCTGTCTAGCCTGACTCTTATCCCAAGCCTCTCTCTCCTCTCTAGCCTTACTTTCGTCGCATGCCTCCCTTTCCTGTCCTGCCTGACTGTCGTCCCAGGCATCTCTCTCCTGTCCTGCCTCAGTCTCGTCCCAAGCCTCTCTCTCCTGTACTGTCGGACTCTCGTCCCAAGGCTCTTTCGCCTGCTTAGCCTCACTCTCGTCCCCAGCCTCTCTTGCACGTCCAGCTTTATTCTCATCCCCAGCCTCTCTCTCCTACCCTCCCTAACTCTCGTCCCAAGCCTCTCTCTCCTGTCCTAACAGACTCTCGTCCCAAGCTTCTCTCTCCTGTTCAGCGTTATTCTCGTCCCAATCCTCCCTCTCCAGTCCTACCTGACTCTCGTCCCAAGCCTCTCTCTCCTGTCTAGCCTTACTCTCTTCCCAAGCCTGTCTCTCCTGTCCATCCTGACTCTCGTCCCAAGCCTCTCTCTCATCTCTTACCTGACTCTCATACCAAGCCTCTCTCTCCTGTCCAGCCGGAGTCTCGTCCCAAGAGTCTCTCTCCTGTCCAGCCTCACTCTTGACGCAAGCCTCTCTCTCCTGTCCAGCCCGACTCTTGTCCCAATTCTCTCACTTGTGTCCTACCTGACTCTTGTCCCAAGCTTCTCTCTCATTTATGGCATGACTCTCGTCCCAAGCCTCTCTCTCTTCTGCTACCTGATTCTCGTCCCAAAATTCTCATTCCTGTCCTGCCTGACCCCCGCTCTAATACCGTCTCTTTTGTCGCGCCTGTCTCACGTCCCAACACACTCTGTTCTGTCCTACCTCACTTTCATCCCTAGACTCTCTATCCTGTCCTGCCTGAATCTCTTCCGAAGCCTCTCTCTTTCATGTCGGGAATAACTCTCGTCCCAAGCCTCTCTCTCCTGTCCTGCCTGACTCTCATCCCAAGCCTCTCGCTCCTGTCCAGCATGACTCTCGTCACAAGCCTGCCTCTCTCTCCTGCCCTGGCTGACTCTTGTCTTAAACCTCTCTTCACTCTCCTACCTGACTCTCGTCCCAAGCCTCTCTCTCCTGTCCGGCATAACTCTCGTTCCAAGCCTCTCTCTCCTGTCCTGCCTGACACTCATCCCAAGCCTCTCTCTTGTCTAGCATGACTCTCGTCCCAAGCCTCTCTCTCCTGCCATTACTGACTCTCGTCCCAACCCTCTCTTCTCTCTACAACCTGACTGTCGTCCCAAGACTCTCTCTCTTGTCCGACCTACTTCTCGCCCAAAGCCTCTCTCTCCTGTCCTACCTGACTCTCGTCCCAAGCCTCTCTCTCTTGTCCAGCCTGACTCTCGTCCCAAGCCTTCCTCTCCTGTCCTGCCTGACTCTCATCCCACCTCTCTCCTGTACTGTCGGACTCTCCTCCCTAGCCTCTCTCGCCTATTTAGCCTGACTCTCGTAGCCAGCCTCTCTTTCCTGTCCAGCCTGACTCTCGTACCAAGCCGCTATCTCCTCTCCTAACTGACTCTCGTCCCAAGGCTCTCTCTCCTGTCCAGCCTGACTCTCGTACCAAGCCGCTATCTCCTCTCCTAACTGACTCTCGTCCCAGGGCTCTCTCTCCTGTCCAGCCTGAATCTCGTCCCAAGCCTCTCTCTACTGTTCAGCCTCACTCCTGTCCGAAGCCTCTCTCTCCTGTCATGCCTGACTCTTGTCCCTAGCCTCTCTTTCCTGTTCTGCCTGACTCTCGTCCCTAGCATCTCTCTCCTATCCAGCCTGACTCTCGTCCCAAGCCTCTCTATCATCTCCTACCTGACTCGTCCGAAGACTCTCTCTCCTGGCAAGCCTGATTCTCGTCCCAATTATCTCTCTCCTGTTCAGCCTGACTCTTGTCCCAAGAATCTCTCTCCTGTCTAGTCTTATTATCGTTTCAAGTCTCCCACTCCTGTCCTGCCTGACTCTCGTTTCAAGCCTCTCTATCCTGTCCATTCTGACTCTCGTCCCAAGCCTCTCTCTCCTCTCTTACCTGATTCTCGTCCCAAGCCTCTCTCTCCTCTCTTATGCCTGATTCTCCTCCAAAGCCTCTCTCTTCTGTCCGGCATAACTCTCGTGCCAAGACTCTCTCACCTGTCCTGCCTGACTCTCATCCCAAGCCTGTCTCTCCTGTCCAGCCTAATTCTCGTCCCAAGCCTCTCTTTCCTGTCCAGCCTTACTCACGACCCAAACTTCTCTCTCCTGTCCAATCTGACCGTCGTCCAAAGCCTCTATCTCATATCCGGCCTAACTCTCGGCTCAAGCCTCTCTCTCGTGTCCTATCTGATTCTCGTCCCATTCCTCTCCCTCCTATCCTAAGTGACTCTCGTTCCAAGCCTCTCTCTCTTCTCCTACCTCATTCTCGTCCCAAGTGTTTCTCTCCTGTCCTGCCTGACTATCTTCCCAAGACCCTCTCTCCTTTCCTACCTGACTCTCGTCATAAGCCTCTCTCTCCTGTCCTGCCTAACTCTCGTCTCAAAACCCTTTCTCCTATCCTGCCTGACTCTCGTCCCAAGCCTCTATCTGCGTTCATGCCTGACTCTCGTCCTAAGCCCCTCTCTCGTTTTCGGCCGGACTCTCTTCCTAAGTCTCTCTATCCTGTCCTGCCTGACTCTCGTCACAAGCCACTCTCTTCAGTCTTACCCGACTCTCGTCCCAAGCCTCTCTCTCCTGTCCTACCTGACTCTCATCCCCAACCTCTATCTCCTGTCCAGCCTCATTCTCATCCCAAGCCTCTCTCTCCTGCCCTTACTGATTCTCGTCCCAAGCCTCTCTCTCCTGTACTGTCTGACTCTCGACGCAAGCATCTTTCTCCTATCCATCGTAACTCTTTTCCCATGCCTCTGTCTCCTGTCCAGCCTGACTCTCGTCCGAAACTTCTATCTCCTGTCCAATATGACTGTCGTCCCAAACCTCTCTCTCCAGTCAGGCCTAACTTTCGTCCCAAGCCTCTATCTCCTCTCCTACCTGATTTTCGTCCCATGCCTCTCACTCCTATCCTACCTGACTCTCGTCCCAAGTCCCTCTCTCCTGTCCTGCCTGACTCTCGTCCCTAGCCTCTCTCTTCTGTCCAGCCTGACTCTCGTCCCAAACCTCTCTCTCCTGTCCAACCTCACTGTCGTCCCCAGCCTCTCTCTCCTGTCCTGCCTCATTCTCATCCCAAGCCTCTCTCTCCTGCCCTGCCTGACTCTCGTCCCAAGCCTCTTTCTCCTGTTCTACCTGTTTCTTGTCTGAAGCCCCTCTCTCCTGTTCAACCTTATTCACGTCCCAATCCTCCCTCTCACGTCCTGCATGACTCTCGTCCCAAGCCTCTCTTTCCTCTTCTGCATGACTCTCGTCCCAAGCCTCTCCCTCCTGTCCAGCCTGAATCTCTTCCCAAGCCTCTTTCTCCTGACATGCCTGACTCTCGTCCCTAGCCTCTCTTTCCTGTTCAGCATGACTCTCGTCCCAAGCCTCTTTCTCCTGTCCAGCCTGACTCTCGTCCCAAACTTCTCTCTCCTGTCCAATCCGACCGTCGTCCAAAGCTCCTCTCTCATGTCCGGACAAACTCTCGTCCCAAGCCTATCTCTCCTGATCTATCTGATTCTCGTCCCATGCCTCTCCCTCCTATCCTACCTGACTCTCGTCCCAAGCATCTCTGTCCTCTCCTGCATCACTCTCGACTCAAGCCTCTCCTGTCCATTCTGACTCTTGTCCCAAGCCTCTATCTCCTCCCCTACCTTACTCTCGTCCCAAGCCTCTCTCTCTTGTCCTGCCTGACTCTCGTCCCAAGCCTCTCTCTCCTGTCCAGCATGACTTTCGTCCCAAGCCTCTCTCTCCTGTTCTGCCTGATAATCGTTCTAAGCCTCTCTCTCCTGTCGAGCCTGACTCTCGTCCTGAACTTCTCTCTTCTGTCCAACCTGACTGTCGTCCCAAGCCTCTCTCTCCTGTCCGGCACAGCTCTCCTGCCTAGGCTCTCTCTCCTGTCCTACCTGACTCTCGTCCCAAGCCTCTCTCTCCTGTCCAGGCTGACTCTCGTCCCAAGCCTCCCTCTTCTGTCCTGCCTGACTCTCGTCCCAAGCCTCTCTCTCCTCTACTGTCGGACTCTCATCCCAAGCCTCTCTCCCCTGTTTAGCCTGACTCTCGTCCCCAGCCTCTCTCTCCTGTCCAGCTTCATTCTCATTCCAAGCCTCTCTCTCCAGCCCTGCCTGACTCTCGTCCCAAGACTCTCTCTCCTGTACTACCTGACTCTTGTCCCAAGCTTCTCTGTCTTTTTCAACCTTATTCTCGTCCCAATCCTCCATCTCCTGTTCTGCCTGGTTCTCGTCCTAAGCCTCTCTTTCTTCTGCATGACTCTCGTCCCAAGCCTATCTCTTTTGTGCATCCTGACTCTCGTCCCAAGCCTCTATCTCCTCTCCTGCCTGACTCTCGTCTTAAAGCTCTCTCTCCTGTCCAGCCTGACTCTCGTCCCAAGCCTCTCTCTCTCTCCTGTCATGCCTGACTCTCGTCCCTTGCCTCTCTTTCCTGTTTAGCCTGATCTCGTCCGAAGCATCTCTCTCCTATCCAGCCTGACTCTCGTCCCATGCATCTCTATCTTCTCCTACCTGTCTCTCGTCCCAAGGCTCTCTCTCCTGGCAAGCTTGATTCTCGTCCCAATTATCTCTCTCCTGTCCAGCGTGACTCTTGTCCGAAGAATCTCCCTCCTGTCTAGCTTTACTCTCGTTTAAAGCCTCACCTTCCTGTCCTGCCTGACTCTAGTTCCAAGCCTCTCTCTCGTGTCTAGCCTGACTCTCTTCCCAATCCTCTCTCTACTCTCCATCCTGACTCTCGTCCCAAGGCCCTCTCCTCTCTTAACTGACTTTCGTCTCAAGCCTCTCTCTCCTGTCATGCCTGATTCTCCCCCAAAGCCTCTGTTTCTTGTCCGTGATAACTCTGGTCCCAAGCCACTCTCTCCTGTCCAGCGTGACTCTCATCCCAAGCATTTCTCTCTCTTCCTGGCTGACTCTCGTCTCAAGGCTTACTTTCCTTACCTCCCTGACTCTCAACCCAAACTTCTCTCTTTTGTCCAATCTGACCGTCGTCCAAAGCCTCTCTCTCATATCCGGCGTAACTCTCGTCCCAAGCCTCTCTCTCCTTTCCTGCCTGATTCTCGTCCCATTCCTTTCCCTCTTATCCTACCTGACTCTCGTCCCAAGCCTCTCTCTCGTCTCCTGCATGACTCTCGTTCCAAGCCTCTCCTGTCCAGCCTGACTCTCGTGCCAAACCTCTATCTCATCTCCTACTTGAATCTCGTTCCAAGCCTCTTTCTCCTGTCCAGCCTGACTCTCATCGTAAGCCTCTTTCTCCTGTCATACCTGACTCTCGTCCGAAGCCTTTCTCTCCTTTCCAGCCTGACTCTCGTCCCAAGCCTCACTTTCCTCACCTGCCTGACTCTCGTCCAAAACTTCTCTCTACTGTCCAATCTGACTTTCGTCCAAAGCCTCGCTATTATGTCCGGCCTAACTCTCGTCCCAATCCTCTCTCTCTCCTGTCCTACCTGATTCTCTTCCCATTCCTCTCCCTCCTATCCTACCTGACTCTCGTCCCAAGCCTCTCTCTCGTCTCCTGCATGACTCTCGTCCCAAGCCTCTCCTGTCCAGCCTGACTCTCGTCCCAAGCCTCTCTCTCCTGTCCAGCATGACTCTCGTCGCAAATCTCTTTCTCCTGTCCAGCGTGACTCTCATCCCAAGGCTCTCTCTCCTGTCATGCCTAACTCTCGTCCCAAGCCTCTCTCTCCTCTCCAACCTCAATCTCGTCTCAAGTCTCTCTCTCCTGTCATTCCTGACTCTCGTCCGAAGCCTCTCTCTCCTGTTAAGCCTCACTCTCGTCCGAAGCCTCTCTCTCCTGTCATTCCTGACTCTCGTCCCGAGCCTCTCTCTCTTGTCCAGCCTGACTCTCGTCCCAAGCCTCTCTCTCCTCTCGTACCTGACTCTAGACCCAACCATCTCTCTCCTGTCATGCCTGAATCTCGTCCTAAGCCTTTCACTCCTTTTCGGCCTGACTCTCGTCCCAAGCCTCCCTCTCCTTTCTGGGCTGACTCTCGACCCAAGCCTCTCTCTCCTGTCCAACCTGACTGTCGTCCCAAGCTTCTCTCTCCTGTCCAGTCTAACTCTTGTCCCAAACCTCTCACCCCTGTCCTACCTGACTCTCGTCCTAAGCCTCTCTCTCCTGTCCAGTCTGACTCTCGTCCCAAGCCTCCCTCTCCTGTCCTGCCTGACTCTCGTCCCAAGCCTCTCTCTTCTTTACTGTCGGACTCTCGTCCGAAGCCTCTCTCGCCTGTTTACCCTGACTCTCGTTCCCAGCCTCTCTCTCCTGTCCTGCCTCATTCTCATCTCAAGCCTCTCTCTCCTCCCCTGTCTGATTCTCGTCCTAAGCCTCTCTCTCCTGTCCTATCCGACTCTCTTCCAAAGCCTCTATCTCCTTTCGTACATGACTCTCGTCGCAAGCCTCTCTCTCCTCTCCAGCCTGACTCTCTTCCCAAGCCACTCTCTCAAGTCGTGACTGACTCTCGTTCCTAGCCTCTCCTTCCTGTTCAGCATGACTCTTGTCCCAAACTTCTGTCTCCTGGCCAGAGTGATTCTTGTCCAAATCCTCTCTCTCCTGTCCAGCCTGGCTCTTGTCCCATGCCTCTCTTTCCTGTCTAGCCTTACTCTCGTCTCAAGCATCCCTCTCCTGTCCTGCCTGACTCTCGATCCATGCCTCTCTATCCTGTCTAGCCTGACTCTCTTCCCAAGCCTATCTCTGCTGTCCATCCTGACTCTCGTTCCAAGCCTCTGTATCTTCTCTTACCCTGATTCTCGTCCCAAGCTTCTCTCTCCTCTCATGCCTGATTCTCCTCCAAAGCCTCTCTCTCCTGTCCGGCATAACTTTCGAGCCAAGCCTCTCTGTCCTGTCCTGCCTGACTCTCATCCCTAGCCTATCTCCTGTCCAGCCTCAATCTCGTCCCAAGCCTCTCTCTCCTGTCCTGGACGACTCTCGTCCTAAACTTCTCTTTTCTCTCCTGCCTCACTCTCGTCCCAAGACTCTCTCTTCTGTCCAGCCTGACTCTCGTCCCAAGCCTCTCTCTCCTGTCCTATCTGATTCTCGTCCCATGCCACTGCCTCCTATGCTACCTGACTCTCGTCCCAAGCCTCTCTGTTCTCTCCTGCATGACTGTCGTCCCAAGCCTCTCCTGTCCACCATGACTCTTGTCCCAAGCCTCTATCTCCTCCCCTACCTGAATCTCGTCCCAAGTCTCTCTCTCCTGTCCTGCCTGACTCTCGTCCCAAACCTCTCTCTCCAGTCTAGTCTGACTCTCGTCACGAACTTCTCTCTCCTGTCCAACCTGACTGTCGTCCCAAGCCTCTCTCTCCTGTCCGGCCTAGCTCTCCTCCCTAGGCTCTCTCTCCTGTCCTACCAGACTCTCGTCCCAAGCCTCTCTCTCCTCTCCAGCCTGAGTCTCGTCCCAAGCCTCCCTCTCTTGTCCTGCCCGACTCTCGTCCCAAGCCTCTCTCTCCTCTACTGTCGGACTCTCATCCCAAGCCTCTATCGCCTGTTTAGCCTGACTCTCGATCCCCAGCCTCTCTCTCCTGTCCAGCCTCATTCTCATCCCAAGCCTGTATCTCCTGCCCTGCTTGACTATCGCCCGAAGCCTCTTTCTCCTTTACTACCTGACTCTCTTCCCAAGCCTCTCTCTCTTGTTCAACATCATTCTCGTCCCAATCCTCCGTCTCCTGTTCTGCCTGACTCTCGTCCCAAGCGTCTCTTTCCTCTTCTGCATGACTCTCGTCCCAAGCCTCTCTCTTCTGTGCAGGCTGACTCTCGTCTCAAGCCTCTATCTCCTCTCATACCTGACTCTCGTCCCAAGGGTCTCTCTCCTGTCCAACCTGACTCGTCCCATGCCTCTCTCTTCTGTCCAGCCTCACTATCGTCCCAAACCTCCCTCTCTCCTGTCATGCCTGACTCTCGTCCCTAGCCTCTCTTTCCTGTTCAGCCTGACTCTCGTCCCACGCATCTCTCTCCTATCCAGCCTGACTCTCGTCCCAAGCATCTCTCTCCTATCCAGCCTGTCTCTCGTCCCAAGCATCTCTATCCTCTCCTACCTGTCTCTCGTCCTAAGCCTCTCTCTCCTAGCAAGCTTGATTTTCGTCCCAATTATCTGTCTGCTCTCCAGCGTGACTCTTGTCTCAAGAATCTCTCTCCTGTCTAGCCTTACTCTCGTCTAAAGCCTCCCCCTCCGGACCTGCCTGACTCTAGTTCCAAGCCTCTCTCTCCTGTCTAGCCTGACTCTCTTCCCAAGCCCCTCTCACTCCTGTCCATCCTGACTCTCGTCCCAAGCCTCTCTCTCCTGTCATGCCTTATTCTCCTCCAAAGCCTCTCTCTCCTGTCCGGCATAACTCTCGTCCCAAGCCTCTCTCTCTTGTCCTGCCTGACTCTCATCCGATGCCTCTCTCTCCTGTCCAGCGAAACTCATTCCAAGCCTTTTTCTCTCTTCCTGGCTGACTCTCATCTCAAGCCTCACTTTTCTCACCTGCCTGACTCTCGTCCCTAACATCTGTCTCCTGTCCAATCTGACCGTCGTCCAAAGCTTCTCTCTCATATCCGGCCTAACTCTTGTCCCAAGCCTCTCTCTCCTGTCCTACCTGATTCTCGTCCCACTCCCTTCCCTCCTATCCTACCTGACTCTCGTCCCAAGCCTCTCTCTCGTCTCCTGCATGACTCTCGTCCCAAGCCTCTCCTGTCCAGCCTGACTCTCGTCAAAACCCTTTATCTCATCTCCTACTTGACTCTCGTCCCAAGCCTCTCTCTTTTGTCCAGCATGACTCTCGTCCCAATCCTCTTTCTCCTGTCCAGCTTGACTCTCATCCCAAGCCTCTCTCTCCTGTCATGCCTGACTCTCGTCGCAAGCCTTTCTCTCCTTTCCAGCTTGACTCTCGTCCCAAGCCTCACTTTCCTCACCTGCCTGACTCGTCCTAAACTTCTCTCTCCTGTCCAATCGGACCGTCGTCCAAAGCCTCTCTCTCATGTCCGGCCTAACTCTCGTCCCAAGCCACTCTCTCCTGTCCTACCTGATTCTCATCCCAATACTCTCCCTCCTATCCTACCTGACTCTCATCCCGAGCCTCTCTCTCTCCTCTCCTGCATGACTCTCGTCCCAAGACTCTCCTCTCCAGCCTGACTCTCGTCCCATGCCTTTATCTCCTCTCCTACCTGAATCTTGTCCCAAGCCTCTCTTTCCTGTCCAGCCTCACTCTCGTCCTAATCCTCTCTCTCCTGTCCAGCCTGACTCTCGTCCCAAGCCTCTCCCTCCTGTCTAGCGTTACTCTCGTCACAACCCTCTCTCTCATGTCCTGCCTGAATTTCGTTCCAAGTCTCTCTCTCCTGTAATCCTGAACCTCTTCCCAAGCCTCTATCTCTTAGCCAGACTGATTTTCGTCAAAATCCTCTCTCTCCTGCCCAGCCTGACTTGTCCCAAGCCTCTATGTCCTGTCTAGCCTTACTCTCGTCTGAAGCCTTCCTCTCCTGTCCTGCCTGACTCTCTTCCCAAGCCTCTATCTCCTCTCTTACTTGACTCTCGTCCCAAGTCTCTCTCTCCTGTCATGACTGATTCTCCTCCAAAGCCTCTCTCTCATGTCCGGCCTAACTCTCGTCCCAAGCCTCTCTCTCCTTTCCTAACTGATTTTGGCCCCATCCTTCTCCCTCTTATCCTACCTGACTCTCGTCTTAAGCCTCTCTCTCCTCTCCTACCTGACTCTCGTCACAAGCCTCTCCTGTCCAGCCTGACTCTCGTCCACAAGCCTCTATCTCCTCTCCTGCCTGACTCTCGTCCCAAGCCTCTCTCTCCTCTCCTTCCTTACTCTCGTCCCAAGCCTCTCTCTCCTGTCCACACTCACTCTTGTCCCAAGCCTCTCTATCCTGTTATGCCTGATTCTCCTCACAAGCCTCTCTTTCCTGCTCAGCCTGACTCTCGTCTAGAGCCTCTGTCTCCTCTCCTACCTGAGTCTCGTCCCAAGCCTCTCTCTCCTGACATGCCTGATTCTCATCCCAATCCTCTCTCTCCTCTTCAGCCTGACTCTCGTTCGAAGCCTCTCTCTCCTCTCCATCTTCACTCTCGTCCCAAGTTTCTCTTTCTGTCATGCCTGACCCTCGTCCCAAGCCTCTCTCTCCTGTCCCGCCTGACTCCCGTCGTAAGACTCTCATTCCTGTCCTTCCTGTCCCTCGTCCTAAGCCCGGGTCTCCTGTCGTGCCTGAGTCTCTTCCCAAAACACCCTCTCCTGTCCTGCCTCACTTTCGTCCCAAGACTCTATCTTGTCCTGCCTGACTCTCGTCCGAAGCCTCTCCCTCCTGTTCGGCATAACTCTTGTCCCAAGCGTCTGTCTCCTGATCTGCCTGACTCTCATCCCAACTTTCTCTCTCTTGTCCAGCATGACTCTCGTCCCAAGCCTCTCTAACCTGTCCTGGCTGACTCTCGTCCCAAGACTCTCTCTCCTGTTTAGCCTGACTCTCGTCAAAAGCATCTCTCTTGTGTCCTACCTGACTCTCGTCCCAAGCCTCTTCCTCCTGACTGGCCTGACTCTAACCAAGCCTGTCTCTCCTGTCCAGCTTGACTATCGTCCCAAATTTCTCTCTCCCCTCCAATCTGAATGTCGTGCCAAGTCTCTTTTTCCTGTAGGGCCTAACTCTATTCCTAACGTTTTCTCTCCTGCTCTACCTGATTCTCGTCCCATGCCTCTCCCTCCTATCCTACCTGACTCTCGTCCCAAGTCTCTCTCTCTCCTGTCCTGCCTTACTCTCGTCCCAAGCCTTTCTCTACTGTCCAGCCTGACTCCCGTCCCAAACTTCTCTCTCGTGTCCAACCTGATTTTTGTCCCAAGCCTCTCTCTCCTGTCCGGCCTAACTCTCGTCTTCTGTCCTCTCTCTTCTGTCCTACTTGACTCTCGTCCCAAGCCTCTCCCTCCTTTACCGTCGGACACTCGTCCCTAGCCTCTCTCACCGGTTTACCCTGACTCTTGTCCCCAGCCTCTCTCTCCTGTCTAGCCTCCTTCTCATCCCAAGACTCTCTCTCCTACCCTGCTTGACTGTCGTCCCAAGCCTCTCTCTCCTGTCCTACCTGTCTCTCGTCCCAAGCCTCTCTCTCCTGTTTAGCCTTATTCTCGTCAAAATCCTCCCTCTCCTGTCCTGCCTGACTCTCCTGCCTAGCCTCTCTTTCCTCTTCTGCATTACTCTCTTCCCAAGACTCTCCTGTCCAACCTGACTCTCGTCCAAAGCATCTATCTCGTCTCCTACCTGACTCTCGTCCCAAGGCTCTCTCTCCTGTCCAGCCTGACTCTCGTCCCAAGCCTCTCTCTCCTGTCCAGCCTCCCTCTCGTACCAAACCTCTCCTTTCTGTCATGCCTGACTCTCGTCCCTAGCCTCTCGTCCCAAGCATCTCTCTCCTATTCAGCCTGACTCTCGTCCGAAGCCTCACTATCCACTCCTACCTGACCCTTGTCCCAAGCCTCTCTCTCCTGGCCAGCCTGATTCTCGTCCAAATCCTCTCTCTCCTGTCCAGCCTGACTCTAGTCCCAAGCCTCTCCCTTGTGTCTAGCCTTACTCTCGTCTCAAGCCTCCCTCTCCTGTCCTGCCTGACTCTCCTTCCAAGCCTCTCTCTACTCTCTAGCCTGACTCTCTTCCCAAGCCTCTCTCTCCTGTCCATCCTGACTCTCGTCCCAAGCCTCTCTCTCCTCTATTACCTGACTCTCGTTCTAAACCTCTCTCTCCTGTCATGCCTGATTTTCCTACAAAGTCTCTCTCTCATGTCCGGCATAAATCTCGTGCCAAGCCTCTCTCTCCTCTCCTGCCTGACTCTCATCACAAGCCTCTCTCTCCTGTCCAGCCTGACTCTCTCTCCAAGCCTTTCTCTTCTGTCTAGCCTGATTCTGATCCAAAGCCTCTCTTGTGTCCTACCTCAGTCTCGTCCCAGGCTTGCCTCTCCTTTCTGGCGTGACTCTCGTCCCAAACTTCTCTCACCTGTCCAATCTGACCATTGTCCAAAGTCTCTCTCATATCCGGGATAACTCTCGTCCCAAGCCTCTCCCTCCTGTCCGGCCTAACTCTCGTCCCAAGCCTCTCTTCTGTCCTACTTGACTCTCGCCCCAAGCCTCTCCCTCCTGTACCGTCGGACTCTCGTCCCTAGCCTCTCTCAACGGTTTAGCCTGACTCTCGTCCCCAGCCTCATTCTCCTGTCCAGCCTCCTCCTCATCCTAAGCCTCTCTCTCCTACCCTGTTAGACTGTTGTCACAAGCCTCTCTCTCCTGTCCTACCTGACTCTCGTCAAAAGACTCTCTCTCCTGTTTAGCCTTATTCTCGTCAAAATCCTCCCTCTCCTGCCCTGCCTGACTCTCCTGCCTAGCCTCTCTTTCCTTTTCTGCATTACTCTCGTCCCAACACTCTCCTGTCCAACCTGACTCACGTCCCAAGCCTCTATCTCGTCTCCTACCTGACTCTCGTCCCAAGGCTCTCTCTCCTGTCCAGCCTGACTCTCGTCCCAAGCCTCTCTCTCCTGTCCAGCCTCCCTCTCGTACCAAACCCCTCCTTTCTGTCATGCCTGACTCTCGTCCCTAGCCTCTCGTCCCAAGCATCTCTCTCCTATTCAGCCTGACTCTCGTCCGAAGCCTCACTATCCTCTCCTACCTGACCCTTGTCCCAAGCCTCTCTCTCCTGGCCAGCCTGACTCTCGTCCCAAGCTCTCTCTCCCGTTCAGCCTGACTCGTCCCAAGCCTCTCTCTTGTGTCCTACCTGACTTTCGTCCCAAGCCTCTCTCTCCTGTCTGGCCTGACTCTCTAACCAAGACTCTCCTGTCCAGCCTGACTCTCGTCCCAAACTTCTCTCTCCCCTAAATTCTGACTGTCGTGCCAAGCCTCTCTCTCCTGTCCGGCCTAACTCTCCTCCAAAGCCTCTCTCTCCTGTCCTACCTGATTCTCGTCCCATGCCTCTTCCAGCTATCCTACCTGACTTTCGTCCCAAGTCTCTCTCTCCTGTCCTGCTTGACTCTCGTCCCAAGCGTCACTCTACTGTCCAGCCTGACTATCGTCCCAAACTTCTCTCTCGTGTCCAACCTGATTTTCGACCCTAGCATTTCTGTCCTGTCCGGCCTAACTCTCGTCCCAAGACTCTCTCTCCTGTCCTACCTGACTCTCGTCCCAAGCGTCTCTCTCCTGTCCAGCCTGACTCTTGCCCCAAGCCTCTCTCTCCTGTCCTGCCTGACTCGTCCCAAGGCTCTCTCTCCTGTACTGTCGGACTCTCAACCAAGCCTTTCTCTCCTACCCTGCCTGACTCTCGACCCCAGCCTCTCTCTCCTGTCCAGCCTCATTCTCATCCGAAGCCTCTCTCTCCTTCCTTGCCTGACTGTCGCCCGAAACCTCTCTCTCCTGTCCTACATGAATCTCGTCCCAAGCCTCTCTCTCCTGTTTAGCCTTATTCTCGTCAAAATCCTCCCTCTCCTATACCGCCTGACTCTCCTACCTAGCCCCTCTTTCCTCTTCTGCATTACTCTCGTCCCAAGCCTCTCTCTCATGTCTAGCCTGACTCTCGTCCTAAGCTTCTATCTCCTCTCCTACCTGACTCTCGTCCCAAGCCTCTCTCTCCTGTCCAGACTCATCTCGTCCCAAGCCTCTCTTTCCTGTCCAGCCTCACACTCGTCCCAAGCCTCTCTCTTCTGTCATGCCTGACTCTCGTCCCTAGCCTCTCGTCCCAAGCATCTCTCTCCTATCCAGCCTCACTCTCTTCCAAAGCCTCTCTATCCTCTTCTACCTGACTCTTGTCCCAAGCCTCTCTCTCCTGTCTAGCCTGACTCTCATCCAGGGCCTCTCTCTCCTGTCCATCCTGACACTCGTCCCAAGCCTCTCTCTCCTCTCTTACCTGACTCTCGTCCCAAACCTCTCTCTCCTCTCATGCCTGATTTTCCTCCAAAGCCTCTCTCTCCGGTCCGGCATAAATCTCGTGCTAAGCCTCTCTCTCCTCTCCTGCCTGACTCTCATCCCAAGCCTCTCTCTCCTGTCCCGCCTGACTCTCTTTCCAAGCCTCTCCTCTCCAGATTGACTCTGGTCCTAAGCCTCTCTCTTGTGTCCTACCTAACTCTAGTCACAAGCCTCTCTCTCCTTTCTGGCCTGACTCTCGACCCAAGCCTCTCTCTCCTGTCCAGCCTGACTATCATCCCAAACTTTTCTCTTCTGTCCAAACAGACCGTCGACCAAAGCCTTTCTCTCATATCCGGCCTAACACTCGTCCCAAGCCTCTCTCTCCTGTCGTACCTGATTCTCGTCCCATTCCTCTCCCTCCTATCCTACATGACTCTTGTCCCAAGCCTCTCTCTCCTATCCCACATGACTCTCGTCCCAAGCCTCTCCCGTCCAGCCTGACTCTCGTCCCAAGCCTCTATCTCATCTCCTACCTGACTCTCATCCCAAGCCTCTCTCTCCTGTCCAGCTTGAATATCGTCCCAAGCCTCTCTCTCCTGTCCAACCTGACACTCGTCCTAAGCCTCTCTCTCCTGTTATGTTTGACTCTCGTCTCAAGCCTCTTTGTCCTGTCCAGCCTCAATCTCGTCTCAAGCCTCTCTCTCCTCTCCTACCTTACTCTCGTCCCTAGCCTCTCTTTCCTGTCCAGCCTCACTCTCCTCACACGCCTCTCTCTCCTGTCATTCCTGACTCTCGTCCCAAGCCTCTTTCACTTCTCCTACCTGACTCTCGTCCCAACCGTCTCTCTCGAGTAATGAATGACTTTCGTTCTAAGCCCCTCGCTTCTTTTCGGCGTGACTCTTGTCCCATGCCTCTATCTTCTGTCCTGCCTGACTCTTGTCCCAAGCCTCTCTCTCCTGTCCATCCTGACTCTCGTCCCAAGCCTCTCTCTCCTCTCTTACCTGACTCTCGTTCTAAACCTCTCTCTCCTTTCATGCCTGATTTTCCTACAAAGCCTCTCTCATGTCCGGCATAAATCTCGTGCCAAGCCTCTCTCTCCTCTCCTGCCTGACTCTCATCCCAAGCCTCTCTCTTATGTCCAGCCTGATTCTCTTTCCAAGCCTTTCTCTTCTGTCCAGCCTGATTCTGATCCCAAGTCTCTCTCTTGTGTCCTACCTCAGTCGCGTCCCAGGCTTGCCTCTCTTTTCTGGCCCGACTCTCTTCCCAAACTTCTCTCACCTGTCCAATCTGACCGTCGTCCAAAGTCTCCCTCCTGTCCGGCCTAACTCTCGTCCCAAGTCTCTCTCTTCTGTCCTACTTGACTCTCGTCCCAAGCCTCTCCCTCCTGTACCGTCGGACTCTCGTCCCTAGCCTCTCTCACCGGTTTAGCCTGACTCTCGTCCCCAGCCTCTCTCCTGTCCAGCCTCCTTCTCATTACAAGCCTCTCTCTCCGACCCTGCCTGACTGTCGTCCCAAGCCTCTCTCTCCTGTCCTACCTGACTCTCGTCCCAAGCCTCTCTCTCCTGTTTAGCCTTATTCTCGTCAAAATCCTCCCTCTCCTGTCCTGCCTGACTCTCCTGCCTAGCCTCTCTTTCCTCTTCTGCATTACTCTCGTCCCAAGACTCTCCCGTCCAAACTGACTCTCGTCCCAAGCCTCTATCTCGTCTCCTACCTGACTCTCGTCCCAAGGCTCTCTCTCCTGTCCAGCCTGACTCTCGTCTCAAGCCTCCCTCTCCTGTCCTGACTGACTCTCCTTCCAAGCCTCTCTCTCCTCTCTTACCTGACTCTCTTCCCAAGCCTCCCTCTCTCTCTCTCTCTCTCTCTCCTGTCCATCCTGACTCTCTTTCCAAGCCTCTCTCTTCTGTCCAGCCTGATTGTGATACCAAGCCTCTCTCGTGTGTCCTGCCTCAGCCTCGTCCCAGGCTTGCCTCTCCTTTCTGGCCTGACTCTCGTCCTAAACTTCTCTCACCTGTCCAATCTGACCGTCGTCCAAAGTCTCTCTCCTGTCCTACCTGATTCTCGTCCCATTCCTCTCCCTCCTATCCTACCTGACTCTTGTCCCAAGTCACTCTCTCATATCCCACATGATTCTAGTCCCAAGCCTCTCCTGTCCAGCCTGACTCTCGTCCCAAGCCTCTTTCTCATCTCCTACCTGACTCTGGTCCCAAGCCTCTCTCTCCTGTCCAGCATGACTCTTCTCCCAAGCCTCTCTCCCCAGGTATGCTTGACTCTCGTCCCTAACCTCTCATTCCTGTCCAGCCTCACTCTCGTCTCATGACTCTCCCTCCAGTCATTTCTCACTCTCGTCCCAAGCCTCTCTCTCCTGTCGAGCCTGACTCTCGTCCGAAGCCTCTCTCTCCTGTCCTACCTGATTCTCGTACCATGCCTCTCCTTCATATCCTACCTAACTCTCGTCCTAAGACTCTCTCTCCTCTAATGCATGACTCTCTTCTCAAGACTCTCCCCTCCAGCCTGACTCTCGTCCCAAGCCTCTCTCTCTTCTCCTACCTGACTCTCGTCCCAAGTCTTTCTCTCCTGTCCTGCCTGACTCTTACTAAGACCCTCTCTCCTTTCCTACCTGACTCTCGTCCCAAGCCTCTCTCTCATATCCTGCCTGACTCTGATCCCAAGCCTGTCTCTTGTCCAGCATGACTCTCGTCCCAAGCCTCCCTCTCCTGTCCTGGCTGACTCTCCTCCGAAGCCTCTCTTTCGTCTCCTGCCTGACTCTCGTCCCAAGCTCTCTCTCCCGTTCAGCCTGACTCTCGTCCCAATCCTCTCTCTTGTGTCCTACCTGACTCTCGTCCCAAGCCTCTCTCTCTTGTGTGGCCTGACTCTCTAACCAAGACTCTCCTGTCCAGCCTGACTCTCGTCCCAAACTTCTCTCTCCCCTAAATTCTGACTGTCGTGCCAAGCCTCTCTCTCCTGTCCGGCCTAACTCTCCTCCAAAGCCTCTCTCTCCTGCCCTACCTGATTCTCGTCCCATGCCTCTTCCAGTTATCCTACCTGACTTTCGTCCCAAGTCTCTCTCTCCTGTCCTGCCTGACTCTCGTCCCAAGCGTCACTCTACTGTCCAGCCTGGCTATCGTCCCAAACTTCTCTCTCGTGTCCAACCTGATTTTCGACCCAAGCCTATCTCTCCTGTCCGGCCTAACTCTCGTCCCAAGACTCTCTCTCCTGTCCTACCTGACTCTCGTCCCAAGCTTCTCTCTCATGTCCTGCCTGACTCTGATCCCAAGCCTGTCTCTTGTCCAGCATGACTCTCGTCCCAAGCCTCCCTCTCCTGTCCTGGCAGACTCTCCTCCGATGCCTCTCTTTCGTCTCCTGCCTGACTCTCGTCCCAAGCTCTCTCTCCCGTTCAGCCTGACTCGTCCCAAGCCTCTCTCTTGTGTCCTACCTGACTTTCGTCCCAAGCCTCTCTCTCCTGTCTGGCCTGACTCTCTAACCAAGACTCTCCTGTCCAGCCTGACTCTCGTCCCAAACTTCTCTCTCCCCTAAATTCTGACTGTCGTGCCAAGCCTCTCTCTCCTGTCCGGCCTAACTCTCCTCCAAAGCCTCTCTCTCCTGTCCTACCTGATTCTCGTCCCATGCCTCTTCCAGCTATCCTACCTGACTTTCGTCCCAAGTCTCTCTCTCCTGTCCTGCTTGACTCTCGTCCCAAGCGTCACTCTACTGTCCAGCCTGACTATCGTCCCAAACTTCTCTCTCGTGTCCAACCTGATTTTCGACCCTAGCATTTCTGTCCTGTCCGGCCTAACTCTCGTCCCAAGACTCTCTCTCCTGTCCTACCTGACTCTCGTCCCAAGCGTCTCTCTCCTGTCCAGCCTGACTCTTGCCCCAAGCCTCTCTCTCCTGTCCTGCCTGACTCGTCCCAAGGCTCTCTCTCCTGTACTGTCGGACTCTCAACCAAGCCTTTCTCTCCTACCCTGCCTGACTCTCGACCCCAGCCTCTCTCTCCTGTCCAGCCTCATTCTCATCCGAAGCCTCTCTCTCCTTCCTTGCCTGACTGTCGCCCGAAACCTCTCTCTCCTGTCCTACATGTCTCTCGTCCCAAGCCTCTCTCTCCTGTTTAGCCTTATTCTCGTCAAAATCCTCCCTCTCCTATACCGCCTGACTCTCCTACCTAGCCCCTCTTTCCTCTTCTGCATTACTCTCGTCCCAAGCCTCTCTCTCATGTCTAGCCTGACTCTCGTCCTAAGCTTCTATCTCCTCTCCTACCTGACTCTCGTCCCAAGCCTCTCTCTCCTGTCCAGACTCATCTCGTCCCAAGCCTCTCTTTCCTGTCCAGCCTCACACTCGTCCCAAGCCTCTCTCTTCTGTCATGCCTGACTCTCGTCCCTAGCCTCTCGTCCCAAGCATCTCTCTCCTATCCAGCCTCACTCTCTTCCAAAGCCTCTCTATCCTCTTCTACCTGACTCTTGTCCCAAGCCTCTCTCTCCTGTCTAGCCTGACTCTCATCCAGGGCCTCTCTCTCCTGTCCATCCTGACACTCGTCCCAAGCCTCTCTCTCCTCTCTTACCTGACTCTCGTCCCAAACCTCTCTCTCCTCTCATGCCTGATTTTCCTCCAAAGCCTCTCTCTCCGGTCCGGCATAAATCTCGTGCTAAGCCTCTCTCTCCTCTCCTGCCTGACTCTCATCCCAAGCCTCTCTCTCCTGTCCCGCCTGACTCTCTTTCCAAGCCTCTCCTCTCCAGATTGACTCTGGTCCTAAGCCTCTCTCTTGTGTCCTACCTAACTCTAGTCACAAGCCTCTCTCTCCTTTCTGGCCTGACTCTCGACCCAAGCCTCTCTCTCCTGTCCAGCCTGACTATCATCCCAAACTTTTCTCTTCTGTCCAAACAGACCGTCGACCAAAGCCTTTCTCTCATATCCGGCCTAACACTCGTCCCAAGCCTCTCTCTCCTGTCGTACCTGATTCTCGTCCCATTCCTCTCCCTCCTATCCTACATGACTCTTGTCCCAAGCCTCTCTCTCCTATCCCACATGACTCTCGTCCCAAGCCTCTCCCGTCCAGCCTGACTCTCGTCCCAAGCCTCTATCTCATCTCCTACCTGACTCTCATCCCAAGCCTCTCTCTCCTGTCCAGCTTGAATATCGTCCCAAGCCTCTCTCTCCTGTCCAACCTGACACTCGTCCTAAGCCTCTCTCTCCTGTTATGTTTGACTCTCGTCTCAAGCCTCTTTGTCCTGTCCAGCCTCAATCTCGTCTCAAGCCTCTCTCTCCTCTCCTACCTTACTCTCGTCCCTAGCCTCTCTTTCCTGTCCAGCCTCACTCTCCTCACATGCCTCTCTCTCCTGTCATTCCTGACTCTCGTCCCAAGCCTCTTTCACTTCTCCTACCTGACTCTCGTCCCAACCGTCTCTCTCGAGTAATGAATGACTTTCGTTCTAAGCCCCTCGCTTCTTTTCGGCGTGACTCTTGTCCCATGCCTCTATCTTCTGTCCTGCCTGACTCTTGTCCCAAGCCTCTCTTTCCTGTTCGGCCAAACTCTCGTCCCAACCCTCTCTCTCCTTCCCTACCTGACTCTCGTCCCATGCCTCTCTCTCCTGTCCTGCCTGACTCTCTTCCCAAAACCCTCCCTCTTCTTCTACCCGACTCTCGTCTTATGCCTCTCTCTCCTGTCCTGCCTGACTCTCTACCCAAAACCCTCTATCTTCTCCTACCTGTCTCTCGTCCGAAGCCTCTCTCCCCTGTCATGCCTGACTCTCGTCCCAAGCCCCTATCTCCTTTTCGGCCGGACTCTCTTCCCAAGTATCTCTATCCTGTCTTTCCTGATTCTCGTCCGAAAACCCTCTATCTTTTCCTACCTGACTCTCGTCCCAAGCCTCTCTCTCTCCTGTCATGCCTGACTCTCGTCCCAAGCCCCTCTCTCCTTTTCGGCCGGACTCTCTTCCCAAGTCTCTCTCTCCTGTCCTGCATGACTCTCGTCTCAAAACCCCCTCTCTTCTCCTACCTGACTCTCGTCCCAAGCTTCTCTCTCCTGTCTTGCCTGACTCTCGTCCCCAGCCTCTCTCTCCTCTCCATCCTCATTCTCATCCCAAGCCTCTCTCTCCTGCCCTGCCTGGTTCTCGTCCCAAGCCTCTCTCTCCTGTCCAGCATGACTCTCGTCGTAAGCCTCTCCTGTCCAGCCTGAATCTCTTCCCAAGCCTCTCTCTCTTGTCGTACCTGACTCTCGTCCCAAGCCTCTCTCTCTCCTGTCTGGCCTGACTCTCTATCCAAGCCTCTCTCTCCTGTCTAGCCTGACTCTTTTCCCAAGCCTTTCTCTCCTGACCTACCTGATTCTCGTCCATGCCTCTCACTAATATCCTATCTGACTCTCGTCCCAGGTCTCTCTCTACGTCCTGCCTGACTCTCGTCCCAGGCCTCTCTCTTGTCCACCCTGACTCTCGTCCCAAACTTCTCTCTCCTGTCCAACCTGACTGTCGTCCCAAGCCTCTCTCTCCTGTCCAGCCTAACTCTCGTCAAAAACCTCTCTCTCCTCTCCTACCTGACACTCGTCTCAAGCCATTCTCTCCTTCCCTGCTTGACTCTCGTCCCAAGCCTCTCTCTCCTGTCCCACCTGACTCTCGTCGCAAGCCTCTCTCTCTCTCCTGTTCAGCCTTATTCTCGTCCCAATCCTCCCTCTCCTGTCCTAACTGACTCTCGCCCACAGCTTCTATTTCCTCTTCTGCATGACTCTCGTCCTAAGCCTCTCTTAAACCTGTCCAGCCTGACTCGTCCCAAGCCTCTATCTTCTCTCCTACCTGACCCTCATCCAAAGCCTCTCTCTCTTCTCCAACCTGACTCTCGTCCCAAGCCTCTCTCTCCTGTTCACCCTCACTCTCGTCCCAAGCCTCTCTCTCCTGTCATGCCTAACTCTCGTCCCGAGCCTTTCTCTCCTGTGTAGCCTGACTCTCGTCAAAAGCATCTCTCTCCTATCCAGCCTGACTCTCGTCCCAAGCCTCACTATCCTCTCCTACCTGACTCTCGTCCTAAGCCTCTCTCTCCTGATCAGCCTGATCCTCGCCCCAATCCTTTCTCTCCTGTCCAGCCTGACTCTTGTCCCAAGTCTCCCTCTCCTGTCCTGCCTGACTCTCCTTCCAAGCCTCTTTCTCATGTCTACCCTGACTCTCTTCCCAAGCCTCTCTCTCCTTTCCATCTTGACTCTCGTACCAAGCCACTCTCCCCTCTCTTACCTGACTCTCGTCCCAAGCCTCTCTCTCTCCTGTCATGCCTGATTCCACTCCAAAGCCTCTCTCTCCTGTCCGGCATAACTCTCGTCGCAAGTCTCTCTATCCTGTCCTGCCTGACTCTCATCCCAGGCGTCTCTTTCCAGTCCAGCCTGACTCTCGTCCCAAGACTCTCTTCCTGTCCTGGCTGACTCTCGTCCCAAGCATCTCTTTCCTCTCCTGCCTCACTCTCGTCCCAAGCCTTTCTCTCCTCTCTTGCCTGACTCTCGTCCCAAGCCTCTCTCTTGTGTCCTACTTGACTCTCGTCCCAACTCTCTCTCTCCTTTCTAGCCTGGCTCTCGACCCAAGGCTCTCTCTCCTGTACAGCCTGACTCTCGTCCCAAACTTCTCTCTTGTCCAATCTGACCGTCGTCCAAAGCCTCTCTCTCATATCCGGCCTAACTCTCGACCCAAACCTGTCTCTCCTGTCCTACCTGATTCTCGTCCCATGCCTCTCCCACCTATCCAACCTGACTCTCGTCCCAAGCCTCTCTGTTCTCTCCTGCATGACTCTCGTCCCAAGTCTCTCCTGTCCAGCCTGATTCTTGTACCAAACCTCTATCTGCACTCCTACCTGACTCTCGTCTTAAGCCTAATTTCTCCTGTCCAGCTTGACTCTCGTCCCAAGCCTCTCTCTTCTGTCCAGCCTGACTCTCGTCCCTAGCCTCTCTCTCCTGTCCTGGCTGACTCTCTTCCCAAGCCTCTCTTTCTTCACCTGGCTGACTCTCGTCCTAAACTTCTCTCTCCTGTCCTATCTGACCGTCGTCCAAAGCCTCTCTAATATCCGTCCTAACTCTCGGCCCAAGCCTCTCTTTCCTCTCCTACTTGATTCTCGTCCCATTCCTCTCCCTCCTAACCTACCTGACTCTCGTCCCAAGCCTTTATCTTCTCTCCTGCATGACTCTCGTCCCAAGGGTCTCCTGACAGCCTGACTCTCGTCCCAAGGCTCCCTCTACTGTCCAGCCTGACTCTCGTCCCAAACTTCTCTCTCCTGTCCAATCTAACCATCGTCCAAAGCCTCTCTCTCATATCCGGGCTAACTCTCGGCCTAGGCCTCTCTCTCGTGTCCTACCTGATTCTCGTCCCATTCCTCTCCCTCCTATCCTACCTGACTCTCGTCCCAAGCCTCTCTCTTCTCTCCTACCTGACTCTCGTCCCAAGCCTCTCACTCCTGTCCTGCCTGACTCTCGTCAAAAAACCCTCTCTCTTCTGCTATCTGACTCTCGTCCCAAGCCTCTCTCTCCTGTCCTGCCTAACTCTTGTCCCCAGCCTGTCTCTCTCTTCCAGCCTCATTCTCATCTCAAGCCTCTCTCTCCTGCCCTGCCTGATTCTCGTCCGAAGCCTCTCTCTCCTGTACTGCCTGACTCTCGTCCCAAGCCCCTTTCTCCTGTCCAGCCTGAATCTCGTCCCAAGCCTCTCTCTCCTGCCTCTCGTCAGAAGCCTCCCTCTCCTGGCCAGCCTGATTGTCGTCCCAAGTATCTCTCTTCTATCCAGCCTGACTCTCGTCGCAAGCCTCTCTATCCTCTCTTACCTGACTTTCTTCCCACGCCTCTCTATCCTGTTCAGCTTGACTCTCGTCCCAAGCACCTCTCTCTTATCCAGCCTGACTCTCGTCCTAAGCCTCTCTTCCCTGTCCTCGCTGACTCTCGTCCAAAGTCTCTCTTTTTTCTCCTCTCTGACTAATCCGAAGTCTTTCTCTTCTGTCATGCCTGACTCTCTTCCCAAGACCCTCTCTCCTTTCATATGTGACTCTCGTCCTAAGCCTCTCTCTCTTGTCTTTCCTGATTCCCATCCCAAAACCCTTTCTCTTGTCCTACCTGACTCTCGTCCTAAGCCTCTCTCTCCTGTAATGCCTGACTCTCGTCCCAAAATCCTCTCTCCTCTTCTACATGACTCTCGTTCCAAGCCTCTCTCTCCAGGCCAGATTGATTCTCGTCCCAATCCTCTCTCTCCTGTCCAGCCTGACTCTCGTTTGAAGCCTCTCTCTCCTGTCTAACCTGACTCTCTTCCCAAGCCTCTCTCACCTGTCCATCCTGACTCTCGTACCAAGCCTCTCTCTCCTGTCATCACTGATTCTCCCCCAAAACCCTCTCTCTACTGCCCGGCATAACTCTCGTACCAAGCCTCTCTCTCATGTCCTGCCTGACTTTCATCCCAAGCCTCTCTCTCCTGTCCACCCTGACTCTCGTCCCAAGCCTCTCTCTCCTGTCCTGGCTGACTCTCGTCCCAAGTCTCTCTTTTTTCTCCTCTCTGATTTTTGCCCAAGCCTATCTCTTCTGTCCAGCCTGAGTCTCGTTCCAAGCCTCTATCTCCTCTCCTACCTGACTCTCGTCCCAAGCCTCTCTCTCCTGTCCAGACTGACTTTCGTCCTATGTCTCTCTCTCCTGTCCAGACTCAATTTCGTCCAAAGCCTCTCTCTCCTGTCATGCCTGACCCTCGTCCCAAGCCACTCTCAAGTGTCCAGCCTGACTCTCGTTCAAAGCCTCTCTCTCTTGTCCGGCCTGACTCTCGTCGCAAGCCTCTCTCTCCTGTCTTGTGTGATTCTCGTCCCAAGCCTCTCTCTCCTGTCCAGCCTCACTCTCGTCCCAAGCTTCTCTGTCCTCTCCAGCCTGACTCTTGTCCCAAGCATCTCTCTCAGGTTCATCTTGACTCTCATCCCATGCCTCTCTCTCTTATCCAGCCTGACTCTCGTCCCAGGCGTCTCTCTATTCTCGTACCTGACTCTCGTCCCAAGCCTCTCTCTCCTGTCCAGCCTGATCCTCGTACCAAGCCTCTCTCTTCTGTCCAGCCTGACTCTCGTCCCAAGCCTCTATTTACTGTCTAGCCTTACTCTCATCCCATTCCTCCCTCTCCTATCCTGCCTGAGCCTCCTCCCAAGCCTCTCTCTCCTGTCCTACCTGACTCTCGTCCCAAGTCTATTTGTTCTGTACTGCCTGCCTCTCATCACAATCATCTCTCTCCTCTCTTAAATGACTCTCGTCGCAAGCCTCTATTTCCTGTCCATCTGGACTCTCGCCGCAAGCCTCTCTCTCCTCTCTATCCTCACTTTTATTACAAGCCTCTCTCTCCTGTCATGCCTGAATCTCGTCCCAAGCTTCTCTCTCCTGTGCTGCCTGAATCTCAACGCAAGCTTCTCTCCTCCTATCCAGCCTTACTCTCGTCCAAGCCTCTCTCTCTCTTCTCCAGCCTGTCTCTCGTCACAAGCCTCTCTCTCCTCTCTTAAGTGAATCTCGTCACAAGCTTCTCTCTCCTGTCCTGCATAACTCTCATCAGAAGCCTCTCTCCCCTAACCAGCCTGACTCTCGTCCCAAGCCTCTGTTTCATTTCCGACCTGATTCTCGTCCCAAGCCTCTCTCTCTTGGCCAGACTGATTCTCGTCCGAAGCATCTCTCTTCTATCCAGCCTGAATATCGTCCCAAGCCTCCTTATTTTCTCCTAACTGACTCTCGTCCCAAGCCTCTCTCTCCTGTCCAGCCTGACTCTCATCCCAAGCCTCATTCTCCTGTCCAGCCTGAATCTCGTCCCAAGCCTCTCTCTCTTTTCTTACCGATTCTCGTCCCAAGCCTCTCTTTCTTTTTCAGCTTGACTCTAGCCCCAAACATCTCTCTTTTATCCTACCTGACTTTTATTCCAAGCCTCTCTCTCCTGTCCAGCCTGACTCTTGTCCCAAGCCTCTCTCTCCTGTCTACCCTTACTCTCAAGTCTCCCTCGCCTGTCTTGCCTGACTCTCATTCCAAGTCTCTCTCTCCTGTTTAGCCTGACTCTTATCCGAAGGATCTCTCTTATCCAGCCTGAAATTCGTCCCAAACCTCTCCATCCTCTCCTACCTGGCTCTCGTTCCAAGCCTCTCTCTCCTGGCCAGACTGATTCTCGTCCCAATTCTCTCCGTTTGAGCCTGACTCTTGTCCCAAGCCTCGCTCTCCTGTCTGGCGTTACTCTCGTCTCAAGTCTCCCTCTCCTATCCTGCCTGACTCTCGTTCAAAGCCTCTCTCTCCTGTTGAGCCTCACTCTCTTCCGAAGCCTCTCTCTCCTGTCCATCATGACTCTCGTCCCAACCCTCTAGGTCCTCTCTTACCTGACTCTCGTCCCAAGCCTCTCTCTCCTGTCATGACTGATTCTCTACCAAAGCCTCTCTCTACTGCACGAGATAACTCTCATCCCAAGCCTCTCTCTCCTGCCCTAGCTGACTCTCGTCATAAGAATCTCTTTCCTCTCCTCTCTGACTCTCGTCCCAAGCCTCTTTATCTTATACAGCCTGACTCTCGTTACAAGGCTCTCTCTTGTGTCCTACCTGACTCTCGTCCCAAGCCTCTCTCTCCTGTTCAGCCTAACTCTCGTCCCAAGCCTCTTTCTCCTCTCCTGCCTGACTCTCGTCACAAGCCTCTTTCTCCTGTCCAGCCTGACTCTCGTCTCAAGCCTCTCTCTCCTGTAGAGCCTCACTCTCGTCCCAAGCCTCTCTCTTCTGTCATGCTTGACCCTTCTCCCAAGCTTCTCTCTCCTGTTCAGCCTGACTCTCATCCCAAGCCTCTCTCTCCTAGCCATCCTCATTCTCGTTCGAAGCCTCTGTCACTCAACCCAAGCCTCTCTCTCCTGTCCAGCCTGAATTTCGTCATAAACTTCTCTCTCCT
This sequence comes from Panulirus ornatus, assembly GCF_036320965.1. Classification (NCBI taxonomy): domain Eukaryota; kingdom Metazoa; phylum Arthropoda; class Malacostraca; order Decapoda; family Palinuridae; genus Panulirus; species Panulirus ornatus. The sequence continues at coordinate 50,803,335 of NC_092228.1, forward strand.
GTCCAATCTAACCGTCGTCCAAAGTATCTCTCTCATGTCCGGCCTAACTCTCGTCCCAAGCCTCTCTCTCCTGTCCTACCTGATTCTCGTACCATGCCTCTCCTTCATATCCTACCTAACTCTCGTCCCAAGACTCTCTTTCCTCTAATGCATGACTCTCTTCTCAAGACTATCCTCTCCAGCCTTACTCTCGTCCCAAGCCTCTATCTCCTCTCCTGCCTGACTCTCGTCCCAAGCCTCTCTCTCCTCTCCTGCCTGACTCTCGTCCCAAGTCTCTTTTTTCTGTACTGCCTGCCTCTCATCCCAAGCATCTCTCTCCTCTCTTACCTGACTCTCGTCCCAAGCCTCTCTCTACTGCCATGCCTGATTCTCGTCCCAAAACCCTCTCTCTTCTCCTACCTGACTCTCGTCCCAAGCCTCTCTCTCCTGTCCTGCCTGACTCTCGTCCCAAAACCCTCTCTCATCTCCTACCTGACGCTCGTCCCACGCCTTTCTCTCCTGTCATGCTTGACACTCGTCCTGAGCCCCTCTCTCGTTTTCGGCCGGACTCTCTTCCCAAGTCTCTCTCTACTGTACTGCATGTCTCTCGTCCCTAGCCTCTCTCTCCTGTCTTACCCGACTCTCGTCCCAAGCCTCTCTCTCCTATCCTGACTAATTCTTGTGCCTGGCCTCTCTTTCATGTCCAGCCTCATTCTCGTCCCAAGACTCTCTCTCCTGTACACTCTGGCTCTCGTCGCAAGCCTCTCTCTCCTGTCCATCCTCACTCTCGTCCCAAGACTCCCTCTCCTGTCCTGCCTGAGTCTGGTTCCCAGCCACTCCCTCCTGTCCAGCCTCATTCGCATCCCAAGCCTCTCTCTCATGCCTGGACTGATTCTCGTCCGAAGCGTCTCTCTCCTCTCATTCCTGACTCTCGTCCCAAGCCTCTCTCTCCTGTCTAGACGGACTCTCGTCACAAGCCTCTCTTTCCTCTTCTGCCTAATTCTGGTGCCAAGCCTCTCTCTCCTCTCCTACCTGACTATCGTCATAAGCCTCTTTCTCCTGTCCAGCCTGACTCTCGTGTCAAGACTCTCCCTCCTGTAGAGCCTCACTCTCATCCCAAGCCTCTCTCTCCTGTCATGCCTGACTCATCTCCCAAGCTTCTCTCTCCTGTTCAGCCTCTCTCTCATATCCATCCTGATTCTCGTTCGAAGCCTCTGTCACTCAACCCAAGCCTCTCTCTCCTGTCCAGCCTGAATTCCGTCCTAAACTTCTCTCTCCTGTCCAATCTAACCGTCGTCCAAAGCCTCTCTCTCATGTCCGGCCTAACTATCGTCCCACGCCTCTCGCTCCTGTACAGCCTGAATGTCGTCCTAAACTGCTCCCTCCTGTACAATCTAACCGTCGTCCAAAGCCTCTCTCTCATGTCCGGCATAACTCTCGTCGCAAGACTCTCTCTCCTCTCCTGTCTGACTCTCGTTCCAAGCATCTCTCTGCCGTTTAGCCTCACTCTCTTCTGAAGCCTCTCTCTCCTCTCCATCCTGACTCTCGTCCCAACCCTCTATCTCCAATCTTACCTGACTCTCGTCCCAAGCCTCTCTCTCCTGTCATGAATGATTCTCTACCAAAGCCTCTCTCTACTGCCCGGCATAACTCTCTTCCAAAGATTCTCTCTCCTGTCCTGCCTGACTCTCATCCCAAGCCTCTCTCTCCTGTCCAGACTGACTCTCCTCCCAAGCCTCTCTCTCCTGTCCTGGCTGACTCTCGTCACAAGCCTCTTTATCCTATCCAGCCTGACTCTCGTTACAAGGCTCACTCTTGTGTCCTACGTAACTCTCGTCCCAACCCTCTATCTCCAATCTTACCTGACTGTCGTCCCAAGCCTCTCTCTCCTGTCATGACTGATTCTCTTCCAAAGCCTCTCTGTACTGCCCGGCATAACTTTCTTCCCAAGAATCTCTCTCCTGTCCGGCCTGACTCTCATCCCAAGCCTCTCTCTCCTGTCCAGACTGACTCTCCTCCCAAGCATCTCTCTCCTGTCCTGCCTGACTCTCATCCCAAGCCTCTCTCTCCTGTCCAGACTGACTCTCCTCCCAAGCCTCTCTCTCCTGTCCTGGCTGACTCTCGTCAAAAGCCACTTTATCCTATCCAGCCTGACTCTCGTTACAAGGCTCACTCTTGTGTCCTACCTAACTCTCGTCCCAACCCTTTATCTCCAATCTTACCTGACTCTCGTGCCAATCCTCTCTCTCCTGTCATTACTGATTCTCTTCCAAAGCCTCTCTCTACTGCCCGGCATAACTCTCTTCCCAAGCATCTCTCTCCTGTCCTGCCTGACTCTCATCCCAAGCCTCTCTCTCCTGTCCAGACTGACTCTCCTCCCAAGCCTCTCTCTCCTGTCCTGGCTGACTCTCGTCACAAGCCTCTTTATCCTATCCAGCCTGACTCTCGTTACAAGGCTCACTCTTGTGTCCAACCTAACTCTCGTCCCAACCCTCTATCTCCAATCTTACCTGACTCTCGTGCCAATCCTCTCTCTCCTGTCATGACTGATTCTCTTCCAAAGCCTCTCTCTACTGCCCGGCATAACTCTCTTCCCATGCATCTCTCTCCTGTCCAGCCTGAATTTCGTCCTAAACTTCTCTCTCCTCTCCAATCTAACCGTCGTCCGAAGCCTCTCTCTCATGTCCGGCATAACTCTCGTCCCAAGCCTCTCTCTCCTGTCCTACCTGATTCTCGTACCATGCCTCTCCCTCCTATCCTGCCTAATTCTCGTCCCAAGACTCCCTCTCCTGTCCTGCCTGAGTCTGGTTCCCAGCCACTCTCTCCTGTCCAGCCTCTTTCTCATCCCAAGACTCTCTCTCCTGCCTGGCCTGATTCTCGTCCCAAGCGTCTCTATCCTCTCATTCCTGACTCTCGTCCCAAGCCTCTCTCTCCTGACTAGCCTGGCTCTCGTCACAAGCCTCTCTCTCCTCTCCTGCCTAATTCTCATGCCAAGCCTCTCTCTCCTGTCCATCCTGACTCTCGTCCCAAGCCTCTCTCTCCTGTCCTGGCTGACTCTCGTCCCATTTCTCTCTTTTCCCTCCTCTCTCCTTTTTGCCCAAGCCTATCTCTTCTGTCCAGCCTGAGTCTCGTCCTAAGCCTCTCTCTCCTCTCCTGCCTGACTCTTGTCCCAAAATTCTCTCTCCTCTCTTACCTGACTCTCATCCCAAGCCTCATTCTCCTGTCCAGCCTGAATCTCGTCCCAAGCCTCGCTCACTTTTCTTACCTGATTCTCGTCCTAAGCCTCTCTTTCTTTTTCAGCTTGACTCTAGTCCCAAACATCTCTCTTTTATCCATCCTGACGCCAAAAACCTCTCTCTACTGCCCGGCATAACTCTCGTCTTAAGCCTCTCTCTCATGTCCTGCCTGACTCTCGTCCCAAGCCTCTCTCTCCTCTCCTACCTGACTCTCTCACAAGCCTCTTTCTCCTGTCCAGCCTGACTCTTCTCTCAAGCCTCTCTCTCCTGTAGAGCCTCACTCTCGTCCCAAGCCTCTCTCTCCTGCTATGCTTGAATCTTCTCCCAAGCTTCTCTCTCCTGTTCAGCCTGACTTTCATCCCAAGCCTCTCTCTCCTATCCATCCTGATTCTCATTCGAAGCCTCTCTCTCCTGCCCAGCCTGAAATTCGTCCTAGACTTCTCTCTCCTGTCCAATCTAACCGTCGTCTAAAGCCTCTCTCTCTTTTCCGGCCTAACTCTCATCCTATGCCTCTGTCTCCTGTCCTACCTGATTCTCCCTCCTATCCTATCTAACTCTCGTCCCAAGACTCTCTCTCCTCTCCTGCATGACTCTCGTCCCAAGACTCTCCTCTACAGCCTGACTCTCGTCCCAAGCCTCTATCTCCTCTCCTGCCTGACTCTCGTCCCAAGCCTCTCTCTCCTGTCCTGCCTGAGTCTCGTCCCAAGATTCTTTGCTCTGTACTGCCTTCCTCTCATCCCAAGCATCTCTCTCCTCTCTTACCTGACTCTCATCCCAAGCCTCTCTCTCCTGTCCTGCCTGACTCTCGTCCCAAAACCCTCTCTCTTCTCCTACCTGACTCTCGTCCTAAGCCTCTCTCTCCTGTCCTGCCTGACTCTTGTCCCAAAATTCTCTCTCCTCTCTTACCTGACTCTCGTCCCAAGCCTCTCTCTCCTGTCATGCTTGACACTCGCCCTAATCCCCTCTATATTTTTCGGCAGGACTCTCTTCGCTAGTCTCTCTCTACTGTACTGCATGACTCTCGTCCCAAGCCTCTCTATCCTGTCTTACCCGACTCTCGTCCCAAGCCTCTCTCTCCCGTCCTGCCTAATTCTTGTCCCAGCCCCTCACTCTTCTGTCCAGCTTCATTCTCATCACAAGCCTCTCTCTCCTGCCCTGCCTGTTTCTCGTTCCAAGCCTCTCTCTCCTTTACTGTCTGCCTCTCGTCGCAAGCATCTCTCTCCTATCCAGCCTCACTCTCGTCCCAAGACTCCCTCTCCTGTAATGCCTGAGTCTGGTTCCCAGCCACTCTCTCCTGTCCAGCCTCATTCTCATCCCATGACTCTCTCTCCTGCCTGGTCTGATTCTCTTCCCAAGCGTCTCTCTCCTATCATTCCTGACTCTCGTCCCAAGCCTCTTTCTCCTGACTAGCCTGACTCTCGTCACAAGCCTCTCTCTCCTCTCCTGCCTAATTCTAATGCCAAGCCTCTCTCTCCTGTCCATCCTGACTCTCGTCCCAAGCCTCTCTCTCCTGTCCCGGCTGACTCTCGTCCCATGTCTCTCTTTTCCCTCCTCTCTCATTTTTGCCCAAGCCTATCTCTTCTGTCCAGCCTGAGTCTCGTTCCAAGCCTCTCTCTCCTGTCCATCCTGACTCTCGTCCCAAGCCTCTCTCACTTTTCTTACCTGACCAGACTTTTCTTTCTTTCCAGACTGACTTTCGTCCGAAGCTTCTCTCTTCTATCCATCCTGAATCTCGTCCCAAGCCTCCCTATTTTCTCCTAACTGACTCTCGTCCCAAGTCTTTCTTTTTCCTCCTCTCTGGTTTTTGCCCAAGCCTATCTCTTCTGTCCAGCCTGAGTCTCGTTCCAAGCCTCTATCTCTTCTCCTACCTGACTCTCGTCCCAAGCCTCTCTCTCCTGTCCAGACTGACTTTCATCCTGATCATCTCTCTTCTATCCATCCTGAATCTCGTCCCAAGCCACCCTATTTTCTCCTAACTGACTCTTGTCCCAAGCCTCTCTCTCCTGTCCAGCCTGACTCTCATCCAAAGCCTCATTCTCCTGTCCAGCCTGAATCTCGTCCCAAGCCTCACTCACTTTTCTTACCTGATTCTCGTCCCAAGCCTCTCTTTCTTTTTCAGCTTGACTCTAGTCCAAAACATCTCTCTTTTATCCATCCTGACGCCAAAACCCTCTCTCTACTGCCCGGCATAACTCTCGTCCCAAGCCTCTCTCTCATGTCCTGCCTGAGTCTCATCCCAAGCCTCTCTCTCCTCTCCTACCTGACTCTCGTCACAAGCCTCTTTCTCCTGTTCAGCCTGACTCTTCTCTCAAGCCTCTCTCTCCTGTAGAGCCTCACTTTCGTCCCAAGCCTCTCTCTCCTGTTATGCTTGACTCTTCTCCCAAGCTTCTCTCTCCTGTTCAGCCTGACTTTCATCCCAAGCCTCTCTCTCCTATCCATCCTGATTCTCATTCGAAGCCTCTGTCACTCAACCCAAGCCTCTCTCTCCTGTCCAGCCTGAATTTCGTCCTAAACTTCTCTCTCCTGTCCAATCTAACCGTCGTCCAAAGCCTCTCTCTCTTTTCCGGCCTAACTCTCATCCTATGCCTCTCTCTCCTGTCCTTTCTGATTCTCCCTCCTATCCTATCTAACTCACGTCCCAAGACTCTCTCTCCTCTCCTGCATGACTCTCGTCCCAAGACTCTCCTCTACAGCCTGACTCTCGTCCCAAGCCTCTATCTCCTCTCCTGCCTGACTCTAGTCCCAAGCCTCTCTCTCCTGTCCTGCCTGACTCTCGTCCCAAGATTCTTTGTTCGGTACTGCATTCCTCTCATCCCAAGCATCTGTCTCCTCTCTTACCTGACTCTCATCCCAAGCCTCTCTCGCCTGTTATGCCTGACTCTCGTCCCAAGATTTTTTGTTCTGTACTGCCTTCCTCTCATCCCAAGCATCTCTCTCCTCTCTTACCTGACTCTCATCCCAAGCCTCTCTCTCCTGTCCTGCCTGACTCTCGTCCCAAAACCCTCTCTCTTCTCCTACCTGACTCTCGTCCTAAGGCTCTCTCTCCTGTCCTGCCTGACTCTTGTCCCAAAACTCTCTCTCCTCTCTTACATGACTCTCGTCTCAAGCCTCTCTCTCCTGTCATGCTTGACACTCGTCCTGAGCCCCTCTATCGTTTTCGGCAGGACTCTCTTCGCTAGTCTCTCTCTACTGTACTGCATGACTCTCGTCCCAAGCCTCTCTATCCTGTCTTACCCGACTCTCGTCCCAAGCCACTCCCTCCCGTCCTGCCTAATTCTTGTCCCCAGCCCCTCACTCTTCTGTCCAGCATCATTCTCATCACAAGCCTCTCTCTCCTGCCCTGCCTGTTTCTCGTTCCAAGCCTCTCTCTCCTGTACTGTCTGACTCTCGTCGCAAGCATCTCTCTCCTATCCAGCCTCACTCTCGTCCCAAGACTCCCTCTCCTGTCCTGCCTGAGTCTGGTTCCCAGCCACTCTCTCCTGTCCAGCCTCATTCTCATCCCAAGACTCTCTCTCCTGCCTGGCCTGATTCTCGTCCCAAGCGTCTCTCTCCTCTCATTCCTGACTCTCGTCCCAAGCCTCTCTCTCCTGACTAGCCTGACTCTCGTCACAAGCCTCTCTCTCCTCTCCTGCCTAATTCTCATGCCAAGCCTCTCTCTCCTGTCCATCCTGACTCTCGTCCGAAGCCTCTCTCTCCTGTCCCGGCTGACTCTCGTCCCAAGTCTTTCTTTTTCCTCCTCTCTGCTTTTTCCCCAAGCCTATCTCTTCCGTCCAGCCTGAGTTTAGTTCCAAGCCTCTATCTCCACTCCTACCTGACTCTCGTCCCAAGCCTCTCTCTCCTGTCCAGACTGACTTTCGTCCTATGCATCTCTCTTCTATCCATCCTGAATCTCGTCCCAAGGCTCCCTATTTTCTCCTAACTGACTCTCGTCCCAAGCCTCTCTCTCCTGTCCAGCCTGACTCTCATCCCAAGCCTCATTCTCCTGTCCAGCCTGAATCTCGTCCCAAGACTCTCTCTCTTTTCTTACCTGATTCTCGTCCCAAGCCTCTCTTTCTTTTTCAGCTTGACTCTAGTCCCAAACATCTCTCTTTTATCCATCCTGACGCCAAAACCCTCTCTCTACTGCCCGGCATAACTTTCGTCCCAAGCCTCTCTCTCATGTCCTGCCTGACTCTCATCCCAAGCCTCTCTCTCCTGTCCACCCTGACTCTCGTCCCAAGCCTCTCTCTCCTCTGATGGCTGACTCTCGTCCCAAGTCTCTCTTTTTCCTCCTCTCTGATTTTTGCCGAAGCCTATCTCTTCTGTCCAGCCTGAGTCTCGTTCCAAGCCTCTATCTCCTCTCCTACTGACTCTCGTCCCAAGTCTCTCTCTCCTGTCCAGACTGACTTTCGTCCTAAGCCTCTCTCTCCTGTCCAGACTCACTTTCGTCCCAAGCCTCTCTCTCCTGTCATGCCTGACTCTCGTCCCAAGCCTCTCTCAGGTGTCCAGCCTGACTCTCGTTCATAGCCTCTCTCTCTTCTCCGGCCTGACTCTTGTCGCAAGTTTTGCATGATTTTCGTCCCAAGCCTCTCTCCTGTCCAGCCTCTTTCTCGTCCCAAGCTTCTCTGTCCTCTCCAGCCTGACTCTTGTCCCAAGCATCTCTCTCATGTTCATCTTGACTCTCATCCCATGCCTCTCTCTCTTATCCAGCCTGACTCTCGTCCCAAGCGTCTCTCGATTCTCGTACCTGACTCTCGTCCCAAGCCTCTCTCTCCTATCAAGCCTGAGCCTCGTCCCAAGCCTGATCCTCATCCCAAGCCTCTCTACCCTATCCAGCCTGACTCTCGTCCTAAGCCTCTCTTTACTGTCTAGCCTTACTCTCATCCCATTCCTCCCTCTCCTATCCTGCCTGAGTCTCCTCCCAAGCCTCTCTCTCCTGTCCTACCTGACTCTCGTCCCAAGTCTATTTGTTCTGTACTGCCTGCCTCTCATCACAATCATCTCTCTCCTCTCTTAAATACCTCTCGTCGCAAGCCTCTATTTCCTGTCCATCTGGACTCTCGAGAGGCTTGGACTCTCACTTTCATTATAAGCATCTCTCTCCTGTCATGCCTGACTCTCATCCCAAGTTTCTCTCTCCTCTGCTGCCTGAATCTCATCGCAAGCCTCTCTCCTAGTATCCAGCCTTACTCTCGTCCAAGCCTGTCTCTCCTCTCCAGCCTGTCTCTCATTACAAGCCTCTCTCTCCTCTATTAAGTGACTCTCGTCCCAAGCTTCTCTCTCCCGTCCTGAATGACTCTCATCCCAAGCCTCTCTCCCCTATCCAGCCTGAATCTCGTCCCAAGCCTCTGTCTCATTTCCTACCTGAATTTCGTTCCAAGCCTCTCTCTCTTGGCCAACCTGATTCTCGTCCGAAGCATCTCTCTTCTATCCAGCCTGAATCTCGTCCCAAGCCTCCCTATTTTCTGCTAACTGACTCTCGTCCAAAGCCTCTCTCTCCTGTCCAGCCTGGCTCTCATCCCAAGCCTCATTCTCCTGTTAAGCCTGAATCTCGTCCCAAGCTTCTCTCTCTTTTCTTACCTGATTCTCGTCCCAAGCCTCTCTTTCTTTTTCAGCTTGACTCTAGTCCCAAACATCTCTCTTTTATCCATCCTGACGCCAAAACCCTCTCTCTACTGCCCGACATTATTCTCGTCCCAAGACTCTCTCTCATGTCCTGCCTGACTGTCATCCCAAGCCTCTCCCTCCTGTCCAGATTGACTCTCCTCCCAAGCCTCTCTCTCCTGTCCTGGCTGACTCTCGTCACAAGCCTCTTTATCCTATCCTGCCTGTCTCTCGTTACAAGGCTCACTCTTGTGTCCTACCTAACTCTCGTCCCAAAACTCTTTCTCCAATCTTACCTGACTCTCGTCCCAAGCCTCTCTCTCCTGTCATGACTGATTCTCTTCCAAAGCCTCTCTCTACTGCCCGGCATAACTCTCTTCCCAAGCATCTCTCTCCTGTCCTGCCTGACTCTCATCCCAAGCCTCTCTCTCCTGTCCAGACTGACTCTCCTCCGAAGCCTCTCTCTCCTGTCCTGCCTGACTCTCGTCACAAGCCTCTTTATCCTATCCAGCCTGACTCTCGTTACAAGGCTCACTCTTGTGTCCTACCTAACTCTCGTCCCAACCCTCTATCTCCAATCTTACCTGACTCTCGTCCGAAGCCTCTCTCTCCTGTCATGACTGATTTTCTTCCAAAGCCTCTCTCTCCTGTCATGACTGATTTTCTTCCAAAGCCTCTCTCTACTGCCCGGCATAACTCTCTTCCCAAGCCTCTCTCTCATGTCCGGCATAACTCTCGCCCCAAGCCTCTCTCTCCTGTCCATCCTGAATTTCGTCCTAAACTTCTCTCTCCTGTCCAATCTAACTGTCGTCCAAAGCCTCTCTCTCATGTCCGGCATGACTCTCGTCCCAAGCCTCTCTCTCCTGTCCTACCTGATTCTCGTACCATGCCTCTCCCTCCTATCCTACCTAACTCTCGTCCCAAGACTCTCTCTCCTCTCATGTCTGACTCTCGTTCCAAGCATCTCTCTCCCGTTTAGACTCTCTTCTGAAGCCTCTCTCTCCTCTACATCCTGACTCTCGTCCCAACCCTCTATCTCCAATCTTACCTGACTCTCGTCCCAAGCCTCTTTATCCTATCCAGCCTGAGTCTCGTTACAAGGCTCACTCTTGTGTCCTACCTAACTCTCGTCCCAAAGCCTCTCTCTCCTGTTCAGCCTAACTCTCGTCCCAAGCCTCTCTCTCCTCTCCTACCTGACTCTAGTCACAAGCCTCTCTCTCCAGGCCAGCATGTTTTTCGTCCAAATCCTCTCCCTCCTGTCCAGCCTGACTCTTGTCCCAAGCCTCTCTCTCCTGTCTAGCCTGACTCTCTTCCAAGGCCTCTCTCTCCTGTCCATCCTGACACTCGTCCCAAGCCTCTCTCTCCTCTCTTACCTGACTCTCGTCCCAAACCTCTCTCTCCTCTCATGCCTGATTTTCCTCCAAAGCCTCTCTCTCCTGTCCGGCATAAATCTCGTGCTAAGCCTCTCTCTCCTCTCCTGCCTGACTCTCATCCCAAGCCTCTCTCTCCTGTCCCGCCTGACTCTCTTTCCAAGCCTCTCCTCTCCAGCCTGACTCTGGTCCTAAGACTCTCTCTTTTGTCCTACCTAACTCTAGTCACAAGCCTCTCTCCCCTTTCTGGCCTGACTCTCGACCCAAGCCTCTCTCTCCTGTCCAGCCTGACTATCATCCCAAACTTTTCTCTTCTGTCCAGTCAGACCGTCGACCAAAGCCTTTCTCTCATATCGGGCCTAACTCTCGTCCCAAGCCTCTCTCTCCTGTCGTACCTGATTCTCGTCCCATTCCTCTCCCTCCTATCCTACCTGACTCTTGTCCCAAGCCTCTCTCTCCTATCGCACATGACTCTCGTCCCAAGCCTCTCCCGTCCAGCCTGACTCTCGTCCCAAGCCTCTATCTCATCTCCTACCTGACTCTCATCCCAAGCCTCTCTCTCCTGTCCAGCTTGAATATCGTCCCAAGCCTCTCTCTCCTGTCCAGCCTGACTCTCGTCCTAAGCCTCTCTCTCCTGTTATGTTTGAATCTCGTCTCAAGCCTCTTTCTCCTGTCCAGCCTCAATCTCGTCTCAAGCCTCTCTCTCCTCTCCTACCTTACTCTCGTCCCTAGCCTCTCTTTCCTGTCCAGCCTCACTCTCGTCACACGCCTCTCTCTCCTGTCATTCCTGACTCTCGTCCCAAGCCTCTTTCACCTCTCCTACCTGACTCTCGTCCCAACCGTCTCTCTCGAGTCATGCATGACTTTCGTTCTAAGCCCCTCGCTTCTTTTCGGCGTGACTCTTGTCCCATGCCTCTATCTTCTGTCCTGCCTGACTCTTGTCCCAAGCCTCTCTTTCCTGTTCGGCCAAACTCTCGTCCCAACCCTCTCTCTCCTTCCCTACCTGACTCTCGTCCCATGCCTCTCTCTCCTGTCCTGCCTGACTCTCTTCCCAAAACCCTCTCTCTTCTTCTACCTGACTCTCGTCTTATGCCTCTCTCTCCTGTCCTGCCTGACTCTCTACCCAAAACCCTCTATCTTCTCCTACCTGTCTCTCGTCCGAAGCCTCTCTCTCTCCTGTCATGCCTGACTCTCGTCCCAAGCCCCTATCTCCTTTTCAGCCGGACTCTCTTCCCAAGTATCTCTATCCTGTCCTTCCTGATTCTCGTCCGAAAACCCTCTATCTTTTCCTACCTGACTCTCGTCCCAAGCCTCTCTCTCTCCTGTCATGCCTGACTCTCGTCCCAAGCCCCTCTCTCCTTTTCGGCCGGACTCTCTTCCCAAGTCTCTCTCTCCTGTCCTGCATGACTCTCGTCTCAAAACCCCCTCTCTTTTCCTACCTGACTCTCGTCCCAAGCTTCTCTCTCCTGTCTTGCCTGACTCTCGTCCCCAGCCTCTCTCTCCTCTCCATCCTCATTCTCATCCCAAGCCTCTCTCTCCTGCCCTGCCTGGTTCTCGTCCCAAGCCTCTCTCTCCTGTCCAGCATGACTCTCGTCGTAAGCCTCTCCTGTCCAGCCTGAATCTCTTCCCAAGCCTCTCTCTCTTGTCGTACCTGACTCTCGTCCCAAGCCTCTCTCTCTCCTGTCTGGCCTGACTCTCTATCCAAGCCTCTCTCTCCTGTCTAGCCTGACTCTTTTCCCAAGCCTTTCTCTCCTGACCTACCTGATTCTCGTCCATGCCTCTCACTAATATCCTATCTGACTCTCGTCCCAGGTCTCTCTCTACGTCCTGCCTGACTCTCGTCCCAGGCCTCTCTCTTGTCCACCCTGACTCTCGTCCCAAACTTCTCTCTCCTGTCCCACCTGACTCTCGTCCCAAGCCTCTCTCTCTCTCCTGTTCAGTCTTATTCTTGTCCCAATCCTCCCTCTCCTGACCTAACTGACTCTCGTCCCCAGCCTCTATTTCCTCTTCTGCATGACTCTCGTCCCAAGCCTCTCTTAAACTTGTCCAGCCTGACTCTCGTCCCAAGCCTCTATCTTCTCTCCTACCTGACCCTCATCCAAAGCCTCTCTCTCTTCTCCAACCTGACTCTCGTCCCAAGCCTCTCTCTCCTGTCCACCCTCACTCTCGTCCCAAGCCTCTCTCTCCTGTCATGCCTGACTCTCGTCCCGAGCCTTTCTTTCCTGTTTAGCCTGACTCTCGTCAAAAGCATCTCTCTCCTATGCAGCATGACTCTCGTCCCAAGCCTCACTATCCTCTCCTACCTGACTCTCGTCCTAAGCCTCTCTCTCCTGACCAGCCTGATTCTCGCCCCAATCCTTTCTCTTCTGTCCAGCCTGACTCTTGTCCCAAGTCTCTCCTGTCTAGTCTTACTCTCGTCTCAAGAATCCCTCTCCTGTCCTGCCTGACTCTCCTTCCAAGCCTCTTTCTCATGTCTAGCCTGACTCTCTTCCCAAGCCTCTCTCTCCTGTCCATCTTGAATCTCGTACCAAGCCTCTCTCTCCTCTCTTACCTGACTCTCTTCCCAAACCTCTCTCTCCTCTCATGCCTGATTTTCCTCCAAAGCCTCTCTCTCCTGTCCGGCATAAATCTCGTGCTAAGCCTCTCTCTCCTCTCCTGCCTGACTCTCATCCCAAGCCTCTCTCTCCTGTCCCCCCTGACTCTCTTTCCAAGCCTCTCCTCTCCAGCCTGACTCTGGTCCTAAGCCTCTCTCTTGTGTCCTACCTAACTCTAGTCACAAGCCTCTCTCTCCTTTCTGGCCTGACTCTCGACCCAAGCCTCTCTCTCCTGTCCAGCCTGACTATCATCCCAAACTTTTCTCTTCTGTCCAATCAGACCGTCGACCAAAGCCTTTCTCTCATATCGGGCCTAACTCTCGTCCCAAGCCTCTCTCTCCTGTCGTACCTGATTCTCGTCCCATTCCTCTCCCTCCTATCCTACCTGACTCTTGTCCCAAGCCTCTCTCTCCTATCGCACATGACTCTCGTCCCAAGCCTCTCCCGTCCAGCCTGACTCTCGTCCCAAGCCTCTATCTCATCTCCTACCTGACTCTCATCCCAAGCCTCTCTCTCCTGTCCAGCTTGAATATCGTCCCAAGCCTCTCTCTCCTGTCCAGCCTGACTCTCGTCCTAAGCCTCTCTCTCCTGTTATGTTTGAATCTCGTCTCAAGCCTCTTTCTCCTGTCCAGCCTCAATCTCGTCTCAAGCCTCTCTCTCCTCTCCTACCTTACTCTCGTCCCTAGCCTCTCTTTCCTGTCCAGCCTCACTCTCGTCACACGCCTCTCTCTCCTGTCATTCCTGACTCTCGTCCCAAGCCTCTTTCACCTCTCCTACCTGACTCTCGTCCCAACCGTCTCTCTCGAGTCATGCATGACTTTCGTTCTAAGCCCCTCGCTTCTTTTCGGCGTGACTCTTGTCCCATGCCTCTATCTTCTGTCCTGCCTGACTCTTGTCCCAAGCCTCTCTTTCCTGTTCGGCCAAACTCTCGTCCCAACCCTCTCTCTCCTTCCCTACCTGACTCTCGTCCCATGCCTCTCTCTCCTGTCCTGCCTGACTCTCTTCCCAAAACCCTCTCTCTTCTTCTACCTGACTCTCGTCTTATGCCTCTCTCTCCTGTCCTGCCTGACTCTCTACCCAAAACCCTCTATCTTTTCCTACCTGACTCTCGTCCCAAGCCTCTCTCTCTCCTGTCATGCCTGACTCTCGTCCCAGGCCCCTCTCTCCTCTCCTACCTGACTCTCGTCCTAAGCCTCTCTCTCCTGACCAGCCTGATTCTCGCCCCAATCCTTTCTCTCCTGTCCAGCCTGACTCTTGTCCCAAGTCTCTCCTGTCTAGTCTTACTCTCGTCTCAAGCCTCCCTCTCCTGTCCTGCCTGACTCTCCTTCCAAGCCTCTTTCTCATGTCTAGCCTGACTCTCTTCCCAAGGCTCTCTCTCCTATCCATCTTGACTCTCGTACCAAGCCACTCTCTCCTCTCTTACCTGACTCTCGTCCCAAGCCTCTCTCTCCTGTCATGCCTGATTCCACTCCAAAGCCTCTCTCTCCTGTCCGGCATAACTCTCGTCGCAAGCCTCTCTATCCTGTCCTGCCTGACTCTCATCCCAGGCGTCTCTTTCCAGTCCAGCCTGACTCTCGTCCCAAGACTCTCTCTCCTGTCCTGGCTGACTCTCGTCCTAAGCATCTCTTTCCTCTCCTGCCTCACTCTCGTCCCAAGCCTTTCTCTCCTGTCTTGCCTGACTCTCGTCCCAAGCCTCTCTCTTGTGTCCTACTTGACTCTTGTCCCAACTCTCTCTCTCCTTTCTAGCCTGGCTCTCGACCCAAGGCTCTCTCTCCTGTACAGCCTGACTCTCGTCCCAAACTTCTCTCTCTTGTCCAATCTGACCGTCGTCCAAAGCCTCTCTCTCATATCCGGCCTAACTCTCGACCCAAACCTGTCTCTCCTGTCCTTCCTGATTCTCGTCCCATGCCTCTCCCACCTATCCAACCTGACTCTCGTCCCAAGCCTCTCTGTCCTCTCCTGCATGACTCTCGTTCCAAGTCTCTCCTGTCCAGCCTGATTCTTGTACCAAACCTCTATCTGCACTCCTACCTGACTCTCGTCTTAAGCCTAATTTCTCCTGTCCAGCTTGACTCTCGTCCCAAGCCTCTCTCTTCTGTCCAGCCTGACTCTCGTCCCTAGCCTCTCTCTCCTGTCCTGGCTGACTCTCTTCCCAAGCCTCTCTTTCTTCACCTGGCTGACTCTCGTCCTAAACTTCTCTCTCCTGTCCTATCTGACCGTCGTCCAAAGCCTCTCTCTAATATCCGTCCTAACTCTCGGCCCAAGCCTCTCTTTCCTCTCCTACTTGATTCTCGTCCCATTCCTCTCCCTCCTAACCTACCTGACTCTCGTCCCAAGCCTTTATCTTCTCTCCTGCATGACTCTCGTCCCAAGGGTCTCCTGACAGCCTGACTCTCGTCCCAAGGCTCCCTCTACTGTCCAGCCTGACTCTCGTCCCAAACTTTTCTCTCCTGTCCAATCTAACCATCGTCCAAAGCCTCTCTCTCATATCTGGACTAACTCTCAGCCTAGGCCTCTCTTTCGTGTCCTACCTGATTCTCGTCCCATTCCTCTCCCTCCTATCCTACCTGACTCTCGTCCCAAGCCTCTCTCTTTTCTCCTACCTGACTCTCGTCCCAAGCCTCTCACTCCTGTCCTGCCTGACTCTCGTCAAAAAACCCTCTCTCTTCTGCTATCTGACTCTCGTCCCAAGCCTCTCTCTCCTGTCCTGCCTAACTCTTGTCCCCAGCCTGTCTCTCACTTCTAGCCTCATTCTCATCTCAAGCCTCTCTCTCCTGCCCTGCCTGATTCTCGTCCGAAGCCTCTCTCTCCTGTACTGTCTGACTCTCGTCCCAAGCCTCTTTCTCCTGTCCAGCCTGAATCTCGTCCCAAGCCTCTCTCTCCTGACTCTCGTCAGAAGCCTCCCTCTCCTGGCCAGCCTGATTATCGTCCCAAGTATCTCTCTTCTATCCAGCCTGACTCTCGTCGCAAGCCTCTCCTCTCTTACCTGACTTTCTTCCCACGCCTCTCTATCCTGTTCAGCTTGACTCTCGTCCCAAGCACCTCTCTCTTATCCAGCCTGACTCTCGTCCTAAGCCTCTCTTCCCTGTCCTCGCTGACTCTCGTCCCAAGTCTCTCTTTTTTCTCCTCTCTGACTCGTCCGATGTCTTTCTCTTCAGTCATGCCTGACTCTCTTCCCAAGACCCTCTCTCCTTTCATATGTGACTCTCGTCCTAAGCCTCTCTCTCTTGTCTTTCCTGATTCCCATCCCAAAACCCTTTCTCTTGTCCTACCTGACTCTCGTCTTAAGCCTCTCTCTCCTGTAATGCCTAGCTCTCGTCCCAAAATCCTCTCTCCTCTTCTACATGACTCTCGTTCCAAGCCTCTCTCTCCAGGCCAGATTGATTCTCGTCCCAATCCTCTCTCTCCTGTCCAGCCTGACTCTCGTTTGAAGCCTCTCTCTCCTGTCTAACCTGACTCTCTTCCCAAGCCTCTCTCACCTGTCCATCCTGACTCTCGTCCCAAGCCTCTCTCTCCTGTCATCACTGATTCTCCCCCAAAACTCTCTTTCTACTGCCCGGTATAACTCTCGTACCAAGCCTCTCTCTCATGTCCTGCCTGACTTTCATTCCAAGCCTCTCCCTCCTGTCCACCCTGACTCTCGTCCCAAGCCTCTCTCTCCTGTCCTGGCTGACTCTCGTCCCAAGTCTCTCTTCTTTCTCCTCTCTGATTTTTGCCCAAGCCTATCTCTTCTGTCCAGCCTGAGTCTCGTTCCAAGCCTCTATCTCCGATCCTTCCTGACTCTCGTCCCAAGCCTCTTTCTCCTGTCCAGACTGACTTTCGTCCTATGCTTCTCTCTCCTGTCCAGCCTCACTCTCGTCCCAAGCTTCTCTGTCCTCTCCAGCCTGACTCTTGTCCCAAGCATGTCTCTCATGTTCATCTTGACTCTCATCCCATGCCTCTCTCTCTTCTCCAGCCTGACTCTCGTCCCAAGCGTCTCTCTATTCTCGTACCTGACTCTCGTTCCAAGTCTCTCTCTCCTGTCCAGCCTGATCCTCGTACCAAGCCTCTCTCTTCTGTCTAGCCTGACTCTCGTCCCAAGCCTCTCTTTACTGTCTAGCCTTACTCTCATCCCATTCCTCCCTCTCCTATCCTGCCTGAGCCTCCTCCCAAGCCTCTCTCTCCTGTCCTACCTGACTCTCGTCCCAAGTCTATTTGTTCTGTACTGCCTGCCTCTCATCACAATCATCTCTCTCCTCTCTTAAATGACTCTCGTCGCAAGCCTCTATTTCCTGTCCATCTGGACTCTCGCCGCAAGCCTCTCTCTCCTCTCTATCCTCACTTTTATTACAAGCCTCTCTCTCCTGTCATGCCTGAATCTCGTCCCAAGCTTCTCTCTCCTGTGCTGCCTGAATCTCAACGCAAGCTTCTCTCCTCCTATCCAGCCTTACTCTCGTCCAAGCCTCTCTCTCTCTTCTCCAGCCTGTCTCTCGTCACAAGCCTCTCTCTCCTCTCTTAAGTGAATCTCGTCCCAAGCTTCTCTCTCCTGTCCTGCATGACTCTCATCAGAAGCCTCTCTCCCCTAGCCAGCCTGACTCTCGTCCCAAGCCTCTGTCTCATTTCCGACCTGATTCTCTTCCCAAGCCTCTCTCTCTTGGCCAGACTGATTCTCGTCCGACGCATCTCTCTTCTATCCAGCCTGAATATCGTCCCAAGCCTCCTTATTTTCTCCTAACTGACTCTCGTCCCAAGCCTCTCTATCCTGTTCAGCCTGACTCTCATCCCAAGCCTCATTCTCCTGTCCAGCCTGAATCTCGTCCCAAGCTTTTCTCTCTTTTCTTACCTGATTCTCGTCCCAAGCCTCTCTTTCTTTTTCACCTTGACTCTAGCCCCAAACATCTCTCTTTTATCCACCCTGACTCTCGTTCCAAGTCTCTCTATCCTCTCCTAACTGACTTTTATTCCAAGCCTCTCTCTCCTTACCAGACTGATTCTGGTCCCAATCCTCTCTCTCTCCTGTCCAGCCTGACTCTTGTCCCAAGGCTCTCTCTCCTGTCTACCCTTACTCTCAAGTCTCCCTCACCTGTCTTGCCTGACTCTCATTCCAAGTCTCTCTCTCCTGTTTAGCCTGACTCTCTTCCGAAGCCTTTCTCTCTTGTCCATAATGACTCTTACCCGAAGGATCTCTCTTATCCAGCCTGAAATTCGTCCTAAACCTCTCCATCCTCTCCTACCTGGCTCTCGTTCCAAGCCTCTCTCTCCTGGCCAAACTGATTCTCGTCCCAATTCTCTTTCTCCGTTTAAGCCTGACTCTTGTCCCAAGCCTCTCTCTCCTGTCTGGCGTTACTCTGGTCTCAAGTCTCCCTCTCCTATCCTGCCTGACTCTCGTTCAAAGCCTCTCTCTCCTGTTGAGCCTCACTCTCTTCCGAAACCTCTCTCTCCTGTCCATCCTGACTCTCGTCCCAACCCTCTAGGTCCTCTCTTACCTGACTCTCGTCCCAAGCCTCTCTCTCCTGTCATGACTGATTCTCTACCAAAGCCTCTCTCTACTGCACGAGATAACTCTCTTCCCAAGCCTCTCTCTCCTGTCCTGCCTGGCTCTCATCCCAAGCCTTTCTCTCCTGCCCTAGCTGACTCTCGTCAGAAGAATCTCTTTCCTCTCCTCTCTGACTCTCGTCCCAAGCCTCTTTATCTTATACAGCCTGACTCTCGTTACAAGGCTCTCTCTTGTGTCCTACCTGACTCTCGTCCCAAGCCTCTCTCTCCTGTTCAGCCTAACTCTCGTCCCAAGCCTCTTTCTCCTCTCCTGCCTGACTCTCGTCACAAGCCTCTTTCTCCTGTCCAGCCTGACTCTCGTCTCAAGCCTCTCTCTCCTGTAGAGCCTCACTCTCGTCCCAAGCCTCTCTCTTCTGTCATGCCTGACCCTTCTCCCAAGCTTCTCTCTCCTGTTCAGCCTGACTCTCATCCCAAGCCTCTCTCTCCTGTTCAGCCTAACTCTCGTCCCAAGCCTCTTTCTCCTCTCCTGCCTGACTCTCGTCACAAGCCTCTTTCTCCTGTCCAGCCTGACTCTCGTCTCAAGCCTCTCTCTCCTGTAGAGCCTCACTCTCGTCCCAAGCCTCTCTCTTCTGTCATGCCTGACCCTTCTCCCAAGCTTCTCTCTCCTGTTCAGCCTGACTCTCATCCCAAGCCTCTCTCTCCTATCCATCCTCATTCTCGTTCGAAGCCTCTGTCACTCAACCCAAGCCTCTCTCTCCTGTCCAGTCTGAATTTCGTCATAAACTTCTCTCTCCTGTCCAATCTAACCGTCGTCCAAAGCCTCCCTCTCATGTCCGGCCTAACTCTCGTCCCAAGCCTCTCTCTCCTGTCCTACCTGATTCTCGTACCATGCCTCTCCTTCATATCCTACCTAACTCTCGTCCCAAGACTCTCTCTCCTCTAATGCATGACTCTCTTCTCAAGACTCTCCTCTCCAGCCTTACTCTCGTCCCAAGCCTCTATCTCCTCTCCTGCCTGACTCTCGTCCCAAGCCTCTCTCTCCTGTCCTGCCTGACTCTCGTCCCAAGTCTCTTTGTTCTGTACTGCCTGCCTCTCATCCCAATCATCTCTCTCCTCTCTTACCTGACTCTCGTCCCAAGCCTCTCTCTACTGCCCTGCCTGATTCTCGTCCCAAAACCCTCTCTCTTCTCCTACCTGACTCTCGTCCCAAGCCTCTCTCTCCTGTCCTGCCTGACTCTCGTCCCAAAACCCTCTCTCATCTCCTACCTGACGCTCGTCCCACGCCTTTCTCTCCTGTCATGCTTGACACTCGTCCTGAGCCCCTCTCTCGTTTTCGGCCGGACTCTCTTCCCAAGTCTCTCTCTACTGTACTGCATGCCTCTCGTCCCAAGCCTCTCTCTCCTGTCTTGCCCGACTCTCGTCCCAAGCCTCTCTCTCCTGTCCTGCCTAATTCTTGTGCCTGGCCTCTCTCTCATGTCCAGCCTCATTCTCGTCCCAAGACTCTCTCTCCTGTACACTCTGGCTCTCGTCGCAAGCCTCTCTCTCCTGTCCATCCTCACTCTCGTCCCAAGACTCCCTCTCCTGTCCTGCCTGAGTCTGGTTCCCAGCCACTCTCTCCTGTCCAGCCTCATTCGCATCCCAAGCCTCTCTCTCCTGCCTGGACTGATTCTCGTCCGAAGCGTCTCTCTCTTCTCATTCCTGACTCTCGTCCCAAGCCTCTCTCTCCTGTCTAGATGGACTCTCGTCACAAGCCTCTCTTTCCTCTTCTGCCTAATTCTGGTGTCAAGCCTCTCCCTCCTGTAGAGCCTCACTCTCGTCCCAAGCCTCTCTCTCCTGTCATGCCTGACTCATCTCCCAAGCTTCTCTCCTCTGTTCAGCCTCTCTCTCATATCCATCCTGATTCTCGTTCGAAGCCTCTGTCACTCAACCCAAGCCTCTCTCTCCTGTCCAGCCTGAATTCCGTCCTAAACTTCTCTCTCCTGTCCAATCTAACCGTCGTCCAAAGCCTCTCTCTCATGTCCGGCCTAACTATCGTCCCACGCCTCTCGCTCCTGTACAGCCTGAATGTCGTCCTAAACTGCTCACTCCTGTCAAATCTAACCGTCGTCCAAAGCCTCTCTCTCATGTCCGGCATAACTCTCGTCCCAAGACTCTCTCTCCTCTCCTGTCTGACTCTCGTCCCAAGCATCTCTCTGCCAATTAGCCTCACTCTCTTCTGAAGCCTCTCTCTCCTCTCCATCCTGACTCTCGTCCCAACCCTCTATCTCCAATCTTACCTGACTCTCGTCCCAAGCCTCTCTCTCCTGTCATGACTGATTCTCTTCCAAAGCCTCTCTGTACTGCCCGGCATAACTTT
Source organism: Panulirus ornatus (assembly GCF_036320965.1). NCBI lineage: Eukaryota > Metazoa > Arthropoda > Malacostraca > Decapoda > Palinuridae > Panulirus > Panulirus ornatus. The sequence goes on from NC_092228.1 coordinate 50,823,928, forward strand.
CTTCCCAAGAATCTCTCTCCTGTCCTGCCTGACTCTCATCCCAAGCCTCTCTCTCCTGTCCAGACTGACTCTCCTCCCAAGCATCTCTCTCCTGTCCTGCCTGACTCTCATCCCAAGCCTCTCTCTCCTGTCCAGACTGACTCTCCTCCCAAGCCTCTCTCTCCTATCCTGGCTGACTCTCGTCACAAGCCTCTTTATCCTATCCAGCCTGACTCTCGTTACAAGGCTCACTCTTGTGTCCTACCTAACTCTCGTCCCAACCCTCTATCTCCAATCTTACCTGACTCTCGTGCCAATCCTCTCTCTCCCGTTCATGACTGATTCTCTTCCAAAGCCTCTCTCTACTGCCCAGCATAACTCTCTTCCCAAGCATCTCTCTCCTGTCCTGCCTGACTCTCATCCCAAGCCTCTCTCTCCTGTCCAGACTGACTCTCCTCCCAAGCCTCTCTCTCCTGTCCTGGCTGACTCTCGTCACAAGCCTCTTTATCCTATCCAGCCTGACTCTCGTTACAAGGCTCACTCTTGTGTCCTACCTAACTCTCGTCCCAACCCTCTATATCCAATCTTACCTGACTCTCGTCCCAAGCCTCTCTATCCAGTCATGACTGATTGTCGTCCAAAGCCTCTCTCTACTGCCCGGCATAACTCTCTTCCCATGCATCTCTCTCCTGTCCAGCCTGAATTTCGTCTTAAACTTCTCTCTCCTGTCCAATCTAACCGTCGTCCAAAGCCTCTCTCTCATATCCGGCATAACTCCCGTCCCAACCCTCTCTCTCCTGTCCTACCTGATTCTCGTACCATGCCTCTCCCTCCTATCCTGCCTAACTCTCGTCCCAAGACTCTCTCTCCTCTCCTGTCTGACTCTCGTTCGAAGCATCTCTCTCCCGTTTAGCCTCACTCTCTTCTGAAGCTTCTTTCTCCTCTCCATCCTGACTCTCGTCCCAACCCTCTATCTCCAATCTTACCTGACTCTCGTCCCAAGCCTCTTTATCCTATCCAGCATGACTCTCGTTACAAGGCTCACTCTTGTGTCCTACCTAACTCGCGTCCCTAGCCTCTCTCTCCTGTTCAGCCTAACTTTCGTCCCAATACGCTCTCTCCTCTCCTACCTGACTCTCGTCACAAGCCTCTTTCTCTTGTCCAGCCTGACTCTTCTCTCAAGCCTATCTCTCCTGTAGAGCCTCACTCTCGTCCCAAGCCTCTCTCTCCTGTTCAGCCTGACTTTCATCCCAAACCTCTCTCTCCTATCCATCCTGATTCTCATTCGAAGCCTCTGTCACTCAACATAAGCCTCTCTCTCCTGTCCAGCCTAAATTTCGTCCTAAACTTCTCTCTCCTGTCCAATCTAACCGTCGTCCAAAGCCTCTCTCTCTTTTCCGGCCTACCTCTCATCCTATGCCTCTCTCTCCTGTCCTACCTGATTCTCCCTCCTATCATATCTAACTCTCGTCCCAAGACTCTCTCTCCTCTAATGCATGACTCTCGTCCCAAGACTTTCCTCTACAGCCTGACTCTCGTACCAAGCCTCTATCTCCTCTCCTGCCTGACTCTCGTCCCAAGCCTCTCTCTCCTGTCCTGCCTGGCTCTCGTCCCAAGATTCTTTGTTCTGTACTGCCTTCCTCTCATCCCAAGCATGACTCTCCTCTCTTACCTGACTCTCATCCCATGCCTCTCTCTCCTGTCCTGCCTGACTCTCGTCCCAAAACCCTCTCTCTTCTCCTACCTGACTCTCGTCCTAAGCCTCTCTCTCCTGTCCTGCCTGACTCTTGTCCCAAAACTCTCCCTCCTCTCTTACCTGACGCTCGTCCCAAGCCTCTCTCTCATGTCATGCTTGACACTCGCCATGAGCCCCTCTATCGTTTTCGGCAGGACTCTCTTCGCTAGTCTCTCTCTACTGTACTGCATGACTCTCGTCCCAAGCCTCTCTATCCTGTCTTACCCGACTCTCGTCCCAAGCCTCTCTCTCCCGTCCTGCCTAATTCTTGTCCCCAGCCCCTCACTCTTCTGTCCAGCATCATTCTCATCACAAGCCTCTCTCTCCTGCCCTGCCTGTTTCTCGTTCCAAGCCTCTCTCTCCTGTACTGTCTGCCTCTCGTCGCAAGCATCTCTCTCCTATCCAGCCTCACTCTCGTCCCAAGACTCCCTCTCCTGTCCTGCCTGAGTCTGGTTCCCAGCCACTCTCTCCTGTCCAGCCTCATTCTCATCCCAAGACTCTCTCTCCTGCCTGGCCTGATTCTCGTCCCAAGCGTCTCTCTCCTCTCATTCCTGACTCTTGTCCCTAGCCTCTCTCTCCTGACTAGCCTGACTCTCGTCACAAGCCTCTCTCTCCTCTCCTGCATAATTCTCATGCCAAGCCTCTCTCTCCTGTTCATCCTGACTCTCGTCCCAAGCCTCTCTCTCCTGTCCCGGCTGACTCTCGTCCCAATTCTCTCTTTTCCTTCCTCTCTCCTTTTTGCCCAAGCCTATCTCTTCTGTCGAGCCTGAGTCTCGTTCCAAGCCTCTATCTCCTCTCCTACCTGACTCTCGTCCCAAGCCTCTCTCTCCTGTCCAGACTGACTTTCGTCATAAGCATCTCTCTTCTATCCATCCTGAATCTTGTCCCAAGCCTCCCTATTTTCTCCTAACTGACTCTCGTCCCAAGCCTCTCTCTCCTGTCCAGCCTGACTCTCATCCCAAGCCTCATTCTCCTGTCCAGCCTGAATCTCGTCCCAAGCCTCTCTCACTTTTCTTACCTGATTCTCGTCCCAAGCCTCTCTTTCTTTTTCAGCTTGACTCTAGTCCCAAACATCTCTCTTTTATCCATCCTGACACCAAAACCCTCTCTCTACTGCCCGGCATAACTCTCGTCCCAAGCCTCTCTCTCATGTCCTGCCTGACTCTCGTCCCAAGCCTCTCTCTCCTCTCCTACCTGACTCTCGTCACAAGCCTCTTTCTCCTGTCCAGCCTGACTCTTCTCTCAAGCCTCTCTCTCCTGTAGAGCCTCACTCTCGTCCCAAGCCTCTCTCTCCTGTTATGCTTGACTCTTCTCCCAAGCTTCTCTCTCCTGTTCAGCTTGACTTTCATCCCAAGCCTCTCTCTCTCCTATCCATCCTGATTCTCATTCGAAGCCTCTGTCACTCAACCCAAGACTCTCTCTCCCCTCCAGCCTGAGTTTCGTCCTAAACTTCTCTCTCCTGTACAATCTAACAGTCGTCCAAAGCCTCTCTTTTCCGGCCTAACTCTCATCCTATGCCTGTGTCTCCTGTCCTACCTGATTCTCCCTCCTATCCTATCTAACTCTCGTCCCAAGACTCTCTCTCCTCTCCTGCATGACTCTCGTCCCAAGACTCTCCTCTACAGCCTGACTCTCGTCCCAAGCCTCTATCTCCTCTCCTGCCTGACTCTCGTCCCAAACCTCTCTCTCCTGTCCTGCCTGACTCTCGTCCCAAGATTCTTTGCTCTGTACAACCTTCCTCTCATCCCAAGCATCTCTCTCCTCTCTTACCTGACTCTCATTCCAAGCCTCTCTCTCCTGTCCTGCCTGACTCTCGTCCCAAAACCCTCTCTCTTCTCCTACATGACTCTCGTCCTAAGCCTCTCTCTCCTGTCCTGCCTGACTCTTGTCCCAAAATTCTCTCTCCTCTCTTACCTGACTCTCGTCCTAAGCCTCTCTCTCCTGTCATGCTTGACACTCGCCATGAGCCCCTCTATCGTTTTCGGCAGGACTCTCTTCGCTAGCCTCTCTCTACTGTACTGCATGACTCTCGTCCTAAGCCTCTCTATCCTGTCTTACCCGACTCTCGTCCCAAGCCTCTCTCTCCCGTCCTGCCTAATTCTTGTCCCCAGCCCCTCACTCTTCTGTCCAGCATCATTCTCATCACAAGCCTCTCTCTCCTACCCTGTAAGTTTCTCGTTCCAAGCCTCTCTCTCCTGTACTGTCTGCCTCTCGTCGCAAGCATCTCTCTCCTATCCAGCCTCACTCTCGTCCCAAGACTCCCTCTCCTGTCCTGCCTGAGTCTGGTTCCCAGCCACTCTCTCCTGTCCAGCCTCATTCTCATCCCAAGACTCTCTCTCCTGCCTGGCCTGATTCTCGTCCCAAGCGTCTCTCTCCTCTCATTCTTGACTCTCGTCCCAAGCCTCTCTCTCCTGACTAGCCTGACTCTCGTCACAAGCCTCTCTCTCCTCTCCTGCCTAATTCTAATGCCAAGCCTCTCTCTCCTGTCCATCCTGACTCTCGTCCCAAGCCTCTCTCTCCTGTCCCGGCTGACTCTCGTCCCAAGTCTCTCTTTTCCCTCCTCTCTCATTTTTGCCCAAGCCTATCTCTTCTGTCCAGCCTGAGTCTCGTTCCAAGCCTCTATCTCCTCTCCTACCTGACTCTCGTCCCAAGCCTCTCTCTCCTTTCCAGACTGACTTTCGTCCGAAGCTTCTCTCTTCTATCCATCCTGAATCTCATCCCAAGCCTCCCTATTTTCTCCTAACTGACTCTCGTCCCAAGTCTTTCTTTTTCCTCCTCTCTGCTTTTTGCCCAAGCCTATCTCTTCTGTCCAGCCTGAGTCTCGTTCCAAGCCTCTATCTCCTCTCCTACCTGACTCTAGTCCCAAGCCTCTATCTCCTGTCCAGACTGATTTTCGTCCTGAGAATCTCTCTTCTATCCATCCTGAATCTCATCCCAAGCCTCCCTATTTTCTCCTACCTGACTCTCGTCCCAAGCCTCTCTCTCCTGTCCAGCCTGACTCTCATCCCAACTCTCATTCTCCTGTCCAGCCTGAATCTCGTCCAAAGCCTCTCTCAATTTACTTACCTGATTCTCGTCCCAAGCCTCTCTTTCTTTTTCAGCTTGACTCTAGTCCCAAACATCTCTCTTTTATCCATCCTAACGCCAAAACCCTCTCTCTACTGCCCGGCATAACTCTCGTCCCAAGCCTCTCTCTCATGTCCTGCCTGACTCTCATCCCAAGCCTCTCTCTCCTGTCCACCCTGACTCTCGTCCCAAGCCTCTCTCTCCTGTCCTGGCTGACTCTCGTCCCAAGTCTCTCTTTTTCCTCCTCTCTGATTTTTGCCCAAGCCTATCTCTTCTGTCCAGCCTGAGTCTCGTTCCAAGCCTCTATCTCCTCTCCTGCCTGACTCTCGTCCCAAGCCTCTCTCTCCTTTCCAGACTGACTTTCGTCCGAAGCATCTCTCTTCTATCCATCCTGAATCTCGTCCCAAGCCTACTTATTTTCTCCTAACTGACTCTCGTCCCAAGTCTTTCTTTTTCCTCCTCTCTGCTTTTTCCCCAAGCCTATCTCTTTTGTCCAGCCTGAGTCTAGTTCCAAGCCTCTATCTCCTCACCTACCTGACTCTCGTCCCAAGCCTCTCTCTCCTGTCCAGACTGACTTTCGTCCTAAGCATCTCTCTTCTATCCATCATGAATCTCGTCCCAAGCCTCCCTATTTTCTCCTAACTGACTCTCGTCCCAAGCCTCTCTCTCCTGTCCAGCCTGACTCTCATCCCAAGCCTCATTCTCCTGTCCAGCCTGAATCTCGTCCCAAGCCTCTCTATCTTTTCTTACCTGATTCTCGTCCCAAGCCCCTCTTTCTTTTTCAGCTTGACTCTAGTCCCAAACATCTCTCTTTTATCCATCCTGACGCCAAAACCCTCTCTCTACTGCCCGGCATAACTCTCGTCCCAAGCCTCTCTCTCATGTCCTGCCTGACTCTCATCCCAAGCCTCTCTCTCCTGTCTACCCTGACTCTCGTCCCAAGCCTCTCTCTCCTGTCCTGGCTGACTCTCGTCCCAAGTGTCTCTTTTTTCTCCTCTCTGATTTTTGCCCAAGCCTATCTCTTCTGTCCAGCCTGAGTCTCGTTCCAAGCCTCTATCTCCTCTCCTACCTGACTCTCGTCCCAAGCCTCTCTCTCCTGTCCAGAATGACTTTCGTCCTAAGCCTCTCTCTCCTGTCCAGACTCACTTTCGTCCCAAGCCTCTCTCTCCTGCCATGCCTGACTCTCGTCCCAAGCCTCTCTCACGTGTCCAGCCTGACTCTCGTTCATAGCCTCTCTCTCTTCTCCGGCCTGACTCTTGTCGCAAGCCTCTCTCTCTCCTGTTTTGCACGATTCTCGTCCCAAGCCTCTCTCCTGTCCAGCCTCTCTCTCGTCCCAAGCTTCTCTGTCCTCTCCAGCCTGACTCTTGTCCCAAGCATCTCTCTCATGTTCATCTTGACTCTCATCCCATGCCTCTCTCTCTTATCCAGCCTGACTCTCTTCCCAAGCGTCGCTCTATTCTCGTACCTGACTCTCGTCCCAAGCCTCTCTCTCCTGTCAAGCCTGATCCTCGTCCCAAGCCTGATCCTCATCCCAAGCCTCTCTCCCCTATCCAGCCTGACTCTCGTCCTAAGCCTCTCTTTACTGTCTAGCCTTACTTTCATCCCATTCCTCCCTCTCCTATCCTACCTGGGGCTTCTCCCAAGCCTCTCTCTCCTGTCCTACCTGACTCTCGTCCCAAGTCTATTTGTTCTGTACTGCCTGCCTCTCATCACAGTCATCTCTCTCCTCTCTTAAATACCTCTCGTCGCAAGCCTCTATTTCCGGTCCATCTGGACTCTCGAGAGGCTTGGACTCTCACTTTCATTACAAGCATTCTCTCCTGTCATGCCTGACTCTCATCCCAAGTTTCTCTCTCCTGTGCTGCCTGAATCTCATCGCAAGCCTCTCTCCTCCTATCCAGCCTTACTCTCGTCCAAGACTGTCTCTCCTCTCCAGCCTGTCTCTCATTACAAGCCTCTCTCTCCTCTATTAAGTGACTCTCGTCCCAAGCTTCTCTCTCCCGTCCTGAATGACTCTCATCCCAAGCCTCTCTCCCCTATCCAGCCTGACTCTCGTCCCAAGCCTCTGTCTCATTTCCTACCTGAATCTCGTTCCAAGCCTCTCTCTCTTGGCCAGCCTGATTCTCGTCCGAAGCATCTCTCTTATATCCAGCCTGAATCTCGTTCCAAACCTCCCTATTTTCTCCTAACTGACTCTCGTCCCAAGCCTCTCTCTCCTGTCCAGCCTGTCTCTCATCCCAAGCCTCGTTCTCCTGTCAAGCCTGAATCTCGTCCCAAGCCTCTCTCTCTTTTCTTACCTGATTCTCGTCCCAAGCCTCTCTTTCTTTTTCAGCTTGACTCTAGTCCCAAACATCTCTCTTTTATCCATCCTGACGCCAAAACCCTCTCTCTACTGCCCGACATAATTCTCGTCCCAAGACTCTCTCTCATGTCCTGCCTGACTCTCATCCCAAACCTCTCCCTCCTGTCCAGATTGACTCTCCTCCCAAGCCTCTCTCTCCTGTCCTGGCTGAATCTCGTCACAAGCCTCTTTATCCTATCCTGCCTGTCTCTGGTTACAAGGCTCACTCTTGTGACCTACCTAACTCTCTTCCCAACCCTCTATCTCCAATCTTACCTGACTCTCGTCCCAAGCCTCTCTCTCCTGTCATGACTGATTCTCTTCCAAAGCCTCTCTGTACTGCCCTGCATAACTCTCTTCCCAAGCATCTCTCTCCTGTCCTGCCTGACTCTCATCCCAAGCCTCTCTCTCCTGTCCAGACTGACTCTCCTCCCAAGCCTCTCTCTCCTGTCCTGGCTGACTCTCGTCACAAGCCTCTTTATCCTATCCAGCCTGACTCTCGTTACAAGGTTCACTCTTGTGTCCTACCTAACTCTCGTCCCAACCCTCTATCTCCAACCTTACCTGACTCTCGTCCCAAGCCTCTCTCTCCTGTCATGACTGATTTTCTTCCAAAGCCTCTCTCTACTGCCCGGCATAACTCTCCTCCCAAGCATCTCTCTCCTGTCCTGCCTGACTCATCCCAAGCCTCTCTCTCATGTCCGGCATAACTCTCGTCCCAAGACTCTCTCTCCTGTCCAGCCTGAATTTCGTCCTAAACTTCTCTCTCCTGTCCAATCTAACTGTTGTCCAAAGCCTCTCTCTCATGTCCGGCATGACGCTCGTCCCAAGCCTCTCTCTCCTGTCCTACCTGATTCTCGTACCATGCCTCTCCCTCCTATCCTACCTAACTCTCGTCCCAAGACTCTCTCTCCTCTCATGTCTGACTCTCGTTCCAAGCATCTCTCTCCCGTTTAGCCTCACTCTCTTCTGAAGCCTCTCTCTCCTCTACATCCTGACTCTCGTCCCAACCCTCTATCTCCAATCTTACCTGACTCTCGTCCTAAGCCTCTCTCTCCTGTCTTGACTGATTCTCTTCCAAAGCCTCTCTCTACTGCCCGGCATAACTCTCTTCCCATGCATCTCTCTCCTTTCTAGCCTGAATTTCGTCCTAAATTTCACTCTCCTGTCCAATCTAACCGTCGTCCAAAGCCTCTCTCTCATGTCCGGCATAACTCTCGTCCCAAGCCTCTCTCTCCTGTCCTACCTAACTCTCGTCCCAAGACTCTCTCCTCTCCGGTCTGACTCTCGTTCGAAGCATCTCTCTCCCGTTTAGCCTCACTCTCTTCTGAAGCTTCTTTCTCCTCTCCATCCTGACTCTCGTCCCAACCCTCTATCTCCAATCTTACCTAACTCTCGTCCCAAGCCTCTTTATCCTATCCAGCCTGACTCGTTACAAGGCTCACTCTTGTGTCCTACCTAACTCGCGTCCCTAGCCTCTCTCTCCTGTTCAGCCTAACTCTCGTCCCAAGCCTCTCTCTCCTCTCCTACCTGACTCTCGTCACAAGCCTCTTTCTCCTGTCCAGCCTGACTCTTCTCTCAAGCCTCTCTCTCCTGTAGAGCCTCACTCTCGTCCCAAGCCTCTCTCTCCTGTTATGCTTGACTCTTCTCCCAAGCTTCTCTCTCCTGTTCAGCCTGACTTTCATCCCAAGCCTCTCTCTCCTATCCATCCTGATTCTCATTCGAAGCCTCTGTCACTCAACCCAAGTCTCTCTCTCCTGTCCAGCCTGAAATTCGTCCTAAACTTCTCTCTCCTGTCCAATCTAACAGTCGTCCAAAGCCTCTCTCTCTTTTCCGGCCTAACTCTCATCCTATGCCTCTCTCTCCTGTCCTACCTGATTCTCCCTCCTATCCTATCTAACTCTCGTCCCAAGACTCTCTCTCCTCTCCTGCATGACTCTAGTCCCAAGACTCTCCTCTACAGCCTGACTCTCGTCACAAGCCTCTATCTCCTCTCCTGCCTGACTCTCGTCCCAAGCCTCTCTCTCCTGTCCTGCCTGACTCTCGTCCCAAGATTCTTTGTTCTGTACTGCCTTCCTCTCATCCCAAGCATCTGTCTCCTCTCTTACCTGACTCTCATCCCAAGCCTCTCTCTCCTGTCCTGTCTGACTCTCGTCCCAAAACCCTCTCTCTTCTCCTACCTGACTCTCGTCCTAAGCCTCTCTCTCCTGTCCTGCCTGACTCTTGTCCCAAAATTCTCTCTCCTCTCTTACCTGACTCTCGTCCCAAGCCTCTCTCTCCTGTCATGCTTGACACTCGCCATGAGCCCCTCTCTCGTTTTCGGCAGGACTCTCTTCTTTAGTCTCTCTCTACTGTACTGCATGACTCTCGTCCCAAGCCTCTCTATCCTGTCTTACCCAACTCTCGTCCCAAGCCTCTCTCTCCCGTCCTGCCTAATTCTTGTCCCCAGCCCCTCACTCTTCTGTCCAGCATCATTCTCATCACAAGCCTCTCTCTCCTGCCCTGCCTGTTTCTCGTTCCAAGCCTCTCTCTCCTGTACTGTCTGCCTCTCGTCGCAAGCATCTCTCTCCTATCCAGCCTCACTCTCGTCCCAAGACTCCCTCTCCTGTCCTGCCTGAGTCTGGTTCCCAGCCACTCTCTCCTGTCCAACCTCATTCTCATCCCAAGACTCTCTCTCCTGCCTGGCCTGATTCTCGTCCCAAGCGTCTCTCTCCTCTCATTCCTGACTCTCGTCCCAAGCCTCTCTCTCTTGACTAGCCTGACTCTCGTCACAAGCCTCTCTCTCCTCTCCTGCCTAATTCTAATGCCAAGCCTCTCTCTCCTGTCCATCCTGACTCTCGTCCCAAGCCTCTCTCTCCTGTCCCGGCTGACTCTCGTCCCAAGTCTCTCCTTTCCCTCCTCTCTCCTTTTTGCCGAAGCCTATCTCTTCTGTCCAGCCTGAGTCTCGTTCCAAGCCTCTATCTCCTCTCCTACCTGACTCTCGTCCCAAGCCTCTCTCTCCTTTCCAGACTGACTTTCGTCCGAAGCATCTCTCTTCTATCCATCCTGAATCTCGTCCCAAGCCTCCCTATTTTCTCATAACTGACTCTCGTCCCAAGTCTTTCTTTTTCCTCCTCTCTGCTTTTTCCCCAAGCCTATATCTTCTGTCCAGCCTGAGTCTAGTTCCAAGCCTCTATCTCCTCTCCTACCTGACTCTCGTCCCAAGCCTCTCTCTCCTGTCCAGACTGACTTTCGTCCTAAGCATCTCTCTTCTATCCATCCTGAATCTCGTCCCAAGCCTCCCTATTTTCTCCTAACTGACTCTCGTCCCAAGCCTCTCTCTCCTGTCCAGCCTGACTCTCATCCCAAGCCTCATTCTCCTGTCCAGCCTGAATCTCGTCCCAAGCCTCTCTCTCTTTTCTTAACTAATTCTCGTCCCAAGCCTCTCTTTCTTTTTCAGCTTGACTCTAGTCCCAAACATCTCTCTTTTATCCATCCTGACGCCAAAACCCTCTCTCTACTGCCCGGCATAACTCTCATCCCAAGCCTCTCTCTCATGTCCTGCCTGACTCTCATCCCAAGCCTCTCTCTCCTGTCCACCCTGACTCTCGTCCCAAGCCTCTCTCTCCTGTCCTGGCTGACTCTCGTCCCAAGTCTCTCTTTTTCCTCCTCTCTGATTTTTGCCCAAGCCTATCTCTTCTGTCCAGCCTGAGTCTCGTTCTAAGCCTCTATCTCCTCTCCTACCTGACTCTCGTCCCAAGCCTTTCTCTCCTGTCCAGGCTGACTTTCGTCCTAAGCCTCTCTCTCCTGTCCAGACTCACTTTCGTCCCAAGCCTCTCTCTCCTGTCATGCCTGACTCTCGTCCCAAGCCTCTCTCAGGTGTCCAGCCTGACTCTCGTTCATAGCCTCTCTCTCTTCTCCGGCCTGACTCTTGTCGCAAGCCTCTCTCTCTCCTGTTTTGCATGATTTTCGTCCCAAGCCTCTCTCCTGTCCAGCCTCTCTCTCGTCCCAAGCTTCTCTGTCCTCTCCAACCTGACTCTTGTCCCAAGCATCTCTCTCATGTTCATCTTTACTCTCATCCCATGCCTCTCTCTCTTATCCAGCCTGACTCTCGTCCCAAGCGTCTCTCTATTCTCGTACCTGACTCTCGTCCCAAGCCTCTCTCTCCTGTCAAGCCTGATCCTCGTCCCAAGCCTGATCCTCATCCCAAGCCTCTCTCCCCTATCCAGCCTGACTCTCGTCCTAAGCCTCTCTTTACTGTCTAGCCTTACTCTCATCCCAT